>NC_090934.1:34329480-34960025 GCF_040938575.1 Ambystoma mexicanum
TTTTAACTCTCGATTCCCCAGTCTTTTGTGTACTGGGATATGGGCCAACCCTATAAATGTCATGGCATTCACATCACCTTTATGTTTCTCAATAAAGTGCCCCGTAAGAGGATTGGTGAGGTCCCTATTTTTAATGGCTCTGTAGTGTTGAAGTATACGCAATTTGAGTGCTCCTATGGTAGATCCAATGTAGTGTAGCCCACATTCACATGTGATAGCATAGACTACAAATTTTGTGGTGCAGGTGATTTTATGTTTATGTCTCTATTTCTGACCATTACAACTAATAAATGGTTTTTTCGAGACAAAATTGCACATTTTACAGTTAGCACATTTACGGAACCCACCAACCTCTTGTGTCATGAAGTGACTACCTCTCATGCCAGTGTCTGTGATGACCATACTGGGAGATAGAATGGTTTTAAGAGTAGGGGCTTTGCGATAAGCAACACTAGGACCAGTGCCTAATACTTTAGTAAGGTCTGGATCTGCTAAAAGTACCTTCCAGTGTTTTTTCATTATCCGTTTGATATTGTTAGCTTGATGGTTGAAGTTAGTAATGAATCGGATATCATCATTCTTATTGATTACTTGCTTTTTAAACAGATCCATTCTATTGGTCTGTTTAGCTTTATCAAAGCAATCAGCTACAACCTTCCTTTTATAACCCCGATTTACAAATCTTTGGCCTATATGTAGGGCTTCTTCATTGTAATTTAAATCTGTACTGCAAGCTCTCTTAGCTCTCAAAAATTCTCCATAAGGAATCGAGTTTTTGAGGGTAGTGGGGTGATGGCTGCGGGCATGGAGCGTAGAGTTAGAACTAGTTTCTTTACGGAAAAGTTTAGTTGTCAGTGTGTTGTTTATCACAGTAAATTTTACATCTAAAAAGACCAATTCCTTTTTGTTGACAACAGATGTGAGTTCAAGATTCAAATTATTCTCATTAAGTGTATTGACATAGGTAAGCAATAGATCTTCAGTCCCATCCCATATCAAAAAGAGGTCGTCTATAAATCGATACCACACCACTATGTGTTCAGTGAATCTTTCTTTTTCTTCAGCCCATGCTATCTGCGACTCCCACCACCCCATGTATAAATTGGCATAGGTCGGTGCCATACAAGAACCCATGGCAGTGCCTTGGATTTGCTTATATATAGAGGTCTCGTGCAGGAAATAATTATGTTCTAAACAGAACCGCAGCATATACAGAAGCATGTCATTATGTTGTTTGTAACTAATGGATCTTGTGTCTAAATAAAATTTACAAGCCTGAATACCTGCCTCATGCTTAATCGACGTATACAATGAAACCACATCCAGGGATACCAGCAAATATCCTGGTTCCCAATTAATGTCAAGTAGTTTCAGAAGCAGATCTGAGGTGTCTTGTATATGTGAGCTAAGGCTGATCACAAATGGCTGCAGGAAATGGTCTAAGAATTTCGAAGTATTTTCAAGAAGGCTACCCACTGAAGATACTATGGGACGGCCTGGGGGATCTGTAAGGCTTTTATGAATTTTAGGGTTAAAATACATTAATGGGGTAACAGGAAACGGGTTTTTAAGATACCAGTATTCCTCATCACTAATCAATTCATTATCACACCATATACGCAGCATAGAAAAGTATAAGGTCTGTGTTTCCATTAGTACTCGATTGTCTACCACCACATAGTTATCGATCATGTTCAGTTGCCTGTTGGCTTCTCTCTTGTATTTGGCACTGTCCATGACGACTATTCCACCCCCCTTATCGGAGGGTCGTATGACTATGGAATGATCATTTCTCAAGTTCTCCAGTGCTTTGTATTGCAAGAATTTCAAATTTCTAGAAGTTGGCAGTATATTACTAGACAGTTTTTTCAGGTCTTGCATAACAAGATTCTCAAACGTGTCTATCGGTCCACATATAATATTGGGACAGAAGATCGATTTAGGTTTGAGATGGCTTGGGCAGCTCATGTCTGTGGTTATCCCAAATTGCTCTTCTAACATAGAGTTGCCATCAATCTGTGTCCTCTCTATTTCCAATCCCATTGGTTGTTCCAGGTTGGCTAGACAGATTAAGCTGGTCATGTCTTTGCCTGTTAAGGGAGATGCTTCTTCTCTCGGCGTATCTTTGTGCCTAGGTCCCTCATTGACCCTTGTTGCATAAAATTTAGTCAGTTTGAGTTTTCTAAGAAATTTATAGAGGTCCACCCTAGTAGCCGTGTAGTCATAGCTGTATGTAGGGCTAAAGGATAGCCCTAGCGACAATACTGCTGTTTCTTCCTTAGATAGACTTCTGTTAGAGATGTTAAAGATTTTTATTTGTAGGTTCTCTGACTTCTCGGCCTCCCCCTCGGTTTGTTTCCAGAGCGTGTGATCACGCTGGGAGGGTTGTTTATGTTGGCATCCCCTCCTTGTTTTGATTTTCCTGCTTTGCCTACGGCACCTCTTCCTTGTCCGGATGGCTGGCCTCTCCCTCTCTTTTCCATTCTGCTGTCTAGGTGCAGCAATTTGAATTCTTCTAAAAAGTTGAGCCTTTTTGATGAAGACCCTTCTGTTTCTGAAATTTCCACATCGGAACTGCTAGGTTCTTCTAATGCACTCACTACAGGATGGTTGTTTGTAGCAATTTGTTCCAATCTACTTTTAATGGGGGCATCAAAGCGTTTGGCAAACGTATATATTCTGCCTTGTTCATAGTCCAGACGGTCACGTTTAAATTTATGTTGCTTTCTCATCCGGATTTCCCCCTCATACCTTTCCAAATTTTCTTCAACTCTAGACATACGTTTTTTGCACTCATTTCCATCTTCTGATGAGAAGAGATGCTCTTCCATTTCTTCTATATCTTTCAGAAGTTTGATTCTATCCAGTTTGGCATATTTTACAAGGCTTTCAATCATTTTAAAGGAACACTGATTAGTGTGTTGCGTCCATTCTTCTATCAGCCTGGGATCGATGTCCTCAAAAGTAGGGATCGTGAGGATTCTCAGCCCTCTCGGAATGCGCTGAACCTCCAAATAGGTTTGAAGTGTCATTGCCTCCCACCATTTAGAAATTTCTTTTTTCTTTATTTTTTCAAGTTTGTCCATTTTTTGCTGTACCGTGAGGCTTGCCGGTAGGCTATTATCTTCAATTGCCACAGTGGCTGCTTGGTCATGTTTGAATAGAATTTGCGCTGCTGCTCTTCTCTTGGCTTCAACCTGATCTGCCATTGTGCCTCTTCTACAGATTGTAGGGCTGACACAATCATAGGGGTTGGTTGCAGAGGCAAGCGGTAAGCAAACCAGGCTGGGTAGGGTAAGATATATATAATCCTCCCAAAAGCACTCTCACTCCACCTCACAAGGCGGCTGAGGTGCGCCTAGTTGGTCTCCCCAATTCCAGTCTATAATATATGAGAAAATCTCCCAATATTTCTGGAATTTCTATTCCAAGAATGGGGGCTACACCACAACTAATAATCAAAGCTGCTCCACAGCTAGATGATAGATGTCATATCCAAAGTTGTGGGAGGCGGCAGCTAATGGCTATACAAAAAAACAATGAATATGCCAAAAATAGTGCTCAGCCTACACGTAGCTGGTGCTAGGGACAGAAATCTTGGCCGGATTTCTAAATATGTATAAAAACACATGTGTGAATGAAAGTTTGTAACACTTCAAAAAAACCCCAATCACATCATGTAGAAAAAGAGCCCTGCACACAAGACCATACCGCTTGTTACAAGAAAACGTCTTTTATTGCATAATAAAGAATCTCGTACAACCAACACTGCCTAATGGCTTAAAAGGGGCAGACATCATAACCTGGCCTCCTTTGCTGACAATCAGGTTAAAAAGGAACACTCACCCCACCAGGGTGGAAACCGCCACGCGTTCCGCTTGATTAACAAGCTTCTTCAGGCTATTTACTTCCCAAATACGTGAGAACACATTACTTTTATAAACAGGAAACGGGTCAGCATCGGCATTAAGCTCCTCCCATATACTTTTAAATTCCCGATCATGTGATCGCAGAAGATTATAATACATGACTTGCAAACTTGGCAGCCATATTTGAGAGAGTTAAAGATGATAAAATTTCAATGGGCGCTAGACCCATATAAGCAAATGCTATAATGAAAAGTGAAAAAAAGCGTGGATGAAAGCGCATACCAGATGCCTGACCCTATTTCCTGACAAAAACATTTAAAAACAACAATGATGTGTTATTGTTGTTTTTAAATGTTTTTGTCAGGAAATAGGGTCAGGCATCTGGTATGCGCTTTCATCCACGCTTTTTTTCACTTTTCATTATAGCATTTGCTTATATGGGTCTAGCGCCCATTGAAATTTTATCATCTTTAACTCTCTCAAATATGGCTGCCAAGTTTGCAAGTCATGTATTATAATCTTCTGCGATCACATGATCGGGAATTTAAAAGTATATGGGAGGAGCTTAATGCCGATGCTGACCCGTTTCCTGTTTATAAAAGTAATGTGTTCTCACGTATTTGGGAAGTAAATAGCCTGAAGAAGCTTGTTAATCAAGCGGAACGCGTGGCGGTTTCCACCCTGGTGGGGTGAGTGTTCCTTTTTAACCTGATTGTCAGCAAGGGAGGCCAGGTTATGATGTCTGCCCCTTTTAAGCCATTAGGCAGTGTTGGTTGTACGAGATTCTTTATTATGCAATAAAAGACGTTTTCTTGTAACAAGCGGTATGGTCTTGTGTGCAGGGCTCTTTTTCTACATGATGTGATTGGGGTTTTTTTGAAGTGTTACAAACTTTCATTCACACATGTGTTTTTATACATATTTAGAAATCCGGCCAAGATTTCTGTCCCTAGCACCAGCTACGTGTAGGCTGAGCACTATTTTTGGCATATTCATTGTTTTTTTGTATAGCCATTAGCTGCCGCCTCCCACAACTTTGGATATGACATCTATCATCTAGCTGTGGAGCAGCTTTGATTATTAGTTGTGGTGTAGCCCCCATTCTTGGAATAGAAATTCCAGAAATATTGGGAGATTTTCTCATATATTATAGACTGGAATTGGGGAGACCAACTAGGCGCACCTCAGCCGCCTTGTGAGGTGGAGTGAGAGTGCTTTTGGGAGGATTATATATATCTTACCCTACCCAGCCTGGTTTGCTTACCGCTTGCCTCTGCAACCAACCCCTATGATTGTGTCAGCCCTACAATCTGTAGAAGAGGCACAATGGCAGATCAGGTTGAAGCCAAGAGAAGAGCAGCAGCGCAAATTCTATTCAAACATGACCAAGCAGCCACTGTGGCAATTGAAGATAATAGCCTACCGGCAAGCCTCACGGTACAGCAAAAAATGGACAAACTTGAAAAAATAAAGAAAAAAGAAATTTCTAAATGGTGGGAGGCAATGACACTTCAAACCTATTTGGAGGTTCAGCGCATTCCGAGAGGGCTGAGAATCCTCACGATCCCTACTTTTGAGGACATCGATCCCAGGCTGATAGAAGAATGGACGCAACACACTAATCAGTGTTCCTTTAAAATGATTGAAAGCCTTGTAAAATATGCCAAACTGGATAGAATCAAACTTCTGAAAGATATAGAAGAAATGGAAGAGCATCTCTTCTCATCAGAAGATGGAAATGAGTGCAAAAAACGTATGTCTAGAGTTGAAGAAAATTTGGAAAGGTATGAGGGGGAAATCCGGATGAGAAAGCAACATAAATTTAAACGTGACCGTCTGGACTATGAACAAGGCAGAATATATACGTTTGCCAAACGCTTTGATGCCCCCATTAAAAGTAGATTGGAACAAATTGCTACAAACAACCATCCTGTAGTGAGTGCATTAGAAGAACCTAGCAGTTCCGATGTGGAAATTTCAGAAACAGAAGGGTCTTCATCAAAAAGGCTCAACTTTTTAGAAGAATTCAAATTGCTGCACCTAGACAGCAGAATGGAAAAGAGAGGGAGAGGCCAGCCATCCGGACAAGGAAGAGGTGCCGTAGGCAAAGCAGGAAAATCAAAACAAGGAGGGGATGCCAACATAAACAACCCTCCCAGCGTGATCACACGCTCTGGAAACAAACCGAGGGGGAGGCCGAGAAGTCAGAGAACCTACAAATAAAAATCTTTAACATCTCTAACAGAAGTCTATCTAAGGAAGAAACAGCAGTATTGTCGCTAGGGCTATCCTTTAGCCCTACATACAGCTATGACTACACGGCTACTAGGGTGGACCTCTATTAATTTCTTAGAAAACTCAAACTGACTAAATTTTATGCAACAAGGGTCAATGAGGGACCTAGGCACAAAGATACGCCGAGAGAAGAAGCATCTCCCTTAACAGGCAAAGACATGACCAGCTTAATCTGTCTAGCCAACCTGGAACAACCAATGGGATTGGAAATAGAGAGGACACAGATTGATGGCAACTCTATGTTAGAAGAGCAATTTGGGATAACCACAGACATGAGCTGCCCAAGCCATCTCAAACCTAAATCGATCTTCTGTCCCAATATTATATGTGGACCGATAGACACGTTTGAGAATCTTGTTATGCAAGACCTGAAAAAACTGTCTAGTAATATACTGCCAACTTCTAGAAATTTGAAATTCTTGCAATACAAAGCACTGGAGAACTTGAGAAATGATCATTCCATAGTCATACGACCCTCCGATAAGGGGGGTGGAATAGTCGTCATGGACAGTGCCAAATACAAGAGAGAAGCCAACAGGCAACTGAACATGATCGATAACTATGTGGTGGTAGACAATCGAGTACTAATGGAAACACAGACCTTATACTTTTCTATGCTGCGTATATGGTGTGATGATGAATTGATTAGTGATGAGGAATACTGGTATCTTAAAAACCCGTTTCCTGTTACCCCATTAATGTATTTTAACCCTAAAATTCATAAAAGCCTTACAGATCCCCCAGGCCGTCCCATAGTATCTTCAGTGGGTAGCCTTCTTGAAAATACTTCGAAATTCTTAGACCATTTCCTGCAGCCATTTGTGATCAGCCTTAGCTCACATATACAAGACACCTCAGATCTGCTTCTGAAACTACTTGACATTAATTGGGAACCAGGATATTTGCTGGTATCCCTGGATGTGGTTTCATTGTATACGTCGATTAAGCATGAGGCAGGTATTCAGGCTTGTAAATTTTATTTAGACACAAGATCCATTAGTTACAAACAACATAATGACATGCTTCTGTATATGCTGCGGTTCTGTTTAGAACATAATTATTTCCTGCACGAGACCTCTATATATAAGCAAGTCCAAGGCACTGCCATGGGTTCTTGTATGGCACCGACCTATGCCAACTTATACATGGGGTGGTGGGAGTCGCAGATAGCATGGGCTGAAGAAAAAGAAAGATTCACTGAACACATAGTGGTGTGGTATCGATTTATAGACGACCTCTTTTTGATATGGGATGGGACTGAAGATCTATTGCTTACCTATGTCAATACACTTAATGAGAATAATTTGAATCTTGAACTCACATCTGTTGCCAACAAAAAGGAATTGGTCTTTTTAGATGTAAAATTTACTGTGATAAACAACACACTGACAACTAAACTTTTCCGTAAAGAAACTAGTTCTAACTCTACGCTCCATGCCCGCAGCCATCACCCCACTACCCTCAAAAACTCGATTCCTTATGGAGAATTTTTGAGAGCTAAGAGAGCTTGCAGTACAGATTTAAATTACAATGAAGAAGCCCTACATATAGGCCAAAGATTTGTAAATCGGGGTTATAAAAGGAAGGTTGTAGCTGATTGCTTTGATAAAGCTAAACAGACCAATAGAATGGATCTGTTTAAAAAGCAAGTAATCAACAAGAATGATGATATCCGATTCATTACTAACTTCAACCATCAAGCTAACACTATCAAACGGATAATGAAAAAACACTGGAAGGTACTTTTAGCAGATCCAGACCTTACTAAAGTATTAGGCACTGGTCCTAGTGTTGCTTATCGCAAAGCCCCTACTCTTAAAACCATTCTATCTCCCAGTATGGTCATCACAGACACTGGCATGAGAGGTAGTCACTTCATGACACAAGAGGTTGGTGGGTTCCGTAAATGTGCTAACTGTAAAATGTGCAATTTTGTCTCGAAAAAACCATTTATTAGTTGTAATGGTCAGAAATAGAGACATAAACATAAAATCACCTGCACCACAAAATTTGTAGTCTATGCTATCACATGTGAATGTGGGCTACACTACATTGGATCTACCATAGGAGCACTCAAATTGCGTATACTTCAACACTACAGAGCCATTAAAAATAGGGACCTCACCAATCCTCTTACGGGGCACTTTATTGAGAAACATAAAGGTGATGTGAATGCCATGACATTTATAGGGTTGGCCCATATCCCAGTACACAAAAGACTGGGGAATCGAGAGTTAAAATTGCGGCAGTTAGAAGCCACATTAATCTGTAAATTTGATACACTGAGACCCCTGGGACTAAATATTGACCCGGAGATGTTTGTGTTTTTATAACAACTGCGTAGTATGATATTTGTAGGAACACTGTTGCATCTTCAAGCATTTATATCAATGGATGCTAGCATGTACATTATTGCAACTTATGTGAATCTATGAATATGCACTGGCACTTTACATAAAACTATTTATTCAGCATTTGCTGTTGCATATGCACTATGCATTTTTCAACTTTTCGACTCTATATATATGTATATATTTATTATCCTTTTTTATACATATATGATTTTACTACTGTTCTGGGCCACCTAATATGTTTGTATGACATGTCTTGATTCCATGATGATGCATTGACACTTTATCAAGAATATTTGTCCTCTAAGAGGAGAGTTACTGCTTCTACATATGCATCATGCACCTTCCGGTCTGCTGTTCATCTGGACATATATTTTGGGGCATGTATTGACGTAATTTATATGCACTGGCACTTTATCGAGAGTATTTGTCTTCTTATAGAGGAGTCACTGCTGCTAAATATGCATGATGCACTTTCTGGTCTGCTGTTTACCTGGGCATGTATTCTGCATATGTGAGGCTAAACCAATTGAGCTTTTTGTAAACTATTATAGTACAGATGAAGGCGCTGCACTTTTCTCTGGCTTCATTTGAGGTCACTCCATACCATGGAGTGCAATGGTTTGTGGTTTTCAGCATGTAGTATGAGACCAAACCATTTAATGATATTTTAGCGCACTGGCGCTCAATAACACATCATTGTTGTTTTTAAATGTTTTTGTCAGGAAATAGGGTCAGGCATCTGGTATGCGCTTTCATCCACGCTTTTTTTCACTTTTCATTATAGCATTTGCTTATATGGGTCTAGCGCCCATTGAAATTTTATCATCTTTAACCCTCTCAAATATGGCTGCCAAGTTTGCAAGTCATGTATTATAATCTTCTGCGATCACATGATCGGGAATTTAAAAGTATATGGGAGGAGCTTAATGCCGATGCTGACCCGTTTCCTGTTTATAAAAGTAATGTGTTCTCACGTATTTGGGAAGTAAATAGCCTGAAGAAGCTTGTTAATCAAGCGGAACGCGTGGCGGTTTCCACCCTGGTGGGGTGAGTGTTCCTTTTTAACCTGATTGTCAGCAAGGGAGGCCAGGTTATGATGTCTGCCCCTTTTAAGCCATTAGGCAGTGTTGGTTGTACGAGATTCTTTATTATGCAATAAAAGACGTTTTCTTGTAACAAGCGGTATGGTCTTGTGTGCAGGGCTCTTTTTCTACATGATGTGATTGGGTTTTTTTTGAAGTGTTACAAACTTTCATTCACACATGTGTTTTTATACATATATATATATATATATATACACATATAATAACACCTATATCGTCAACAATTTAAGGAGTGTTAAAGTTATTCATACGTAAAAATCAAAGACACATTGTACATTTCATTGCTCAGGGCATGGCACCTGCTGTATACGTAACCTTGTCTGTACTTAGAAAGAAAAAGATAAGCATATGATACATATGGGACCTGGTCAGAGCGAACCTGAGACAGTATCTACAAAAACCTCATGTGCCCAGGAAGGTATATAGTTCCTCATCGAGGTTGTGACCCCTGGCCTTTTTTGTCTCTAGGTCTAAAATACATCTGGTTTCCAATTGTCGTAGTGTTAATTCGCGTGTGCCTCCTCTGAGGGGTTTGGTGATTGTATGTATACCAAAAAAGGTGAAACCCTCTAGTTTACCTCCATGTTGGTTCTTAAAATGAAGGGCCATAGGGTAAGTCGGGTCAGCATTCTTGATTGCCCTAATGTGCTGTAACACCCTCAATTTTAGTTTTCCTTTGGTGCTATCAACATACCACTTGTTGCATGGGCAGTTTAACACATATACCACATATTCAGTTTCACAAGTAATTCTAGACACAATCTTAATGTTCTCTCCTAAAATGGGATGTAAATAGCAATTGATGTTAACAGCATAAGTACATGCTTTACATTTAGAACATTTTTGGAAGCCCGGTGTTTTGATGTTCATCCAACTGGCTCCTGATTGGTCAACTGGAGGACTCATGAAGCTGGGTACAAGGGTATCTTTAAATGAGGACGATCTACGGAATGTAATGTTAGTTTTAGGTGCCAGTAGCTCGCCAAGATGTTCGTCCAGCTTTAAAACATGCCAATGTTTCTGTATTACTTGGCGAATATTTTGGGCACCATTGCCAAAGGTCAGAATCAGACGTGTGTCTGCATTATCCGTGATCCTCGTTTGGACAGTATTGGAAACCAATAGTAGGGAACAATCCATGTCCCTAGCTTTTAAAAACGCTCTTTCCAGTACTTTGATTGGATAGCCTCGATTTTTGAACCTCTGAGCCATCAAGGCACGTCCACTGTCAAAGGTATTAATATTAGTGCAGTTTCTACGGATGCGAATAAATTCCCCATACGAAATACTCCATTTTAAGGCTGTGGGATGGCTGCTGTTCGCATGCAGTGGAATGTTGGAGCTGGTAGGCTTTCTAAATAGGCTATATATATACATATACATATTCAAGGGGAAAACTTTAGTTGCAAGGACGTTAAGGTGAGAACTTAATGCAACAAAAACACTGAAATTCAGCTACAGCCTCCTTAACTTTGCGCCCCCTGTTGCACAGCCTATGACTCTCACTCAAATATATAAATCCTTATAGAACTATATTAGGCTAAAAGTGTACAATTGTGGCATTATTCCCCCACATCGTGACTGGGAGACTATAAATACCAGAATGCAATTCTGCAAAGGCAAAATAAAATGGTCTCTGAGTTGAAAACTTTCCAGGACTGATAGTAGCACGGTTTAAAAAATAAAATGTGGATGCCGTGTGTAATGAGATATTTAAAACTATGAAAACACACAGCGTTCGGGACTGTAGACTGTCTCCCCTCTGGGACCCTGCTTGGGTTCAAATGGAGGAAGGAACCGGCCATGTTGCCCTAAGTGGTCTTGTAACATAGGTTTATTTATTTGGCAACATGGCCTGAGGGGGGTGGCCACTTCCTCACTTTGAAGCTAAGCAGGCTCGGTCCGGTTAGTTCATGGATGGGAAAACCACTGCAGCTGTAAAAATATATATTTTTTTGTTTAATTATTATGTCTAAAAGTTTGCAGGCTTTGAGAACTCACAATGGTTTTAGGTAATGTGCAGTGAGATTAAAATATTTGCAGAGGATCACACACTTTGGTTGACCTGCGTGCTACAAGCCCCTTGTTTTATGGCTGGTCTCTTGTTGGCTGTTGTGATATATCGCACAACCCCAACTAACTGCATTTCAGCAGCACGGAAAAGGGAAAAAATGACCGGGTGCAAGAACAACATGTTCCCACGTACTATTAACCCCATAGTGTAATTCAAAAGCTGGCACCCATGAATATACACACAGGAAGTGAACATATATTTTAAAGTGAAATATACACATGTAGTTCAATTCACCTTGTGCTAAGAAGAAAGTGTGCAAGACAAAATAGCATTGGACTTTTATACAAAGTAATGAACACCAGAAAAATACGTTAAGAGAGGGTACCTTCCTATAAATATGCTGGCATATAAAAGGTGTTCACATTTTAAACCCAGCAACCTGTAATGAAATATTCCCCAGAAAACAAAATTCCAATAGGAAAACAAGTGCTTTTGGTCTTGTGGGTAAGCGGCTGCACTGCGAACATGATAACCTGAGTAAAATCCTTGTAGCCAAATACTTGAGCAAGCTTGCCAACCTCAAAGAACCCAAAGGGGTTGCATCCGTACTCTGAAAAAAAGTTACGCTGTCCATCCACATGTGTCCTTTACTGGTGCAACCACAATTGTTGGAAAATAACTGCACCAGTGTCCAGGATTGCAAACTTTCTTGCCACATCGCGGGAAAATACTCATGACTTACTTGCCCTCTCATCATTTCCCCTCCTAACCCCCATGTCTGGCTTTCAACAATACTCTGCTTTATAAACGTAACTTGAAAAATACACATGCTAAAGTGTCACAAAATTATATAAATCCTTATAGAACTATGTTAGACAAAAAGTGTACAATGGTGGCTTTATTGCCCCAATCTTGACTGGGAGACCACAAATACCATAATACAATTCAGCAAAAGGCAAACCTTCAAGGACTGACAGTAGCACGGTTTAAAAAACAAAATCTGGATGTCCATTCGGTTGCCCATCCATGCAGTAACCGGTACTTACTCTGCTTAGCTTCAAAGCAGGACTGACAATGCTTATCTTCAAAGTGAGGTAAGGGCTGACCCCCTGTGTCTACCTCCTCCTCTACAAGTGTGTGTAATGTACATATTCTAAATCTGCATTTTGTGTATAGCTATACATTGATTAAGAACTTTTGTAATGCACACATTGTACATTTTGTATAGAAGCTTTACATCGATTCGGAATGTATGAATTACACGCGTAGTGTGTGTGCTTCATAAGCCTGTGCTGTATGTCTTGTGTAAGCCTGTGTAGTGTGTGTCCTGAGCCTACATCGTGCCGTGTGCGCGGCGGAGTACATATCATTAGACAGTAAGGTGTATGAGTGCATGGTATGTAAGTGTCTGGCATGTGAGTATGCACAAAGTAGCACATGAGTGTTTGATATAAAGTCAGAAAATGCATATGTATATTTGCCTCCTATACGCATAAGAACTGACATTGAAGTCACATTTGACTTTGATGTGAGGTTTCAATATGTAGGAGAGGTGCATAAAGACTTACAGTTCATACATGTACGCAATTTACATCTCCTGAAAGCAGACCTCCAAGTCAGTCCTGTGAGTTTGCCCGTATATTAGTGTAGATATACAAATTGCTAATCTCCCACACGTACATGCAGAGTTTGTATATACAATGTACATTCATTCTGGTCGTGTATGCCTCCTACACGTATGAAAGATCACATTAAAGTGAACTCGTAACTTTGATGTGAGTTTTCAGTACGTACAATAGGCATATATAAGAAATCAAACCTTCACTCCAAGTATAAGGGGAGGTTAAATCAATATCACAGTTGAAATGAGTGTACAACGATTTAAGAACATTTAACTATCCTTATAAAGCAATACGATTTTTCCATGTTAAAGTAGTAGACTTAATTACTAACTTTGAAAAAGTAAGCTTTCTTGTGTAACTTTAAATATCTTGTAAGTGTGCACCCATGTACTAGGTAAGGCAGCTGTTAGGAGTCTCCCAGATGGAATACAGAACCAATTAGATAAGACAAAGGAATAACTGCAGGCCAGTAAGGTCACGATAAAGGGCAGGGCTGCGTGCCGGCCGGTCAAGGAGCTCTGTTCAGCTGTGAATGTGGGATTTGCTGCAAAGTCAACAGGCCCACTTTAAGAGGACTTGGTAATACTCACACGGCAGGCCTTCACCTGTCTCTGAGGAAAGGGGAGAACAACATTTGCAAGAGAGGCCAGTGCCTCTCTGCCCTACTCAAGTGAGGCCACTGTGTCTCGTCCACATTGAGGCAATGGGGATCATTGTTAGATGGTCCGGGTGTAATTTCTGAATTACTTTATGGAGCAGAGGTGTCGGTTGGGCTGGAGGATGGGGGGAGGGTGTTTGAGCGTAAGCTCATCCATAGTTCATTGCTACCTGCTGCCGGGGAAAGTTTGGGAATTGAACAGTTGGTGAACTCCCCTTGCACATTAATGCATTATAATATTGAGAAGATACTGCAAATTGCCCTGTTTAAGCAATGGGTTCCTGCTGTGAGAGGCAAGGCTTCAGAGTTTACAGCTCATGTCTTTGAAATGAAGGCTTCTCGCCTAGGGTGCAGGAAGGCTCCCTTTCAGTTCTCTTGCTTCTGACATGTTTCCCGTTTGGCATATGCAAGCGTGTTTTAGACTCTCACTTTCTTAGGAAAAGTGGCATTAGGAGACATAAGTTATCATAATTGTTAGGAAAGATTTCTTAATTGTGGGTAATTTTCCTTCCATGTGGCAACCCCTAAACCTTTTGCTGTTGTTTTCACCATGATCTAGACTTTGCCAGAGAAGTGCAGCCTTCTGCCACACTCCTCTGGGCTTTCGCTCCATTCTTATGGGGAAACTGACATGCCCTTAAAACAGTCAGTACCAGGAAACGTTGTTTTCCGTAGTTCTTTTATCATGTTGCAGTTTTCGTGCAACATGGCACAAGAGGGCACTGTAAGCTAAGTTACTGCTCTCTTGGGTTTCTAGTCTTCTACAGGCCCTAGACACTCTCTTTGGATTGTTAACGAACGGTGCAAGTGAATCACGGACGGGACTGGTGGCAGCGATCGTTCCTTTGTGTTTTGAGCTCCTTTTGGCTATTTAAGCGCGTTTCTCGCGCTTAGCCCAAAATGGTGGCCTGGCTTCCAAAATGGCCAGACCATGAGGCTCTTTGTCCTGTCTGCTGACCGTCTTGCCCCCTTCACCTTCCCCAGGTCGAGCCGACCCGGGGCCTTCCTTATTTGGGCATGTACTTTCCCGCGAAACACAGATGCTTTCGCGGGCTTCTACAGGCCTTGTGTGTGCCTCCAGGATGTGGGCTGGGATGTCTGGTCCCAATATACATCCTGGGTGCCAGAGAGTCTAGTGTGTCGTGAATGCCTGTGACCACCGTGGTCCGTGATAGGTCCACGTATGGTGTGAGTGTTTTGTGAGCAGATCTCCCATTGGGTCCCCTCCGTTTTGGCACGAAGGGAACCGTGGATAAAAGGAGGCTGGAAACACCACTACCATGTCGATCTCCTGAGGTCTCCCGAACGAAGGAATACAGGAGCCAAGTATCCTGCAACTATGAGGCTGAACCGAGGAATCGCTGGTGACCCGCTGAAGGACTGCTCCTCTGCACCGCTGTCGCTTTGTGAACCCCTTTCTACCTCTGATCGAACGAGATGGCCTGTACTGGTACTTCGACCCTTTGGAATAGTGGGAACAACTATTCTCGGCATCTTCACCATCTCCTGCACGTAAGCCTTCGGAAGTGTCTCTGAGCCATCCAGTGGACTGACCAGCCTACCCAGGAGTCTTGCTCTGTAACCGCCGTCAGGTTTCTGCTGTATTACGAGTCCTTGCCACTCTCACACGATTCGTACACTTGGCATTCCCAGGTCTGAAGTGAGCAGTGCACATTGGGCTGAAATACACACGGCCGCTCCGTTGCCCTGCTGTGGTAACAAACTGTGCAGGTTCACTGCGTTTGGGTCATCCTCAACTCTAACTTTTGCTGCCGCGGAATCTACATGACGCCGAGACGTCCCCTGCTCGTATCTAGACCTGCCAGCACTGAAACTGACGCGGAGAAGCCTGGGTCTGTCTGCTTAGGGGACCGGTGAGTAGCATCGCTAGGAACTGGTCGCCCTCCTGCAGTAGCCCATAGCTTTTCCCAGCTGTGTCAAACAGCACGCCTTTCCGTACTCGCGCTTTGATTCTGCACACAGTGGAGGCTGCGCTTGAGTCGCGGAGCTCTGTTCATCTTCATTTGTTCACCGAACTGAACTGCCTGAATCCCTTGAGGAGACTCCCCTTTGCCCGTTGGCACCCGCGTGTGCAGGTACATTTGAGCACAAGGCTCCACTCTTCGTAGGGCTCAGACTTCCTTCTAGTTAGGTGCCTCTGAAGGCGGACTGGGTCTAACTATTATTCGCACTGCCTGTTTTCCTCCCCATCTAGGTGGCCTGCACATTTCGTGCGTCTAACTCGTTCGACAAGTTGGTAATTGTATATATATTGTATTTGATTGTGATGTGTTGGTTTACTTGAGTTTTATTGTGATTTCTCGCTACGGTCAATGTTACAAAGGCCTTGTAATAAATGTGTCTATATTTTTAATATAACACCTGCTTGGAGTAATTTGTAAGTGTCCTTGCTTTGTGTGCTCATTGCGGGCTTTCAGTCACCCTCACCCCTCTTGAGACCTAGTCTTGACCGCCGCGATCGCTACCTTGATTGGTCTGGCTTGTCCAGAGGTTACCCTGTTCCAAGAAACTAGGCTGGCCTTCTGAACCTCTTCCCCTCCAGGACAGAGTTCAGAAATCCATCTCAACAAATTGGTGTACAGCGGTGGGATACGACTGAAGGTATCCAGTGTTGCGCACGAGGGAGGGCATTTCAAGTTATTCCTACCAGGACACGTAGTGAATTGTCGTAGAATAACTTTTAAAAGGCCATAGTCCTATCTAACAGTATGGAAACAAATACCTTGTTAACTTTAAATTCTTCTAAGTCCGAAACATTGAAAAAGATGTGTGCGGAGAGAGGTGTCTCCTCTCAAGGCACCAAATTGGATATGATCCAAAGAATCTTGCGGAAGGAGGTGGGGCTGCTCTCACTGGTAGAACCGACGGTTCTGCCGCTGCACTGGTCCACCGCGACCACGAGGACAGGGAGAATGAGATGTCTAATGTTTCCTCTGCCAGTGTTGATGGGGAGGCCATGCTTGAATTCAGGAAGCAAGAGCTGCTGTTTAGGCAGAAGGAGCTTGATTTCAGTATGGCCAAGCTAAAAATCGAACAGGCAGAAAAACAGAAAGACAGGGATCACCAGTTGGAACTGGCCAAGCTTCAGGTTGCAAATGGATCCAAGGGTCCTGTACATGGGTCTGGGGCCTCCTCTCATCCACGGTTTCCGAAAGATCTGCTCAGTGTGTATGAGGAAAGGAATGACATTATGGACTGGCCGAATACGTTTGAGTATGCATGTGAAGTTCAACAAGTTGAAAATGCTGATAAGATTGCCTGGTTACTCAGCAGACTGCCCCATTCTGGCTGTAGTGCCATTATGGAAATGTCGAAGGCTGAGCGAGCGGATATTGCAATGTTAAAGCAAACTCTCATTTTAAAGTTTGGAAAGACTCCTGCCCAATATTTAAAACGATTCCGAGAGTATAAGAAAAAAGAAGGTGGTACTTGGGTATCTTATGTAACCTAATCCTTAAAAAACTTGACTGGCTGGGTTGAAGGTTATAAGGTTTCTACCTTTGAAGTTATGATAAGTCTTGTCATGCTGGAACATATTTTTGCATCTCCTTCCCCAGAGCTTAAGCAGCATTTGGCCGATTCGAAGGAGATAGATCCTAAGAAGCTGGCCATTGCCGCAGATTTATGGGTGTCACATCGAGTGTCCCATAAGGACAAAACCCATCCTGGTAAGCAGGAGGAAGGGAAAAAGTCCAAAGATAAGGAGGGTGGAGAATCTGATAAATCTTCTTCTCAAAAGGGCCACAAAAAGAAAAATGAGGGTAAGACACAAGAGAACTCACAGGGTAGTGGAGGTCAGCCTCCGAAACATAACTCTGGTTACAATAAGCCTCCCTATGTAAACAGACCCAATGGATCTTGTTTTGCTTGTGGAGCAACTGACCACGTGAAGGGGGATCCCCGGTGTAAGGTTAAACCTTTGGGGGTCCACTCCGCTAATCTGGCCTTCTCCTCCTACGAGGAAGAAGAGATTACAGGAGCATCCTTCTCCTCAGACTCCTTCCCCAGCGGGATAGAAGCTGAGGTAGTTTTAGTTTCCCTGGGTTCCTGGGAGCCTAAAGTCGCAGTGGCTTATGCTAGGATTCCAGATAATACCAAGCACTACTTTAAAGACATTGTGCTGATCAATGGAGTATATACTCCAGGACTTAGGGATAGTGGGTGCAGTCTAACTGTAGTGGATTCTACCTTGGTAGACTCAGAGGAAGTTGCCAGAGCTACTCTGATGCCCACTAAGTTGGCTGACGGCCCACCTCGCATGTTTCCAGTAATACCTGTAAATCTTACTTTGAATGGTACAGCAGTCAGGATTCCAGTGAGCATTCAGAGAAACGTCCCAGGAAAGGTCTTGTTAGGCAACGAAATCAGAGCTTTAGGGCTCGTAGGAGACACTGCCGACAGACCCTACACACGGTCTCAAACACGGGCAGCATTGGCCAAGACCAATACGCCGCCCCAGCCGAAGGGGAAACCCAAGGCGAAAGGAGTAAACAAGTCAAGACGAGGGAAAGAGAACATTCCCCCGAGCTCGCCTAACACTGCGGTGGAGGAAGTTGGTCAATCGCCCGGGCCTGACGAGGAGGTGGTGATGCCTGAAGTATTTGACCCCAACGACCGTCCGGAACTAAAAGACTTGTTAGTAGAAGGTGGTCCTGACAGGGAAGAATTCAGTAAAGGCTAACGTGAGTGCCCATCTCTGGAAGGCCTAAGGAGACAGGCCTGCTCCCAGCTTGAGGGTGAACCTCCTGGGACGCATCGGATTTATTGGGAAGGTGGACTCCTGTATAGTGAGCCCACAGAGTCTACAGAACGAGACCATAGGAGGTTGGTGGTTCTCCTTGCTGTAAGACCCTTCCTCCTGCAGCTGGTGCATGAAGTGCCCCTTGCTGGTCACCTTGGTATTAAGAGGACCAAGCAAAGGTTATCCATGCACTTCTACTGGCCCAAGATGGGGGTGCAAGTAGAAAGTCACTGCAGGAGTTGTGCCTCCTGCCAGTTATCTGGTAAGAGTGGCTCAACAATCCAAGCTCCATTGGTACCACTCCCAGTTGTGAGAATACCATTCAAAAGGGTAGGGATTGACATCGTTGGTCCCCTTGATCCGCAGACATCCTTAGGCAATAGGTTTATCTTGGTGCTAGTCGACTGCTACCAGATATCCTGAGGCTATCCCATTGAAAACTGTAACTCCCAAGTCAGTTGGAAAAGCGTTACTTGGCATATTTACTAGGGTTGGCTTCCCTAAAGAAGTTGTGTCTGACAGAGGCAGCAACTTTATGTCAAAATATATGCAGGCTATGTGGAAAGAATGTGGGGTCATCTACAAGTTCTCTTCTGCATACCACCCCCAGACCAATGGTCTGGTGGAACGTTTCAACAGAACGTTAAAGAGCATGATTGGGGCTCTGGAAGAACCTCAGAGAAGAAAATGGGATCTTCTTTTACCATGCTTACTGTTTGCCTACCGAGAGGTACCGCTGGAGGGTGTTGGCTTCAGCCCCTTCCAACTTCTATTCGGTCATCCTGTGCGGGGACCCTTAGCCATAGTCAAAGACGGATGAGAGATGCCCACTCCCCCTGTTACTACCAACGTAGTAGATTATGTGCTGGGGCTCAGAAAACGGATGGTACTTCTGATGGGCTTGGCTAGTGATAAATTAAAGGCAGGACAAGCACTGGTGAAACATTGGTACGACCGGAAAGCTTCCATCATCAACTTTACACCTGGTCAGCAAGTCCTGATCATGAATCCCATAAGGCCTCGAGCTTTACGGGACAAATGGTCCGGCCCTTACACAGTGGTGGAGCCCCTGGGCGAGGTTAACTATTTAGTGGACCTTGGAAGGCCTGGACAGGCTCCAAAAGTGTTCCACGTAAATAGGCTGAAGGCTTTCGTCCCAAGAGTCAAAATCGCAGCACTGCTACTGGCTTCAGATGTTGAGGAAGAGGAGTCTGAACCTCTCCCCGACCTGTTCCAAAGCGGTCGTTCAGATAGCTCCTTTGAGGGTGTCCGAGTGGCCCCTCACCTGACTTCTGATCAGCAGGATGAGGTGAAAAGTTTGCTTAGGCAGTTTTCCCCCCTGTTTTCACAGTCACCTGGATTGACACCTCGGTGCAAACATAACATAGACACAGGAGACAGTGTACCTACCAAGAGTAGGGGATACAGGATGTCAGACAAAGTACGGTCTTACATTAAGACCGAGGTCAACAAGATGTTAGACCTTGGGGTGATTGAACCCTCTAGTACTCGCTGGTCCAGCCCTGTGGTTTTGGTTCCAAAGGCAGGCACTTCTGAATTGAGGTTCTGCGTGGATTACAGGGCTCTGAATGCTGTCACCAAGACAGATGCACACCCCTTGCCTCAAACAGATGAGCTGGTGGATACCTTGGGTGCCTCCAAGTACCTCAGCATGTTTGACCTCACTGCTGGCTATTGGCAAATAGCTTTAGCAGAACATGCCAAGGAGAAGACAGCGTTTTCTACTCCAGACGGTCTTTACCAATTCAGGGTAATGCCGTTCGGGTTGGAGAATGCACCTGCCACTTTCCAGAGGCTTGTGAATCATGTGTTGAATGGGTTGGACGAATTCTTTCTTGCATATCTGGATGATATAGCAGTTTTCAGTGCCACCTGGGAAGACCATGTGAAACACCTCGGGATTGTGCTCCAGGCGCTTCAGAAAGCACACTTCACCATAAAGGCTAGTAAATGCCAGATTGGACAAGGCTCAGTGGTTTACCTTGGACATGAAGTAGGTGGAGGGAGGATACAGCCTCTTCCCAGTAAAGTACAAGCAGTACAAGACCGGCCTACCCCCACTACACAGACCCAAGTGAGAGCCTTCTTAGGAATCACGGGGTATTACCGCAACTTCGTGGCAGACTATGGCACCATAGCTGCCCCTCTGACTGCCCTCACCACTCCGAAGAAACCCAAGAAGGTAACTTGGACCGACGAGTGTGAGAAGGCTTTCAATGGCTTAAAAGAATCCTTGTGCCAGGCCCCTGTCCTCAGGGCCCCTGATTATCAAAGACCTTTTATGGTGCAGACGGACACCTCTGACACTGGGATAGGAGCTGTACTATCGCAAGTAGATGAGAAGGGTAAGGAACACCCTATTGGCTTCATTAGTCGCCAGCTTAAGGACAGAGAGCTCAGATGGTCCACAGTGGAGAAAGAATGTTTCTCTGTTGTGTGGGCCCTACGGAAGCTGAGGCCCTACCTCTATGGGACCCACTTCACTGTGCAAACTGACCATAAGCCCTTAAAGTGGCTGATGAACATGAAGGGAGAGAATCCAAAGTTGCTTAGGTGGTCCATAAGTCTACAAGGCTTCGACTTCACTATTGAGCATAGGCCAGGTGTCCAACATAGCAATGCTGATGGGTTTTACAGAATGTTTAACCGAACTGAACAAGAGACTCATCCAGGGGTGGATTAGTTCCCCCTGTCCATAGTCTGGGAGGGGCAAGTGTTAGGAAAGATTTCTTAATTGTGGGTAATTTTCCTTCCATGTGGCAACCCCTAAACATTTTGCTGTTGTTTTCACCATGATCTAGACTTTGCCAGAGAAGTGCAGCCTTCTGCCGCACTCCTCTGGGCTTTCGCTCCATTCTTACGGGGAAACTGACATGCCCTTAAGACAGTCAGTACCAGGAAACGTTGTTTTCCGTAGTTCTTTTATCATGTTGCAGCTTTCGCGCAACATGGCACAAGAGGGCACTGTAAGCTAAGTTACTGCTCTCTTGGGTCTCTAGTCTTCTACAGGCCCTAGACACTCTCTTTGGATTGTTAACGAACGGTGCAAGTGAATCACGGACGGGACTGGTAGCAGCGATCGTTTCTTTGTGTTTTGAGCTCCTTTTGGCTGTTTAAGTGCGTTTCTCGCGCTTAGGCCAAAATGGTGGCCTGGCTTCCAAAATGGCCAGACGAGGCTCTTTGTCCTGTCCGCTGACCGTCTTGCCCCCTTCACCTTCCCCAGGTCGAGCCGGCCCGGGGCCTTCCTTATTTGGGCATGTACTTTCCCGCGAAACACAGATGCTTTCGCGGGCTTCTACAAGCCTTGTGTGTGCCTCCAGGATGTGGGCTGGGATGTCTGGTACCAATACATATCCTGGGTGCCAGAGAGTCTAGTGTGTCGTGAATGCCTGGGACCACTGTGGTCCGTGATAGGTCCACGTATGGTGTGAGTGTTTTGTGAGCAGATCTCCCATTGGGTCCCCTCCGTTTTGGCGCGAAGAGAACCGTGGATAAGAGGAGGCTGGAAACACCACTACCATGTGGATCTCCTGAGTTCTCACGAACAAAGGAATACAGGAGCCAAGTATCCTGCAACTACGAGGCTGAACCGAGGAATCGCTGGTGACCCGCTGAAGGACTGCTCCTCTGCACCGCTGTCGCTTTGTGAAACCCTTTCTTTCGTTGTCTGTGCTGCCTGTGCTGATGACCTTGCTTGTCCAACAGAGACCCAGGAAATAGAAGCTGCACGGCGAAATTTACACCATCAGCTGTTTTAGATACCGGCAGCGTGTCGCTTCGTTCCCAGGAGGGGGCGGAGCCTTGTTGCTGCTCACGTGAGGAGTCACGTGACCCAAAACACACTGAAAAAGCATCCGCTTTCACCCTCGCGGCGTTGAGCCCAGTAGGGGTGGAGGGCGTTGGCTGTTGTGCGGCTGTTTGGCGCTGACAGCTCGACTAGAGACTAGGGAACGGGAGACTGCGGAGGTATACCCTCTTTGATCCCGAACTGGAGCCAAAGGTAAGTCCAATCAACACTGCCAAAAGGTCCTAGATAAAAGCTTGTGCAGCGTGGTCCAAAACAAGTACTGTAAGTCTCATCTGGTGCTTGCTGGTCGCTTTAAGAATAAAACTGTCCGATAATGTCAGCAGCAATGAGGGGGACGACGAACAAAGCTAATACACGTGCTCAAGCTAAGCGAGGGCTGAATACTACGTCCATTACCATAGGAAATCCTACTGACATGGAGAGAACTCTTAATCGGTCCTCTGCCTCTTCTAATGCCCATGTAGCCGCTACTATGGTTAGTAAGAGCGTCACTCCCCAAGTTAACGGCCCCAGGATGGCATCCAACAACGTCAACACTGGGCAGCAGCAGTACTCTAGCACCGAGGCACCCAGGACCACCGGCTCTCATGAACATATGGGAATGGTGTGGCTGAGAAGAGAAGGAACCACTAATGACTCGATGGATACTTTCGATCTAGGAAGTGACTCTGAAAGTAACGAAGACCAAGAGCGGGACGAGGCTATCGAGAAGGAAACCAAAGATGAGCCTGAGACTGATAAAGAAGTTCAATCTGAGAACTGCAGGGAGAGGCAAGGGGCAAAATACATCGGTTCACCAGAATTGCACGGAAAAAAACCCAGAGCAACCATGGAAATGGAAAAAGAGATGCAGGTGGTCGAGGTACAGAGAAGGAACAGCGAATCTGAGGGAACCCAATTAGGAACAAAGAGTGCTGAAGTCTGCACTGCTATGATACACCAGGTTCTGAGTGACCAGCCATCTCCCAATACCCTTCACCTCGGGCATAGGCCTGAGGACCCAATACGAGACCCAGCCCAATTGACTCAAGATAAGAACATAAGCCTAATGAAGATACAAAGAGCGGCAGCCAAGGTTGAGCATTTAAAATCGAGTTCATCGCTAAAACTACTGGCTTGGACAAAGGTAGCTGAGATGCATAACCAGAGTTAGATGAAATAGAAATGACAGCAACCACGAGCAAAGGAGATGAGCAATTGATCAAATCACTACAAGATACAAGGGGTTCCCTTGCCAAACTAAACACAAAAGAACACCTTACTGCGCTACAGAAAACGGAGGGTACTAGGGTGATGTGGTCACCACCTAATGAATGGATGGAAAGCTCTACACCACCAACGACGCTACCACAAAATAATCTAAATTCAGGAGAAAGAAGAAATTCAGTAGGGATTGTGGATCAAGTGATAAAAGATCTAGCAAAAATGAATGCAAAACTGCTGCAAACTCGAAGGTCATCTCAAATAAACGTTAACATGGAAAAACCACCATCAGCGGAGTTATACTATCCTAAGCATAGGAGTATCCACGAAGTAATGACTCTAGAAACAAACTCGCCAGCATTCGAATCTAGAAACGAGGAGATTATAGTGTCTCAAAAGAGAAGTCGCAGAAGAGAAAGTTCCGAAAGTGAGGATCGACGTCTGAGGAAAAGACTCAAAGGCCAAAGAGAAGAGAAAAGTATGGGAAGAAATACATCTGGTGAGACTCAATCACCGAAAAGGTCCAAACGACGTGCCACCTTAATCCCATCCATGGATTCGGATGATGAAGACGGTACAACAACTATGAGAAATGAAAATTGGTGGAAATCCACGGAGATACCCCTGACGGGAACAAACAATACAGATGAAACATCGACTTGTGTTGAAATAATAATATCGAAGCTAAGTCCAATTCTGATGTCTGCCGCAACAATAGCTGTTGCGCCTCTGATGAAGCTGTACGAGAACCTAAATGAGAACTACAGAGACCAAACAACTTTGATCGCTCTACTAAACTCTAAAATGATCAAACTAGAGACAGACCTTAAGGAAATGACCTCTGAGATTGTGGTAGCCAAACAAGGGAATGATATTTCACTAACGGCTTTAAAAGAATCCCTAAGAAATAACTCTGAAGATAAGAAACTCCTAGCAGAAGTGACAAGGCAAGCCCTTACGCTACTACAAAACGAACGAGAAAGAAGGAGAGACTCAAATACAACACAGGTCCCAAAAACAGTGCAAACGAGCAGACCTCAGTGATCAACCTAGAGACATTAGAGTTACCCGAGAAATCTGGAGTAACTAAGCAACCGTCTGAAAAAAAAAAGAAAGAAGCAGAGATAAGGGTATCTCAACAGAATTGCTGTTATGATAAGGAGCTCGTAATTAGGCATGATGACAGTGATTGTGGAAGGATGGAGTTTAATAGTGCGGAGATTGCACAGAAAACAAGGCCTTGCTCCTCGACTGTCTCTACGAAACCTATACAAAAAGAGGTTGAGAAAAGTAAACAGCAAAACGAAAAAGAAGTAGATAAAGAGCAAGCTCTCCCACCACCCAATCCACCTGAAACGTCAAAATCCATTGATACAAATACAAAGAATCTGGGAAGTAAGCCTATAACTGAACACGGAAAAAAGAATGAGAGGGAGTGGTATGATATATTCGAAAACCCGAAAATCTATTCAGGAGTGAGTAACGAGAAGAGATCAAAAATAGTTAAGTCAAACTCAAATGATTGTAATAAAAAATCTAAGAACCAACAAGTAAAAAAGAACAGGAAAGCTCGTAGTTCAGCCAACTTCTTCAGAAACATTAAAGCATTGAACATAACTGTAAATAATTCTGAACTATCGACATTGAAGGGAGAAAAAAAAAAAAAAGACGATGAAATCCAAATCGTGGACAACAAAGTACAGCCAGAAAACCTGACTGAAGACAATAGGTCACCGACAGGGAGTACAATTGAGCTGGATGTGGAAGACATAGAAGGTGATGAGGAGGAATTGTTGAACATGTCAACTTACAGCGTGTCTGATGCTGAAGAAAACAAGGATAATAATAGGGTAGTGAAAACAATCGAAAATGGAAGTAATATTGGACAAGATGATTGTGAGTCAGAGACAAGCCCGCAGAAACCGTCTACGGAAGGATACGAGAAAGAGAAAGAAGATGAAATGTCAAGTAAAAGAGTGATTTCGTGGCCAGAAACACCTAAAAAACCTCAATTTACAGCAAAGAAAATTACAAAAAAGGTGGAAGATCCACAAATCTTTTTCACCTTAGAAGAGAAAAGGCTGAAGAGTATGTTGAAGCAGAGAAACTCATCTAAGATCAGGGAAGTTACAAAAAATCCCATACTAGATGAGCAGGAGAACAATATGCATGGCACTGAGCTCCCGAAAGAAAATCCACAACAATCCACAAGAGAAGTCGGAGCACCTAGAGGGAATGCCGAAGAGTCCGCTAAGTTAAGAAATCCTAACTTGATTGTCGGTAACAAAACAACACGAAAAAACCACCAGTACAGATTACTGGTTGAGAAAATTGACGGAAGAAAAGGTGGTACCCCACTAAATCGGTACACCATTCTACAGATATTCCAAAAAATCCCTGTGTTAAGAGTAATAAAGAGTGCTCGGATTGATCGTGTGGAAATCATGGCTGAGATGAACCAGAAATTTGTACTCTTGCACATCAACGACAAAAAAGATGCAGAATTGATCATGATGAGTGAGAGACAACTCCTGGAAGTTGGATATCAAGTGTACGAAGTAGACAACACCTTAAAGGGAAGTGATGATGCAAAAACAAAAGAACCAAAAGTACAAAAAATAAACGAGAAAGATCTAGTGGCAATCAAAACAACTGAAAAAAGCGTAATAAAGGAATACGTGTCTAACGTCAAGTCTAAAGACACTGAAATGGAGACTGAAGTAGCAGATCTTCCCGACGATATAAAGATGAAGAAAATCAAAATAACAGTGGATAATCGCGTAAAGTTAGGTCTAGTGAACTCTAAATCCCCGGAAGTAAACTCTGATGAAGATGAAAGGAAAAAATGGTCTTGGTTGGCAAAATCACTGAACTCAACAATGAGGAGCTAATGCTATGGCGAGATAGGGACACTGATGATAGTCTCGTGGAACACCAGAGGATTTTCACATCTCCTAGGATCTCCACCTGAAACAATACAAAAGGCAGACTTGATATGTTTGCAAGAGACATGGGTCTCTAATCTACCATGTGTGGACGGTTACGAAGTAGTGATAAATCCAGCTATAAAACAAAAAAAAGGGCGGCATATGTCAGGACAACTGACTCTAATTAAAAGAACATGTGGACTAAGAATAAAATCGGCCCGTAACTTGTCACCTTTCCTTCAGGAGGTTTGCGTAGAACAATCAGAGCCCACAGAGAAGCTGACGAACCAATTATATATATTAAATATATACTGGAACACGACTCCAAAGTTCAACCAAAAGCTGGAAGACGATATCATTGAAGCCATAGACACAATTAAAATAGAAGACTCAAAGGCAATAATTATCCTATGTGGAGACTTCAATAGGAAATTTATTGATGTAGACCAACGAAAAACAACGAAGACCAACGGGGCGAGACTTAAAAATGAATGTTGGCTAGAAGAAATGGCAAATAGAAATTTATCAATGCTTAATGGAGCAACAAGAGGGGACATTCCAGCAAAACCGACCTGGGAAAGAGGAACTCAGCAATCTATTTTAGACTATATCTTTGTCTCGGAGAACATACTACATGAAATAGTCTCCTTCACAGTCACTAAAAACATCCAAAGTGATCATAATATTACATCAATGGAATGGAAATAGAGAAAAGTAGAAAAAAAGGAACAATGGAGATGTGACATCTCAGTGGAACCTGGGCGTAACAGACTAAGGATAAAGAAATCAAATATTAAGGTGATATCTGAACAATTGCAAAGATCCCAGGAGCAAGGCCTGATTGAGGCAATTGAATACCAGCATTTACTAGAAATTTACAAATCTAAAAAAACAAAGGCTCTAAAGAACCAAAAGTTCTGCAAACATAAGTACAACCCGGAAGTGGCGAAAAAAGAGAGGGAAATGAGGAAAACATTAAGATCGATTAATGCCACTAAAGGAGTAGCAAATCAAAACCAGTCTAAAAAAGTGAGAAACCAATATAACAAATGGCACAAGTTACACAGAGCTAAGATGGAGCAAAACGACGCCGAGATAATGCTGAAAGCGCTGAACCAAAGGAATTCCAGGGGATTTTGGGCCTTAATAAATGAATCATCTAACTCAGAAAAAGCGATCATAACAAATATGGTAACGGAAATGAATTGGGAGTGCTACTACAAAAATCTGTTCAAAAGAAGGAAAGGTCCAAGTACAGTGGAGATCCACACAAAAGTACCATGGGACTTACAAATGGACAGAGTGGACATTCGCACCTCAATTGCAAACAGCAGTACATCCAGAGCCGCTGGACCTGACAGCCTCTCGAATGCTGATTTAAAAGAAAACATCGATGAATGGTCGGAATTTTGTGATATTCTGTTCAAGGCGATAATAAAAGAAGGAAGGATCCCTGCAACCTGGAAATCAGGAATCATTGTTCCGATATTCAAGAAAGGCTTACGGTCTGAGCCAGCAAATTACCGCCCCATCGCCCTCCTTGACGTTATAGGTAAAGTGTTTGCAACTCAGCTCCTTAAACAACTCACACTGTGGATTAATCACGAAAAAATCTATGATGACCGACAGTCTGGGTTTGTAAAGGGAGTGGGTTGCAGCACAAACCTCCTAATATTAAACCTACTAAAAATAGATGCCATTCGATCGGGCCAGAAAATCTATCTGCCATTTATTGATATGGCAAACGCGTTTGATGGAGTAAACAGGGAAATCCTGTTGTGTAATTTAAAGAAGAGAGGCTGTGATGAGAGTTTGATAGCAGCCATAAAAGAACTTTACTCCGACACCTACATTCAAATAAGGCTAGACAAAGAAGGAAATCTGTCAAATCCAATTCCTACAGAAAGGGGAGTAAAACAGGGCTGCCCATTAGGGGCAACCCTGTTTAACTTCTACATCTCGGAAGTAGGAAAAGCACTGACAAACGTGATTTCATTTCCGCCAACCATCAATGGATTCCAACTGCATCACATCTTATACGCAGATGATATGGTGATCTTGGACAGAACACCAATCGGTCTACAGAGGAAATTGTCTGCATTGAAGATCTATTCAGAAGAACTCGGGCTAGAGATAAATGCAGCCAAATCAGAAATCCTAGTCCTGGAGAATAAAAGAGGAAGGAAATCTGGCAAGTATAGATCAAGTTGGTTCGTGGGATCAAAGAAGCTAGAAAAAGTGCAATTCACAAAATACCTGGGCACAATAATCAACTCCAGCATAAATGACGAACCAATGGTAAAAAAATTTTTAAATATCTGCAAACAATTAACCTTACAAGGGATCGTAATGCAGAAGAAATTCGGGAAATTCACGTGTGAGCCAGTGAGAAAATTTTACCAAAATAAAATTACACTGATCTTGATCTATGGGGAAGAGAACATGTTTGGCTGTGACCATAAGATATGGTCTAGGTGCGAAGGTTTCTTCTGGAAAAAAGTTCTTCAAATGCCACAAAGTACACCGACTGCGTGTGTTCTATACGAAGTAGGAATATCCACTCTGAACGCAAGGATTACATGGAACAAGCTATTGTTCTTTAGGAAAATGCACGACGAAGCAAACCTACCACCGTTCAAAATCCTATTGGGAAACGAAATAGGTGAAAAAAAGTCGGCCCTAAGAGACTGGAAACAGCAATGTGGAGAAATCCTCAAACAGCTAGGGACGGATGAGTCAACATTATGGAATAATCCAGATTTTGTAAAAAGAAAATTGCTGGATCTCGACTGGATTACAATTGGGGAGAGAAGAGCCTGTCAAAAAATCCATGATAAATCAACCAAAAGAAGCAAAAAAACGGAATACTCTTCAGAAATATCTGGCACTGGCTCCATGCAAGCACCTCAGAAAACATTATTTGATGTTTCGTCTAAACATTCTAGAAACAAAAGAAATTCTGGGAATCAGGCGTGCGATATCAAGGGGAAACACTCTATGCCGATTCTGTGGGGAGAAAGATGAAAATTTAAAACACCTCATTCTAAGCTGTACTGAACTAAACGACCAACGTGACAGTTGCATGGGAAAGATGATGACAAATTACTAGACGCTGTCTGAAGAAGAATGGTGGAGACAACTACACTTGACTGAAAGCAAGCCACTGTTGATTGCAGTAATGCGATTCTTGGAGCTCCTGCAAAAGCGCCTAAAAATGAATCCGGTGGTTGCCTAAAACAGCGGCCCGCACAGTTATAGGTCAGGAGACCAACCGCTCTGAAAAGACTGATAAAACAGAATATCTGTTGGTGCAAAGGTAGAGGAATTGGGGGTAGAAAAAGTCTGGAGAAGTAGACCAATAAGGTGTTTAGTGAAAAATAGTTAAGGACTATAGATGGAATGTTGATCTTATGTTAAAGATAAAGTTTTTCAAAAGTTTGTATAAACTAAATGAAAATAAAAAAAAAAAAAAAAAAGAAACCCTTTCTAACTCTGATCGAACGAGAAGGCCTGTACTGGTACTTCAACCCTTTGGAATAGTGGGAACAACTATTCTCGGCATCTTCACCATCTCCTGCACGTAAGCCTTCGGAAGTGTCTCTGGGCCATCCAGTGGACTGACCAGCTTACCCAGGAGTCTTGCTCTGTAACCGCCGTCAGGTTGCTGCTGTATTACGAGTCCTTGCCACTCTTACACGATTCGTACACTTGGCATTCCCAGGTCTGAAGTGAGCAGTGTACATTGGACTGAAACACACACAACCGCTCCGTTGCCCTGCTGTGGTAACAAACTGTGCGGGTTCACTGCGTTTGGGACATCCTCAACTCTAACTTCTGCTGCCGCGGAATCTACACGACGCCGAGATGTCCCCTGCTCGTATCTGAACCTGCCAGCACTGAAACTGACGCGGAGAAGCCTGGGTCTGCCTGCATCGGGTGTCCGGTGAGTAGCATCGCTAGGAACTGGTCGCCCTCCTGCAGTAGCCCATAGCTTTTCCCCACTGTGTCAAACAGCACGCCTTTCCGTACTCGCGCTCTGCTTCTGCCCACAGTGGAGGCTGCGCTTGAGTCACGGAGCTCTGTTCATCTTCATTTGTTCCCCCGAACTGAACTGCCTGATTCCCTCGAGGAGACTCCCCTTTGCCCGTTGGCACCCGCGTGTGCAGGTACGTTTGAGCACAAGGCTCCACTCTTCGTAGGGCTCGGACTTCCTTCTAGTTAGGTGCCTCTGAAGGCGGACTGGGTTTAACTATTATTCGCATTGCCTGTTTTCCTCCCCATCTAGGTGGTCTGCACATTTCGTGCGTCTAACTCGTTAGACTCGTTGGTAATTGTATATATATTGTATTTGATTGTGATGTGTTGGTTTACTTGAGTTTTATTGCGATTTCTCGCTACGGTCAATGTTACAAAGGCCTTGTAATAAATGTGTCTATATTTTTAATATAACACCTGCTTGGAGTAATTTGTCAGTGTCCTTGCTTTGTGTGCTCATTGCGGGCTTTCAGTCACCCTCACCCCTCTTGAGACCTAGTCTTGACCGCCGCGATCAGTACCTTGATTGGTCTGGCTTGTCCAGAGGTTACCCTGTTCCAAGAAACTAGGCTGGCCTTCTGAACCTCTGGCCCTCCAGGACAGAGTTCAGAAATCCATCTTAACAATAATGCAAGCATTCTCGCCTGCCTCAGAGCAAGTGTGAATCTTTAATCAGTATTCACCTTGACTAATGTATTACGAAATGCCGTCCTACCGGATAACAATAACTAACATGAAAGAGCACAGCTGGCATCAAAGTCTTGCATAAAGAGGCTGTGTTCTCTGCCAGCTACATTGTTTCGGTGTGACTCCTTGCCCGTTTAGACCACCCTGTCCATTTGAAATGTGTTCTTTTGGGTATAAGAGAACGGTGCACAGAAGGAGGGTGTTCTCGCTTGCGCCGAAGTCTCGTGCTGTTGTTGGTTCTGTTTTGTTATTGCTTTTTACTAATAAATTGTTCACCAATCCACCGGAATAGTGAGTGGTATATTTTTCTGCCACACTGGGTACCTGGATGCAAAGTTAAGCCATTTTGTGTTTACTTCTGTTGCAAGCAGGTCCACGGACAGATGGCCCCATGTCGCAAAGATCTGTTTGAACGTATTGGTCTGGCGTTCAAACTCATGTTCTGTTTGAGGGACTTTGCTCAAACTGTCCACTAGACAATGGTGTTCCCCTGGAATACGTTGTGCTTGGATGTACATTTTTATTTTTAAATGCACTAGTGCTAGTTTTTGTGTGCAAGCACCAACAGTGCTTTTTAGAGTGTGCCGCCCTATTTGTTGATGTAACACATGGTGGCGTCTGCTTTGCTGAGGATGCATTGTCCTACTAGGGCATTTTGGAACAAGCAAAGTGCCCTACTGATTGCTCGTAGCTCATACCAATGTATGTGGTACTGTGTTTGATAGTCTGGCCACCGCGCAGTGAAATGGCAATGCACTCCCCAACCTGCCAGGGACACATTCGGTCTGATCGTTATCTGTGTTGGTGATGTCAGCATAGGTTCTACTGACCACCACTGAAGGCTTTATTTCCACTTCCTGTGAGACTACCTCTAGACCATCCCACTTGCCTATTTTGTAGACCATTTCTCTGCCTGTCACTGTGGTTTCGGCACATGTTGAGGGGTTCATGAAGAATGAAATAAATGCACAATGCTCTCAAGCCCAACAGCTTCATTACTTTCCTGGCTGTTATCTGCCGACCCGCTGTGTAACATGGGACTTTTGGGCTTGCAAGCCTTGTACTCTCGCTAGGGATGGACGAGCCATGGCCCTGAGAAGGCTGGATTTCTTTCATTGATAGAGAAACACAGAATGAGGAGCGGGTTGACGATTCCTGCGTGTGTTATCAGCCAGTCATCTAGATAAGGATAGACTGGAACCACATTGCGTCACAGGTGTGCTGTGACGACTGCAAGCACCTTGGTGAATACATGCCGTGCAGGCACAATTCCGAAAGGAAGCACTTTGAAATCAAAATGTCTTTGATCTATCTTGAAGTGCAGAGATACTTGCAATAACCTGCGAATATTGAAATATGAAACACTGCAGCATTCGTATCCAGTGTGCTCATGTAATCTTCCTTCTTTAACAGAGGTACAACTTCCTTAGGGTGCTCATTCTGAAATTTTGGGGTTTTAGGTACTGGTTCGCCCACCTTGGGTCTAGAGCCGAACTTTTAATTTTGTCTTTTTTGGGTACTAGGACATATAATGAGTGACCTCATGTGTTTACCTGCTTTGGAGGAAGTAGCTCCATTACACCTTTTAAGACAAGTCTTTGAATCTCTTCTTGTGGTAAGGTCAAGTGTTCTTGAGACTGTCTCCTATATCTTGGGTGTTGTCATGCAGCTCTATCAGTTCTACTCAATACCCCTTGACTTTCTGTACTTGTCGGAAGTTATCCGGTCTCTATGCATGGGTGTATGATGTTATTTGACCCCTACTAGGGTAACATGGGAGTGGCCCACTGCTGGGGGTGTCATTTGCAGCTGTGGCTGACCCTATGGGGGTTTGGCATCTGCCGCGTGCTGTGCCTCGAAGTTGATGACGTTCAGCTTCAGACTTCCCTGATGTTTGAGCTCCTGAACTTGAGGACCATGTACTACCGGATGGGTAGTTGTAGTAACTCACCAAATGGCTGGCCACGAAAGGAATGCCTACCGCAGTAGTACTCCACTGCTGGAAAGTTCTACCTGTAATCTGGCAGACACTCTTGATTGTTTTGTGCTCTTTGTTGCCTTTTCAAGAGCTTCATCGACTGACTTTCCACCACATAAATAAGTCTTTTCTACTGGTTTATCAAGTATCTTGCTTGAGGCTCTGGTTTAAAACTAGACCCTTGGGGGTATGCATGTCTTTTAATAATGGTGGCTTCTGCTACCATTCTCCTAGCTGTCTAAGCTGCATCTAGTGCATTTTGTATTACGCCATTAGCCGATTGCTTGCCCTCATTTCCTTTTTTTGCCATGGCTTACTTAAATGGTTGGGAACTTCTCTGGAAAGTCTATCTAACTCGTCCATCTGAGCACTATTCTATCTAGCCATGGAAATAGATATGCAAAGTTCATAGGCTACAGTAGTGGAAACCTTTCTGCCAAAAGCATATGGCAGGCAATACTTACCAGTAATCGTCTTTCTGTGACTTGTATCTGCTTAGAATCACATGGCTACCCTACTGGGGAGGAAAATTACATCTTGTTTTTTGAATACCTACACATACGGTACCAAGGAGCACTCACGTGTCATTGTCTTTAGATTGTCTGTTTTTGGACATGATGTGCGTTATGAAGCTCAGTGTATGTATACATGCGTGTGTGTATATGTATATATACACATATAAATATATATTTTTGTTTCCCAAAAATCCTTATGCTTCCAAGTTGGGAGGCAGGGCAGGCACATGGGATTCTATGCAGATAAAAACCGCAGAAAGGCGATTACTGGTGAGTAATGCCTGCCTTCTGAATATTTGGAATCTGCTTAGATTCACATGCATTGCATAGATCAGCAAGCAGTACCCCCCTGAGGAGGGGGGAGCGGAAGGGGCAGTTGCAAATAAATGCTTTAAAACTGCATTGGCCCACCTGAGAGTCTGTCCTTGCCTGCTTGTCTATACAATAGTGCCTTGTGAAAGTGTCAACTAAACTGTTGCCGCTTTGCAAATGCCTTCAAGAGGAACATTAGCTATAAATGTCAATGTTGCTCCTAGGGCACGCATGGAGTGTACCCTAGCGGTGAACTGTGGTGTTTTGTTTGCCAGAGTATAACAAAGCTGGATCACCTAACAATCCATCTTGCAATGATTGCCCTGGTGACAGTGTCTCCCTCCCTTGCTGCTGCCAATGATACAAAGAACTGATCAGTTTTCCCTAACGGTTTTATTCTATCAAGGCAATACATATCCACTCGACGAGCATTGTCATGCTCTTTTCCCCTCTGTTCTGAGGATTCGGGAAGAAAGCTGGTAACTCAATGGTTTGATTTATACAAAATGTGTGTGAAGCCCTTGAAACCACTTTGCGTTTATGAATTGCAACAAACGGTTCAAACACCCATGATGTTTGCAGTTCACTTGTTCTGTTTGATGGGAAAGCAATTAGGAAAGCCACGTATATGGAAGCTCCTTTAACCGTGCTTTATGGAATGGTTCAACTGGGGGCCCCACTAGCCTGTGCGGAACTGTTATTTAGATCCCCCAGGGGTAGGGAGGTGCCACTGGAGGGTAGATCAGCTTTACTCCTTCCATAAATGCATTCCACCAAGATACCTTGCGTTGGGATGTGGAAACTAGAGCTGCATCAAGAAGGTAGACGGATGACACTGTCCACAGCTGTGTAACTAATGGAAGTGATCCTCTTCTAGTTACACGTGATTACAAACCTCTTCAACGTATTATAGTAAAAAAAGTCTGGTTTTCGGCTTTTTTGCCTCACACAGTATGTCCATAAAACATGAGGGTCATTTTAAGAGGCCAATCTTTCTGACCTCAGGAGCCAAGCTGCCAAATTGGATGTTTGTGGGTTCAGCTGAGTTATTTGTTAATGTTAATAGATTGTGAGATAGGCTTTGACTGGTGGACTAGGAAACACGTTCAGCAAGTGGGAGTACCATGGTTGTCTCGCCCACATTGGAGCAATCCATATTGTTAAATGGCTGTGAAGTAACTTGTGGACCATTTTGTGGAATACGTGTGTTGGGGTGAAAAGGGGTACACAAATATCGCTCACCAGCTGATCCATGGAGCATTGCTTAGGGACCCCAGGACTGTATCCCTGGAGTTTTCGCGGTTCTAAACAGGCCCACTGACGGGTAGACCCATTTTGCAGAGATCTGTTTGAGCATAACAGTGTTGAGCTCCCACTTGTGTCCCACCACAAGGAATTTGCTTAAGTTGTCTGCTAAACAATTGTGTTCTCCTGGAACACACTGTGCTTGTGTGCAAATGCTTCTTTGAATGCGCCATTGCCAAATCTTCTGTGCAAGCCTTGACAGTGACTTTGAGGGAGTTCTCCCCGGTTTGTTCCTGTAAAACATGGCTTCAGTGTTTTCTGTGTTGATTAGGTTACTTAGACCCCACAGAATGGTTTGTAAGGAATTGAATGTGGTGTTTTGCTTGATGTTTGGACCACTTCCCTTGTGTGTTAAGGCGTTGACAATGTCCCTCCCAACCTGTGATGAGACTGTTGTGATTGCTGCCTTTACCTTATTTCGTACGGACAACCACTGAAGGCTTTCTACTCCCTCTTGCGAGACTGCTACTAGACCGTCCCACTCGCCTGTCTTTTGAGACCACTGTTCCACCAACCGCTGCTGTATTGGGCACATGTAGAGGTGGGCATGGGGAATAAAATGCACGATGCCATCATGCCAAGAAGCCTCGTCACTTTTCTTACCCTGCTCTCTCGACCTGCCGAGTAACAAGGGATTTGTGCTGGCAAGGCTTGCACTCTTTCTAGTGACGGGTAAGACCTTGCCTCTTGAGTGTTTACATCCGCCCCTAAAACGAGACTGGATTTGTTTTTGCTGGTGGAAAATTCCAGACTGTGGAGCAGATTGACTGTCTCTTGTGTGTTGCAAAGGCTGCTTTGCACTCTTTCTGTTATCAGCCAGTCGTATAGATAAGGGCACATGGAATAGCCTTGCGGCGTAGGTGAATACACGTAGTGCCGATGTAATCCCAAAAAGGAGCACGTTGAACTGAACAGGTCTTGGATCTATTTTGAAAGTGAGGTATTTGCGATGAACTTGGAGCATCGGATATGAAAGATGCAAACTTTCATATCTCAATGTGTTCATGGAATCTCCTCTGTTTAATAGAGGTAGGACTTCCTGCAGTGTGGTCATGCTGAACCACTGGGGTTTTGCATACTTGTTTGCTGGCCTTGTGTCTAGAACAGATATTTTGGTTTAGTCTTTTGTGGGTACTAGAAAGTGCAAGGAGTAAACTCCAATGTTTACCTGCTGAGGAGGGACTGTTTCCTTTGGCCCCTTTGAAGACGAGAGCTTGAATCTCTTCTTGCAATAATGGGAGGTGCTCCTGTTTCTTGGTGGCAGTCTTGACACCAGCTCCACACAGTACCAGCGACTGACTGTACTTAAGATCCACTTGTCTTAAGTAATCCTCTCCTATCCGACCCCCTAGCCGGGTAACATGGGCGGGGACGACCAATGAGGTGTCCTACTAGAGCAGTGGCTGCCCCTCTGGGGCTGGATCCCTGCCACGTGATCAGCCTCAGCGCTGTTGGTGTTGAGGGGTACAGGGTACCCTGACGTCTCACTTCCTGGGCCTGGGAACTATGCACTTCTAGGGGGGTAGGTGTATTGGCCAGCTGACCAGGTCTGAGTCTGGCCTGGAAAGGAGCACCTTCTGCTCGGAAAGCCCCTTTGCTAGAAAGCTTTCCCTGTCATTTTACTTGCCCCTCCTTGACCTTCTCTGGAGCCCGATCTAGACATTTCCAAAACAAGCAGGAATTATCTTCCGATTTGAGTTTCCAGCTTGAACCCCACTCCCAAAGCTGTGCGTGTCTCTTTATAATGGTAACTCATGCTGCTGTGCTTGCTCCGTCCAGGCGGCTTTAAGTAACGGCATTTGGTGAATGCTCGCTCCCTGTAATGGTTTTCCCCATGGCTGGCATAAGTGCTTTGGGACTTCCTTGGGAAGATCTAAGTCGTGCCACTGGCCTCTGTTGTACTGCACCCTCAGAGCAGTGGCATTAGATGCACAGGTTGATAAGCCGCAGAAGGGGCGACCTTCCTGGTGAAGGTCTGCAGGCTCTTATCTTTCTCTGTCTGGTGAGCATTCGCTTGTGTGGTTCCTTGCATTGCATTAATGGCCACCAGAGAGTCCGCCTTCACATGTTTCTGGGGGCAGGATTATATATCTTTTCTGTACTCTGGGGGGCGCTGCGTTTGGCTGCACAGGGGTTGCCACCCTCTTTTGAGTCGTCTTGAGCAGAGGAAGGGACTGCGCCAGCTTTTCTTCCTCTGTACAGCCCATTTACTCCTCTAACGCCGACTCTAGATCTTCTGAATAGATCAGGGTGTAGACACTGGTCTCGGAGAAGGTCCAGAAACAGCCAGGGGCAGACTAGGGGGTCAGACGGATCTATAATGACCTCCTCGCCTGCACATGGCTCATCCTGATCTAAATCCTCCTCCTTTACAGGGGATGGTCCTCTTGGAGGGTGTTGTGGTGTCACGTGCCGGAGAGTTGCCGGTCACGTGTCAGGGGCGGGGAAGCGGAAATAAAGGTATCACTGGAACTGGTGTAATAATGCCAGTCCGGGTTTATGCAATCTCACAAGCAGTCCTGTTTTCTTCATGCGCAGCGATGCGCTACGCCAGACGGCCTCATCAGGCCTACATCTAGTGTCGGGCTCCCACACCTGCCCACGCCCGACATCACACTGGTGACGAGGATCAGCAAGAGCCCCGCACGCTCTCAACGTGAGCTACATCCTGCGAGCAAGGGCAGAGAGGCCTAACAACGTCCCGCGGAGCCGCGTATTAACACGCGCGGAAGCAGAGCCTCAGTCTCACACCCCCAGCGTTCCATTACATGGCCGATTAGCATACAAGGAAGCTGAGCCTCGTTTCCACAACACAACGTTCCATATGAAGCACGACACGCTGGCAGATACAAGCCACCGCAAGTAACAAAGTTCCCCAAGCACCACGGGCCAGGAAAACAGTGCTGCAGATAGCAAGTGACATTTCAAACACCCAAAGCACCAACTCAAGACATTGGTGAGTGAAATCACAAGGGCAGAAACAAGCCTGGGACCATATAGAGCCCCTCTCACCCAAAGAAGGGCACAGCCCCACTATCACCTGCAGCCGCGCTCACTATATACCTCTCATTTCCCACGAGAGGACACACCACAGCGCCAACCATGTCCAGCGCTGAGACAAGACCCTCAAGAGCTAGCACGAGCCCGTCAGCAGGTAGGAGTGCCAACCCAGATCACCCCGACCCAGCGCTAAACCACCCTCATGCCATCTTTTGACCCCTTCACCACGGGAGCAGCCATTCGCTGGGAGATTTGGTTGCAGCAGTTTGAAACGCACCTCGACGCAAGGGAGATCACAATAGCGAAGAAGAAACGCACATTCCTCCTGCTCAACATCGGAGCAGCAGCGCTACGCCTGTTCAACGCAATCCCGGACCGCGGAGACGCAGACAATTACGATGCTGCAAAGAACGCACTCACCAACATGTTCAGGCCCAACCTCAACCCCGACTATGAACGCTTCCATTTCTGCATGGCCAGACAGCGTGAAAATGAGACAGTGGACAAATTCCACGCACGCCTATGCGAAATGGCAGTCGGCTGTGAGTTCCCCAGATCGCCTTCCGTCTCCAAATCATAAACGGAATTTCATCCGAAAAACTGAGGAGAGCCATCCTATCAGAGAGAAATGTATGCCTGTCCTGAATCCTGGTAGTGGCGTGGTAATGGCGTGCCTTCGTGAACAAAGAGAAGACCAGGTGGCAGTAATCGAAGCAGCAATCCGAAGACTCCCGCTCGACAACCCCAAGCCAATGGAAGACGTCGCAGCCATATCGAGGCACCAGAACACCCGAGAACAAAACGAGCCAAGAGGAAACGCCACCAAACCCCAAATGTCGCAAGGGAGAGACAATGCATGCAAATGGTGCGGCGGCCCATGGCACAGGGGAGAATCTTGCCCTGCGTGGGGATCAACATGCCGCAAGGGCAACCGCCTTAACCACTACGCAGCAGTCTGCCTAAATCCACCAAACAGAAGCGACCGAGAGCAAACGCTGCGACAGACACAAGAACGGCGAAAGAAATTTGCCCCCCCGAGAAACACCTCGCCAACCAAGCAATAAGGCAAGAGCGAGGGCAGTAGATCACACCCAGAGGTCACCGGACAGAAGCGAAAGCAAAGACAGTGAGGACAGCGCATCCCCCGACAGAAGGGATAAAGACAAACGGAGAAAAACCAGCAAACGGATACACCGTGTACACCTCATCTCGGCCGTAGAGCCGCAATGGTCTAGATAACGAAAGAGGCCATCATGCACTGTCATTTTCGACGAAGAACCACTGTGCGTGGTCATAGATACAGGCGCAACCGTCAATGTAATGCCAGTATCAGCGTTCAACAAACTCCACCCAAGGCCCAAACTCCAAGACAGGAAAGTTAGACTATATGCATACGGCTGCAAGAAACCCCTGCCGGTGCAAGGGTCTTTCAAATCAGACTTCTCCCACAACACCACCGTGTACCGAGCACAAGTCTACGTCGTCGACGCCAGCTGCAAAACACTACTAAGCTGGTGAACCGCTGAGAATCTGAAACTAATTCACTTTGCCTTCACAATCCAACGCAAGGAGATTGAGGACCTGCTAGAACAACATCACAAGGTATTCCAGGGCATCGGGTGCCTGAGGGGCAGATCCACCAAACTCCACATCGACCCCACCATCGAACCAAAAGCGGTACGCCATCGCCGAGTACCGTTCCACATGAGAGAAGCCATGGAAAAGGAACTGGATAAGCTGAAAAAAGCTGGCATAATAGAGAAGACCTCAGGGCCAACCCCATGGGTATCCCCCATGGTAGTCGCGAAAAAACCCAAACAACCCAATGGAGTACGAATCTGCATTGACATGAGGCTCCCCAACGCAGCCATCAGGAGGGAACGCCACATTACACCAACCATAGACAAACTCATCGTCAACCTAACGGGTGCAACCATATTCAGCAAGCTTGACCTTAGAGCTGGCTACCATCAACTCAAAATAGCCAAGGAGTCGTGATACATCACCACGTTCTCCTCCCACCTCGGACTGCGATGCTACAAGCGGCTGAATTTCGGGATATCGTCAGCCGCCGAAGTATTCCAGCACGAAATTCGGAAGGTCCTCTCTGGCCTGGAAGGGACAACGAACATCAGCGATGACATCATCATATATGCAGCAAACGACAATGAACACCTCAAGCGCCTCGCGGCGGTCCTACGCAGGCTAGAGGAAGCCGGGCTGACCCTAAACGCTGAAAAAGTGTGAATTTGGAAAGGAAGAACTGTGCTTCTTTGGATACATCTTCAACGCAAGAGGGGTGTCACCGGATCCGGCCCCGCAATCAGCCACAGAAGTAAGGAGCTTCATGGGAATAGCAACATACTGTGCGAGATTCATTCCAGACCTCGCCACCATTGCAAGTCCCCTCCGCGAACTAACGAAAAAGGACCTAAAGTGGGAATGGTCGCCTACCCACCAACAAGCTTTCCAGTGGATCAAAGACACTCTATCTGCATCCACAACAATGGCTTTTTTCCACATTGAGAGACACACAAAACTCCTCATCAACGCCAGCCCAGTCGGCCTAGGAGCTGTGCTTACCCAAACTGACAACAACGGAAACATCCACTGAATTGCGTTTGCCAGTTGTGCGCTAACCAAAACAGAACAAAATTATGCGCACATAGAGAAGGAGGCCCTCGCAATCCTGTGGGGATGCATACACTTCAAAGTCTACCTGCTGGGCAAACAAGCAAAAGTGTTCTCTGACCACAAACTACTTAACCCAATCTTCAAAGGGTCAGTGCCCCATCCCCTAGCATGCATCGAAAAGTGGGTTCCTACAACTCCAGCCCTGTAACATAGAGGTGGAATTCCAACCGGGGACAGACAACCCAGCCGACTACCTGTCGCGCTACCCGCGGCCTGCCACAGATCAGGAAGAACGGCATGCAACGGAGGCAGATGAACATGTGTGCCACGTGATAGCCTGCGCACGACCACGAGCCCTGACCCTGCAAGAGATAGCCAACAAGAACAAGGCGGACACTATCTTAACCCACACCGCCACCGCCATCAATCAGGAAGAACTTCCTTACCTCCATGGCTCAGCGCACCGCATCCGCCCAAGTGAAACTTCAAACACTGTTCGGAATCCGCCATGAACTTACAGTAGCTCCCAAAGGGGTAATACTCAAAGGCCACCGTATAGTGCTGCTCGCATCACTAGAAGGAAGAGCTCTCAAACTAGCCCCCAGTGGGCATCAAGGCATCGTTAAAACAACAGCATACCTAAAATCCAGGATGTAGATGCCCAACATGCAAAAGCGAGTGATGGAGCTGGTGGGGTCCTGTGCAGCCTGCCAAACCACCTGGAGAGCAGAGAACCCAGAACCCATCATCAGCGCCCCGAGAAGCAGCAAGCGGTGGGAATCAGTTAGCATTGATTACTGCACCATTGCTGTAGAAGGCTACCTACTCGTCCTGATCGACGATTTCAGCAGATATCCCGAAGTCTAACACATGGCATCTACCAATGCCAAGACCATGACTCTTGCATTGGAGAAAATATTTGCAATACACGGAATCCCATCAAAAATCAAGAGCGACAACGGGCCACCCTTCACCAGCCAAGGACTACGCCAATTCTCCAGGATCTCAACGTACGACATAAGCGGATCACCCCAGGATGGCCAAAGGCAAACGGCGACGCTGAACGATTCATGGGGTCGCTCAACAAGGTCATCCGCATCGCAAAGGAAAGGGGACATTCCTGGCTGAAAGCAGTATATCGTTTTCTGAGGACCCACAGGCAGACCCCGCACTCCTCGACAAGAATCAGCCCAGCGGCACTCATGTTCGGGGTACCCATACAGGCGGAGCTCCCCGTACATCCCAGGTGGGTAGCGCCTGAGCCAGATCTCCTAACCATAAATGCCAAGAGGGCAAAACAAAATGAACAGGAGAGTATCACTCGATGAGCCAGCCACCAGGAGCTAGCACCCGGAGACACAGTCATCGTCAAGAACCGAGCCACCCCCAAGAAGATGTCCCTCAACTTCGAATTCCAGCCCTGGACAGTCAGTGCCGCGAATCACAGCATGATCACTGCCACCAGGGGAAGTGAGACAGTGACGAGGAACATTTCACACTTCAGAAAGGTACCGCCTGAACTGTGGGAAGAAAGCCTGAGAGCCGCATGAGAAGGAACCGGATCACGCTGCTGATCACAAGGCCGAATGACACCCTGACCCTATGAAGTGCCAAGGGAACCAAAGACACCCAACCGGCAAGAAGATGAAGTCCAGCTTGAGAGGCCTCTGGCGGATGATTCAGAGAGAAGCCATCCCCAATACCACCTGAGGGAAAGGCCGAAACCTTTGTCCCGCCTCCAAGGATACGTGGTGGACGGAATCTACCAACAGGTGAGCCTGCCCAGATGAAATCCGAGAGACTAGAACAGACCACACCTGTTGTGACGTGTTTTTGTTAAGTGTTGTGAAAAACATTCCAAGTTGGGGAGGAATGTGATGTCACGTGCCAGAGAGTAGCCGGTTACGTGTCAGGGGCGTGGAATCAGAAATAAAGGTATGACCGGAACTGGCGTAATAACGCCAGTCCGGGTTTATGCAATCTCACGAGCAGTCCTGTTTTCTTCATGCGCAGTGACGCGCTACGCCAGACGGCCTCATCAGGCTTACATCTAGGGTCGGGCTCCCACACCTGCCCACACCCGACATCACAGGTGTAACCTCTTCTGCTATATCCCCTTTCTTTTAAGTGACATTAGGAGCGCCTAATGTCACTTAAAAGTGATGTTTCTTCATCACTTTGGTGAATCGCTCCTTAGACCAGGCACTCCACTGGGCTTTACCCTGGGGGATGGGGATGGTGTACTAGTTGTGCATTCTTCCTGTAAATCCCATTCCACCGGGCTTTACGCTGGGGTATGGGGATGGTCTACTAGGTGTGCATTCTTCTTGTAAATCCCATTCCACTGGGCTTTACTCTGAGGGAAGGGGATGGTGTACTAGTTGTGCATTCTTCCTGTAAATCCCATTCAACTGGGCTGTACCCTGGGGGGATGGGGATGGTCTACTAGGTGTGCATTCTTCCTGTAAATCCCATTCCACTGGGCTTTACCCTGGGGCATGGGGGTGGTCTACTAGGTATGCATTCTTCCTGTAAATCCCATTCCACTGGGCTTTACCCTGGGGGATGGGGATGGTCCACTAGGTGTGCATTCTTCCTGTAAATCCCATTCCACTGGGCTTTACCCCGGGGGATGGGGATGGTCTACTAGGTATGCATTCTTCCTGTAAATCCTATTCCACTGGGCTTTATGCTGGGGGGATGGGGATGGTCTACTAGGTATGCATTCTTCTAGTAAATCCCATTCAACTGGGCTATACCCTGGGGGGATGGGGATGGTCTACTAGGTGTGCATTCCTCTTGTAAATCCCATTCCACTGGGCTTTACCCTGGGGAATGGGAATGGTCCACTAGGTGTGCATTCTTCCTGTAAATCCCATTCCACTGGGCTTTACCCCGGGGGATGGGGATGGTCTACTAGGTGTGCATTCCTCTTGTAAATCCCATTCCACTGGGCTTTACCCTGGGGAATGGGAATGGTCCACTAGGTGTGCATTCTTCCTGTAAATCCCATTCCACTGGGCTTTACCCTGGGGTATTGGGGTGGTCTACTAGGTATGCATTCTTCCTGTAAATCCTATTCCACTGGGCTTTACCCTGGGGGATGGGGATGGTCCACTAGGTGTGCATTCTTCCTGTAAATCCCATTCCACTGGGCTTTACCCCGGGGGATGGTCTACTAGGTATGCATTCTTCCTGTAAATCCTATTCCACTGGGCTTTATGCTGGGGGGATGGGGATGGTCTACTAGGTATGCATTCTTCCAGTAAATCCCATTCAACTGGGCTATACTCTGGGGGGATGGGGATGGTCTACTAGGTGTGCATTCCTCTTGTAAATCCCATTCCACTGGGCTTTACCCTGGGGAATGGGGATGGTCCACTAGGTGTGCATTCTTCCTGTAAATCCCATTCCACTGGGCTTTACCCTGGGGTATTGGGGTGGTCTACTAGGTGTGCATTCTTCCTGTAAATCCCATTCAACTGGGCTATACCCTGGGGGGATGGGGATGGTCTACTAGGTGTGCATTCTTCTTGTAAATCCCATTACACTGGGCTTTACCCTGGGGGATGGGGATGGTGTACTAGGTGTGCATTCTTCCTGTAAATCCCATTCCACTGGGCTTTACCCTGGGGGGGTGGGGATGGTCTACTAGGTGTGCATTCTTCCTGTAAATCCTATTCCACTGGGCTTTACCCTGGGGCATGGGGATGGTCTACTAGGTGTGCATTCTTCTTGTAAATCCCATTCCACTGGGCTTTACCCTGGGGAATGGGAATGGTCCACTAGGTGTGCATTCTTCCTGTAAATCCCATTCCACTGGGCTTTACCCTGGGGTATCGGGGTGGTCTACTAGGTGTGCATTCTTCCTGTAAATCCCATTCAACTGGGCTATACCCTGGGGGGATGGGGATGGTCTACTAGGTGTGCATTCTTCTTGTAAATCCCATTACACTGGGCTTTACCCTGGGGGATGGGAATGGTGTACTAGGTGTGCATTCTTCCTGTAAATCCCATTCCACTGGGCTTTACCCTGGGGTATCGGGGTGGTCTACTAGGTGTGCTTTCTTCCTGTAAATCCCATTCCACTGGGCTTTACCCTGGGGTATCGGGGTGGTCTACTAGGTGTGCATTCTTCCTGTAAATCCCATTCCACTGGGCTTTACCCCGGGGGATGGGGATGGTCTACTAGGTATGCATTCTTCCTGTAAATCCCATTCCACTGGGCTTTACCCCGGGGGATGGGGATGGTGTACTAGGTGTGCATTCTTCCTGTAAATCCCACTCAGATTCAGAGAAGAAGATCTTCCTCCCTCTTTACTAATGGCTGAAGGAAGGGCGCCTTCCTCTCCAGTGGATGTTATTGAGGAAGATTTGGAGTTTTGGGCGTTCACTTCGGCAAGGTTTTCTTATGTGGTGCCTTACGGTGACCGTGCTTTGCCATGTGACCGGGCTGTGTTCATGTATCTGTGACTTTGCAGGATGAATTTGCGGATTAGGCTGCAAGTGCGAGCCTTCGTGCTGGAGGCTCGCGCTTCTTCCCCCCAAGGAAGCTCCAGGCCGTGTAGCACTTAACACACCATGCACTTCATCTGTTGCTCACCCATGAGCACGGAGTACCCCCAGTCCACTCTTCCCTGCTGCACTTGCACATTCTGAATACTCACAAGGCATAGTAGGGTCGTCCTTTTTTCCCTCCACTGTATTTAATTGTTTTAATCCCGTGTTCCCTCCCTGTTGCCCTTTGTTAAGACGGATTTCTGAACTCTGTCCTGGTGGCGCAGAAGTTCAGAAGGCCAACCTAATTACTTGGAACAGGGTAACCTCTGGACGAGCCAGACCAATCAAGGTAGCGATCGCGGCGGTCAAGACTAGGCCTCAAGAGGGGTGAGGGTGACTGAAAGCCCGCAATGAGCACACAAAGCAAGATCACTTACAAACTACTCCAAACAGTTGTTATATTAAAAATATATACACATTTATTTCAAGGCCTTTAAAACAATGACCGTAGCGAGAAAATCACAATATAACGATAGTAAACCAACACATACCATATCAACACAATATATATACAAATACGACAGTCTCAAGCGTTAGATGCACGAAATGGGTAGTCCACCTAAAAGGGAAGGAAGACAGGCAGTGCGAAATAATGCTTAGACCCAGTTCGCCTTCAGAGGCACCTAACTAGATGGAAGTCCGAGCCCTGCGAAGAGTGGAGCTTTGTGCTCAAAAGTACCTGCACGCGCTGGTGCCAACGGGCAAAAGGAGAAGCTCTTCGAGGGAAATCAGGCAGTTCAGTTTAGTGCACAAAAGAAGAAGAACAAGTTCCGCGACTCAAGCGCAACCTCCACAGTGGGCAGAAGCAGAGCGCGAGTACGGAAAAGGGGGCTGTTTGATACAGCGGGGAAAAGCAATGGGCTCCTGCAGGAGGGCGACCAGATCCTAGCTATGCTACTCACCGGTCCCCGATGCAAGCAGACCCAGGCTTCTCCGCGTCCGTTTCAGTAGCTGGCAGGTTCAGAAGAGCAGGGAACGCCTCGTCGTCGTGTTGAGTAAAAAGACGTCCCAATCGAAGAAACCCGCACAGTTTGTTACCACAGCAGGGCAACGGAGCGGCCGTGTGTATCTGAGCCAAATGTACACTACTCACTTCCGACCTGGGAACGCCAAGTGTACGAAGCGTGTGAGAGTGACCAGGACTCGAAATACTACACAACCTGGCGGCGGTTACAGAGCAAGACTCCCGTGTAAGCTGGTCAGTCAGCTGGATGGCCCAGAGACGCTTCCGAAGGCTTACTGGCAGGAGATGGTGAAGATGCCGAGAATAGCTGTTCCCGCTATTCCAAGGGTCGAAGTACCAGTACAGGCCTTCTGGTTCGATCAAAGGTGAAAAGGGTTTCACAAGGCGACAGCAGTGCAGAGGAGAAGTCCTTCAGCGGGTCGCCAGCGATTCCTCGGTCCAGCCTCTTGGTTGCAGGATACTTGGCTCCTGTATTCCTTCCTTCGTGAGAACTCAGGAGATCGACATGGTAGTGGTGTTTCCAGCCCCCTCTTATCCACGGTTCCCTTCGCGCCAAAACGGAGGGGACCCAATGGGAGATCCGCTCATCAACACTCACACCATTCATGGACCAATCACGGACCACGGTGGTCCCAGGCATTCACACAACCCTAGACTCTCTGGCACCCAGGATGTGTATTGGGACCAGACATCCCAGCCCACATCCTGGAGGCACACACAAGACATGTAGAAGCCCGCGAAAGCATCCGTGTTTCGCGGGAAAGTACATGCCCAAATAAGGAAGGCCCCGGGTCGGCTCGACCTGGGGAAGGTGAAGGGAGCAAGACGGTCAGCGGACAGGACAAAGGAGCCTCGTGGTCTGGCCATTTTGGGAGCCAGGCCACCATTTTGGGTTAAGCGCGGAAAACGCGCTTAGAACGCCAAAAGGAGCTCAAAACACAAGAAACGATCGCTGCCACCATTCCCGTCCCTGAATCTCTTGCACCGATCAGATACAATCCTAAACGAGTATCTAGGGCCTGTAGAAGGCTAGAGACCCAAGAGAGCTGTAACTTAGCTTACAGTGCCCTCTTGTGTCATGTTGCACGAAAGCCGCAACATGATAAAAGAAACTACGGGAAACAGCATTCCCTGGTACTGACTGTCTTAAGGGCATGTCAGTTTCCCCGTAAGAAAGGAGCGAAAGCCCAGAGGAGTGCGGCAGAAGGCTGCACTTCTCTGGCAAAGTCGAGAACAAGGTGAAAAACAACAGCAAAAAGTTTAGGGGTTGCCACATGGAAGGAAAATTACCTACAATTACGAAATCTTTCCTAACACCCTTGTGGGCCCTGTGAAACAGAATTGACTTACTGTATAAGCGCCTAACAAGCGAACAATAAATAAATAACATGTTGGCGTCAGTATTTCAGCTACTGGCTTAAGCTGGTTGCTCAGACGTAGGCCTTGGACGCACATTGTCCTTCTTACCTTGTGGCCTGGATCTAACTTGCGCAGCCTTTGGGACACCAGGGGAGGCCTCCAGAGCATGACTAAATGTCAGCCCTACAGAGCTGGGGGCCAGCATCGAGGAAACGCGTAGTGTTTCCTCCCATATTTAGCTCCTCAGCACCCCTTTCAAAGCCAATGCCGAGTTCCTCTGCTTCGAAACCTTCTGTGGTAGCAGTAGATTCCCCCCACACTTCTTCCGCATGCGTAGTGTACGCTGCCCAATGCTGAGTCTTACACCCTTTGAGTGCCTTCAGTTTGAAGAGCTTGCATGTGCAACCGGGACTCGTCGTGATCCGTTGGAAGACAACAATTGCACACACGCTGTGTGTCCTTCCAAGAGAACCTCATATTACACGAAGGGCAAGACTTCCATTTCTCCATGGGAGCCCAAAAACATAGGCATGCTTGTCCTAAATAAACTATGGGGTATAGAGACATTCTATTACTGGGCATAAGTGCCATGTACTGGCAAAGCCATGTATGTCCCAACCCCACTCTCCATACTGCTCGCCTTCTTGGCATGCAGCGCCTCCAGTATGAAGATATCGATCAATGCTGTCTTTGTCCTATTCATCGATGCCATTGTCAAACTTATTCGGCCTCGATAACTGCTCCAACGGAAACTCATGCGTTTGAAGTTTAGGTAAGGGAATGCTGCGTTTTGCGTCCAAACATAATAGCAGAAATAACAATCTAAGGACGTCGACGCGTGAGGAATCATGGGTACCTGTACACGTAGGACAGGGATAGTGTAACAAGTACACTCCTGAAGACGCCCCTTTTTTCGAATCCGAAAAACAAGGTGTAATACTCTGCACCAACCATTAAGTGGCAGCCTTTGCAAAGCATATGAATCCAAGCAGATTCACAAGCCTCAGAAATCTGTTTACTCCCCTTGTCTGGAGGATATCCTCTAGTGGATAAAAGTGTACTGCCCCTTTTATTTGCGGTAGTGACAACCAGAGAGTCTGCTTCTAAATGACCTTTGACATATAAGGGATCACTGAGTGCTAGTTCATATTATTTCTCTGTCCAGGGGTTAACGTGATTAGTTTGCACAGGGTTAATCAGAGAATACTTTTCAGAAGACGGATGGACTGTGAAGAGATCCCTAATGAAATCAGCGTCATCCTCAGATTCCTCAGTTTGAATATTGAATTTGTCTCCTCGTCTCTTTAAGAGGTCAGTGTAAAGATTGATCCTCCATGGAGTATTATTGGAGGTTCTGCGGTGTCTGGGGAAGGAAAGGAGTAGTCACTTGGGTCAATGTCGTCACCATCTAAAATGGCTTCCACTTCTGTATAGTCATCATCTTCCTGATCCAAGTCCTCTTTGTCTAGTTAAGACTGATAGAGAGGCTCGCTCCCCTTTTTAAAAGTTGTAGACTGGTACAAAATATGTTTATTTTAATGCATTTATTAAAGACTACGCTTTCTCCATGATATTGCTGCATCTTTTCTTCGATGCTTCTTTGCCTTGGTCTTCACTCTGCTGTGTAGGATTTGTTTTACTGGGTATAGAATCTTCCTCCGATGACCCACTCTGCAGAAAAGGGGTGTTATTTCTTTCTGTGAGTCCTAGTAGTATAAAGTGTTCTCTCCCCTTATTTATTTTTGTTATTTGTTATACGCCCAGACCCAGAGGTATCACGGCCTGGGTTACAGAATGCTTACTTATCTGGTTACAGTGCAAAATCAATACATTAGTTACATGAAGCTTAATTATCTGGTTACAGGGCACAATCAATGCATGAGTTATAAGTATGCATAAGTGAACATTCTTTGAACATCCCAGGCAGGTGAGTGTTGTGCCCCCTACCTCCATTTTGGCCCATAGTGTTGTTTAAAAAGAGCTTCCCCAGCCCCCTGCGCACGCATCCTTGCCAAGTTCCTCCCTGCTTCCTCCCGCCTCCCAACCTGCCCACTGCCTGTGATTGGCTGAGTTTGTTTATCCCTGTTTGGGTTCTGCGACCTATATCGTAGTTGCTCACTGCCTTTGAACATCCCAGGCAGGTGAGTGTTGTGCCCCTAAACTCCATTTTGGCCCATAGTGTTGTTTAAAATGTGCAAAACCCCGCGCACGCCTCTGCCGAGTTCCTCCCTGCTTCCTCCCAACCCGCCCACTACCCGTGATTAGCTGAGTTTGTTTTCCCTGTTTGAGCCCTGCAACCCGTGTCGTAGTTGTTCACTGCCTTTGAACATCCCAGGCAGGGGAGTGTTGTGTCCCCTACCTCCATTTTGGCCCATAGTGTTGTCTAAAAAGTGCTCCCCCACACCACCACGCACGCATCCTTGCTGAGTTCCACCCTGCTTCCTCCCGCTCCCAACCCACCCACCACCCATGATTTGATTGGCTCCCCACTGGAGTCATAAGTGAATCCCATAGGGCAGCCTTCTGCCTATGCAGCACCTGCGGCGAAGGGCCCAAGGCAAAGGGTGGCTCCGAAAGATGTGGCTCCAGATCGTGTCTGCAGGTGTCAAGAGGGGAAGCCAGCGGCCAGCCGTCAACCAGCATCTACTAGGACCAGTACGGTAGGAGTGGCCTAGAAGCCGATCCACTGTCAAACCGTACCTGCACCATTATAATAATACTGTGATTAATTCCACCTTCACCATCCTACCACCTCACAGGACCCTCAAATCTAGCTATGCCCTATTTCAAATTGCATTGTTGACTGTAGGCCTCTCTCCCACTATACAGGACTCTCAAATCTAGCTATGCCCTGTTTCAAATTGCATTGTCTGGTATTCAAATTGCATTGTTGACTGTGGGCCCCTCTCCCACTGTACAGGACTCTCAAATCTGGCTCTGCCCTATTTCAAATTGCATTGTTGGCTGTGGACCTCCCTCCCATTGTGCTGGACTGTCATGTCTAGCTGTGCCCTATTCTAAATTGCATTTTCTGGTATTCAAATTGCATTGTTGACTGTGGGCCTCTCTCCCACTATGCGGGACTCTCAAGTCTAGCTGTGCCCTATTTCAAATGGCATTGTCTGGTCTTCAAATTGCATTGTTGACTGGGGGCCTCTCTCTCCCTAAGTGGGACTCTCAAATCTAGCTGCAACCTATTTCAAATTGCATTGTCTGGTATTCAAATTGCATTGTTGTCTGTGGGCCTCTCTCCCGCTATATACAGGACTCTCAAGTCTAGCTGTGCCCTATTTCAAATTGCATTGTCTGGTATTCAGGTTGCGTTGTTGACTGTGGGCCTCTCTCCCACTATGCGTGACCTTCGAGTCTAGTTGTGCCCTATTTTCAAACAGCATTGTCTGGTACACAAATTGCATTGTCATCTGTAGGTGACACAGTGATTGTCAGGTACACCCATTAGGACAATTCGGTAGTTACTGACTATAACCTTCTTCACACCTCATCATTTGTTTACTGCAGTAAGCCTCTTCCAGGGAGACCCACATTAGGGACAGCCACTGGAATATCCCAACGATATAACCGTAGCAAACCTCCCATACCTAACTCGAGATAGCAACTGAACAAGACAGCAATATCAGCTGACAAGACCACCAACAGACTGAGCCCAAACTTGTACCAGACAATCCCCCACACCAAGTACAACACCGTAAAACAGCTGGACCAAAGCAAACCAACTCAGCATCAACAAACAGAAATAAAGACCAACAAAAACGCTCAAGCTCAAAATGCTGCGCAAACTAACTGGACCAAAGGAAAGACAAAGAGCAGAAAGAACAAACACAACTGAACACCACCGAAGACTCACAACTGCGGAACACACTCCCACAGACAGGAGTGCCAACAAACCAATGCAGAGAGAAGAGAGAAATCCCTCTACCTAACTCCATACCTCGCGAATAACCAGTCACCAGAATGAGCCAACCCAACCTACGAATCAAACAACAGCAGACAATCAAACACAACCATGCAGAAGAAGAACGGACAATGCTAGAAATAACAAGAACATAATCGACGCACTAACACCTTACATCACCAAAACAAGAGGAACTTCCACTCGGCAGCCACAAAATTTTGAAGAGGAACATGATGAAAACAAAAACCCAAGACTGAACCTAGAAGAACGTTTCGACGACACAGATACAACTGTACCAACACCTCAACAAGAGACCGACCCAGAAGGAAATCGCAACACTACTCAGAAAACAACACCAACAATAAAACACAAACCAAACTACACCTTTAAAATCCACTGCAACCTAATAAACGCAAGATCCATGTCAAAACACTCAACAGAGATCTTTGACCTTCTCTGCGACAACGGCATTGACATCCTATTCATCACAGAAGCATGGCTGGACGACAACTACAAAATTACACTCCAAAGCTGCCTCCCAACCAACTTCAAATGCCTTCAGGTAAACAGGAAAAATATAAAAAGGAGGCGGCCTCGCAATAGCATTCAAAGAACACCTAAAACTAAAAACAGACAAACCTCTTAACATCATCAACTGTGAAACCATGGTTAAACACCCATCAGCGAATGCAAAAACAAACATCACATTAATTCTGGTTTACAGACCACTGACATACGATGTAACCTTCGTCGACAACTTCATAGAAGCCATTACCAGCATAGCCATCGAGCACCAACACCTAATAATTCTGGCGGACTTCAACATTTGGTTAGAAGAAAAACATGCCAACTCCCAAAACTCACTAATTGGGCAGCTAACAACAATGAAACTACAACAGTTGGTCAAAGGGGCAACACACTCGGCAGGACACATCCTTGACACCATCTTCGCAAAGGAAAAACGTATCACCATGGCACCACCGATACAAATACTGTGGAGTGACCATCTCATCATCCCATTCGTGATCACACTACCAACCCAAGTCCGTCTCCAGCCCCCCAAGCTCACAACCATCACAAAAAGAAACTGGAAAACTGTCCAAGCAAGCAACCTAATGGAACAACTGGAGATTAACAAACCTTCAACTGCAGAACTAGAGCTAGCTGACCTAGACGGGAAAGCAGAGCTACTCCACAAATGGATTGCTGATACAATTGAAAACATCGCCCCGGAAAAACCATTTACCCCCTTCAAAAAAAAAAGCAATGGCAAAATGATTCACCCCGCTACTAAGCACTATGAAAAAGGACAACAACAAGATGGAAATGGAATGGAGGAAAGAATACAACCAAGACAAGAAAATACTGTTCCAGAAACAAATCTGTGCATACAAGAAGAAAATTCACAAGGTGAAGAGAAGTCATTATGATGACAGAATCACCAATGCCACCAACACACAAAAAGAAATGTTCAACTTCATTAAAGAAATGAGAAACCCACTTGGTTGCGACAACACTCCAATCCCCTCAGAGAAACCTTTGCAACAACTTGGCAGACCATTTCAAGAACAAAATCAACGACATCTGACAAATTATACAAAACAGACCAATCAACCTTAACACTCAACCAACCGGACCTAACGAACAGCCACAGCACAAACTCCAAACTTTCCTGAAATATCAGCAGAGGCATTTGCCAAGCTAGTAAAACACAGCAAGAAAGCAGGATCACCCATTGATCCCTGCCCCCCTGACACCTACAAATCAATCCTCGCACCAGGAACGCCATCAGAATACTACAGACACCTCCTAAATCTCTCACTCACAACAGGAACTGTACCAAGATACTTCAAATCAGCAAATATCAAACCGCTTTGAAAAACACAAGTGGCGACGTGGAAGACCTCTCCAACTACAGACCGATTTCAAACATTCCCTACCCAGCAAAACTCTGAAAAAAATATGTATACAAATGAACCCAAGAACATGTAGAAAAACACCACCTGCTAGACCAAGCACAAGTCGGTTTCAGACCTGCAAGAGGATCAGAATCTGCACTACTATCCATCTGGGACAACCTAAAAACATACGCAGACTCCAACACAACCTCAGCTCTGATTCTGCTCGACCTCTCTGTAGCCTTTGACACAGTAAACCATGACACCCTAACCAAAAGATTGGGAGCTATAGGTATAACGAACATGTCACTACTATGGATTAAATAATTCCTAGCAGACAGAACAGAAACCGTATGGATAAACGCCTTCAAATCTACTCCACGAGTTAACGACTGTGTAGTACCACAGAGATCCTCGATATCAGCACTATACTTCAACATCTACCGGGCTCCAGTTATCAGAATCTTCAAAAAAATACAACATTACATGCTACAACTATGCACTACACTCAAATCATCTACAAAATCGAAGACACTCAAGCCGATCACTCAACCCTAATTGACTGTCTAAAAGAAGACTTTAACTGGATGAACGCCAACAACTTGAAAATCAACCCAGGAAAGATAGAAATCATGATTATATCCAAAAACCAAGAGAACAACACTTGCATTCCCTGGCCGACGGAAATAGGAACCGCGCCAACACCATCTAAGGTAGTAAAAAATCTGGGAGTCCTGATGGACAACCCCCTAACCTTAGAACCACAAATAAATGCAATAATCAAGAAATGCTTCTTCCTCCTTCACACAAGAAGAATCTTACATTTCCTCTCCTTCACTCACAAAACACTCTCATTCATCACCCTCATCATGTCAAGAATCGACTACGCTAACAGCCTCTACCTCGGGATGCCAGAATACCTCCTGAAAAAAATACAACACATCCAAAATGCAGTGGCCAGACTCCTCCTCAAACTATCCAGAAGAGGCCACATCACTCCAGCACTAAAAATACTACATTGGCTCCCAGTCAAACATCGCAACACCTTCAAAACAATGTGCATAACACACAGGGCAATCGGTGTTAGGAAAGATTTCATAATTGTAGGTAATTTTCCTTCCATGTGGCAACCCCCAAACGTTTTGCTGTTGTTTTACACCCTGATCTAGACTTTGCCAGAGAAGCGCAGCCTTCCGCCGCACTCCTCTGGGCTTTCGCTCAATTTTTACGGGGAAACTGACATGCCCTTAAGACAGTTCCAGGAGACTTCGTTTTCCTTTAGTCCTTTCCTCATGTTGCAGCTTTTGAGCAACATGAAACAAGAGTGCACCGTAACTTACATTACTGCGCTCTTGGGTCGCTAGTCATTCCAAAGGCCCTAGAAACTCTCGCTGGACTTATCATGAAATGTGCAAGTGTGTCACAGACGGGACTGGTGGCAGCTATTGTTTCTTTGTGTTTTGAACCCCTTTTTGCCATGTTAACCGCGCTTCCCGCATTTGGCCCAAATGGGTGGCCTGGCCTCCAAAATGGCCATGCCACGAGGTTCTTTGTCCTGTCCGCTGACCGTCTTGCCCCTTCACCTTCCCCCAGGTCGAGCCAACCCGGGGCAGTCCTTATTTGGTCATGCACTTTCCCGTGAAACACAACGCTTTCGCGGGCTTCTGCATGCCTTGTGTGTGCCTTGTGTGTGCCTCCAGGATGTGGGCTGGGATGTCTGTTCCCAATACACATCCTGGGTGCCAGAGAGTCTAGAGTGTCCTGAATGCCTGGGACCACCGTGGTCCGTGATAGGTCTACGTATTGTGTGAGTGTTTGTGATCGGATCTCCCATTGGGCCCTCTCCGTTTTGGCACGAAGGGAACTTTGGATAAGAGGAGGCTGAAAACCCCACTACCATGTCGATCTCCTGAGTTCTCACGAACAAAGGGTAAGGAGCCAAGTATCCTGCAACTAAGAAGCTGAGTCGAGGAATCACTGGTGACCCGCTGAAGGTTTGGCACCCTGCACTGCTGTCGTCCTGCGAGACCACTCGGCCTCTGATCGAACGAGAAGGTCTGCAAAAGCACTTCGACCCTTTAGAATAGTGGGAACAACTATTCTCGGCATCTTTACCAAATCCTGTACGTAAGCCTTCGGAAGCGTCCTTGGGCCATTCAGTGGACTGACCAGCCTACACAGGAATCTTGCTCTGTCACCGCCGTCTGGCTTACTGCTAAAACCGTGTCCTCGGCACTCTCACACGATTCGTACACTTGGCGTTCCCAGGTCTGAAGTGAGAAGTGTACTTTGGGACCGGAATACACGCGGTTGCCGAGTTGCCCTGCTGTGGTAACAAACCTGTGCGTGTTCGCTGCATTTGGGACACCCTCGACCCCGACTCCTGCTGTCGCGGAATCTACACGGCGTCGAGACATCCTGCTGATTGCATCTGAACCTGCCAGTACCAAAATGGAACCGGAGAAGCCTGGGTCTGCCTGCATCGGGGACCGGTGAGTAGTCAATACCCTAACTGGTCGCCCTCCCGCAGGAGCCTTTGGCTTTCCATTGCTGTCGTAAACAGCAACCCTTTTCCGCACTCGTGCCCTGCTTCTGCCCACAAGTGAAGGCCGCGCTTCATTAGGGGGGATCTGTTCATCATCGTTTTGTTGACCTCTCTGAACTGCCTGATTTCCCTGACGAGACTCCCCTTTGCCCGTTGGCACCCGCGTGTGCAGGTACTTTTGAGCACAAGGATCCACTCTTCATAGGGCTCGGACTTCCTTCTAGTTAGGTGGCCTGTGATGTCGAACTGGGTCTAACGATTACTTGCACTGCCTGTTTTCCTCCCCATCTAGGTGGTCTGCACATTTCGTGCTTCTAATTCCTTAGACCCCTTGGTCTTGTATATATATTGTATTGCTTGTGATGTGTTGGTTTATTGGAGTTTTACCGTGATTCTTTACTATGGTCAATGTTACAAAGGCCTTGTAATAAATGTGTCTATATTTTTAATATAACACCTGTCTGGAGTAATTTGTCAGTGTCCTTGCTTTGTGTGCTCATTGCAGGCTTTCAGTCACCCTCACCCCTCTTGAGACCTAGTCTTGACCGCCGCCATCGCTACCCTGATTGGTCTGGCTTGTCCAGAGGTTACCCTGTTCCAAGAAACTAGGCTGGCCTTCTGAACCTCTGCCCCTCCAGGACAGAGTCTAGAAATCCATCTTAACAATCGGCAGACAGGAAGCGGAATTCCTAAAAAAGCAAATAACAATCTACAAGCCAACGAGACTCCTCAGATCAATCAATGAAATCCGCCTGGAACCAAAACCATGCCTCAAGAACAAACTAGGGAGCTCCTCCTTCTCCCACCTAGCTGCAAAAACCTGGAACAACATCCCGAAAGAAATAAGAAACACCAAAGACCACCTACAATTCAGACTAAAAAACTACTAAAAACCTGGCTCTTCAACACCACAGATTCAAATTGAAACTAAACAATCAAACAGAAAACGCAAAGAACAAGATGACAGAATCTAGGATGTCACTGACAACACCCAGAACCGACTAAGGGAAACTCCTACAATAATAAGAGAGACAACGTTATGTCGAATAGGACACAAGCGACACCCCCATGAGGACATAAATTAGCATCCCTGTCCAACTCCATGAAACAACCTTACCCACTCCATGAATACAACCAGCTACCATACTTGGATAGAGGATAGAGTTGTGTGATTGTTAGGAGTTGTCACACTTGAACAGAGTTGTGGACACTGGCATGCGCCGGTCCCGGACGGAGTTGTGAATGATGGCAGATGCTGCGCCTGGACGTAGTTGCGAGTGTTGACATGGGCCATGCTGTGAAGGGGCTATAAGCGGTAGCCTACATGAGCAGCTGGATAGGACTGTGCATGCATACCACTGCCACATCTGGAAGGAGTAGCCTTGGTTGACTGATGCTGCATATGGACTGGATTGGAAATGCGATTAAGGCCAGTTTTGGATGGAATCACAAACGCTTTCCTGCCCCGCATACAGATAGGTGTGACGGAGGTGGGCAGGGGGTCGACCTTGGACACTGTTATGAATGTGTGTGGGCAGGGTCATGTGTGGAAGGGATTGTGGGTTTCGGCCGATGCCGGATCCGGTGGGAGATGTGGAGATGTGTGTGCTCCACACCTTGAGGGAATGTAGAAGTTTAGCACTTCGCTTCAAGACAGCAAGGCCAATTAACCAATCCACTAACAATCTCACCCCTCTGCATACACCTCTCAAACTCTAACCAAACACAACCACAACCCTATGACACAGCAATCTGCACAAACTTCACCATATGGCAACGCAACAAAACAAACCACACATAGACTCGCACAACAGCACACGATGGATACCAACCGGAAAACACCCCAAGCCCAGCGAACAGTGTTAACTGGGTTGAGGCTGCCGAAACGGCACATCACTGCTCTCTTGCACTTTGCCAGCTTATTCCCACTAACTCACCAACCCCTCCCTTTTCAGAGCCGCCAGAGCGCCAGGGGACCACTCTGGTGGTGATAGTGCGCGGTACAAATATCCTTTAACATTAACATGTAATTGTTGTGGTTCAGTCATACAAGTTGTAAAGCGAAGTTGTTTACCATTTTCTTGAATATCCGGTGGGAGGGTTGGGTTCTGATGTTAGATGGAAGGGTATGCCATAATGTAGGGGCCCTGCCCTTGATCTTTGGTAGTGGTGGACGATAGCCTTGTTCAGGTAAGTGGGAGCTGTGTCATTAAGGCACTTGTGCGTGATAGAGAGTGTTTTGAAGGAGATTCTGGCTTCGATAGAGAGCCAATGCACCTCCCTTCTGATTTTTGAGATATGATTGGATTGTTTTATGCTCGTAGCACTTTATTTTGTAGGAGTTGGAGTTTGGCAATGTTGTATTTGGAAGCACCGAGCATTAAAATGTTGCAGTAATCTAACTTAGACAAGATAAGAGCCCTGGCTGGAGTAATGCAGTTTTGGGGAGGGGGCAAACATTTTGGACTCAGTGTAATGTGCTTTGAGGTGTAGGAAGTGGCTGAGGAAAGTGCGTTGACATGTGTGGTCAGTGTTAGGTGGTGTCAAGGTGAACCCTTGTGTTTTAGCTTGCTGGAGAATGGGGTAGGTGTGCCGTCAATAGTTATGGAGTTGTAGTCTCTGTGGAGAGCTTTGAGTTTTGCTGGGGACCCCCCTTCTATTGATGTAGATGAGGAGGTCTTTGCTGGAGATTTCAGTGTGTTAGCAAGATTGACTTGAGGGGCTTCTATCAAAATAGAGAGTCTACTTGAGTACATGTTTCTATTTTTCGACACAGCCCATAGAACTTGTGCACTCCATACCTTATCTATTGAGGACTCGTCCACCCAGTCCTGCTGCTCGCCAGGGGATCTTTGAAGGCTGGCGTTGATTTCATCTGTTTGCCAAGGTCTCATTGGGGTTCTCACACTTGCGCAGGCAAGCTATTACCCTCTCTCCCAGTATCATCTACCCCACATCTCCTTCTGGCTGCCAAAGTACTGTGGTTTGACAACTAATACCACTCTGGGGAACAGCCAAACCCAGAACAGAGTAGACTACATCTCCTGCCACTCTAGGCCAGGACTACCTCATACCCACGTCATTCCCACAGTTTTCCATTTACCATAATTAAGAGTACAACAATGCCAGAGCTATTTATTTGGATTTATAGAGAGCACTACAGCCAAGAGGCATTGAGGCGCTGTTACAGGTGAATGTAAGAAGGCTTGATTAAGGGTTACAAAGAGAGCAGCCCAACACAGTTTCTTAGTTACAACACTTCTCTGCGCTATATTTAAGAATGTAAATCTATGGGTGTTATCCTCTGCAGATCAGATCTTTCTGATTCTGTCATATGTGATCTGCCACCTCCTTGAATAGGCTTGAGCTTTTGTTCCAGCTTGGAGGGCAGCTGGACAACTCATCAGGTTGGCAGTGCCCTTTGACAAAGCACTGCATTCATGATTGCAGGGGGTTTTGCATGGAGAAGAACCCGGTCACTGGCAGTGCGCATTGAAACTGATCCTTTAAAGTGCATTAGTGCATCCTGACTCCAGAGCCGTAACCCCTGTCCACACAATATTGTAAGCACTATGGGAAAGGGAGACGGGTCTATGTTATCATTGGGTCAATAGCTTGGATCCAAATGGAAGTAGCATCTTCTACTCTGTTTCTCCCAGTGCACTGGTGGATCCTTGAGAACCTGCGCCCACCCTGGCTTCTGATCTTAGCTAGTTCCGCAGGCAGCTGATCCTCACACATGGGAATTCAACCAACCCACTATATTTAGGAAACAGACGTATGCAGCTCGTGACCTTTTGAAGATGTACCTCTCAAGTTGATCTCATAATCGCCTTGTTCTCAATTTAATCGCCCAGCTTCTCTGTTGCCAAGCAAACAGTGACACCCACCAGTAAACTATCGGGTGGTGTGGTGCACCTCATAACAACTCTAATATGTTTGTGCTTATATATGAGATCACATTTTGTGACACTTTAGATTTTGAGGCTGTTTTTGTTGCATGTAAGCCTTACTTATTACAGTGTTTCAATTTATTTCTACGATTGCAATTGGCTCCTGTTCTTTCCACTGGGCACAGCCTTTTGAACTTCATACTCCTTTTGTTGTTTGCAATTTTCTACCATCTAACCTTTCATTTCCTTCATGTGCTATTGTTATGACCGCCTGTTAAACCTGCTTCAATTATTTCACACAAACAATGGAGATATATAGGTATGACTTGAAGTGTATAGTGGAACGGTGAGGTGATGAATAAGTTGACTAATGTCCTTTAACATGTCGTTTGTTATACCTTCAACTCCCAGTGTGGGGAGGATGGGCGGGCGCATTTGAATCTAAACAGATACAAGCATCAGAAAGACGATTACTGGAAGGTAATGTTTGTCTTCTGAGGCTTGTGGATCTGCTTAGAATCACATGCTTTGCATAGACAAGCAAGCAGTACCAAAAGAAAGAAGTAGGTAAACAGAAGGAACAGAAACAAAAAAATGTTTTAACACTGCTTGTCCCATCTTTGAATCATTTCTGGCCTGTGTGTCAACACCATAATGCTGAGTGAAAGTGTGAACTGAGCTCCACTTGGCTGCTTTACAGATAGTTTCTAATGGTACATTTGCAATGAAAGCTAAGGTAGCCCCAGTGCTACATTTAGAGGCTGTCAAGTGAAGCGTTTTGTTTGATATGCTGTGACATTGTTGGATACACAAACAATCCGCCAGGCAATGGTAGCTTTTGAGACAGGGTCCCCTTCTCTTGCGGCCACTAGAGAAACAAGGAACTGATCCGTTTTTCCAAATGGTTTTGTCTTATTAAGGTGGTAGATGACTACCCTACGTACATCTAGTGTGTGAAGAGGTCTGTTTCCTGAATTCTGAGGGTTCTGAAAGAACGCTGGTAATTCAATGGATTGGTTTACAGGACATTTAGATCTATATTTTGGGGGTAAAACACGGGTGTGTTCTTAAGACCACCTTGTTTTTATGTCCTGTTACAGAGGGCTCAGTTACAGACAAAGCATGGAGCTCACAGATTCTATGGAAAGAAGTGATGACTGTAAGAAAAGCCCTCTTGTAACTGAAGTCTTAAAGGGATACTTTATGCATTGGTTCAAAAGGAGGGCCCATGGGCTTGCTTAGTACCACATTTAAATCCCCACCTGCGGTTCAGTTAGCAACTGGTGGATGTAATTGTTTTACTGCTTCCATGAAAGCTTTGACGACTGGAATCGTCCACCAGGAAACCTTGCCTTGGGATGTTGTGCATGCATGTGGTGCTGCTAAATGCACCTTTAATGAATTAAGGGCCTGCCCTGAAGCTTGGAGATGTATCCCTTTGCAGAGACACCATCTCCATATCTTCTGCGCTAGAATGGCCAAACTTGGGCAGTGTTTTCCACCCTGTTTGCTGGTGTAAAACATAGCTGTTGTGCTGTCTGTTGTAATTAACACATGTTTCCCCTTCAGGTGTTGTTGCAAAGCATGAAGTGCTCTGTAAACTGTAAAAAGTTCCAGAACATGTACGTGCTGTGTTGCTGGTGGGAGAGACCATGAGCCCTGCGCTATGACGTATAGGCAATGGGCTTCCCATCCTGTTATTGATGCGTCTGTTGTGATCTTGAGGTGAGTTGACAAGTTGACAAATGATTTTCCTTAACAGACTTTCTCTTGTCCTCCATTTTAAGTGGTTATCTCTACAGAGGTAATCTCTGTCAAATTTTTGTTTTCGGGGGGCCAGTATCTCAGAACGGGAGACACAATATCAGAAAAATACACAATTGAGAAAAACTGACTACCCCACTCTATGTCCAACCAGTACTGGCAAAATGATCTACAGATTTATTGTGAACATGGCTTTCACCTTCAAATTTAGTAAGCCAGATTTATGCAAAACATCTCGTATTTTGTGCAAAAGGAACGGAACCATTCGACTCAATTAATACACACTAAACATGGCAATTTTTTAATATGTCCATATCAATTTATTAAGTGTTAAGACCACTTTAGAAAAGTTAAAAAAGGGAGAAAGAGAGAAACAAATCAATGGAACACACATTAATCGTGGTACATCAATATATCTTCTCGCTCGCTTCTTAAAAAACACAATGTTTCATATGGTGTTTTGTTGTCTTAGTAAAAAAAACACTCTGAACAATTCAGTAGTTTACAGATACCAGACTATATTCTTTAACTAGTCTGTTGTCAAGTGTCGACATGTTTCGGCCATTTTAGGAGATAAAACACTATCCCTAGTGTCTCTGCAACCAATACTTTTTAAGGCCTTCTTCAGGACAGACAATTTCTTGTTAGTTGGTGGACATCTCTATTTCAAATCCCCCGTAACAGGATAATATCCTGGTTGGACTTGAGCTTTATACTAGGAGACACCTAGTCATAGCAGGTCTTAATTCCTGCTTCCCAGATGTCACGGATCAATTCTGGTTTATCTTATTTCTTGGCTGTATGGGAAACTTTACTTCCGCTAAATGTGGCGGACCCGTAACAGAGTTTGATCCGTTCGGTGCGCGGGCAGCACTTCAAAATACTCCACAGCTCAACAGGTTGGGAACAGCCCTCGAGACACATGCGTGTCAAGTCACTCAGTGCGTTTCCCCGATAACCTTGCTATTTTCGTACAGGTCCGGAGGCTTCACCGGACCTGTACGAAAATAGTAAGGTTATCGGGGAAACGCACTGAGTGACTTGACACGCATGTGTCTCGAGGGCTGTTCCCAACCTGTTGAGCTGTGGAGTATTTTGAAGTGCTGCCCGCCCACCGAACGGAACAAACTCTCTTACAGGTCCGCCACATTTAGCGGAAGTAAAGTTTCCCATACAGCCAAGAAATAAGATAAACCAGAATTGATCCGTGACATCTGGGAAGCAGGAATTAAGACCTGCTATGACTAGGTGTCTCCTAGTATAAAGCTCAAGTCCAACCAGGATATTATCCTGTTACGGGGGATTTGAAATAGAGATGTCCACCAACTAACAAGAAATTGTCTGTCCTGAAGAAGGCCTTAAAAAGTATTGGTTGCAGAGACACTAGGGATAGTGTTTTATCTCCTAAAATGGCCGAAACATGTCGACACTTGACAATAGACTAGTTAAAGAATATAGTCTGGTATCTGTAAACTACTGAATTGTTCAGAGTGTTTTTTTTACTAAGACAACAAAACACCATATGAAACATTGTGTTTTTTAAGAAGCGAGCGAGAAGATATATTGATGTACCACGATTAATGTGTGTTCCATTGATTTGTTTCTCTCTTTCTCCCTTTTTAACTTTTCTAAAGTGGTCTTAACACTTAATAAATTGATATGGACATATTGAAAAATTGCCATGTTTAGTGTGTATTAATTGAGTCGAATGGTTCCGTTCCTTTTGCACAAAATACGAGATGTTTTGCATAAATCTGGCTTACTAAATTTGAAGGTGAAAGCCATGTTCACAATAAATCTGTAGATCATTTTGCCAGTACTGGTTGGGCATAGAGTGGGGTAGTCAGTTTTTCTCAATTCCTCCATTTTAAGGCCAACACGAGGGTGTGAGAAACTTGCAGTAGATCATCCCAATTCCCCTCGGCTTGAGATGAGTGTTTCGCTAACCATTCCTGTACTGGACGTGCGTTTAGCCTTTTGTGTGGCACAATGAGGAGACAGGGTGCCATCATGCTGAGCAGACAATTGGCCTCATTACGACCCAGGCGTTGGACCATGGTGCTAATAGCACCATGGTCCATGCCGGTAACTTACCGACTCCGCCATGGCGGAATGGGGAATTACCACCCCATTCCGAGGTTGGCGGGGCGGTAATTCCCCATGCCGCCATGGCCCTTCCCCATTCCCATTTTTGCCCATAGGGCTCAATGGGAAAGGGGAAGGCGCTAAGTACGGTACCGCTAATTGCGGTACCGTCTTAGCACCAAGGTCCCTTTGCGGCACCCTACTTTAACGGCTGGTCTGTACCAGCCGTTAAGGTCGGATCCCGCAAAGGGACCTCGTAATCAGGCGCTAAGCGCTTAATGGCGCCGTAGCCTTTTACGGCGCCGTTAAACACTTAGCGCCAGGGTCATAATGACCCACAATAACTTATCTGTTATCTGGTGACCAGCCAAGTAACAGGGGATTTATTTCAGAAGATTATGAAATCCTCTCGTTCGAGGGGAATACTAGAGTGTCCTTTGTGTCTATAATAGCCCCCCGAAATTGCATTTGCTGACTGGGTTCTAAACTGGATTTCTTTATGTTGACGGAAAAGCCCAGTCGTGTAGAAGGTTAATAGCCATTTGAGAGTAATTCTGGATTCTCCTGTGCTCTTAACCAGTCGTCCAGATAAGGGTAAACTGGAATGCCGTCCATTCGGAGGTGTGCCACTACGACAGCCAACACCTTTGTGAACTCTCTAGGGGCTGATGCAATCCTGAAAGGGAGTACCTTGAATGGATAGTGAGGAGGACCTGGTTTGAACCCTAGGTACTTCCTGGGCGCTGGCAGCATTGAAATATGAAAGTATGCATCTTTCATATCCAATGTTGCCAGGAATTCTCCCTCTTTGAGCAGTGAAATCACTTCCTGTAACATTGTCATGCTGAACTTTTGAGGCTTGAAATATGAATTTGCCAGCCTTAGGTGAAACACTTGTGTCTTTCTTTGGAACAAGGAAGTACATAGAATAAATACCCATGTTTACCTGTGATGCGGGGCTAGTTCTACGGCTTCCTTTTGTAACGCAATGTGTATTTCTGCTTGCAGGAGTAGAAAGTGTTCCTGTGGCAAATTTCTATGTTTTGGAGATAGAGTGTGTGTTTTTTCTACAAATTCCCTGCAAACCCTCTTTCTTACGGCCGATAAGCCCACTTGTCTGATGTTATTCCCTCCCATGCATGGGTAAAAGAGGTTATCCGACCCACTACAGGGGTGACATGGAAGGGAAATTGGATCAGAGCGCCATTGTTTGGAGGCAGCGGTCGCTCCTGTAGGGATTTGGCTTCTTGCCAAACTTCTACTTCTGACTTGTCTTTAAAAGGTAGCCTGCGCCATACCCCGTTGTGCTTGAACCTGCAACTGAGGTGTAGCCTGACTGCGAAGACGTTCTGTGGAAGCTTTGGGTACAAAACCCGCAACGGTTGATAGCCATACCCGTCTGATGAAAAGATCTACCTGTGATCTGGACTAAAGCTTTGAGAGTGTTGACTGGTTCCAAGGCCTTGTCAACAGTCTTACCGAATAAATCATTGTCCTCAACAGGCATGTTTAGGAGGGTGGTTCAAGTCCCAGGTCAGAATCCAGAGCCTCTTAATCAGGCTTGTCTTCTCTACATATCTGTCAGCTGTTTCAGCAGCATCTAATCTGTTTTTGATCACTGCTTTTGCTGATTGTGTCCCCACCACTAAAATGTTTAGCATTTGAGACTTTAAGGGTTCATGGGCATCATTAACTAGCTCTGGCATCTTATCTCAATGCGCCCTATTAGATGCCCAATACGCCCAGCAAGGGCTGTGTTGTTGGCTATTCTAGTCAGTTCTGCTGCCGATGTTGCTACCTTCTTACCCAGAGCATATATATTTTTGCCATCTTTGCCTGGTGATGCCTCAGCCAAGGTTAAAGGTGTTCCTGCCCTCTTATGGGTAGTGGTAACTGCTAGTGACTCTGGTTTTAGATGTCCTTTGATATCAAGTGGGTCTGTTGAAGCAGGTTTAAACCATTCTTCAATGCAGGGCTTATCCGCTTTTGCAGAATAATTCTTCTCTTGACTGATTGCAGTAGGGGGTATGTATTACCCTAGCTGCTTTTTTCATTAAGGATTTTGCCCTTTCTTCCTCTGACTCGTGTTTCTATCTTGAAATAGTCTGCAACCTCTTTTAAGATCTCATTATATAGAATGCTGTTGTCTATGAGTGAAGATGAGATTGTTAGTCCAGAAACGACCATATAGTATGCATAGTACATATATTATGTTGTCCTGAAACCAATCGCATCATGCGCGTTACATCACCAACACGGAATCGTCGATGTATTAAGGATAACCAGAGAGCGACCATTTTGTGAAATGTCCGCCATTTGATTTTTCCTTTCTGTAAAAACCTGCTTTGCAAAATGTATTCCATACTTCGAGCTCATGCACGGTGCGAGGCCACAGCCTGAATGCTGAAAGGCCAACACAGACAGGAATGTTAGACGAAACAGAAATACATTGTTTTCCTCCCTCACTACGTCCTTGAAGGCGAGCAGAAACAGCATTTAATCAGCGGCCCAGGTGCCAGCCTGTCTTGCCCGTCTTGCAAATTCTATATCAATAGGCCACTGAAGCATGAATTATATTCTCTCTAGCGGTACTCCTTCGAAGAGCTTGGTATTTTAAGTCTTAGAACTGTCTGACCTTTGGTACATGAATAGAAACGCACAGATAATGTGCTAAAAGACTGTCTCTCTCCTACGAACATGATGTCCTTGCTGTGCTAAGAGCTCTGTGTTCTCCATAACCAAGAACTGTCTCTGCTACTGTTGCTAGAATAAGTATATTTAGGGCCTCATTACACGGAAGGCAGTAATGGTTAACGGCCACCGTTAATGCTAACGGTGACCGTTAACCATTACCGCCTTACTACGAGGTCCCTTAGCGGGTTGGTGCTTTAACGCCTGCTTTTTGCAGGCGTTAAAAACCAACCCGCTAAGGGACCTCGGAGCTAATTACGACACCGCAAAATTGCGGTGCCGTAATTAGCGCCTTCCCCATTCCCATAGAGCCCTATGGGGCAGAAATGGGAATGGGGAAGGGCAATGTCGGAAGGGGGATTTACCGCCCCTCCGACCTTGGAATGGGGCGGTAAATCCCCTTTCCGCCAAGGCGGTGCCGGTATTTTACCGGCATGAGCCATGGCGTTAATAGCGCCATGGCTCACCGCCTTCCGTGTAATGAGGCCCTTAGACTGAGTAAGCACTTGTCATAATGTGTCATAATTGTCACAATTGTCAATCATCATACCCTAGCTTGAAGGATACATCATGGGCGGTTTGAATTGCCTTCGATAAAAACATTGTATGTACTGTATAAATATTGCTGCTTGAGCGTTGCTCGCTCTCTTGCGTCTCACGAGGTCTGGGTACACACGTTGCGAGACGTTAGACCCCAGTCGGCCGACTGAGAATTCTTTGCGAATAAACAAGACTTGTTTGGAAAAACGAACCTCGTGTCTGTCGTGTCACTAGCATATGGTGATTGTGCCTTAGTTTCCATATGAGAGGTCTTTACGGCCTAGCAAATATGGCGCCTGAATAGGGTCCTTCCCCCTTTTGCTCCATCGTATACGTTCAGTTCGCAGAAGGCAAAAACGGGACGAGGACGACGCCGTCGAGCCGGGATCGAAAGGTGTTTGAGGCGCCCCTGTAGAAGTGATGAGAGACTACTTTGTAGATCTGTACACAGCCGATCCCTGATCGACGAGCAGCGCCCAGAGAGCATCAAGGCGAGGGTCCTGAAACGAGGCAGATTGAGCCAGACACGCAGTCACGACAATTCTTGGTTGCGTCTGTATATGGACGAGTTGCGTCCTGAGTGACCAATTAATTGATCAGGTGAGTAATGCCCTGATTCTAAAACATCCTTATATTGATCGAGTGTTGCTCTTGCAAGATCAAACGGCCAGGGTAAGAGAAAGATAAGGTTTAACTATGCCTGGGAAATTGTCTTCCTGTCTAGCAGGGTTTTTTCTGCTGCGGTAGACAATCTTTGAAAACTAGCCAGGTCGCGCCACCCACGGGGTCGCTGGGCAATTATGTTCAATGCGATTTGCCATAGGCAAACCAGACATGTAGAAGACTTGCAGTGTCCTAAAAATGGAAGCTTTGAATTAAAACGGATAGAACACCTAGAATCAGTATTACTACACAAGAAGGCCTGATTAGCGGTGTTTGATGTCATAAGAGACTGGAGGAAGGAAGCTAATCTCCGTCTGAGAAGTAGAGAGAAACATGCGTGCAGACATAAAACAAATACAGAAAAGCGTTAGAGCTTGATCAGCATCAACAGACAGAGGACCTTAGGAGAATGGACAGAGCTTTCCAATTAGGTGTACAGAAAATGTATCCACAACAAGAGTTGCAAACATCCCTCCAAGCAGATTTGCATACATCAGATGAGCTAATAGACAAAACTTTGAATGAGCGAAGAAATTAATTCCGAAGTAGTACTGACCTAGTTGCACCTCCTCCATATGTACCTCCCATTCCCGTAGTTCCATCGCCCCCCCCATCTCCTCCCCCTGTGACAAAATTTCCTCTACCGCCTCCTGAAGATGAGTTAGCCGCTATTATGGGCAGTTCTACAGAGATGGGGCCTGCGAGAGGAAGCGGTAGAGTGACTCGTAGCACGGTTAGCAATGATAGGAAAGAGGAGCTGAGGAATTGGGCAGAGACGTATATTGAAGGTGGCGATGAAGTAGCCATGCAAAGTTCCATATCTGACTATAGAGGCTTTGGTGAACAGCAGGTATTGTTGGAATGCATGGGGGATTATCTCGTGAAAAAATTGAGTGATTTCACGGATACACTGGCACAGCAAGGGTTGCGGGATTTGGTTTTTCTTTCTCGGTTACGGGATAATGCGTCGAAAGTACGAGAACATGTAGACCAAATGTTTGAATTTAAGTATGAGCTTGATCAATTGCTTAGAGAATTAAGGAAGAAAGATAAACAGAACATGTCATATGTCCAGCAATTTTGTCCACCATTGAAACCTGTTAGTGAAGAGATGAGGATTTGTACGCAAGATGCGCTTAGATGGATTTCAGATGCCGCCATTTCCCCAATCGAGGTGCATGATACATTCAGTCAGTATACACCAGAAATGCAGAGAAAGGTATTACAAGTGATAGTTGAGTATTTGCAAGATGAATGTATGATGAAAATGACATGTTCTCCCGCTGATTTAATGACAATTTATAAAAGAGCATTCACGCCTGAAACTGGGGTGACAGCTTTTTCTCTTGATTTAGCTTTGCTGCTTAGTAAACAAGCAAATGTGGAAACGCCAAGTTTACAACTACCTATGAGGGAAGTGCCTCCCATGTTTGTCCCAAAAGTAGAAATTGCTGCCTCTGGAGCACCTTATATCGCACAGTTTGTGCATGTTCCTTTCTCAAGACAAGAGGTAAACAATAGCAGACAGACGATTCCTGATATCAGGAAGAATCCTTCAGGATTCAATAAAGAAATTGAATCTGTTTTGAATTCCTCTGTTTTTACATTAAGCAATATTGATTTATTGTTTCCCGTGATTCTTCCTGTAGATATATGGAAGCAGGTTAGAAATATAAATGACGCGGATATATTAGGTGACACATGGGAGAATTTGACTAAAATTGATGGCGAGAGAAAGGCTGGAGAAAAACCGCTGCCACCGGCCTTGTTGGCTTTACCCACGCGAATAGTACAGAAATTGAAAACTTTGGTACCTGAAAAGAGAATAGTTTGGGATAAATTAACTGCTTGTTTACAGGACAAAGATGAAGGAGCGGCTGATTATTTTAACAGATTTGAAAAAGTCTTTGCAGATTTTAGTGGTCAAGAACCTTGGAAAAGATTGTTTGTGCGAGGGTTGTTAACAAAAATCCAAAATTTGATAATGACATCTGAAAGCGCATGGCAAGCAAAAACACAAAATGAAGTACTAAACATGGCCCAGTACTATGAGAATCGAGTAAATGCAGAGAAGGACAAAGAATTAAGGGACAAAGGGAATTTGAAAACAAGAGTATTGATGCAACAAGTTGCGAACAATAATAGAGGTGACGGGAACGCGTAAACCAGAGCCCAATTTTCCAACATGCAAGGTTGACCAATAGGAATTAATCAATGTGCCTGTTGCAGACAAGAAGGCCATTGGCGAGCACAGTGCCCACAGATACAGAATAGAAATGGAAATTTTCCAAGAAGACAGAATCGAGGCTGTCCGGGAACACAAGGACAGAATAGGAATCAAAGAGTACCACATTTTCAGAATAATCAGATTCAGAATCAACATCCTCTTACAGAATCCTCTTACCTCTCCAATCGATCCTTCACTGTCTCCTGGGGTGGCTGAACCTCCGACAGCCTCCCCCTGAACTATGGAGTCCCTCAGGGTTCCGTACTTGGACCCTTTCTTTTCTCTCTCTATACCTCCCTTCTCGCCCCAGTCATCTCTTCTTTAGGAATCTCTCACCACTTCTACGCCAACAACACCCAACTCTTTCTCTCCTTCTCTTCCTTCACATCTGACCTCCACCACACTCTTTCTTCCTGCCTCACGCCCATAAAAAACTGGATGTCTTCCCATTTTCTTTCCCTCAATACTGACACGACTGAAGTGCTTTTTCTCCCTGTAATGCTGGAAATGCATCGGAGGGACAGGGCCTCCATATCTTTGTCCTTTACTGCCTTTTTATCGTGTGTTCGGTCATATTTTCCGCGCAGGAGTACATGTAGGACTCCTGGCGGTGCAGCTCACTCTCTTTTGGTTTGGTGAACAGACCCGTGGGATACCCTTACGGCACCCATGGGTGGGGGTACAACCCTGTGCCCCTAGTGTATGTTTTTGGGTGCCTGTGGGTGGCCCGCAGAGCAGGGTATGGGCTGGTGGCAGCTCCATGCTGAATTTGACAGGTGCGCTGAGTGTCCTCCATTTTGGGGTACCCAGGCCCTGCCATTGGAATCAGTTGATTCCTGATGGAAAACAAGATGGCCCCTGTGGCCTCTTGCTTTCTATTACCTGTTAACTTGTTTTCCCAAAGTCCTGGGAAGCACTGACTCTGTCCCTTCCCCCTGACTGGCTGTTGGGTGGAAGTTCCATATATGGTGTTGTTGTGAAGTCCAGTCCAGACCGACTGGAGCATTCCCAGTGACTGTATGTTGTGGGTACGCCCTGTGGGTGGGACCTGGGTGAATGGAGTGTGTGACCAATATGCACTTCTTGTTGTGGCTGTCTGGTTTCTGGTATGAGAGACAAAGACTGAGACAGCCTTCCCCGAAACTGGCCTGAATGCAGTGTGTAGTGTTGAAAGGCTAGGTACTCGTCCCAATCCACATTCCTTGTTGTGAGTGTCTGAGAGGGAGGAGGATGGCCTGAATGCACTGTGTGCCTGATTGGCTGACTGACTGCGAGAATGCCCTTCTGTATGATTGGCTGCTGAGAGTGACCCAGCAGTGTGGATGAGAGACAAGATAGTATATCTGGGGACCTCTCACCACTGGAAAGCATTCAGAAGCGTTCAGAAGATGTGTCTACACTTGAAGAGTAACTGGAACTGCTGATCCTTGACGCCCAGCTGGAAGACGAAGACTTGGTGTTGCATTTGCTTCGACCTGATCTGAAAGCTGCCGAACTCGTCAAAGACTGATCCGAGAGAGGAATTGGTAAGGCGCCCTCTTCCCGTGCTCTGAGGGACCATCGAGCACCGCTAACCTTTGCCGAAGCTCCCTGGAAGTCAGACCCTCGAAAGGCTGCCGACCCGAGACGGGACCGCTGAGGAGAACGAAGCAAAGCACCCGGACTTCGCCGCTGTCGAAGTCTATTGCCCTCGACCAGGGTTCGCAGGCTTGTGTAACCGCTGGAGGCCCGTTGAAGTTGTGTTGCCCAGCCGTGGGGACCACTTGACGCCGTGCTGCAGACGACCGGAGCTGCCCGCTCCTTTGCCTAAGAACATTAGAATCCAAGGACTCCCTTGTCCGCAACGTCGACCGCTTTGTCCCGCCGGAGAAAGTCGAGGACGATCAACGCACCGAGGAGAATCCGCCGGTGGGTTTCCCGCCACCTAAAGGCCACAAGACTTCGACGACTCAACGCCCTTGTTGGGCCACAGTTCTTCTGAAACTCTTTGCGGTCCTGAACAATCCATCGCCGAGGTGCCGCACACACCTCATCCTCGCAGGACGTCACTGACAAGCACTGCCTGGATCAACATCGGGGTCTCGGCACCCGTGAACTTCTCATCGCCGCCGTCGATGCCAAGTTCACCATCTTCGATGCCTCTTGACGATCCGTGGCTCCTGCTTTAAAGGGAAGTCACTCAAGAAGGATCCTTCGGCGCGTCTTCAAAGAACCCTACTCCACCAGGTACATTGGGGGGGTAAAACCTTGATAGGAGGAAACAAGGCTATTGAACAATATATGGACTGGGCTCGTGCTATATATCTTTATTTTACAGGTTGCCCAGGTGGGGGGATCTCCACACAGAACTGTGTCTATCGGTGTAGGCCAGCATTCTGCCTATTGTTTCAACCATCTTACTTTACTTCCTATCTCTATTGCTGGTTTCCGCGTTATTGATCTGTGTGACATTTTAACCGTACAGTTGATGCACTTTAATGAGATTCGATAACATTGGTGGTACCACTTTAGAATTGTATATATTTATCATTGTTGATTTCCTAGTACAAAGTGCGTTGTTGTGATCGTGTACATACCTTTGAATATTAATTATATAAAGACTGTGTTTTCAGTAATACAGTGTGTGGACATTCCTTTGTGGAGGTTCGGGGACTACACTGTACTTAAGAACTAGCCTGCATCACCTCCTGGGAAGCTAGGCCTTGATTGCTCGACTACGTTACCAATAATAGAGAATCTTGGCTGGGGTCCTCTGTGCCTCTCCTCTTCCATATAGAGAGCGGAAGTACAGACACCCCCCTCCAGTCTTTACACTCCCTCCTAACACTCTCGCCCCATCCCACCCTCCTTTCATCCACTTTCCCCCTTCCAATCTCCCCATCTCGTCCCACGCCCGCAATATTGGCCTCCATCTCGACTCCTCTCCTTCCTTCTCCAACCACACCTCTCTAACCTCTCGTGCCTGTCGGCACCACCTGTTCAACATCCGCAAGATCCGCTCCTCCCTCACCTTCCAAGCTTCTAAACTCCTAATTTCCCCCTTATTTTCTTCCGCGTTTTCTACTGCTCCTCTCTTCTCTTTGGACTCCCTGTCTCTCACCTGACTCCCCTAAAATCCATCTACCACTCCTCTATCCATACTCTGTCTCTTCTCGGCCCTCGTGACTCTATTTCTACCTCGCTCTATCAACTCGGCTGGCTTCCCTTCCTCCCACAATTGAAATTTAAATTCCTCTGTCTTGTCTACAAATCTCTCCATGACCTGGCCCCCCTATCTCTCTTCCCTCCTCTCATTTTACTATCCCTCCCGCTCTCTCTGATCCGCCGATCTCTACCTTCTCACTGTACCCCCTGTCCCTTGTGCCACCTCATGCTTCTGCTCCTTCGAACTCTTGGCCCCCCTCCACTGGAACTCCCTACCTCTCTCTATCCGCTCCTCCCCCACCTACTCATCCTTCCGCTCCTCCTTGAAAGCCCTTCTTCTCCACTCCCCCCGACTCTCCTCACCTACCTCTCTCCCCCTCAAACGCCCCCCCTCCCCTCCCCTCCCCTCCTCTCCCTCCTTCCCCCTCCTCCCGCTGACCTCATACTGGACACTGCTCCCAAGAGGCGTAGGAGGCCACCTGGGGAACTCCCCCCTCCTGCCCACCTCCTCCCCCTTTCTCCAACTCCCAATGACCTCAAACCTAACATTTATACCCCTCAACCTACCTCCTCTCCCCTCCCTCCTTCTTCCCCTCCTTTTGAGCAAATTGTTCCATATACTGTACTTCTTGTTTGTTTCATGTTTGTAAATATGCTTCTTTAAATTCTGCATCTTGTTGTTACTCTGTAAAGCGCTTTGGCGTAAAGCGCTATATAAATTCAATAAACATAAACATCAGGGAACAAGCACGAATGATGGTAACATTTTTGACAATCAGGCCAATGCATACTATTCTGGCGACTATACATCTGATGATGTGTTGATTTACTAGGACAGCCCAGGGCAGGGGTTAGAACCAGTATCTATCCCCGTAGACCAGATAGGGCCCTATGTAGAAATGAAGGTTGGGAATAGGGAGCACATTTTTCTAGTGGACACAGGTGCACAAAAATGTTCAATTGATCATCAACAGGTTCCAGACATACCACTAATGTCTCAGTAGGGTTCCCAGGTACACAAGTAATGAGTCCAGTATCACAATCAGTCCCTATAACGCTAGGTCCATTTACACAGTCTTGCCCATTGCTTTTGACGAAAAATTGCAGCGAAAATTTGTTGGGATTTAATTTGCTGAAGAAATTGAATGCGGTTATTTACTGTGACTCCTGTGTCACAATTTGTATCCAAACCATTACCGACTGAATTGTGTAAAGTACCGACTTGTATATGGGCGGTTAATGCTAACGATGTTGGTTGTTTAAAAGTAGAGCCAGTGAAAATTGTTTTGAAGGAGGGAATTACTTTGCCGCGTATTCCACAATATAACATTTTGGCTGAAGGGGGGCAAGCATTGAAATGCATTGTGTCGGATTTGATTAAAAGAAACGTAATTGAAGACATTTCGGGTAGCACTTGCATTAGTCCGATTCTTCCAGTCTACAAGAAAGGAGGTAATGATATACTGTATCGTTTCATAATTGATTTACGCGGAGTGAATAAGGTTGTTGATCCGCAATTCCCATTAGTGCTGGATGTGACTACAATTCTGACTATGATCCCAGCGTCTGCATCATATTTTAGTGTTGTGGACTTGAAAAATGCATTTTGTTAGCATTCCCGTATACCCAGAGAGCATATATTTATTTGCTTTTACCCTACAAGGTCGTTCATTCACATTTACACGAATTCCGCAGGGTTACACAGAAAGCCCATGCATTTACAGTAGAGCTTTAAAAGAACAACTAGACATGCTAGAATTACAAGCAGGTAGTGTGCTGCTACAGTACATAGATGATTTGCTAATAGCTGCAGACATGGAAGAAATATGTAAAAGAAGTACAGTTGCACTCTTAACACATTTGGTGATACATGGAAACAAAGCTTCATTAAAAAAAATTCCAGTATTGTCAAAAGGAAGTATCCTATTTCGGTTACCTCCTTTCGAAGGATGGAAGAAGATTGACACCAGAAAGAATTGAGAGCATCTCTTGTGTGCCTATTCCAAATATGCAGAAAGAAGTCAGGGCTTTAATTGGCATGGCTTCGTATTGTAGGCAGTGGATCGCCAACTTTTCTTTGATTGTGGCATTGACAAAGAAAGATATTACCTTACCCTTGCCATGGAATATGGAATGTCAAGAAGCATTTGACCTGCTCAAAGCTGCACTATGTTCAGCTCCAGTTTTGGGCACACCAAATTATGAGAAGAGTTTTAAGCTATTTGTACATGAGAATGATGAATGTGCTTTGGTTGTTTTGATTCAGAAACACGGGGGGAGAAATAGACCATGCGGCTACTTCTCGTCCACGTTGGACCCTGTTACATGCGCTTTGCCGAGCTGCTTGCAAGCTGTGCTGCAGCTACCGCATCAGGAAAACAAACCGAGGGTATGGTTTTAGGTCACGCTTTAACCGTCATGGTGCCCCGCCCAGTGGACATTCTTTTAAAAAGAACACAGACGCAACACCTGACATCAGCCAGATTAACAATGTACAAAATTGTCCTTTTTGCTCCTCACATTCAAATTTCGAGGTGTTGCGCTTTAAATCCGGCTGAATTATTGCCCCCTCCCAAAGAGAAAGGGGGAGAAAAATAATCCCTCCATGATTGTATAATGGTTACTGAACAAGAGACAAAAGGAAGAGTTGATTTAACTAATGTCCCACTGAAAGAGCCAGATGGAGAACTGTTCTATGACGGTTCTTGTTTCAAATTACCTGATGGTACATCGACTGCGGCATACACCATCACTACACTGAAAAGTATTGTAGAAAGCAAAATAATCCCATACAAATCAGCACAAGCTGCGGAGCTAATAGCGTTAACCAGAGCATGCAAACTTTCTTCGAACCTTAATGTAAACATATATACTGACAGTCAGTACGCATTTGGGGTGGTACACAATTTTGGTCGATTATGGGCTGAAAGGGGTTCCCTGACATCACATAGAACAAATATCCAGCATGACACTTTGATAGTGAGACTGCTGTCTGCACTTGCACTTCCCAAACGATTAGCAATAATGAAATGTGAACCGCATAAAAAAGTAACATGTGACGTTGGAAAGGGAAACGCATTTGCAGACCAAATTGCGAAACAAACTGCCACTGATATACACACAAAAATGTTCGTAAAAACAACAAGAGATGTAACCTGCATGATAGAAAATGGGATTGCCACAGTTAAGGAAATGCAAGCAGAAGCTACTGCAGAGGACATAAAAGCATGGTCTGAGGGTCCAGCAGAATTAGACTCTGAAGATTGTTGGGTGGACATGAAGAACAAAAGACGGATGTTGCCAAATGCCTATGTACTGGCGATGGTCACTATGGCCCACAGTCCTACACACATATGTGCTAGAAAAATGATTCAGCATCTAGAAATGGTATGGCAGAATCATAATATCAGAATAACAGCTGACAGATTGGTCCAAAACTGTATGACTTCTTTACAACATAACATTGGAAAAGGGACAGCGACACCAACAGGACGTTTTGCCCCCCCCCTCTATGCCATTTGAAGTGATCCATTTTGATTTCAAATAAATGGAAATATGCCAAAATTACAAATATATTCTCGTGGTGGTCTGAGCATTTAGCAAATGGGTAGAGGCCATCCCCTAAGAGATTGTACAGCCATATCCACAGCAAAAGTGATGCTAAAAGAGTACTTTTCCCGTTTTGGCCTACCCCGTGTCATATGGTCAGATAACGGGGCGCATTTTGTTGCAGCCATAATATTACACATTTGTGCAGGTCTCCAAATTGACAAGAGATTCCATTTGGCCAGACACCCGATGAGTGCTGGCTTGGTGGAATGCCAGATGGTATTTTGAAGAATAAAATCAGCAAAATAGTAGAGGGGAGTCATTTGAAATGGCCAGACGCGTTGCGCTGCCTCTGTTGTGTATGAGAACCTCTGTACAGACAAGGACTGGACTCTCCCCCTATGAAATTATCATGGGGTGACCAGCAAATGTTTGGAGCGCTCCACAGACAAAGCGTTTTAGAGATATTGAATACCCTTTGCTTATTAATGACTGTAAACAGTTAACTCAAAACTTGCGTTTAATTCATCAGCAGGTGTAGGAGGCTCTTCCTGTCAGATATACCGGCCCAGGACATTGTCTGCAGCCTGGCAATTGGATATTAATGAAGAATTTTGAGAGAAAGTCTTTGCTTGCCCCGCGTTGGAAGGGGCCCTATCAGGTGCTCTTGGCTACACAGACTGCAGTCCGAGTGGATAGCCGTAAGTCATAGATCCATTCAACGCACGCAAACCGAATTCCGTTTCCTTTGAAAGAGCTGCCTGTTCCTGACGTTGAAAGAAATACAGTTTCAGTAGATCGCAAAGATACAATCTCCAGCACTCGGCCAGAAGTACCTCCTACGGGCGAGAAAGGGCCCGGTAGATTATAACAAAGACGGACAAGTTAAAGGTGCTTCAGCCTTGTCCGACTGCTGCCACATCATCACTCACTGCACTGCAACCTGGCATTGATCTTTCATCAAAAAATGAGAGTGCATTATTCATCGATCACGCAGTACCTGGAGCAATAAGGTACAATCTACGTTCTCAAAATCGAAAGTGATCTATGTGTTTCTTTTGCCTCTGTTCCCAGCATGGATGAAGTGGGAAACGGAGGCCTAGGGAAATGGAGCGTATGAGCTGTATCAATTTGCATCAAATTGAAAGCTCTGAAACGCAGTTTCCCAGTGTTATCTTTGAAAGGTGAAGGACCAGTGCAATCCCGTGCGGACAAGTGAGGAGGCATATGGTACGGGCACAATTGATGCTTGCTCCTTCCTTTTGGAGCTCTGTGTGAAATTACACTGGTTTGCTGTCATCTCTTAAGCAGGCTAGCGTGAGCTGGCCTGAACAACGCTTTGCTGCTACTTGAATGCTTTGCTGATAACATGCGTTGCTGCGGAGAAGTCTTCCTCGATGGACATTGAAAAAATGTACCCTGGGATAAGCACTTAAGCATTACAGACAATGTACACACGCACTTCTGCACCCGCCGCCTGCACCAACGCTGATGACATTATAGAAATAGAGACTAAGCCTGTTCCTAGAAAATCATGGTTTGGGAAATGTATGCTAATAATCATATTAACACTTTGTATTCCGATTGCACTGATCCTCGTATTCTGGTATTTGGAAACTATATATCCTCTGAAGTCTTTTATGCCTACTACCAATACTTCTACTACCAGCACCCCGGAACATGTGCTCTCTTACACTCTCCCCTCACAGGAAGTGAAACATAGAAATGGTTTTGATAATAATGCTCTGCTATTAAATATGAACACAACGCATGCTATTTTGAATAGGTCAAATTGTTGGGTCTGTTCTCATTTAACCCAACATGGTGGAAAAGGAATGGGTTGGTATGTACAGCCTTTACCGCTTAATACTGCGTGCTGTGCATCATTAAGAGCGCTATTTCATGAAAAATGGAACGACAGTGACACTGGTCAGTTGGATGGAACAAACATACACGAGTTTGAGAGAGTGGTATTGGAACCGGCGGGTTGTTCCATATTTAGAGGCGCAGGTAAAACGAACATGGTAACAACAAAACAAGTAGATAGACTTTTTGGGCCTCACAAATCGACAATCACTTTTAACTTGGCTCCTGTAGGGAATAAGAATGTTGCGCCTCCCAGTCCACGTTCTGTCCCATTCTGCTTGCGGAAAAAAGGCTCCTATTCTGTGGGAACATTTACTAGATGCATGAATACAGCAGTACTAAAAAAGGAAGGGGAACCATTATATATAGGAGGTTCTGTTTATTTTATATGTGGAGACCAAGCATATCCATGGTTGCCCAAGAATTGGGAAGGGACGTGTTATTTGGGTATTCTTTTCCCTGGTATTTTTCTCTCCAAAACCTCTGAAATATCAAAGCTATCCAGATCACGGGCTCGGCGAGATGATACTGCAGGACTGGTTGCAAGCGATATAGCAAAATCACGTATATCCTTTTGGGGACAAGCAATAAATTCATGGAATATAAGACAACTGTCCAAAGTATTAGAAAAAACAATAAATGAAACTACAGATATACTTTATAATATGACATTAGAAGAGAAAGCAGTCAGATTAATGACACTTCAGAATAGAATGGTCCTCGATACAATTTTGGCTGACCGTGGAGGTGTGTGCAAAATCGTGGGATCAGCATGCTGCGTATTCGTAAGCGACTCCTCCCCCACGATATTTGAAGCAATCAAGAAATTGCATGTTCTAAGTTCTGACATGATACTTGGAATCCTTATGTTCTGCTGTTGTTGCATACAATGGGGGTTATTCCGAGTTTGGAGGCAGCCATGGTGCTATTAGCACCATGGCTGCCTCCAAACCCGGGTCCAGTGTCTCTGAATGGGGATTTACCGGGTAAATCCAACCTTGGAGGACCCGGTAAGTCCCCATTCAGAAAACCATTCCCCATTCCCATTTGAACCCCCATAGGGCTCAATGGGAATGGGGAAGGAAGTAATAACGGGCCCGCAATGTTCAGGCCTGTTATTAGCTCCAAGGTCCCTTAACGGGTCCCGCTAAGAATGGCTGGTCAGACTAGTCGTTGTTATGTTATGTTATTCAGATTTATAAGGCGTTAAAGCCCGTGGGCATCCAGGCGCCGAAAGACAGCAGTGGTGGAGAAAGTTAAAAGAAAGATCCTAATTAAACAGAATAGTCTTTATCTGTTTGCAGAAAAGAAGATGACCCTCCGTTTTACGTGTCTTGGTTGGTAGCGCATTCCAGGCTTGTGCACCCGAATATGAAAGGCCCATCGCAATCCATGAGATCTTTTAGTTTGTGGCAGTACCAGCAAGCAGCCCTCCATAGATCTCAGGCATCTATTCGGATGATAGATATTAATCCTCTCCTTCAAATATGAAGGGGCATTTCCGAAAATGCATTTATGACACATGGTAAGCAATTTAAATTGAATACGAGCTGCCACCGGGAGCCAATGCAGCTTTCTCTAGCAGCACTAGTATGTTCGGAGCTTTTCATCTGGAAAATGATTCGGACGGCTGCATTTTGAATTTTCTGCAACTGTTGAACATTAGTTTTTCTGGCTCCTCCTAGCAGAGCATTGCAATAGAACACGTGGCAGAATTACTGCTCTTGCGAGGTTTATGTGATTTTCCACTGATATTAGCGGGGCAACTTGGCTCAATACCTTGAGATGGTAGTTGGCATTAGAGGAGATGGCTGTGACATGTGCCTCACTGTCAAGGCCATCCTCCATATAGGTGCCCAGGGTCTTGACTTTATGCACAGTTTTAATTTGATTGCCTTCAATGGAAAAGCAGTTATATCTTTGTTTCAGTTTGGATCGAGCAAGTTGTGGCCCAAAAAGCATCAGCTCAGTTTTAGCGGCGTTCAAACAGAGCCAGTTCACTGACATCCATTGTTTAATAACATGATATGTTGCAGTCAGAGTTTGTTGATCGATTTCATAACTCCCGGTTATGTCCAAAACCAACTGAAAATCATCTGCATAATTGCAGAAAAAGATCCCCATGGTTTCCAACTCAACACATAGAGGTAATATATAAATATTAAACAACAAAGGTGAGAGGCATACCCCCTGGGGGACTCCACATGTTATTGTTTGTGGTTCAGAAACACAATCACCCCAGTAAACACAAGACTGGCGGCCCTCCAAGAATGGTCTGAGCCAGATGATGGCATTGTTGGATAGGCCTCCAGCAGTCACCATCCTTTTAAGTAGGATTTTATGATCCAGCAAGTCAAAGGCTGCCGAGAGGTTAAGTAACATCAGCAGCCCCGACTTGCTGTTCTCCAGTTTGCCAAGCATATGTGTTTGTAGGTCTAAGAGCGCGGATTCGGTTCCATGAAAGCTCCTGAAGCCTGATTGCTTCACATGTAGCTTACCGGTATTAAATACATATGATTGGAGCTGTGTGGTAGCTACCTTATCAATTAGTTTTAGGAAGAACAAGGTATTTGTAATTGGTCTTAAATTGGCTTCGTCCAACGGATCCAGGCCAAGTTTTTTCAGTAAAGGAGTGACTGCCACACTTTTTATGGATTGAGGAATAGAACAAGTGCGGAAAGATGAGCCAACAAACCGGCAAAGGAATGGGGCAAACAATTCTTGCTGTTCCAGTATGTATTTAGATGGAAAAATTTCCCCTGGACAATTGGTAGGGTGCTTGTTTTTTAGTAGCTCCAAGATTTCAACTGAATTAGGTTCAGTAAAATTGAAGGTGCCTAAAGCAGCGGATATAGAGGGGGGATCAAGTAGAGGAGGAATCACTGTTTCCTGTTCAATTTTCAATCGTCAATAGTGGGTTTGATATCAGAGTTGCAGACCAAGGGTTTCTCCCAAGTTATAAAGAGACGGAAAAGTTCCTTTGTCTTGTCTCCAGCCTGGTTTATCTGATCATCATAATGAGATTTCTTAGTCTCTATGATCAATGTCTTATATTGATTTTCAATGAGATTCCATGCTAACAAATTCCCATTGGATTTATCTTAATGCCAGGTGTGTTCTGCCTGTCTTTTTTTAGCTTTAAGGTCAGCTAGTATGAGAGTGAACCACTTATGGCGATTGGGCAAATCTTTAATTGTTTTGTCTTTTAAGGGAGCGTGCTTATCCAACATCTCCACATGACTTCATTACAGACTTCTATGAGCCTCTCAGGGTTATCCTGTTCTCTTGTTTTATCCATGAGTGATTCTACATAAGTCTTTAAAATGTCAGAAGTAATGTTCTCAAAATTACGTAATTTAACTGTGTGTGCAGTGGTATGCACTCTTACTGGTTTAACAGGGAGCTCCAAACAGCACGTCAAGAGATAATGATCGGACCAGATACATGGAGTAGTGGAAATGGGCCCAATTTGGACATTTCCTCCTCCGATCCAGTTCAAAATATGTCCCTTAATATGGGTCGGCTCAGTATTACAATAGACAATATGATGGGTTGTCATGATATTCTCCAATTGCAGTGCTTTTTTATCTGTCTTATCATTTTTCCATAGATTGAAATCACCTAGTATTACTAGCCCTGAGTTTGTCGTCAACAAGGGCGTGACTAGGTTAACTAAGTCGTCATTAAAGTTACCTCCATCACCTGGTGGACGGTAGAGTAAGACAATATTCAAGCTATAGTTCGGGTTTGTGGTTAACTTTACATGGATAATATCACAACCCATGCAGTGTATTTTGGCCTCATAGAACCCCAACTCTTTTTTACATATTAAAGCTACTCCGCCCCCCATACTGTTCTCTCTATGTTTCCCAAAGAACATGTATCCAGTAGGGGTCACCTGTTCAACAGTTGGTCCATGTGCTTCGGTAAGCCAAGTTTCCGTGAGGCACATAATATCTAGTTTGTGTTCCTGAATGTAATCGTGTATTTCGATGCCATGCTTAACCAATGAACGAGTGTTTAATAGGGCAATAGTTAGGTTAGTGAGGGTACGAACATTCCTCCTGACACCACCAATATTATCTTGTTTATGTTTGTGAGGTATAACACATGGCTTGGCATTTTCAATCCCAACAGCAGTCCCAACATCATTGGAGGATATACCATCGGGCAAAACAGTGGGTTCCCCCATATGGTTTGGTTAATATCAATATGGTAAACCTACCCCTTAAGCTTCTAGTCGTCTCAGGGAAGGGAGTTGAAGAGAGTTGAACGCCGAAAGGCCCGTACGTGCACGGACCCGCACAGTCCTGCTCGTCTCGTTCGCACCGGCGCGTTCCCACCTGAGGACGAGGAAAATACGTGCAGTGACTACAATACTTCTGGGTAATGTAGTTTAATCACCCGCTTAGCAGGTGTGTACCGAGGAGCTCGGTTTCAGCATGTGGAAGAGGCAGCAAAGTACAATCTGCTAAAAACAACAACAGTAATGACTTCTAAAATCAAAATATGAATTTGGAAAGCTGCTCTGACTAACTCAAATTTTGTTTCAATAATGCACAGCTAAATATTTCAAACAGTTTAAAACACAGATTAAAACAATTTCAAATGTTCTCACTCCGACTACCTATCTTTAACGAGAACGATGCAAGGTCTGGCAGATATACCCGCACAGACCTGCTCGTCTCGTTCGCGCCGGCACGTTCGCGCGTGAGGACGAGGAAAATGCTTACGGTGACTACAATACTTCTGGGTAATGTAGTTTAATCACCCGCTTAAAACGTGTGTACCGAGGAGCTCGGTTTCAGCACGCGGAAGAGGCAGCAAAGTAAAATCTGCTATAAACAACAACAGTAATGACTTCTAAAATCAAAATATGAATGTGGAAGGCTGCTCTGACTGACTCCAATTTTGTTTCAATAATGCACAGCAAAATATTTCAAACAGTTTAAGCACAGATTAAAACAATTTTAAATGTTCTCACGCCGACTACCTATCTTTAGCGAGAACGATGCAAGGTCTGGCAGACATACCCGCACAGACCTGCTTGTCTCGTTCGCGCCTGAGGACGAGGAAAATGCGCACAGTGACTACAATACTTCTGGGTAATGTAGTTTAATCACCCGCTTAACACGTGTGTATCGAGGAGCTCGGTTTCAGCATGCGGAAGAGGCAGCAAAGTACAATCTGCTAAAAACAACAACAGTAATGACTTCTAAAATCAAAATATGAATGTGGAAGGCTGCTCTGACTGACTCCAATTTGGTTTCAATAATGCACAGCTAAATATTTAAAACAGTTTAAAACACAGATTAAAACAATTTTAAATGTTCTGACACCGACTACCTATCTTTCACATTCCTGGTGTGGCGGTAAGGGGTTAACGGCACCATCATCCTTACCGGTGCGTTAACCCCGTACCACCATACTCGGAATGAGGCCCAATGTTTGCCAATCCTCTGCTCCCAGCTTGCAAATGAATGTGCTCACCCTACAAAATTGAAACACCCGCACGTAGTAACTGAAGGTGCACAACACGGAAATGAAACAATCAGAGAATTCATGGTGATCAACATTTCTGATGATGATTATAGTAGTATGGGTAGTTCAGAATTATACACATGGTCAGACAAGGATGCAATGTATGGTTGATGCTCTTGGCTTACGGCCAAAAGGAGGGTTTGTTAGTCCAAAAACAACCCTATATTTATTTATTTATTTATTTAAATTTATATAGCGCGCAAGTAACCCATGGGCATTGAGGCGCTGTTACTTGCAGGAGCTTAGTTACAGGCAAAGAAGCATTCATCATTACATTATGTATTCAACAGGCATAGAGCTGTTTTGGTTGGTACAGTTGGTCATTACAAACAGTTTATGCACTGGAACATAGGAGATGTATTCAGCTGGTGCGAGGAATCTTATGTGAATAAGATGGTTTTTATGGATTTGCGGAAGGTGCAAAGGGAGGCCTCACCTCGGATTATAGGAGGTAGGGCGTTCCAGTGAGTGGGTGCGAGATATGGGAAGCTGGAGCCGCCAGCTCTGGCTTTTTTTTACTAATGGCACCGAAAGCATGTTAGTATATGGTGATCTGGTTGGCCTCGTAGTAGAGACGGGGTGGATCCTTTGGGAGAGGTAGTCGGGGGCAGTAAGGTGAAAGCACTTGTGAGTCAGTGTAAGTGTTTTGAAGATGATCCTTTCTTTTATTGGGAGCCAGTGTGCTCGTTTTCTGGCTTCCGAGATGTGTTCTCGTTTGGCAATGCCTTGGGCTGCCCGGAGAGCGCTATTCTGAATGATTTGTAACCTCTCTAGGTTTTTGTTGGATGTACCTAGGAAGAGTACATTACAATAGTCAAGCCTAGATCCAGTGATGGCTCTGGCTATGTTAGTGCAGTTCTCTTTGGAGAGAAAGGGCCTGACTGCGTTGATTAGTTTGGCATGATATGCAGCTGCAGAGGCTATAGCGTTGACTTGTTTAACCATGGATAGGTTGGAGTCTAAGTAGACGCCAAGTGTTTTGACTGATTCTGAGACAGGTATTTTGATGGAGTCTATGGTGAAGTGACTGAACTGGGAGTCTAGATTTTTCAGCGTGTCGGGTGAGCCTACCAGGAGGAGTTCAGTCTTGTCTGAGTTGAGGCATAGTCCATTGTCTGCCATCCAGGCTTGGATGGTGTTGTATAGGTTGTTGAGGGTCATGGAGTCAGTGTCGTAGTTGCCAGTGAGGGTGAGGAGGATCTGTGTGTCATCAGCGTAGTTGGTGTATGAAATGCCCATGGCGTCAAGGATGAGAAAAAGGGGTCGTGTGAAGATGTTGTAGAGGGTGGGTGAGAGGCAGGAGCCTTGGGGCACACCACAGCGTATGTCATGATCTCTGCTTCCAAAAGGTCAGGGTTTTCCCAACTCCCTTGGAAGCAGATCCATAACCCAGGTTCCGAGTGCCAACCAGTCCCAATTGGGACCTTTTGGACCCAGTCCTGGCGCCAGTGGCACCAGGCTCATAAATATGCCCAGTCCCAGCGCTGGAAGCGCCGGGCTCATAATGCTTGGGTGGACTTACCTGCAGCAGACCATGCTGCTTACTTGCCTGCCAGTTGAGCCTCTGATCCTCTTCTGTTTGGAACTACTTTTCCTGTTGGGTGGGGCTGGAGCCACTCCCTAGATTCAGAACACTGGAACTCTTCTGGAAGGCAGGAACTCTTTTCTTACCAGGAACTCTTTTCTTACTTAGGCGTGGCTGTGGAAGGAGACACCTAAGCACTACAGGAGGCTATTTAAACCACACCCGGTGGATGAATCTTGCTTTGCGTTATTCTGCACCCTCTGCAGCAGAACGCTCATCGTGTCTTCTGCATCCGGTCCTGGGCCTAAGGAAAAAGGCTTACCATCCTGAATCCAGTCTTCAGCAACACCTGTAAAGACAAGAAAGAACAGGTTAGCATTCCGGCATCTGAAAGGCAAAGGCTTACCTAATCTTCGTGCGCTCCGGAGGTCTTCACACTGCATTCCGGCATCTGAAAGACAAAAGCTTACCAACTCTTCGCACGCTCCGGAGGCCGTCGGCGCTGCATCCCGCATCTGAAAGACAAAACAAGGTGCGTTTAAAGACATTGGGGAACTTTAATACTCACGTGCCATTACTCCTTTCCACATCTAACCCAGTGGGTATCCCGGCACCCTGCAGCCGCTCCGAACTTGTACCTGCAAAATAAAAAGACAGTTAGAGCGCATCGTGAAGCTGGCAACAAGCGCTTACTTACGTGCTTCCAGGCGCTTCTATCCATCACACGGGTTCCATCTTCAACTCACTTCAGCCCGTCATCCGCCATCGCCGGAACCCTGCAAAACAAGAGACATCATTATTAAAGACTTTAAAGACATTTGAGTTACTCGAAACTTACCGTTCGTGCAGTAAACGACGGACAGCAGTCCTCTGAAGTCAAGAGGCCTGCGCTACCTATCCAGTGAAGAAACTGGTTACAGCACCCTGCCCCGAGGCAGATGGAGAGCTCGGCATTCACTTACCTAAGGTGAGAGCGTTAACCTGTGGGGGTCTACAGGAGAGGAGAAGGGGAAAGAGATAGGGACACCCCAATAACCCCAGTTCATTAACCCCGTATTTTCTATCTGCAGACATCTTACTCTGCACGTCAGGCATACAGGGCACAGAGGTCCAGCCCAAAGAGCCAACCGGGTGCTGCACATCACCTTTGAAGATACGGTAGTCGCCCAGTCAAGACCGGCGCCTCTGCGAGAATCAGGTGAGCGTTACAGAACGCAAAGCCTACCGCAAAACTCTCGCCCAGGCGCTATGGAAACCTCGGATACTGACCACCTAGCCCGGTTACTTTGGGAACTAAGGGCAGAAGTGCATGCAGCTCGTCAGGAAACGAACGCTCTAAGAAGGGAACTAATTATTTCCAAGGAGAGAACAGATGATCTTGCTAGACAAATGCTACAGTCACAAGCCGGACAGACCCCGCTACCCGCATCAGGGGCAAATCTTCCTTCAACATCCTCTATGAATCCAGTGCAGATCAACCTACCTGGGGATGTACCTCTGGCTCCGCCCGAACGATTTTCTGGTGACCCAAAGAGGTTTGCGATATTTATCAATCAGTGCCGGTTGCACTTCTTATGCCGGCCAGCAGCCTTTCCAACTGATCAAGCTAAAGTAGCTTTTGTACTTTCGTACCTTAGTGGCAATGCGGCAGACTGGTCGATCCCTCTAGTTAATCAAGATGATCCGGTTCTCCATGATTTTCAAGCCTTTCAGCTTAGTATGGAAAAACTGTTCGCAAGACATACACAGGGGCAGGCCTTGGACAATGAGCTTCTTTCGTTGCGACAGGGTAATCAAGACCTTTTGGCTTATATTGCATCTTTCAATAGACTAATAGTGGAAACTCAATGGCCTGAGGACAAAAGGATTACGCTGTTTTATAGAGGTCTACGTGGAGAGCTCAAAGACGTTTTAGCCCAAGTAGTGAATCCCCCACAAGACTGTTCGGATTATATAGACTTGGTCGTTCAAATAGATCACAGACTACAGAACAGGAAGGCCGATCGTTCCAAGTTTGATGCTCGAGTATTTTCCAAACAGCCAACTCCTTCCAAAGGAGTAGACTCCGGGGAACCCATGCAAATAGGGGGTCTGAAAGGTCCTCTAACACAAAGGGAGCGGGAAAGGAGAAAACAGTTGCAATTATGCCGATATTGCGGAAACTCAGGGCACTTTCTTCGAGACTGTCCGGTGAAACCTGCCAAGAAGGCAGTAGGAGCTGCAGTTACCACAGTTACAAACTCTGAGCAGGGAAACGACCTCGCCCGACAAGAATAGAGGTCCTCTTGCCGAGCGTGAAAACCAGTTCCGTGACCTCGCATTTCGTGATACCTATGGTCCTCATTAGCCCTGATAATCCGGATCGATTACATGCAATTGAAGCTTACGTCGACAGCGGTGCCATCGGCAATTATGTGGATCATGAAATGGTTTTGAGGATGAATCTAACTCTTTGTCCCAAGGCTGTAAAGGACGTCATTACTACGGTGGATGGTACGGAGATAGCCTCCGGGCCAGTAACGCATACCACTCAAGAGGTGACGCTAGTAAGTCAAGATGGACACCATGAGAAGATCGTGTTCGATGTGATCAAGGCCCCTCAGTTCCAGATTATTCTAGGAATACCTTGGTTAGAGAAACACAATCCTCTGATCGATTGGCGAGCAAGAACGGTCCAGTTTCCAGAATGTGTCTCTACTTGTCACCCTCCACCTGGTGTTGCACTGGCAGCAATTTCTTCAGAGACTCCCCAGTTACCTTCCGAATACCTAGAATACCAAGATGTTTTCCGGAAGGAGCAGGCTAACTCTCTACCTCCTCATAGGTCTTATGACTGCCAGATAGACCTGATACCTGGATCTACTCCTCCTTGTAGTAGAATTTATGCCCTCACCGAGCCTGAGAACCTTCACCTTCGACAATACTTGGATCAATACCTGGCAAATGGGTTTATTCGTCCTTCCAAGTCCCCTGCCTCTTCAGCTTTGTTCTTCGTTCCAAAAAAGGGAGGAGACCTTAGAACTTGTATCGATTATCGCTCCCTGAACCAGATCACCGTTAAGAATAGATATCCGTTACCTTTGATCACTGAACTCCTGGACCAAGTCAGAAAAGCATGCATATATACAAGCTGGATCTTAGAGGAGCTTACCACTTGGTACGAGTAAAAGAGGGCGATGAATGGAAGACGGCCTTCCGCACCAAGTATGGGCTATTTGAATATCAGGTCATGCCCTTCGGACTTTGCAATGCCCCGGCCGCCTTTCAATATTTTATGAACGATGTCCTCAGAGAGCTCATAGATGTGTGTGTTGTTGTTTACATCGACGACATTCTCGTTTATTCTTCATCGGAATCTGAACATCGGAAACACGTGAAAATGGTCCTCGAAAGATTGCGTCAACACAAACTTTTCGCTAAGTTGGAAAAATGTGTTTTCAACGTGACTGAAGTTGAATTCTTGGGATTCATATTATCACCTGGCGGAGTGCGTATGGATTCAAAGAAGGTCGATGCAGTTCTCAAATGGCCATCACCATCCTCCGTAAAAGGTGTGCAAAGCATGTTAGGCTTCGCTAACTTTTACCGCAGGTTTATCCCCGAGTTCTCTCGAATAGTCCAACCCATCACTGCCTTGTTAAAGAAAAACAAACGTTTTGAATGGTCTACCGAGGCGGAACAAGCTTTCCAGGATTTGAAGACTAAATTTATCTCTGCACCAATCTTAAAACACCCTCGCCCCGAACTCCCCTACATCGTGGAAACTGATGCTTCAAGCCTTGGGGGCAGTTCTATCACAAAAGGACCCGGTGACCAATCAGTTGCATCCCGTGGCATTTTGGTCCCGCAAATTCTCGCCTCCTGAAGTCAATTACACGATTGCACGATTGCTGACAAGGAACTTCTGGCTATCAAGTCTGCCTTTAAGGCTTGGTGGCATTATCTGCTGGGGGCCCGACACACCGTTACTGTGATTACGGATCACCGAAACCTGCAATATTTGAAAACCGCAAAAGCCCAATCCTCTAGACAACTCCGTTGGGCATTATTCTTTGCCGAGTTTGACTTCATAATTACCTATCGACCTGGTACAAAGAAGGGTAAAGCCGATGCCCTTTCTCGGATGGGAGTGGAAGAACACTTGATCAACCCTAAACCTGTACCAATCATTCCCGAACAAAGAATTCTGGGTGTAATCGCCACAGAATCCATAGAGGAAGTTAAGGATAAAGCCAGGCAACTTGTAACTCCAGCAGACATACAGAATTGGCATCTGCAGGGAAAGGACTTTGCAGTAAAGGACAACTTATTGTATTTCCAAGAACGATTATACCTACCCAGCACAGATTTACAGAAAAAAGCAATCTCTTGTTATCACGACTCTTTAATGGAAGGTCATCCCGGTATAGCCAAGACCTCAGAAAAGATCAAGCGCTACTTCTGGTGGCCGTCTTGGAAAAAAGATATCAGAGACTTTATAATGTCCTGTGGAGTATGCGCCCAAAACAAGAGTCAAAAGGAAAGACCAGCAGGCCTCTTACGCCCTATTGGCATCCCACCTCGCCCTTGGCATACGCTTTCTATGGACTTCATCACCGATCTACCTCCATGCTCCGGATACAATACGATTCTAGTAATCGTGGACTTATTCTCCAAGATGGCGCATTTCATTCCGCTCAAAGGCTTGCCAACAGCAGCAACTCTGGCCCGAGAATTTCTCGAAAACATCGTCCGACTGCACGGTTTTCCTTCGGTTCTAAATTCGGATCGAGGTAGTCAATTTATTTCTCATTTTTGGCGAAGTTGCTGTCGGTCGGCTCAAATTGATGTGAGACTATCGACCAGTCACCACCCTCAGACCGACGGACAAACCGAGAGGACCAATCAAACTCTGGAACAGTATTTACGCTGCATGCTGCAACAAACTGAAAAAACTTGGAAAGATATCCTTTGGATAGCCGAGTATGCCTACAATAACTCTGTCCATTCGGGAACTGGGAAAACCCCGTTTTTTCTTTTGTACGGCAGTCACCCTCGAACCTCGGAGTTGGATCCCCTCCAAGATCTTGAAACACCAGCAGTAGACTACCTGCATTCTACAATCACCCAAGCCTTTAAGGAAGCTGTTTCTCACCTTCAAAGGGCTAAATAACAATACAAGAAAGGAGCAGATCAACATCGGAAGGAAGCCCCTCACTATCAAGTAGGGGATCAAGTCTGGTTATCCACCAAATATCTATCTCTAAAAGGGCCACGCACATTCAACCCAAGATACCTTGGTCCCTATTCCATCACTACCATAGTAAACCCAGTAGCGGTCAAGTTGGACTTGCCCCCGCACATGAAGATACATCCGGTCTTCCACGTCTCTCTATTAAAACCCGTGCAACCTCAAACCCGACTAACCAAATCTCCAAAACCTATCCTAGTTGATGGAGAACTCGAGTTTGAAGTCAAAAGCATTCTGGACTCCAAGATCTCCAAATCTAAACTATTCTACCTAATTGACTGGAAAGGCTACGGCCCCCAAGAGAGATCCTGGGAACCTGCTGAATATGTCCACGCTCCTCGCCTAATCAAAAGATTTCACCGAACATTTCCTGACAAGCCAAAACCCCCGGAGAAGCCCGGTTTGGGAGGGGCCTTGAGGGGGGGTACTGTCATGATCTCTGCTTCCAAAAGATCAGGGTTTTCCCAACTCCCTTGGAAGCAGATCCATAACCCAGGTTCCGAGTGCCAACCAGTCCCAATTGGGACCTTTTGGACCCAGTCCTGGCGCCAATGGCACCAGGCTCATAAATATGCCCAGTCCCAGCGCTGGAAGCGCCGGGCTCATAATGCTTGGGTGGACTTACCTGCAGCAGACCATGCTGCTTACTTGCCTGCCAGTTGAGCCTCTGATCCTCTTCTGTTTGGAACTACTTTTCCTGTTGGGTGGGGCTGGAGCCACTCCCTAGATTCAGAACACTGGAACTCTTCTGGAAGGCAGGAACTCTTTTCTTACCAGGAACTCTTTTCTTACTTAGGCGTGGCTGTGGAAGGAGACACCTAAGCACTACAGGAGGCTATTTAAACCACACCCGGTGGATGAATCTTGCTTTGCGTTATTCTGCACCCTCTGCAGCAGAACGCTCATCGTGTCTTCTGCATCCGGTCCTGGGCCTAAGGAAAAAGGCTTACCATCCTGAATCCAGTCTTCAGCAACACCTATAAAGACAAGAAAGAACAGGTTAGCATTCCGGCATCTGAAAGGCAAAGGCTTACCTAATCTTCGTGCGCTCCGGAGGTCTTCACACTGCATTCCGGCATCTGAAAGACAAATGCTTACCAACTCTTCGCACGCTCCGGAGGCCGTCGGCGCTGCATCCCGCATCTGAAAGACAAAACAAGGTGCGTTTAAAGACATTGGGGAACTTTAATACTCACGTGCCATTACTCCTTTCCACATCTAACCCAGTGGGTATCCCGGCACCCTGCAGCCGCTCCGAACTTGTACCTGCAAAATAAAAAGACAGTTAGAGCGCATCGTGAAGCTGACAACAAGCGCTTACTTATGTGCTTCCAGGCGCTTCTATCCATCACACGGGTTCCATCTTCAACTCACTTCAGCCCGTCATCCGCCATCGCCGGTACCCTGCAAAACAAGAGACATCATTATTAAAGACTTTAAAGACATTTGAGTTACTCGAAACTTACCGTTCGTGCAGTAAACGACGGACAGCAGTCCTCTGAAGTCAAGAGGCCTGCGCTACCTATCCAGTGAAGAAACTGGTTACAGCACCCTGCCCCGAGGCAGATGGAGAGCTCGGCATTCACTTACCTAAGGTGAGAGCGTTAACCTGTGGGGGTCTACAGGAGAGGAGAAGGGGAAAGAGATAGGGACACCCCAATAACCCCAGTTCATTAACCCCGTATTTTCTATCTGCAGACATCTTACTCTGCACGTCAGGCATACAGGGCACAGAGGTCCAGCCCAAAGAGCCAACCGGGTGCTGCACATCACCTTTGAAGATACGGTAGTCGCCCAGTCAAGACCGGCGCCTCTGCGAGAATCAGGTGAGCGTTACAGCGTATGATAGTAGGTGAGGCGGATGCTAGGTCCGAAAATACTTGCATGGTTCTGTCTTGTAAGAAGGAAGTGATCCATGCTGTGGCTCCAGGGGAAAATTTGGCCGTAGAGGAGAGGTGGTGGCATAGGACGTCATGATCCACGAGGTCGAAAGCCGCGGATAGGTCAAGAAGTAGGAGAAGTGCTGGTTTGCCCATGTCTCTGGCATCGTCCATTTGGTTTGTCAGGTCAAGTAGGGCGGTTTCGGTCCCGTGTCTGGGGCGGAAGCCTGATTGTCGGAGTCCTAGGAGTTTGTTCTCTTCAATGAAATGTTGAACCTGCAGGTATGCTGCTTTGTCCAGTATTTTGAGGAGGAAGGGGACAGTGGTGATGGGTCTATAGTTGTTAGGGGAGGTGGGGTCAAGGGTGTTTTTTTTTTTTAGGAGAGGCTTCCTTGAGGGAGGCAGGGACTTTCCCTGTAGCAAAGGAGGCGTTTACAAAGGCTGTAAGGAAGGGAGCTAATGCTTCGGCGCAGTCTTTGATAATGGTGGCTGGGCATACATCACCTTTGCAATTGGAGGGTTTGATGTTCCTCATTATGTTGGTGATGTCTTTTTCTAGAATGGGTTTGAATGAAAAGGGTTGGGGGGTGTCCGGGGCTGGTGGTGGGACAGGGGTGTGTGTGTTGGGTAGGGCTTGCTTGGTGGCTAGTATTTTGTTTTGGAGCAGACTCAGTTTATTTTTCATGGCTGCTTGTATATCATCACACCAGGCCTTGTCTTTGGTGAAGTTCTGGGGGGCAGGCGCGGGTGTCTCTAGCTCCCTGAAAATGGCAAAGATTTCTTTAGTGCTGGATTGGGCTTCAGAGATTCTGGATTCAAAGGATTTAGCCTTAGCTAGGATGATTGCTTTTTTATATCTAGTGGAGCATGATTTAAAAGTCATCTTGTCTTTGTCAGAATGAGACATTTGCCACTGAGTGAGGGCAACCTTTTTTTCAGTGCGGAGTGCGAGGAGGTCTGGGGTGAACCAGGAGTTGGAATGGGTGGTGGGTTTGGCTTTACGGGGTTTAAGGGGGCAATGGAGTTAATGGCTGCTTTGATGGCAGCTTCGTAGGCTGTTGCGAGTGTTTCTGGGTCTGTGGAGAAAGGGGGTCTGAAGGCTGGGCCTTGGAGGAAAGGCAGTAGCCTTTCCTTAGTGAGTTGGCGGGAGCTTCTGGCGAGGCAGGGTGGCAGTGGTTGGGGTGGGGGGGTGGTGGAGCAGGTGGTGAGGATGCTGAAGGTGATGATGTGGTGGTCTGACCATGGGGTGGGGAGGTTTCCAGTGATGATGAGTGGGCAGTTATGTTGCGCAATCCAGTCAAGGGTTCTACCCTAGGCGTGGGTTGGGCTAAAGATGGTGTTGTTGTAGCCCAGAGCCTTGAGGGCTGAGTCAAGAGATTTGGCTGCTGGGTCCTTCCTGTCCAGGAGACCTAGGTTAACATCCCCCAGGAGAATGGCTTGAGATTGTTTCTTAAGGTTGTCAGAGAGGAGGTGGATGAGAGAGGCTTGGAAGTCACCTGTTGGGCCTGGGGGGCGGTAGACAATGTGGACAGCAATGGTACATTGGGGAGATAGGTTAATTTTGACTTGGAGGTAGTTACTGTTGTGCAGGGATTTCTCTACTTTCCTGATAGAAAAGCAGTCTTTGGCAATAATTGCTACACCTCCCTCTTTGGATAGCCGATCTTGTCTGGTGATGGAATATCCAGGCGGTAGTGCGAGGGTGAGTGCCGGGCCAGATGCATCGTGAAGCCATGTTTCAGAAATCATGAGTAGATCGAGGTCATGGGTGGTTAGGAGGTCGTGGATGTCTAAAGCGTGGGCATTGATGGATCTAGCGTTAATCATGGCGCATTTAAGATGGGGTTCGGTAGTGGCTGGAGAGTGGGTGGACATAGGTGGTAAAACATTTGGCACAGTAGCATTCAAAATGGTGGTAGAGGAGTTGCTAACCACAGATTTTACACTGGGGGGCCTAGTTTCAGAAGTGGTGGACACAGGTTGTAAAACATTTGGCACAGTAGCATTCAAAATGGTGGTAGAAGAATTGCTAACCACAGATTTTACACTGGGGGGCCTAGTTTCAGAAGTGGTGGACACAGGTTGTAAAACATTTGGCACAGTAGCATTCAAAATGGTGGTAGAAGAATTGCTAACCACAGATTTTACACTGGGGGGCCTAGTTTCAGAAGTGGTGGACACAGGTTGTAAAACATTTGGCACAGTAGCATTCAAAATGGTGGTAGAAGAATTGCTAACCACAGATTTTACACTGGGGGGCCTAGTTTCAGAAGTGGTGGACACAGGTTGTTAAACATTTGGCACAGTAGCATTCAAAATGGTGGTAGAAGAATTGCTAACCACAGATTTTACACTGGGGGGCCTAGTTTCAGAGGTGGTGGACACAGGTTGTAAAACATTTGGCACAGTAGCATTCAAAATGGTGGTAGAAGAATTGCTAACCACAGATTTTACACTGGGGGGCCTAGTTTCAGTAGAAGTGGGCACAAGTGGTGACAGGTTTAGTACGGTAGTGGCACACCTGTGGATGTGGTACAGTACTTTATTTTCTGCTTTATTGTCTGTATTCATCGACGCTGTAGGCTTTGGGCGGATGAGTCTTGCAGTGATCAAATATGGCGAGGGCGGTGAGGTGCGCGAACTTAGCCGGGCATTGCGGGTGTTCGTGGGTAGGGGATGGGAGTAGAGAGTGGCCTGCAGCGTGCGGGTGCGTAATCTGATGAGTCTACTATGCAGGCATGGGTATGAGCGAGACGATTTGTGGTTCTGGCTCTTACCTCCGGAGTGCGGCATAGATTTCTGGCAGACGAGCAGCAAAGAGCTGATAAGAGCATGGGAGGCCTTTCCTCACGGCCTTCCCTGCTCGGCTTCGCCTCTCGGCCCTCTCCCCCTCCGTTTAAAGCAGGAGGGGAGGGGCAGGCAGAGAGAGGCAGCAAATGGGCGCTCGGGCCCGCGGCGGTGATGTCGGCTGGCTTCTTTGTTGGGATGGCGTCCATGGCAACCATGGACGCCATTTCGAGTGAATCTGGAGCCGTGAGACACGCGGCGAATGGCGCCATGTGTGTGGAATACATGGTTGTTCCGACTTCGTTTCTTTCGGCTCCCAGCTGATGCGATCGCGGTCCTCGCAGCAGAGCTAATAAGAGCATGGGAGGCCTTTCCTCACGGCCTTCCCTGCTCGGCTTCGCCTCTCGGCCCTCTCCCCCTCCGTTTAAAGCAGGAGGGGAGGGGCAGGCAGAGAGAGGCAGCAAATGGGCGCTCGGGCCCGCGGCGGTGATGTCGGCTGGCTTCTTTGTTGGGATGGCGTCCATGGCAATCATGGACGCCATTTCGAGTGAATCTGGAGCCGTGAGACACGCGGCGAATGGCGCCGTGTGTGTGGAACACATGGTTGTTCCGACTTCGTTTCTTTCGGCTCCCAGCTGATGCGATCGCGGTCCTCGCAGCAGAGCTGATAAGAGCATGGGAGGCCTTTCCTCACGGCCTTCCCTGCTCGGCTTCGCCTCTCGGCCCTCTCCCCCTCCGTTTAAAGCAGGAGGGGAGGGGCAGGCAGAGAGAGGCAGCAAATGGGCGCTCGGGCCCGCGGCGGTGATGTCGGCTGGCTTCTTTGTTGGGATGGCGTCCATGGCAATCATGGACGCCATTTCGAGTGAATCTGGAGCCGTGAGACACGCGGGGAATGGCGCCGTGTGTGTGGAACACATGGTTGTTCCGACTTCGTTTCTTTCGGCTCCCAGCTGATGCGATCGCGGTCCTCGCAGCAGAGCTGATAAGAGCATGGGAGGCCTTTCCTCACGGCCTTCCCTATGCATAGTACATATACTATGTTGGCCTGAAACCAATCGCATCATGCGCGATACATCACCAGAACAGAATCGTCGATGTATTAAGGACAACCAGAGAACGACCATTTTGTGAAATATCCGCCATTTGATTTTTCCTTTCTGTAAAAACCTGCATTGCAAAATGTATTCCATACTTCGAGCTCATGCACGGTGCGAGGCCCCAGCCTGAATGCTGAAAGGCCAACACAGACAGGAATGTTAGACGAAACAGAAATACATTGTTTTCCTCCCTCACTACGTCCTTGAAGGCGAGCAGAAACAGCATTTAATCAGCAGCCCAGGTGCCAGCCTGTCTTGCCTGTCTTGCAAATTCTGTACCAATAGGCCACTGAAGCATGAATTATATTCTCTCTAGCGGTACTCCTTCAAAGAGCTTGGTATTTTATGTCTTAGAACTGTCTGACCTCTGGTACATGGATAGAAACGCACAGATAACGTGCTAAAAGAATGTCTCTCTCCTACGAACATGATGTCCTTGCTGTACTAAGAGCTCTGTGTTCTCCATAACAAAGAACTGTCTCTGCTACTGTTGCTAGAATAAGTATATTTAGACTGAGTAAGCACTTGTCATAAGGTGTCGTAATTGTCACAATTGTCAATCATCATACCCTAGCATTATGCGCAGTTTGAACTGCCTTCGATAAAAAGATTGTATGTACTGTATAAATATTTCTGCTTGAGCGTTGCTCGCTCTCCTGCGTCTCATGAGATCTGGGTACACACGTTGCGAGACGTTAGACCCCAGTCGACCGACTGAGAATTCTTTGCGAATAGACAAGACTTGTTTGGAAAAAGGAACTTTGTGTCTGTCGTGTCACTAGCATATGGTGATTGTGCCTTAGTTTCCATAGGAGTGGTCTTTACGGCCTAGCAAGATGGGATCATCAATGATATCAGGGGATGGAGATGGGATGTCACCAGGGTCAGCACCTGAATCATCCTCAAATATGTCCTCATCATCTGTAAATTCCTTCACCTCAATAGTGTTTTCTTATCTGCTCGTGGGCACCTCCTTTTGCCTTTTTCTCGGGTACAACATATTTGAAAATAATATGCTTTCTTTTAATTATCCAAGAACTCCATAAAGGAGGCCATCTTATCCATGGTTTATTCAAACCTTTCCTTGTCCAGGAAATGGAAGATGATGTGGGTGGAAAGACCACCTCATCCCCCGTTCCTTCTGACCTCATTCTGAGGATGCTTTTGTTTTTAAATGTCTCAGTGATAGTGGTGGAACCGTCTGTGTGACTGGACTTAAGAGTTTTAGAAACAGGCACAGGCACTGTTATTTTCAGTGCTTGGGATTTTGGTTTCGGAGTCTGGATGGTTATTTTTGGGGCGGACGAAGTCTGTTTTGGTGGTTGCAATTGTTTCCAAACGTAGGTTGAGCGAGAACCACTCGGGGCTGGGGATTTCATTTCTGAAGAATTTTTCAATGTATGCGTGTTAGGCAGAATCATATGCAGTACCCTTAGGGACACTGCACACAATTAAGACTACACGTGGTAATACAATTTCACCTTTGGTACATGCCTGTAGTACACAGAAAGAGTGGTAGCAATGGCTGAGCAGCCAGACTTATCTCAAGAGCAAATGAGCAGTAGTAGAGATTACACAAAGGACTACAATTACTGTGACTCAAACAAACACTGACTCAAGATTTCTGGTTAAAAAATATGAGTACATTTATTTTTTAAACACTTCACTTCTACTAAAATAAAACCAATGTTCAAATATACTACACACAACCGATTCCCCTTGTGCAGAACAATTCAAGGTAAGTACATTGGGATTTGACAGACCGTTGTTGGGAAACAAAGACGTTACCGGGCGTACATATGTGATCACTTTTTGACAGTAATGACAGTTCTGTCTTACTAAAGATAAGCGTACCCGCAGAAAGAAATGTAACCGAAGTCAAACACACTTAGCACATGAATTAACACAAGAAAATTGGAGATAAAAATCATAGGCAATACTTTTGTCAAGGCAGATGGAATCAGAGAGCACCTTCTAACCAGTAGATAAAAGTCAATTGGCCTGCGCCAGTGTCAAATGTAACAGGGGTCCTGTTGCCGAGGATCACACGGTTAGTACAGGTCACGATTCGAGATTGCCAGGAGTACTTAGATATTGTCACAAAGGGAGGCAAAAGTTATAAGAGGGAAGGAAGAAAAGGACAAGCCTGTTGAGGAAGCAGGGTTCACCCCAATTCCTCGAAGTCGGACACAGTACCTTATTCGTTGAAGAACGCTGGTGCCACGGCAGTTGTTCCTGGTAGTTCCTGCAGACTCACGGTCCCTGGAGCTTCAGTCATGGGGACAAGAAGCAGGACATCTGGAGCGATTTGCATCTTCAGATGGCTATCCAGACCACCAAAGCTGTGTGCAGCAATTTCAACCAAGAAGAGGATCCTCTGGCTGTGGAAGATAAGCTGGTTGATCCCACCAGGCTCAAGGGAAGAAGACTCCGGACTGGATCTTCTCTGTCGTTGAAGGTAGATAGCTCAGGACTGCAGCATGGCTTCACCGGGACTCGGGAGTTGCAGCAGCCATCTTCTTCTTTGCTTCTCTTCGGTTCTTGCAGTTCCAGTGCCGACTCTGACTCCCAGCCCAAGAGTCCTGCCTTTTATGCCAAAATCCCCCATTCACTTTGGCATCTGGCTGTCAATCCCTCAGCAGGGGGGTTGTCCGGCCCGGACAACCACCTCAGCCAATCGCCACAAAGTGCGTCTTGGCTCTCAAAGGAGACCCTGTGTAGCGGGTGACTAAACCCCTCCATCACATTGAGCCCACCTAAAGGTCGGTGAAAAAAGAAAGCAAACCTGGTTTGACGCGAAAAGTGAAACACAAGACTTTAACAAAAAGAAATGGTGACTTAACCCGACCGGAGCCAAAATAAAAGTATTTGGTCAAGTGGGTTTATGTTCGAGGCTAATATAATAGCCTAAAACAGTACCAGGTTTATATAGTATAATCGCGGTAAAAAAGTTAGGGTAGATACCACTGCCACCAGCCATGTCTTAATGTTAAGAGAGCAAAACAAAGCTCAGAGAGGCACAGACAAAATGGGGTAGGAATTAACCCTTTCCAATACTCTATGTAAGATGGGGTGTACTGGGTCTGTAAGTGACTATGGGCCTCATTTCACGGTAGGCGGTAAGGGTTAACGGTCACCGGTAATGGTACCGGTGACCGTTAACCTTTACCGCCTGATTACGAGGTCCCTTTGCGGGTTGGTACTTTAACGCCTGCTTTTTAGCAGGTGTTAAAAACCAATCCGCAAAGGGACCAGGGTGCTAATTACGGTACCACAATTTGCGGTACCATAATTAGCACCTTCCCCATTCCCATTATGCCCTATGGGGCAAAAATGGGAATGGGGAAGGGCAATGGGGGAAGGGGGAATTACCGCCCCGCCAACCTTGGAATAGGCTGGTAATTCCCCTTTCCTCCAAGGCGGTGCCGGTATTTTACCGGCATGGACCAAGGTGCACCTTGGTCCATGCCGGTAAAATACCGGCACCGCCTTGGAGGAAAGGGGAATTACCAGCCTATTCCAAGGTTGGCGGGGCGGTAATTCCCCCTTCCCCCATTGCCCTTCCCCATTCCCATTTTTGCCCCATAGGGCATAATGGGAATGGGGAAGGTGCTAATTATGGTACCGCAAATTGTGGTACCGTAATTAGCACCCTGGTCCCTTTGCGGATTGGTTTTTAACACCTGCTAAAAAGCAGGCGTTAAAGTACCAACCCGCAAAGGGACCTCGTAATCAGGCGGTAAAGGTTAACGGTCACCTGATAGCACCTTGGTCCATGTGCTAATACCGCCATCCGTGTAATGAGGCCCTTTATAAAGTTAATGGCAACTTTACCTGTTTCTGGGGGACAGTAGTCAGCCCCAAGAAAATGGAGCCAGTGGGAAGTCTCAAAGACAACCCTGTGTCACTGCACTGAAGGTGCTGTGTAACACACACAAAAAGTGGGGCTCCTGGAGTGGTCTGGCTCCAGAGCCCAAGATCACACAAAAAGTAGAAATACACATGGCAAAAAACATGTAAGAGTGGGAAAAAGGCTCACACTCTTATAAGGTGGAAAAAAAAAGAAACCCCAGAAATCGAGCAAAGCTGCTGAGGCACTCACTAGGTGAGGGAAATTAGCCATAAATGAGAACGGGAGTGGAGTGTTTTGGTGTTTCGGTGTGTTTAGATTTGCTCACAATACCTGTCTCAGCTGCCAATCCTGAGCAGTCCCCGTGTGCATGTTGTATATGTTTTTCGCAAGAGGAAGTCTCCATAACAGTGGTTCACGCCTGCCTTTCAGCGTTGGGCTCTGGCTCATGAGAAGCTCAAGGTTCCCTATGGGACGTCTCCTCGGCTTTGCTAATGAAACCAGGGCTGTTCTGCTCAGTCTCTGAGATCTCTGCGATTGCGGAGGGTTCAGCAGATGCAACCTACATCACGTAGGCCAGCCAGCGTTCGACCCCCGATCTTTAAGCATCTTTGGTTGAAGAGCATGCAGGCTCTGCACTTTTCCTCTTGGTGATCTCTAGAGAGACAGAAGTTACACACTCTGTGTGTATCTTTCCAGGGACTTTTTCTATTGCATTGGTGTAGTCGCCATTGTAGAAGCTGGTGGACAATGTGGCAGGTCAGAAGAAGGGAGCAGACACAGATTTTCCACTTTAGTGTAGTTTTATTTAGCAAAAAGGTGCAAACTCTGAACTTTCCCTAAACTATGGGTGTTCCCTACCTAGCAAACTAACTAAGGTGCTCATCAGTCATTGGTGCAAGTCTTAAATCAGATTCAGGCCACTGTCCAAAGCTAGCCTATTCTGACCCTAGCACTAGTATTAGTACTAGGGTCATGAGAATGACTCCCTTCTCCTGTTGTATGGATTTTCGCCCAGTTTCAGGTCAATCTGGACCTAGTAAAGATCTTTTCACCATCACTCTCCAAGCTCTAAAGGTTATATACTGGGCTCCACCAGGCCTCAATCTGTTCCTTGTTTTCGCTTCTTTCTCTTTTGTTCTTCTCTTTCTTTTATCCTTTTCCTGTATCGATATCTCAACACTTTTCCCTTTATTCGAACAAAAGTTCTCCCAGTCTCTTATTATTACCTTTTAATCTTACTCGACACAAGCTGTAAAACCCATCCTTTCTTGTACACTTCCTTTTAGTACTTCTTCTAGACTGGGACAAGTATGAGCATTTCAGTAATGATTATCACTCCCTCTTGCTATTTTACACACTTCGCTTTGACGGGGACGAGTAGGAATGCTCTCATAATTATCTGTATCTTCACTGCTTCCTGTTGACTGGGATGAGTATGAGCGTTCCAGTAATACTTATCTAACTCTTTTGTCACCCTTCCGGGTATCCCATTTTCCCCATTGCCTCTGTTGTGTAGGGGCAACGTCAATGGGGTCCTATGTTGACTGGGACCTCCTATTTTCCATGTCAGAATCGCTTCTCTCATTACCAATGGATTGAATTGCTGTTTCCTTCGCTTCATTCTTTGTCAACTCTTCCTCCATGGTATCAGCATTGTTTATGGACCAATAGGTTCACTGTGTCTTGCCTGCAGTCATGCAACCACTTTTTCTCCCCTCTGGGTCAGGACGCCGCTCGGTACGTCCTCTCTTAGCGTTCTCAGTCGTTTCTGCTTTCCAACGTGGTGCATTGGCGACTTCCTGCAGTTCTCTCTGCTTCTCGATATGCTCTCTCCTCACTTCAGGCTTCAGAGCATCTTCTCCTTATTAAAGAGTTGCTTTATGTCAGGGTATGCAGGTACGAGGACAGCGCTCACCTGCAGTTTCTGGTGCGTGGTCTTCTTAGCTAGTTTCTCCTTTGGAGTCTTCTTTCTTGTACGGGTCTCGTGAAGGAAGGGGCGGGACTCCCCAGACGTCACCCTGCCAGATTTGTAAACAATCCAGCAAGAAAACCCCAGAGACACAGCCCAATAGGCAGGAAAACCCTCAGCGAGGGGAAAGAAATCTGCACAAGTAGTCCATGGGAAGTCTGGTGGATGGCAGAGGATGCAGCAAAGAAGTTCCAGGTCGGAAGGCCGATGGCAAGGAGGATGCAACAGAAGAGGAATGGCCAGGAGGCAGGATGAGGAGCGCGCTGAGCAAGGCAAGGGATAGCCGAGTGTTGAGACACAAGGCTACCTGGCAGCGTAAGCATTCACATGCGCGATCAGCTGGAGGACTGCAAGGACTAAAACCCGCATGGAATCGCCAGGGAGAATAAGTGGCGCCCATCTTTTGAGGAAACATGGCGCCTGTGAAATGGGAATGGTGGCGCCAGCTGAACCAGAGTGCCTTGGGATGAAAAAGCATGACATTATGCCCCTTCCGAAGGAAATGTGTACCGGTTTTGCCAGAATGGAGACGATGGAAACATCGGAGCAGGCGAGGTGCATGTACGTTGGTCGCCGTTTCCCAAGAACATTTGCTAGGGGGGGTAGCCCTTCCACTCCACAAGATACTGTAGACGTCCTCTTCGGTATCTTGAGTCACACAGGACCAGTTCATATTCCACTTGTTGGTCATCAGTGATCACTGGAGGAGGAATAAGAGCCTTTGTATAGGAGGATATGTAAGGCATCAAAAGCGAAGTGTGAAACACCAGATGAATGTGTTTCCATGACATGGGTAAGTGCAAATGAAAGGCTACTGGATTTATGAACTGGTTTACAGAGAATGGTCCCTAAAAGCGAGGAGAGCATTTGGTGGGTCTTAGATGCCTATGGAGATATTTGGAGGAGAGCCAAACCTTATCGCCCAAAGAGTACAAAAGGGATTGTCAGAATTTCCGATCCGCAAATCTTTTAGTAGCTACCCCGGCTTTCTACAAGTGTTCCTTGACAACATTGTGAGTGGTCTGTAAGTCCGAAATCCAAGAATTGATGGAAGGCACGGATGTAAGATCAACAGAGCATGCAGGTAGTATCGAGGGGTGAAAGACGTAATTGCAATAAAAAGAACTAGTATTCAAGGAAGAGTTGTTGTAAGCAAATTTGGCTACCAGAAGAAGCGCCGCCCAATCTTCATGTACCTGGGATGAAAAGCACCAAATATATTGCTAATGGTCTGATTGGCCCTTTTGGTTATCCCATTACTTTGTGGATGGTATCCTGATGACAAAGCTCTTTGGACACAGAGCAGACGGCAGAGTTGAGACCAAAATCATGAGGTATGCGGAGTGCCTCCATCTGATAATATGGTAGATGGGAAACCATGGAAATGGAAAATTTCAGAAAGAAAAACGTTTGCCTTTTCATTGGCCGAAGGAATTCTGGTTAAAGGGGTTAAATGGATCATACGTGAATACACGTCTATGGTAACCATTATGGTAGTATAACCCCTAAAAGGGGGTAGCTCAACTGTGAAATCCATTGCAATAACCTGGCTGGGTCGTGAGGGCACTTTGGGTTGGTGTAGCAGTCCAGATGGTTGTTGCAATTCATGCTTATTCTGGGCACACGTAGTACATGATCGTATGTAGGTCTTTACTGAGGGTGCCATCTTTGACCACTAGAAATGTCTCTTCAGATTTCGTAGCATAACCCTTTTGCCCCAGTGTCCAGAAAAGCTGTTGTCATGACAGAGACATGGCGGTTTCTCTTAAGGATTTCGAAGGTTGAAAAAAGGCAGAGCCTCCCTTCCTTTTCAGAAAGACTCCCAGGATTGACTAGTAGGTACTGTTGGCATTCTTCACAGGTAAGAGTGTCTTGACATACTTGTTACAGAAAATCATCAACATGGCAAATAAAGACAGTTTCTGGGAACATCTTGGGAAAATGCTGAGTCATCTCAGATAGACAATCCGGATGACGAGAAAGAGGATCAGCAATGACATTCTGTTGGCCTCAAATATATGTCACTTGGAACTGGAATTGAGCGAAGAAGTAAACCCAACAAGTCTTTCTGCTGTTTCTGCATTCCAACGATTGGAGCACCTGAAGGTTGTGATGGCCCTTTCTGATATGTACGGAGAACATGGTACCTAACAGAAGATGACACCAGTCAATGAAGGCTTGACAAATGGGTAGCAACTCCTTTTTCAGGACAGAATAGTGTCTCTGACTTTCCAAAAGAGTCCTAGAAAGATATGCAATTGTGTGTTCCACCGAATTCTCTTGCAACTGTTTGAGCACTGCACCAATCGCCATTTCCAAAGTGTCTATTTCAACCAGAAAGGGCTTGGTAGTGTCAGGTTGACGAAGTATAGGACCTTCAGTGATTTTTCTTCAGCATGCCAAAGACTGCTTCTTGTTCTGTAGACCAAACAAAGGGAACATCTTTCTTTAATGGAGTGATGATGGGTTGCACTATGGTAGAGAAAGTAGGTATAAGCTTCAGGTAAAAATTGGCTTTGCCCAAAAAGGATTGAATCTGTTTCACTGTAGCAGGTGGAGACCATGAAAGAATGACGGAGACCTTCTTAGGATTCATGGAAATCCCCTGTGGGCATAGGACAAAACCTAAGTAATGAACGTTAGACAAATGAAACTGGCATTTCTCGGGTTTGGCTAGAAAACCGTTATCTCGTAGATGAGCCAACACACTGGTTACCTGGTCCTGATGTTGAGTAGGATCCTTGCAAAATACAAGTATGTCATCTAAATACACAATGACAAAATGGAATAGCATGTGAGAGAATATCCGGTCCATAAAGCTCTTCAAAAACTGCAGGAGCATTGGTTAACCCAAAGGGCATCACCAAATACTCAAAGTGTCAAAGGGTGTCCTAAAGGGTGTCCTAAAGGGTGTCTTCCACTCATCTCGCGGTCTCATCCGAATGAGTTGGTAAGTCCCCCGAAGATCTGATTTAGAAAAAAGCACTGCCCCTTGGCGAGCCCCCAATATGTCAGAAATAAGAGGTAGAGGATACCTTTCCTTCTGAGTGACTTGGTTCAATCCTCTATAGTCCAAACAGGGACGTAGTTCAGTCGTGTTTGTTTTTGGCACAAAATACAGAGAAGCACCAGCAGGTGACTTGGATTGTCTGATTAATCCATGTTTCAGGTTGATCTCAAGATATTCTTTCAAGGCCTTCCTTTCCGGGGTATACAAAATGAACATTCTTCCGAAATTAATGATGTCTTGTTCAGCTGTTTCGATGGCACAGTTTTCCGGTCGATGTGGAGGTAAGGACTGGACAATAGACTTTGAAAAGACATCTGCAAATTTGTGATATTCCAGGGGTACTTCATTCAAATTCAAAAGAGAGACTTTTAGTCCCTCTGTGCATCCTATCAAGGGAGTTGGCTGATATCCAAATTCTGAGAGAGATAATGGGCAAGGAAATATTCTGTGCCTAAAAATAGAGAGCCTACAGACCAGTTAATATAGGGGTTATGTCTATGTAGCCATGGCATCAAACACAACCACCAGCTGGTGTGCTTCTTTAATGATTTCAAAACACAGGAATTCCCAGTGGTTGTTGATCGTCAGACAAAGGGCCTTGGAGCACTGCGTGATTGGTCCAGATGACAAAAGATGACCATCAATGCCTTCAACATATTGCACTTGTTCTTTATTTTCACGAGGAATATGATGAAGTCGGCCCATTCATCATCCAGGAAAACTCCCATAGCCCCACAATCGACCAGCGTGTGCACAGACTGGATATCTCCACGGTCAGATTGCAGTGAGACTTGTAACACCACCAAGAAAGAGCATAATGGTGATCCTATACTGGCAGAAAAAAGGAGCAAGTAACATCCTCCTGTACCCCAGCTCCTTATAGGAACGTGAGGTGGCGTTTCCCGATCGCCTTGGTGGAACTATTAGACAGTTGCAGACCATATAATTTGGGGAATGTGTAGTATAAACATAGCCCTAACTCGATCCGTCTATTTCTTTCCTCTAAGGTGAGTGTACCTCGTAGAGAAGCCATCTGCATCAGTTCAGGGTCTCCTGCAATGGAGGCAGGTACCTCTCATGGTGTGGGATACACTGGGGTAAGTCTAAAGGAAGAGGAACAATGTTTTCTTTTCTCTGCCTTCCTTTCTTGGAGTCGATAATCAATCTGCATTGTCATATCAAGGAGAGACTGGAAGGACCCCAGTTTGGCAACCGTGCCAGCTCATCCTTGATGTCTTCATTTAATCCTTTCCGAAAAAGAGTGGAACAAGCATTGGCCGACCAATCTGCTTCCTTGGCGAGTTGTTTAAACCGGGTTACGTAGGACAACAAATCCTATGACCCTTGTAGGAACTCAAATAGTTTCTTTTGAGCAGTAATCAGGTCGATCAAACATGGCCTTAAAGGAATTCACAAACCCAGCGTAGTCATCCAATTCAGGCTCTCCTGAGACCAACCAAGAGAGTAGCCCAGGTAAGGATATTTCCCATTAGATTAGATTTTATTTTTTTTGTTTTTTTGTTTTTTTGTTTATTTAATCACTTCGGATTTTTTAACAAAGCAGTGGATTGAATTTTTTTCTTCTAGTCCGAAGGCCAGACAAGGAGGATAGCAGATTAACAAGTTTTCTTCCATCGGGGACGTGAGGGATCAGGTTATGTGTATCTCATGAGTTCCTTTTAGGTTAGTTGGTCGTGATGGGGAGAATGTTCTGAATGTGGAGTGGAAGCTCCAGGTTGATGATATATTGCATGATGTTTACGGTCGCCAGGGCCCAGCCTGGTTTGTCGCCAGCGATCAGCTTATTCCAACAATTTTCCTCGTCTAGTGAAGAAAAGTCAGAGATGTTGTTCTTCAAGTAGGTGAAGCGGATGTCGCGTGTCTCTGGGCAGTTCAGGAGGAGGTGGCGGATTGTTTCTCTTTCTGTGGTGGATTTGCAACAGCGGCATGTGTTTGTTGGTGTTAAGCCTCTAATAGCCAAAATTTCGTTTGTTCCCAGGAGGTTCAGTCGAATTTTCAAAAAGTAGAGTCGAGCTGATCTACTTGGGAAAAGTTTGAGGTATGTTTGCAAAGTGTCCAGTTTTTTAAAAAATGGTGGAAGGTGGCTAGTCAATTTGTATTTATTTGCTGTTTCTAGAGTTTTTATCCAATCCCACTCTTTGATTTTTTTAGAGGTTTTGACTGGATTGGTTATCAGTTCATCCTTGCAGCTATCAACTGAGTATAAAAGGTTGAGCATCTTGGATTCCCAGTTCTGGACTGTTTTGCATGATTTCAGTTCCAGTTCTTGATTTATCAGACGGTAGGCGTACGGGGAATCTGGCATGATACATTTCCTATATAATAGTATACTGTTTAACGCTACTGTGGTTCCCAAGGATAGAAGGCCTAGTTCTCTCCTGATCGAGGCGATCAGGGTCGATTTTGGGAGGCCAAGAATTCTTCTCCAGAAAGAGGCTTCCAATTTAGGCCAAAGCTCTGGTGGGAGGTTTGGCATAGCGTCCATCCCGTAGGTTAGCAATGGTATTACCATCTTGTTTTATTTAAATGTCTCTCACATGGATTAGCGAATAACGTCCGAATTTGATGTCTATAGCCTTCCCCTGTATGGATAGCTCCTGAGCTTTCGCGATGAGAACTTCTTGCATAGCTTTTTCTTTCAAGGAGCTGTCTAACGTGACACCCAGGTATTTAAAATTAGTCACAATTTCGATTTGGGTCGGACCCAAGTGGAGGCGAATCTTTTCCTTCGATTTAGATGTTTTTTGGAGCACCATCATTTTTGTTTTTGACTCGTTGATTTCCAAGTTGTTTTCAGCCATGTATCTTTGCAGGTTATTTAGTTGTCGTTGGAGACCTATTGGGGTGTGATCCAATAGGATCAGATCGTCTGCGTACAGCAGGCGACTGATCTGAGCTCCTCCTAACTTAGGTGGAAATGAATGGATTAGTTTTTCTGAGTCTTGAAAATCACCTAGGTAGGTCCAAAATAGGGCAGGTGCCAGCGGGCAGCCTTGTTATACCCCTCTGGCTGTTTTTATCACCCCAGATAGGGTCCCTTGTTGGTTTAACCGGACTCTCATTGACGTATTGGAGTATAGAGCCTTGATTGGATTCAAGAGCTCGGGAGGGCATTCCCATTGAGTTAGTTTCTGCCATAGTCTTGCACGATCCACTTTGTCGAACGCCTGGTTTAGGTCCACGAACGTGATGTATAAGTTGGGTTTGCCTTCCAGGATCTTATTTTTCAGTGTATTCAATATCAAGATGTTGGCGTTTGTGCCTAAGTTCTTCTTGAAGCCGGTTTGAAGGTTGTCTTGACAAGGGGCGTTGTTTGCCCACCTGGTGAAGTGTTGCAAGAGAAGGGAACCAAAAAGTTTGCCTATTGGATCCAAAAGGGCTATGGGGCGAAAGTTTGCTGGATCAGCCCTGTTTCCTTTTTTATAAATCGGGACAATGTTCGCGCAGGTCCATGATGGTGGAATAGATTTAGAAGCTGAGCAGCGGCTGAAGTTTATGCTCAGGAGTGAGGACCACGCTTCCGGATGTGATTTCAAATCAAAGTTTGTTATGCCGTCCTGTCCAGGGGCACGAGATGGTTTTAATTTTCTTATTTGAATTTGGATGTCTTCAGGGTCATCTAACTTGATCCATGGGGAGTCAGTGCCGCTCGTTAAATCCTGGGTGGTGGCTGATTGTTGGAATAGGGTTTCAAAATAGGTCTCCCAAACTGCAGCGGCGATTCCATTGAGTTGGCAAGGGAGAGCTCCAGGTGTAGCTGAGTGGATGAGAGTCCAGAAGTCTCTCGCGTGGTTGCAGTTTATCGCCGTGAGAATGTTTTCTGCATCCTGTTGATAGAGGTTGTGGCGATGGCCTTTCAGCCAATTTTTGTAGGCTTTGACTGCTGTTGTAATGACAGTTTGTGCTGATTGGGGATTAATTTTCCATGCTTGTCTTTTTGCTCTTCTTAGCTCCCTCTTCTTTTCTGAGATTAGTTTATCGAAAGTGTGCTTCTGTTGGGGTCTAGTGTGGCTATTCTTTCCACTTGGGAATCTGAATGTAGTCAACAATGGAGTATAGTCGACCAACGAAGGCTGTTCGCGTGTAGTTAGATCTTTGTAGGTTACCGTCAAGGTGCTTATTGCTCTTTCGTTCATTCTCAGTCTTGTGCCTTGAGTTGTTGGTTCTATATTGGTTGGCATCGAGATGTTTTTAGGCGGGGCCGAAGACCAGGTGGTTTCTAAGAGGTTGTGGTCACTCTCTTCTGTTCTTATGACGTTGAATGATGTTACTAGGTTTAATAATGGCCGGGAGACGAAGATGTAGTCGATTGTTGATTTAGAGTTTGCTCTCTCCCAGGTTGGACATCTTTTTGGGTCGTAGAAGACGTGGTCAAGGTTGAAGAATGCTCTGGAGTCCATTAAGTTCAACCATTTGGATACCCTTTCGTCTGTTGGTGGTCCTTTGGATTTTGATGTAGGAGGGTCAGCGAGGTTTTGACAGCTGATGTTGAGATCCCCGCATATGAGTATGTGGTCTACTTGCTGGTTTAGGTGAATCCAGTCAATTTCTTGTTCCAGTTCCTTGATGAATTTTTGGGTATTTATTGTGGCCGGGTTCCAGTATATGGTGATGATAATCATTGGCTTTGTCTGGAGTGTGTTAGTCTCCGTAGCAGGTTACCAGTTTAGCTTCACCATTAACATGTAGTGGGTCTCTTTTAATTTTTTGATGTTTGTTAGGCCACGGCCACTTCGGATTGCCACAAATAGGCCGGCAGTCGGCCTTCCTGTTGAGCCTTTTTTGACTGCGACTATGTTTGTCTCGTAGCCATCGATAATCGGGGGTTGAAGATGCCAGGTCTCTTGGAGACAAATAATATCGTATTTGTTCCAATTTATTGAGCCCGAGGAAGTTAGGTGGCAGAAGCCTCTGATGTTCCATGAGCAAACCTTTATTTGGTCGTGCTTCGGAGTTTGTTGATCTTCGTTCATGTCGCAGTAGGTCTTGTACTTGAGTGGCTATTTTTGGCGTTTAGGCTTCAGAGCCTTTGGCAGCCATGACCACATTGTCTCAAGTGTGGACGCTGGAAGAGATTTTACCATGTTGGAGTAAGTCTCGTTTTGAACCATTCTTTGTATTTTCTGTGGGCCTTTCATTTGGCGTTGTTCCCGCTTATCTCTTTGAGGTGCTGAAGAGGGTGGAATATTTTGGGGTTGATCACGAGATAATAAGTGTTGATCAGATAGTTTTACAGATGACGTCGGGTCTTTTTTGTGAATCGGGTTTTTGGGCTCTTTCCGCATTTGAATAACTCGGGATCTCTTTATGGAGCAGTGTTGTTTTTGAGGGGCTTGTTTCCTATCCGTATTTCCCTTTGAAGGGTTAGAGCGCTCTTCTGAGTCTGAGGGTTTGAGTATTTTTATTTTTCTTGAAGATTCAGTTAGGTTGTAGCCCATCGTTAACAAGTCTTCGGCGGCTGATCTTAGTATTTTGTTTGTAGTTGAGGATGAGATGTAAAGGTGAGAATTCGCCTTAAGATTGATATGGCTTGGGTCCACTGTCTGGAGATCAGCGGACTTCACCGCAGACAGTTTCGGGATGTAACTAAACAGGTCAAGAACTGATCCTCTGTTTAAAGTTACATTATCCCGGTTGCCTGAAATTTGCTCTAGTTTTAGGATCCATCTAATTTGAGGTCTTTTGCGGAGGTTGTCTAAGAGGGTTTTTCGGCTTGCAGTGGATCTATTAGTAGTTCTTTGCAAGCAGTCACTTGATCGTCGGACGTCAGATCTGGGGCGTTGAGTTTCTTCGTTGCGTCCTTTCAAGTTGTGAAAGCGATTTTCTCGCGTTCTTACTCCATGTGTTTGGTGAATTGGTCTTTTCTTTGAATTATGAGTCGATCGATGAGGTTCAGGTTTCCGCAAGTCCTCATGGTTCCTGGTGGCTCTCCTTCTACGATTTTCAAGGGTGAGAAATGGAGACTCAGGCCCTGACTCTTCGGCGTTGGATCCTGTTTGTAGTTGAGCTAATGATTTGGCTGTTTTTGGCGTGAGTTTGTCGTTCAATGACTGAGGTGTTGTCGAGTCCGTTAAGTGTTTTGAGATGTTCATCAAGTCCTCGTTATTTAGGAAAGCCTCGACCCCTCTTGGCGAAAGGTTAATAGGGTCACTTTCTTCCGATATTACTCTTTGCTTTTCTTTTGCTGCAGACAATTGGGTAGGATGGGCTGCTGGAATTTTTAGAAGCGGCGGGAGTTTGCCCTTTGGGGCGGCTTGATGATGGAATATTGATGCGACGATTGTGATTATTCTGGATTTTGGGATGGCCTCTAATGGCTCTTTTACATTCTTTTCTGTTGCTGTTAGTGCAGGAACCGATGTTGTTAAGTCAATAAATGATGTTGTTTGGGTCCCCTTGGATTCGCGTGGTATCTCTGCTTGCCACGAGGAATCCACACTCTCGGGACAATTTACAGTTGTGCCAGATAAAACAGGTTGCTGAAGCCGACGACATTCAGTGTGTTTTTGTTTCATATCAAGAGCCATTACGTATCCTTCTAGGAAGGTCAATTTGGTTGACATGGACGCTTGGATTGAGATCTGGTCTTTTAAGGTGTCCCCGATTGTTTCGTAAAGTTTGGTGAATGGAGCAAGGGCGATCGTTAAAGCTGACATCAGGGTGCACATGTCTAGTTTTTTTGGTAAAGGGTCTTTTGGGGTTGCTGAGCTTTGAGAAGAGAGTCTATTTCGTGGGGGGGACGATAAGCGGGTTGAGGTATGCCCCGTGGTGGACGTTCTAGAGGGGTGGTCTAATGAATGTCTTCTTTGATTATTATAGTTATTAAGGTTTGAGTAAAGGGAATCCAGGGTTCTCTCAAACTGTGGGTTAGGTTTGGGCTTTGAGGGTGACTTGTTACTCCGGTTGCTTCCTGAGACTTGTTTGCTTGCTGATTTTAGCTCGTCCCACCCCACGAAAGGAGGCGTTGCCACTAGATCTTTTTTGCTGACATAGGCATCTGTTAAGATGTCTTGAGCGTGCATTGGTATCGCCTCTTGGGGAGAGTTTGGTCTAATTAACGGGCTTCTACCTATACAGGCTGAACTTAGGCTTTTCGTAGCGGCGCTCGGCGTCGTCGTTTGAAAATCGTTTCTGACTGGGTCAAGGCCCGCGACACCAGTTCGTGCTCTATGACAGTAGACATTTCTGGGTTCTCCTGGGCTGAAGCCGACGCTTCTGTCCTGACAGCTGTAATCCTTGTCGGCAAAGAGGCTGAAAGAGTGATGGCAGCTTCGTCTTGGACGGGTGCTTGTTCCCTAGGCTGTAAGGCAGGTTTTGTCGAAGAGGTTGATGGTGCAGGTTTGTCTGCGAATTGCCAGTTGTCTTTGTTTATGTTATGGGAGAGGTAGCCCGCCCTGCTTAGTGAGGGCGGTGAGAGGTTTCTTAGCGGAGGCGCCAGCCTGCGCTGTTTTCGGGGGGGGGGGGTGTTTTCGTTTACAGCTTCCAACATTTCCGCATCTGTTAGTTCTTGACATTTATCTTGAATTTCCTTGGAATGTTTGCGGAAGAAGTCTGATAATAGCTTCAAAGGTGATTGTGGTTTCTTTATCGCCCTTTTTGAATTTTTTTTGCTCACGCGGGTTTTCTTGTTCGCTTTGCCCTGGTTTACATTTTCTCCTTGTTTGGGCAGTGGGGTTGGTGTCTTCTTTTGATCTTTTTTAACGTGGGTTTTTTTTTTGTTTGATAGGGAAGTCTCCTGCAGTCTGTGATCTTTTTCTCAAATTTGTCAAAGTTAGGTTCACTTCTAGGACATTAGGTGGTTGGGTCAAGGAATCAACGTCGATTGGGGACTGTAGTTCGTCCACTGCGCTGGCGGTGCGTTTAGCACTTTGATGGACCTGTGCAACTGCCGTTATTACGGTACGGGGCGGGGCTATAGGCGCAGCTGGAGTGGTTTCTGTCTCTGCTGTCTCTGGTGTGCTGGAGTGGTTTCTGTCTCTGCTGTCGCTGCCTCTTGCGTCCCCCAAGCCCTGGGGGTGATCTGGCAGCCCACTTCTTCCTCGTCGGGGCCCGCCCTCGCTAAGAGGGTAGGCGCGACCTCCACTCCCCTCGGGGGCGCAGGTCCGCCGAGTTGCAGCGCGCCTAGGCATGCGCCGAACAGCCTGACCGGAGGTCTCAACGCCGTCCCCCCTCCGGGGCACAGCGGAGCTTCGGTTCTGGCTGGAGGAGCCTGCGAGCAGGAGGGAGCCACAGGAGCCGCGGAGGACAAACAAGGGACGTCGCTGCAGCCGTCCAAGGTAGGAGATTCAGCTCCATGGGGAGGTTGAGGGATGTGATGCAGATGAGAGTTGCTGGGTGGTCTGGGTTTTCTCTTTTCGCAGCCGAGCAAGGATAGAACGGTAGGTGAGGCACCCTTTGTTGGTCGGTGCGGCGTGATCACAGGATTGAGAAGACCGGGGAGTTGGTTGTGTTCAGAAGAGGTGTTTGTGCTTTCTGATGCAGAGTTCTTTCTTGAACTTCTTAAACAACGGCCCGTTTCTTCTTCCTGATCGACGAGACCGGCCGGTAGAGAGGCGATCTTTGCAGTCATTGCCAGTTTGCCTGGCATGACTGCAAGACTGCCACTCACCACCACTCCGCTTCCACTCCGCGGAGTCAATAAGGTTTTGAAGGGTTGGCTGGAAACACTCCTCCCAGCAAAGGTAGACACTGAAGAAACACTGGAATGGGGGTAGCAGGCTGCAAGACTGCCACTCACCGCCACTCCGCCTATAATTAGATATTATAAATTCCACCTTAGCCCTGTCGGTGGAATAAAAGTGTAGTTTAAATGTAAAATGAACCATGCAAGAATCCAGGAATGATCGTAGCGTCTTTGGGGAGCCCTCGTATTTATCCACTACACCCCCCAGGGCAGTACCTTCCTGCATGTAGGCATCCCGTGACAACACCAATTGTCTTAAGGCAGCATTTTCAGCTTTTAAATTCTGGACCTCTGTGGATAACTCCTGCATACCATGCAACAAATCATGAACCGAAGGGTCCATGTCCACAGATTTAAGGGTTCCGCTGCGTCTCAAACTGTCAGGGTGTGCAGGTTCGAGGACAGGGCTCAGCTGCGGTTTCATGTGCGCGAACTTCTAAGTTAGTTTCTCGTTTGGAGTCTTCTTTCTTGTATGGATCTCGTGAAGGAAGGGGCAAGCCTCCCCAGATGCCACCCTGCCAGATTGGTAACCAATCCAGCAAGGGAACCCCATGGAGACAGCCCAATAGGCAGTAAAACCCTCAGTGAGTGGGGGGGGGGCGAACCTACACAACTAGTCTGTGAGAAGTCTGGTGAACGGTGGAGGAAGCAGCAACGAAGTTCCAGGAGGTCGGAAGGCCGATGGCAAGGAGGATGCAAGGGAAGAAGGCCGCCAGGAGGCAGGACCAAGGAAGGAAGGGAAGGAAGGCAAGGCGGGGAGAAGAGGTACAAGGAGCATGCTGAGCAAGGGAAAGCCGAGTGTTGAGATACGAGGCTACCCAGCAGCGTTATTGTTCATATGCGCAATCAGCTGGAGGACTGCAAGGACTAGACCGCATATGGAATTGCCAGGTAGAATAAGCAGTGGCCATCTTGTGAGGAAAAATGACACCAGCTGGACCAGTGTCTTGGAACGAAAAAGCATGACACTTTTGCTTTTGCTAGATTCTCCTCCTTGCATTGGACGCTGCTTGTCCAGGACTCAACTCAGCAGAGGGAGCTGATACGAAATTTGCAGCCTCTCTCACTCTCCAGAGCCCCGCCTTCCAGTTTAATGACGTTCTTCTGGGGCTTCACTGGTATAAAGTGCAAGTCCTTCTTTTCTTTGGGATTCTCTTTCAATATGGTTACACTGATCTTCTTTGTACCAGTTTCCTTTAAGCTTTCCCTCATAGACATTAATGGTACACTTGGTTGACTATAACAACTTTATTTTGTTTTTGTCTTCCTTCATAGGATCTTGTTGAAGAAGGTGGAGTGATCTTAGGTCTAGTGAGTTCCTCACTGGAATGGAAGCTCTGGTCCCTAAAAGGGGAGTCTCTCCCAGTGAGGTCCTGCTTGTCTCTAGCACTAGGGAGGGTGTTGTGCAGGCTCACCTTCTTAGCCTCACAAGGAAATGCTCCCCCTTGGGGAGAAAAGACAGAATCCTGTGATTCATTACAACAGGGAGACCATGTAAAATAAAAGGGAATTAAATGGAGATATTGTCCAATACAAAACTAAAGTATATATGGTTTCCTTCCCGCTCTCCTACTGTTTAAGCCGAAAGGCCTGGAGACGTTATAAACCATTGATCTTCTGGAACCACCAGGCCGGCTAGTGATGGATCATCTCATGCAATTACTAGGCTCCATCGAGCAATCTTTGGGAATGAGGACAGTCACAAATACATAAGTATCTAAAGTATTGCTCGATCTCAAGCTAAGTATTAATATTTTATGAACTCTGTGTAATGTGACCAACCCGATGGCAGATAAAAATCAACCTGAGGACCTAGACACGTAAAGGATCATGGGTACTGTATTGTCAAGCCCAATGGGAATGTAACACAACTTCTTCCTGATCACAGAAGCTGAATGGAAGTCGACCCTTCCACCTAGGATGGCACGGGTTCCTAGTTGTGAATAACAGGTCACCACGTGGCAGCCAGTGGGGGGACGAGGGTTATGGAGAAGTTGTTGATAGGTAGGGGTAACTAGGAATAACAGAAAGAATAGTTAGGAAGCTTGAATGGATAGGGAAGGAGAGTTTAGGAAAAAATACATAGCATAAGTACCAATAGATGGTAAGAACACACATTAAAAAGAACCAAGCCTTGCCCGCCAGTTAGCCTCTTGGATCACCTGCACCCCTGTGACTTACCCAGCATGCTCTTCCTTAATCAAGAGCACCCAAGTCCCAGGCAGATTGTCTCCACCTCCTGCTCTCAAGTCCTTCTACCCTCTCAGCATGATTGCAGACACATGTTTTCATAGCAACATAAGCAAGCACATTTAGACACATAAACGTGTCCGCAGAAGTACGCGGCACGAGGAACCAAACACATATAAGCAATAGCTGTGTTCTGTGTATCCTCAAGCTTGTAACAATGATCTGCAGGACAGCCCTTCCCACTAACACTCCCACCACATGCTAGGAAAATCTTGTTAGCCCAACCCATAGATCAAGTTCATAGATTTAGTTATATTCATTCATAGCCGACCCCGGTCTCCCCAGGCAGTGTAGTGCGGGCTGAAAATGGGGGACACCAACTTGGTCGAGGCTCTTGCCACGCATAGACAAGTGATTGTGGCGTGTGTCGGTTCCCGCTTCAGAGCGGGACATATACAGAGCATGGCGCTCCTCTTAGCACACCACCTCACCCAGACTGTCTCCTTAGTGCACCATTCACGTCCTGACCGCCAGACCACACATTCCTAGCCTCTGCCCGTGACTGCATCATCACCCGAAATCACCAGCAAGCAGCACAGGCCGGGGTGGGGCCTAAGAAGCCAAAACTCAACGTGTCGTGTCATGTGACGTGACACCATCTGAGAGAGGAACAAACTGCTAGGCATCACAGGAACTGTAGTTTCCCAGCATGCACCGGGCCCCAGTGTCTTGCACCTCTAAGGCTTGTTAGCCCTTACATTGTGGCTCCAACTACAATGAAATAGCCCAGCACAACTCCTTACAAAATCCCTCTCCTCAGGGCCTCTTCTAGGCCCTGGTTTGTCCAGATGTAAACAGTGCAACATCTTTACCAATTTAGGGGCATGTACTGCATCTGCTGGTTCCCATGGGTTGTCCTCAGGACCATACACTGACCATTCAATGAGATACCATACGCGATTGCATTCGCTCCTGGAGCCCAAAATTAAATGCACCTCATACTCCCCTTCTCTGTCCTTCAGTAACACCGGTCGTTTCTGAATCTGGGCGGTAGCCACTTCAGTTTTCACTAAAGAGACACGAAAATATTTGTTTAATTCTGGCTGGAAGCCTTAGTCGAACTGCAGTTTGAGAGACACATTTCACAAAAGCATAGGGACAAATGTATTGTGGCAGGAATTTTTGAGACCATGACAACTTAATATGTTTAGTAGAAAACCACACTTTATTTCCCACAGCATCCTTGGGACCTTCTTGTCTCTTTTTGTCAGCATATTCCTTATATGATTCTTTAGCCTTGACCAAGTTTTCTCATGCTCTCCGATTGATTTCGGACAGCTCTCGATTACGCTGTGTTACTGCAGGTATCTTGTTACTAGAAGGCAACACCTCTGGGAGCATATTGAACTACTGACCATACAAGCACATATTGGGTGACATACCCAGCAATGCATCATCTGAATTATTTAAAGATAAGGTCATCTATGTGCACTATGACAAAGACATCCAAGTACTCTCGCAAAATCTACTGCATAAAAGGCTGAAAAGCCGCCGGTGCATTACATAAGCCAAATGGCATCACCACATATTCAAAAAGGCCAAACTTTGTGTGGAAGGCCGACTTCCACTCCTTCCCCTCCTTTACTCATATCAAATGATAAACCCCCCTTAAATCCAACCTGGTATAGATCTTGGCTGTCTTGAGTCCATCAGGTAAAACAGATATCAAAGCTAAGGGGAACCTGTTTTTTACAGTCAGCTTGTTCATTGCTCGGTAATCAATACAGGTCCTCAAAGTACCGTCCTTCTTAGAGAGAAAGAACAAAGGTGAAGAGATTGGTGATTTGGAGTGCCGAATGAACCAGCAGGCCAGCATGGCATCTAAATAGTGTCACAAATGTTGTTTTTCCTTCTCAGAGAAGACATCTTCTCTCGTCTCTAACCTACCACTGTCCCACTTCCTCTTCCTCCATTCTAGCACTTCACCCATCATGATCATGTCCCGACCATAGCTGCCGTATGACCTACCAGAAATTAAAAATGTCCAATGTTGATTGTCCTAAATCTATGTATTTCCACTTATGTACTGTCCTCAGTGACTGTTCCATTTACTCCCCTCCACAACCGGGTCAGAATGTCCCTCAAATTCACCCCCATTGTAAGAGGCTCACTGCTTCCCATCAAATCTGATTTCTTATCCATTGTACGTTATTTTGTGATCAAAAGAGCATTGTTCCTCCTGTATAATTGTAATTTAGCATTAGGCTCGAGATCAATTACGGAATCGTAAGATCTATGCAGAGGCAGAGCCTCAGCCTTCCGGCAATCAAAAAGCTCTACAAATTCCTTATATTCCTCTGACAGAGATGTTACCATCACCCCAATGTTTGCCTGAGCCACAGTTCCTTCCACCAGGAAAGCAGTCGAGCCCACGGCCTCTCGTAAATGAGTACTACACTTTGTGGCATCAAAGGTTAAGGTATGCTCCCCCCAATCAATATTTGGATTTTGCATCACTAACCATGGCATCCCTAAGATCAAAACAGTACTGTCAAGTGTCCATTGTGGAGAAATTAGGGGAGTTGGGGAAGGGTGGGGTTGACTGTCAATGGGCAAAGGGGGGATACCATGTCTCGCCCAAGTGTACCCCACTCCCAGTCCCCAAGGACCATGCACCCAGATGATTCTACCTCGCTTCTCTGCCCCCAGGGTTGGGATCAATAGCGATGGCCTTTCCCTGGCCACCTGCGCAATGAATCCAAAGGGTCTAGGAGTGAGAGTACCCTCAGGATTCTCACTGTACCCCAAATTGAATTCAAAGGGTGATGTCAAGGAAATTCCCTGTCGCTCCAGAATCCACCATTTCAGAAACTGTTTCCTTAGTATTAGCAAATAGCAATGTCACAAATGAGGTGTCCTATTCTGCATTGTGTTTGCCACAAGAATCAGAAACTCTAGTGCAGTAACGATTGGTGTCGTGGTTCCCCTATCTACCGAGCCAACTCTTTTCCCGACTCAGTCTTCCTCTTGTCTATGCTATGTGGGGGGCTATTGGGACATTTTCTTATGTAATGTCGTTATTTACCACCATATAGACAGATTATTTGACCTTCGTTATTCTCTTTCCTCTGATGACAATGGTCCCCCTTACACTGCCAATAGGCTCCCCCTCTGATGATCACACAGGCTGCTCCGTACTCTTGAATAATCGTGCAAAGGGAACCACCTCAGACTTTTATTTCCCCTTTCCTCTCACAAATTCTATAATCCAGTCTCAAGGCTCAAACAATGCAGTGCAAGAATCTGGTTCTGGCTCCACATGAGGTATGGCATCCTTAAATTAATCTCTGAGCCCCTGGTAAAACAACACCGACTGTTTTGGTTCTGCCCATTCTGTTTCTACCACCAATCTGTTGAGTGTTTAACATAAGTCACCGCGCATCCGAAGTGCATTGGAAGTGTGGCTGTTGGGCTGGGACCTCTGCTAGTCTCCTGGGCAGTTTGAAGAGCGCCGTCGGCAAGCAGAAGTTTTTGTTGCTGCTGAAACTTGCTGATAATGCACTGAAAACTGGATATTGGACTTGCTCCACCTAATGGCCCGCCCTCCTGGCTGCCTGCCTGCCCGCCCGCCAGTCACAGCCACTTCCTCTTAAGCACCGGTGCACGCGCATCTCACACGCGCATCCAAAGTGCATTGGAAGTGTGGCTGTTGGGCTGGGACCTCTGCTAGTCTCCCAGTCAGTTTGAAGAGCGCTTTCGGCAAGAGGACGTTTTTGCTGCTGCTGAAACGCGCTGATAATGCGCTGAAAACTGGATATTGGACTTGGTACTTGTGTTTCTCTCTCTTATCAAGACCGCGGGTCTCCCGCAGGTCTTAGTGACGCTTTTGAGAGTGGAAGTTAAATCTCTAAACTCATGCTCTGCTTCTCTTGCAGCTCCACCTACTGGCCCGCCCTCCTGCCTGCCCGTCAGTCACAGCCACTTCCCTCTTAAGCACTGGTGCACGCGCATCTCGCGCGCGCATCCGAAGTGCATTGGAAGTGTGGCTGTTCGGCTGGCGGCGGTGGGTTGGCCGATATCTTGGGTGAGCGCTACTTACTTCTTATATCTATTCCTGCATTCATTTTCTTGGGGTGACCTAAATACAACATCAGCATGAGAAAGAATAAACTCCCAATACTTCGTAAAGAAGCGGGTGCTGATTTCTTTACAGCAGTGAGCACAAGAAGGGCGAGTCTTGCGCGTGCTGCAGCACTGCCACTCCCTGACGTGACTGATGAGGAGGCGGCACTCCTGCAGTGTGCGCAGGACTGCTCTATTCTGGAGAAACCCAGGGAAGAAGTTATCGATCCTTCTCAATTATTGTTTGGGGATGAAGAAATGATTAATGATATGTCACTGAAATCTAAAGCCTTGGATGTACTTAAGGAGGTGGGATCCCAAAGTCTGGGCAGGGAAGACAGTATACCAAGTGTCTTTAACTACGATGGTATGCTGGACTTCTGGAACAACTTACCAATGAACGATAAGAACCAGGTTGGGAATTCTTTAATTGATCAGACTGATTTGACACCGACTGATTTTTCGGTAATGAGGAGTCTTTTCAATAGGCTTTTGTTGGCAGAACTACATAAGCAAACAGATGCTATTAAGGGTTTGGCATCTGATATTTTGTTGTTACCATCTAGATTTGCTGACTCAATGGGCAATATATTGATGGAACATCTTAGTTTAATTAATAAGAAGAACGCTGACAGTTATGATGGCCTCCTCCCCGTCTCGGATCAGTCTACTGACGAGATAATTGTTATTCCTACAACGCAGGAAGACTTAACCGAGACATACTTGGAACAGACAAAGAATAAACTGTCTGATGTAGTTAAAACAGGTTTGGCCTTAAGTGAAACATTGAAAGCAACCGAAAAGGGAATTCCTGACCCAAAAATGTCCAAAAGACAGGGGAAAAAATTTGCTAAATTAAGGAAAAAAAACAATTAAAATAATAGTGCGTTAAAAAAAACCTCAAGAAAGTTTCTGAGAGACTGTGATGTGGACTGTGATGAGGTTATGGTAGTCTCGGAACACAAAAAAAACATGATAACGAGTCTGTAAACAGTACGTTCTCGAATTTGAACAAGCACAAAGATCAATCTACACAGAGTGTATACACGGAGGGAGATTTCCCTCTAGTTGACATTATGAAAAAGAAAAAAAAGAACCAGAGTGACGATATGTTTGAAATCTTTAATGCGAGAGCTAACCATCCCAATACCGGTGACCCTCTTTTACAATCGAGGGGGGAAAATATCATGAAAACAGTAACGTATGGGTCAGTTATGGCAGCGCGCAAGATGACCTAGGGTGAGGATCTCGGGGTTACCTCTGTTCCAGTGAGGAGTCGGGTTGGCATCACGGTAAATACAGGCCTAGGCAACACGGACTGGAAGGTGCACTCGGAAAAGATTGGCACCTCCAGTAAACGTCCATCTGTGCAACAGGGTGGCTGCATGATAAATCTGTGCCCCGGTTCTATTGAATGGAAGGTCCCTTCTGTACCAACGGGAAGTGTTCCTAATTCATCAGGCATAACTAACAACTCATGTGGTCAACAGGGTGTGTGTATGGTAAATGTGGGCCCTGGTGCTACTGACTGGAAGGTCCCTTCTGGACCAATGGGAATTGTCTCTAACTTAATAGGTACTACCAATAATTTATCAGAGCAGGATATATGCTCTTCCCGTATACATGAAGATCCAGTTACAGGACATGCCTCCAAGGACAGTGAGTTATATCATTCCATAATAAGGGTCCTGAAGGAAAGGCATACACAAGAAGCAAGGCATCTTCTGGTGGGGCTTGCACCTGACAACAAGATGGAAGGATCTTATGAGGATTATTGTGCAGATTTAGGTAGAGGCAAGCAGGTTACCAACACTCTAAAGGTGGGCAACCAGGGTGGGGGAATGGAACCACTTCAGGAAGTATGGGTGCCAGACCTAAGGGAGCCGGTACGTCCTCAATTACCTGGGCTTATTTTGACAACCTTATTTAAAGATTTGGGCAACATATCCTTAAACAGACCCTATATACTATCCCTACTGAGTCAAATTAAGTAGTTAAATCTGATTTCGTCTGCAGACATTGAGTTAGTGGACTACATACATAGGCACAGATTAGAGTATGTACAGTTGGTGATTCCATCACCACTGGTAATAATCTGCTACTAAAAGAGGAGGAGCAGTTACAATGCAGAGCTTTGACATTTTTGAATTTGTTCATACTGTGTCTGTTAAACATAGGCTGCCAAATAATAATGCTATGTGAAGGATACTCCTTCGCTGATGGTGGCCAGAGAAAGGCAGACATGTGATGATAACCTGGAAAAACAGGACTGGAGGTGGCTAGCTTTGTCACTACGTGAGTCCATTGATTCCCTAAAACAACTGGGGAAGTCCCTCTAGCACGTTACAAACTTTAAAACTAGTAAGTTGGAATACGAGAGGTTCATCTAACGTGTTATACAATGTGAATCTAATGAAGGAACTGTCACACTGCGATTTTGTCTTTATTCAATAATCTTGGGCAAGGGTGCATTTATGTTGGGAGGGATTTACTGCTTCTTCATTATGTGCATTGGGAGGTATGGTGGGCCGTCCAAAGGGGGGTCTCATCATTGCCATAAAGAATGTTCATAACCCGAGAATTACATGGGAATGGTTTTTTGCTCACCACTTAGTTGTGGGGTACATTATGAGATTTAATACAACTGATACAGCGTTTTTGTTTATTCATGTCTGCTGGAATCCCGCAGATAAGTCGGACCAACAACTTTGGGAAGACCTTCAGAAACTTGGGTCTCTAATTGATACTTAGTTGGAAGTAAACCCAGGTGGGCACATTGCGTTCAAATCCCCTGCAACTACAGACTGTTTGGATGACTCGTTAATTGGTGATCTTTGTATCTCTAATTCTATCTCTCTGGTGCCACTAGGAGGTAACCAAAAGCTGAGGGGCAGGATTTGGACACATTGCGTGGAGGTGTGGGGGCTAGAAATGTTTATAGATGATCTTCCGAATTAGAAAGCTAAAGGTTGAAAATATGTTATTGATAACATCTTTTGTTTAGGGGGTCTGTTCAAGTGTACAGGGAAGTTTGACACTATTGAAAATAATTTTAGTGACTATTGTATGCTCACCATTGAAATTCAAACTGTGGTTCAACCAGTTATTAAAAGGACCTACAATTATGGCCTGGCTGTGAACTGTGCAGGTAACAGAATAAGTTGGTCCGGGAAAAGAAATGTTAGATTTGCGGCCATGATGATCAAAGATCACAAAAGCTTTTCACATTATCAGCGGGCAGAATAATATTCGTCTATTAAGTTCACCGACTATATTGGTAGGTCGCTGGTCAAAATGGAGGTGTCCTTTAGTGGCAAGGAGTTTGTCAGGAGCCAAAAACCCCATAGTTTTGATAGGGAAGTGTGGGAACGTAAACGTTAGATGAGGAAGGACATTCGAACAATTACTAAAGCAGGGCATTCTATGGACTGTACGGTTGTTATGAGAAAGAAAATTAGACAGAGCTATAAAAACTGGTCTATACAGTATTGCAGTTTTAGATTCCATCGAGATGGTGAAGACATGTTAAAAGCTTCAAGAGGATTTAACTCTGCTAATTTCTGGAATTTAATTAGTGATATGGCCAAGAGTCTGGAAAATGTACTCCTGAATCCCATAAATGAAAAATTGTGGTTGGGACATTTTGCTAATTTGTATGGTAACAAATGTAGTGAGACTGTGGTAAAGCAATCCTTTATAGGCACTGGAATATACAGAGAGGGACATTGTAGATGCAATTAAGATATCAAAAACCTCAGGTGCACCCGCTCCAAATAATGTATCTAATAAAACCTTTAAGAAGGTTCATAGTCATTTTTTCGAATTCAAAAATGTCGAGTCATTTTTTCGAAAAAATAAAAGTCAAATTTTTTTTTTAATATGTTTTTTATTCGAAATGGGGGGGTTCCCCCCTCCTAACCCCCCTTTGATTTTTTTTTTTTACCCATTTTGTTTTATTCCCGGACCCCAAAATAAATATAATTTAAAAAAAAGGAATTCGACTTTTTTTTTGTTGACATTTTTTGGAAAGCGTCTTTCGACATTTTCTTTTCAAGAAAATGACTGACCACCCTTTAAGAAGGATCCAGACATTTGGGCAAAAATGTTGTTTGTCTTGTTTCATAGCATTCAACTGACTAAAATTATCCCGCAATCGTGGAGGGTGTCTATAATTGTTCCCATTTTTAAGAAGGGTTCGCGACAATGTCCCCCCATCTCCCCTGCTAAATTCTTGACTGAAACTGCACTCTACCTGCAACTGGGCCACTCTCCACATGCACTGCCTCCCTGGCAACCTCTGCACTACGGGACTGTCTCTGTATCCCGACAGCCCCCCTTTCCCAGCACTTGTCTGCACTTACCTTGCACTTGACACCAGTTTGGCCCTATTATTTATCTGTTGTTCCACTACCCTGTACTGCACTTTCCCCCTCCCTTTCCCCTTGCGCGATCTGTATGACACCTGGCCTAGTAGGATCGTTGTCTGTCTTCCCTCTGTTCCCCCCTCCCTGCCTCGTCGCGCCTTGAAACACTTGTGTATAGGTACGTTACAAATGCCATATCATAGGCCCATTGCCATTGCAGACCCAGAGTCTAAACTGTTTTTGTCTCTTGTCTTAAGAGACATCCAGATTTGGATTGAGGAAAATAAAATCCTGGACTTGAGACAAACCGGTTTTAGGAAAAAGATGGGTACTGATTGTGGTGGCTTGATGGTAAATAGCCTTAGAGCTAAATCCATGAGTAAGGGTGCCAGGTCGACATTTGTAGCATCAATGGACCTAAGCTCTGCTTTCGATCTTGTTGAAAGAGCTACATTGTGGAAGATATTAAGAAATCTGAAAATGCTGCTGTTTCTTCTGGATGTAGTAATGGCCATTTATACCGATACTGGTGTGATGGTCAGATTGGATTCAGAAGGTACTTTGTCGAAAGAATTGAAAATCCACAATGGTCTCCGTCAGGGGTGTAGGTTGGCACCAACGATTTTCAATCTATATGTAAGTGGTGCGGACATGGCCCTATCAAACAAAGGCCTAGGTCCACCTAGAATAGCAAAAATTCATCCATCGTGGCTGGCCTACGCTGACGACTTCCTTCTCATGGATATGACAAAGGTCGGTCTGCAAAGACTACTGAAAGCTTTTGAGGTTTTTATTAATGGACTTTTGCTTAAAATTAATCCCTCAAAAACGGTGATAGTGAGTCTTGGAAGAGTCAATAAGAAGGAGAGTTTGTACACTTGGGTTTGTGGCAATATGAAATTAAAAGCAAAGCCTCTATCTATACTAGCCGGTCAAGTAGCACAGCGAGTAGAGCGCTCAGTTTGGCATCCGTGCAGATCCTGCTAACGCAGGTTTGAATCCTGGAGGGGCCAAACTCAGCCTTTCATCCTTCCGAGGTCGATAAATGAGCACCACACACCGTGGGTAATAATAAGCAGCACTCAGATACCTGAGGGTTCGTAGCGCTATATAAATATTAAATTATTATTATTAAATATTTGGGTTTTGTAATATCAGGTATGAGCTTGAGATCCTTATTCAAGTCACAGCTAAAATTAAAGGCGGACATCGCCATTTGGGAAATGAGGGCAATTGAAATCAAATTCTGTAAATTCACAATGGTTCCACTTAGGGAATTTTACCTGAAAAAAATCATTCCTCGTTTAACTTATGGTGTTGAATTCCACTCGACTTGTCGGGAGGTAAACTTGACATATATCGAGTGTTACATTTGGAAATCAGTACTTTATTTTTTACCGAAACGTATACCAGCTGAATTAATTAGATACGAATTTGGTTTAAATTCCCTTACTGCATGTGCAAGATGGAAAAGATTAGTCTTGTGGAGGAAGTGTAATTCCGGAATCGAAGGGACTGTGTATTCATATGCGGGCCAGGATACAGGAAATCCATTTACTCAAGCTTTGAACATGGAGATTTTAAATTATCTGAAAATCCTGGGTATGTCAGTATGCACTTTATTGAACAAACCTTTGCGTGTGAAAGAAAGCGTCATGGGCTTTGACTGGTTAAATACTAAAAACAAAACTGTAGAATCTTCTTTGTACCATCAAGCCTGTTCTATTTACAAATGGAATCCAACCATGGAAAGATACTTACTTAAATATCCCTGTAAACAAATACAAAATGATTATATGAAATTTAGGTTTAATGTAATTTTAACAAATCAAATAAACGCTATTAGAAATAGTCACTCTGATGTTTGGAGGTGGTGCAGATTTTGTAGAGTTGAAGGGATGGTCGAGTCTTTGCAACATTTGTTACTGGTATGTCCGGCATTGAAGCCTGCAAGGTTAAGCTATTTTGCAAAGTATGCACACCTCAATTCCTGGTTCACCCCCAAACTAAAAACACTCCGCAAAGCCAAAAGACAAGCTGAATTAGCATGGAAACAGTCACCATCCACCATTAACAAGACATCCTACGCACTAGCTTCGAACATCTATAAAACAGCCATCATCCAGTCTAAAAAAAACATGTACAATGAAAGAATCAGCAACGCCAAATCTAATACCAAAGAGCTCTTCAATATCCTGAGAGAACTCGAATCACCCTCCCCCATTCCAGACACCTGCAACAAAGACATCCACTGGTGCACGAACATCCAGGAAGCACTCCTGGGCAAAATTGCCACGCTACAAGCCAAAATCTTGACAAAGAAAGAAAGCCTCACCCTCTCCGATAACATCACCCCCTCTACACACACCCACACCACCCCCCAAAATGATGACAATAACCTCTTTGAGTTTTCCACCATAACCATTAAAGAGGTTGAAGAAATAATCTACTCCCTTAAACCGTCCAAATGCCAAGGCGACACTTGCCCAGCCCCTATCATTAAAGATGCTGCCAAACAACTTGCTCCCTTCATCACCACCCTCATCAACGCATCTTTCACCTCCAACATAGTGCCCAACAACCTCAAGGACTCCTGGGTTCTTCCTTTACTCAAGAAGCCCACCCTTGACCCTAATGTCCCCACCAACTACAGACCCATAACGACTGTACCCTTCCTACTAAAAATCCTCGACAGAGCTGCCTATCTCCAGATACAGAACCACCTCGAGAAAAATAACTTACTAGGACTCAGACAATCAGGATTCCGCCCCAAACATGGCACTGAGACCGCCCTGATTGACCTTAAGACACAGATGGACAACATTAAAGACAATGGTAAACTAGCCCTCCTTCTCCTCCTTGACTTATCGGCCGCCTTCGACCTGGTCAACCACGACATCCTCTGCAAACATCTATCCTCAGCAGCCAAATTCTCAGATAACGCCAACGCATGGATCCATTCCTTCCTTAACAACAGATCCATGAGAGTCTTCGCACCCACAGCCTCTGCCATCCCAGCCCCAGTCACTTGCGGTGTCCCCCAGGGCTCCTGCGTCTCCCCCACTCTATACAATGTATTCACGAAACCCCTCTTTGACATACTGGACCGCTTGGGTGTCATCTACACCAACTACGCAGATGACACCCAAATACTGATCCCTTTAACAGGCGACTACTCCACCGACCTCACTGCTCTCAACAACATTTATTCCATTATACAAGAATGGATGGCCAAGCATGGCCTATGCCTTAATGACGACAAGACCGAGCTTCTCCTCCTAGGTTCCCAACCCAGACTTAATAAACTCGACAAACTCTATCAAGCATTCACCATAGACGGCAATAACATCACCGTCTCTAACAGCGTCAAAACCCTAGGAATCTACCTCGACTCCTCCCTCACACTGACAAGACAGATCAACTCCATCTCTTCAGCCACTGCTTACACTTGTAAACTTATCAATGCCAGCAGACCTTACCTCTCACCATCCAACTGCATCACCTTAGCCAGAGCGCTAGTCCTTTCCAAAGTTGACTACTGCAATGCGCTATACTTGGGAACCAGTCAGAAAAACATCAACAAACTACAAGTCATACAAAACAACGCCTTGCGAGCAGCCCTGAACATACCCAAACAAGAACACATCTCGGACGCCAGACGCACCTGCCATTGGCTATCCATACCACAAAGAATTGAATATAAAACCATCTCACTCACACACAAATGCCTAGCTAACCAAGCACCCAGATACCTATCCGACAACCTCAAGCACCACACCCCAGCGCGCCCTACCAGATCAGCTCAAACACACTGCTTAAATATCCCAAGATTTAAGCTCCAAAAAGCAGGTGGCTCCAGCTTCCCCGTGCTTGCCTCCAAACTTTGGAATTCACTTCCACTCGAGCTGAGATCAGAACCGTCCTTTCACAGACTTAGACACAACACCAAAACTTGGCTTCTATCCAAAGAAACTGCCTAGCCCTACCGCACTAGTATGCACCAAGACTGTAAATTTGTAAATATGTAATCGATTTGTACATTTCTGCTGCATTATTCTTGTTGTATTCATTATTCTTGTTGTATTCATCGCAAGCGCCTGGATGCCCTAGGGCCAGGCGGCGCTATACAAATAATAAACTAAACTAAACTAAACTGCCAATGTGAACAGAGAATTTATCTGGATGAGAATGTTACATAACTGTGAAGGTAATTTAAATATTAGAGTGGCTACATTTTTGAAGAATGTTTCTGCTCTCTTTTAGATGAAGATAATTCTGTGCTGTTTAATATGTTTTATGTATGTAATAGAAGTTGATGTATAGTGATTTCGAACTGATAAAACCATATATATATATAACGAAGATATGTATTTAACACAAAAATAAATTGTTTTTAAGTTTTGTAAAGGTTTATTTAAACCAAAACAATAAAAGTACAAAATAAAAATAAGTCACCAGGACCCTAGTCCCTGGTCACAAACCAAGCAACCCCAATGTTTGCCCGAGCCACAGTTCCTTCCACCAGGAAAGCAGTCGAGCCCACGGGCTCTCGTAAATGAGTACTACACTTTGTGGCATCAAAGGTTAAGGTACGCTTCCCCAATCGATATTAGGATTGTGCATCACTAACCATGGCATCCCTAAGATCAAAACAAATTGAGGAGCTGCTATTAAATCAAAGGTGATGTTTGTCATGCCACGCGGTACTTGGCGCCTGTGGAACCGCTGGCGGTGCGGACATTATCCGGCCGTGCACGCTGGTAGCCTGTCACACCCACGTTCAGCTCCGCCCGTGCGTATGCGCGCTTACGCGGCCCGGAGTATAAATACAGCTCCTTCCGGGTTGTGTACGCGTTGCAACGCTTCCGGTTTCCTCCGTTAGTGCTGTCTGCCTTTTCGCCTGCTCTCACTCACTGCTGGTTATACCCGAATTCTATCGGGTCCTTTTCCTTCCCCTTGTCTTGCCTTCTGCCCTTCTTTTTTCCTTCTTCTATTCCCCCTTCCTGTTTTCTTCTCCTGCCTGCCTCTTTGTGTACCAGACCTAGGCCTGTTTTCTTGGATAGCTGATTCTTCTGATTCGGATACCTCCCTCTGTGATCTCCCGTGTACCAGATCCCGGCCTGTTTAAGGACTACCTATTCATTGTGCTTCATCTTTGGACTTGGTTCTCCCTGTAAATTTCCGTTCTACTTACTGCCTACCTTCCTTCGGAGCTTCATCCTAATAACCACGGAGTATCTGCTTCAGCCGACTGCATTCCAGCACATTCCAGCTCATTCCGAAGGAGAGTCACGCAGGTCGCTTCGGGGTTTTTTGTGCCTTGTGGCTTTTTCCCCTTACCGGCGTTCCCGGGAGGAGGCACCGGAAACCCTTTTTGGGTACACGGTGGCTTCCTTCCGTGGGCGCCCCTACCTACATAAAAAAAAGGAGCGACCAAGAAGTAAAGGGAAGAAGGGTACTGGAAGAAGAGACGAAGGTGAGGAGTTAGGGGAGGGTGGCGAATCGGATTATACGTTCTCTGACGAGGATATCACCAATCCTGGTGACAGTTTGCAACGCCTAATTGAAGTTGAGATGGCTACGCCACAGCAAGTACAGGAACTTGTAGCAGCAGTCCAGAACTTAAATATGGAAATGCAGAATCTCAAGGCCGCCAATGCCACCCTTCAGCAACGAATAACAGAGAGAGAACGACCTTCCACCGATCTTCCACCGCTCCCCCTTGTGTCGGGCAAGTTTGATGGCACTCCAAAAAAAGTAAAAGAGTTTTTGGATGCGTGCCATTTACACTTCTCATTCCGCCCTCAGACCTTTTCCTCGGACCATGCCAAGGTGGGGTTTATGATAACACACATGTCAGGTAATGCCCTGGCATGGGCTACTCCGTTGGTGACCCTGCCGGATCCAGTCTTACAGGATTATGATGCTTTCAAGGGCTTGATACAACAAACCTTTCTACGTACTACCTACCTGGCTTCAGAGGATCTGCTTGACATCCGTCAAGGAAATTCGGATCTACTAACCTACATTACAACATTTAAACAGGTGGCAGCTGAAGCTGGGTGGCAGGAGCAGGCTCAATATGCAATCTTTCGGCGAGGTCTGAGAGAAGACTTAAAGGATGAGCTAGCCAGGATAGAAAGACCTGTATCCTTTGCGGAACTCCTTACGGCAACCCTCCGGATAGATTTCCGCCTGACCGAACGACGGATGGAAAGAAGAAAGACCAAGACAAATGCTCCCCCTCTCCTGGAAACACACCCATCTCCTTCTGTACCCTTCTCACGCTCCTCCAAAGAGGAGCACATGCAAATTGGGACAGCGCGTGCTCCGCTTACCCCTGAGGAACGCAAACGGCGCAGGGACGGCTGCCTGTGCATGTATTGCGGAGCTTCTACTCATATGTTACGAGACTGTCCGGAGGTTCCACCCAGAAGGTCGGGAAACGCTCGCCCTCGGTAAGTGTTGGGACTCACTACCGAGGGGCTGGTCCTAGTCCTTACGTTTCTCTATCTGTGTCATCTCCCAAAATCCCTGAAGACTCTCGTCTTATGGTGCTCACTGTTACCCTCAAACTAGAGTCTACAGAAGTGACTACATTAGCTCTACTGGATTGTGGTGCTGCCGGCAACTTCATCGACATTCACTGGGCCAAACAAAAAGGTCTTAAGAGAATTGCCAAACAGGAAGACCAGAAGGTTGAAGGTGTGGATGGTGAGCCCTTGAGCTCTGGCATGATCACCCACACCACTGAGGAACTCACCTTGTCGATACAACAGCACACAGAAAGAATTATTTTTGACATCATCAGAGCCGCGCACTTCCCCATCATTCTGGGAATCTGCTGGCTACGCAAGCACAACCCCAGCATTGACTGGTCAAAAAATCTATTGAGTTTTCAATCTTCCTTCTGTAGAGCTGAATGTTTACCCGAGCCAAGATTCGAAACTGTCAAGACATCTAATAGTTGTGAAACCAAGTCTGTCCATTGTTTGCCCCATTATCTAAGGGAGTTCACAGAGGTGGTGACAGAAAAGATACCTATTGAACTACCTCCACACCGGCCTGAGGACTGTTGCATCGAACTACCTCCAGGAGCTTTAGTACCATTCGGCAGGATGTTTCCTCTGTCACTGGAGGAAAAGCAATATCTCAGAGGTTATCTGGACGATAACATGACTAATGGACTGATCCGACCTTCAAAGTCTCCTGCTGGAGCTTCCTTGTTTTTCGTTTCCAAAAAAGATTTGAAGGACTTAAGACCTTGCATTGATTATCGAGGCTTAAATAAAGTCACTGTTAAGGACCGTTATCCAATGCCTTTGATAACTGAGATCTTACAAGCCGTCCACGGTGCAACAACATTTACTAAGCTCAATTTAAGGAACGCCTACCACCTTCTCCAAGTACAGAAAGGAGATGAATGGAAGACTGCCTTCCGGACTCCGTTTGGGCTCTTTGAGTACCAGGTCATGCCATTTGGGTTGGTTAATGCCCCTTCTATTTTTCAACGGTTTATGGACAGACTGTTCTCCGATTTGTTGTGCCAAACAACTCTAGTGTATCTTGACGATATTCTAGTATTTTCCAACAATGCCAAAGAACACGAGGAACATGTCAAGGAAGTTTTCCTTAGGCTTAAGGACAATCACTTATCAGTCAAACTTGCAAAATGTGTTTTCTCCGCTTCATCCATACCTTATCTGGGTTATATCTTGTCCAGTCAGGGTATCTCAATGGACCCCCACAAGGTGTCATCCATCCTAGAATGGCCTTCACCCTCTTCAGTGAAAGAAATTCAAAGATTCCTGGGTCTGGCGAACTTCTATCGTAGGTTCATTCCCAATTTCTCCCAGAAGATCCTGCCCATCACTACTCTCCTCAAGAAATCTTCTGTGCCGTTCAGATGGTCGGCTGAGGCCGAGGATAGCTTTGGGGATCTTAAGAACGCCTTTTGTACTGCACCCATACTTCTACAGCCTGACCAGGAGCTGCCTTTCATTCTGGAGACCGACGCCTCTGCTGCTGCCATAGGAGCTGTCCTTCTCCAAGAGGTTCAGGGAGTAGAGCATCCTGTCGCCTACTTCTCGAAGACACTTAACGCCAGTCAAAGAAACTACTCGGTCATTGAACGAGAATTACTAGCAATGAAATCGGCTTGTGTGGAATGGCGGCATCTCCTTCAGGGAGGCAGGTATCCTTTTACAATCCGGACTGATCACAAGAACCTGCAAGTCCTGAGGCAATTCGAGTGCTACAACACCCGACAGGCCCGATGGGCTCATTTCTTCGCCCAATTCGATTTTCACATCACTTATATCCCAGGAAAGATGAATGTGTTGGCTGACTCCCTTTCACGGCGTTGTGATTACCTACCCGATTCCGAGTCTCCTCGTGAACACATGTTTCCCCGACCCAGAAGCATCGGAATGGTTTCGACGTTCCTCAGTCAGGTAAAAGATCAATCGGGAGGGCGCTTTGAAGTAGAGAGACATCCCAAAGGCTTGGCGTACGAAATTAGAGATGGGCCCTCATTACGACCCTGGCGGAAATCAAAAAACGATGGCGGAAATGCAATACCGCCATCGAATAGCGCTCGGTGCGATTATGACCCGTCACCGTAAAGTACGATGCCATTAGCGACACCGTAGTGAACGCCAACGCTAACTGCACCAAGTACGCGCACGCGCGCCATGCCAAACCGTAATTACCACCATGGCGCAACGGTACGCGAATTCTGACCCTAGCGGACATGTACCTAACGCCATCAAGCATGGCAGAAAGTACCATTCCGCCATGGTGAGAAGTACGGCATCGCGAACCAACCGTAAACGGCCCTACTGAGTGCCTGTACACCACTCCCTGGCCACATTGCACAACTCCTCGTAGGTGCAATGAAGTCACACAATGCAACCATTGAAATGTACAAGTCACCCACTGATGCAGCACAGGCATGTGAAGGTTCAAGTCCAGCAACATGAACAGAAATATGAGACAAACAAAAACAGGCCCCCCCATCGACTGACACCAGTGTAAGGCAACATTCAAAGCAGTATCCTGAGTGAGACTGCACCAGCCCTGTACTCCTGCCAGTAAACAAACCAACCATCAGCATAAGCATGTACCACACAAGTTGGCAGAGTGACAGAGCAGCCAGGCTCATCTCAAGAGGGGCCAATGGGAGCTGCAGGGCACAGATGGCACGAATACAGAAGCTATTCCAATGGACATGACCTCAGTCTCCCTCCAAGAAACGCACGCAAACACAGGCACCTGTGACCAGCCATATTCTGATAATCACATCATTCCACCAATCCACCTGGCTGACCGGCATCTGTTACACAAAAGATAATCCCCCGCCCCTGAGCATGACATCATTAAAACAGTCATAATGGTAGCCCCTATCCATGACCACACTGGGCTTCGTAGGCAAACGCGGCCAGTACAGTACCACGCAACTATACTCAGAATCCGGAACCCAATGCAGATCTTCTCACAACACATCGCTCCACAAATAGGAATATGCTACATTACTTGCAAAGAAGAACGCTACACGGTTAATATCAGAATAGAAATTTAATGCACGACAAAATCACCAAGCCCATACAGCCATTAGGTCACGAACTCCAAAATACATTTCATTATTGTGTGCTGCATCCGCAATAAATGACCAGCTTCTTCTTGTGTGACGCCCTGTTCCTTCATGGTACACAGGGGCTACATTCACGTTCAAAAGGGCAACATGGAAGCGCCTAGAACCGCAGGGCCGTCCCATTAGGTAGGCACTAGTCCAGCTGAAAGGTCGATATGTTGCTCCTAGCCACTAGTACTGCGTAAGGGCATGTGGCCCATTGGCGATCGTCCCATAAGATCGTAATGGTGCTCCACTGATTAACACGAAGCAGCAGGTGTCGGGAGTAAAAGCCATCTGCAGGAGTGGCATAGAGATGGCAGCGGCAAAAGGGGAGGAGATACCCGTCACCCAAATGAAATGAAAAAGAATAGTATGGGCATCAGTACTTCATTTGAATTACTCACATCAATGATCACACTAAATCCACAGCCATATGCATGCAAGCCCACTCAAAAGGATTATACCCACCCAAAAATCACTTGCGAATCATGACTATAAAAATCGAGGTGAAAACACTATTACAAACGAGTGTTTGTGTGCATGCGTCTGTCAAAACAGAATCCATTAGATGGGATTAGTAACGTGCATAGACACAAGTGTTTGAAGGCGCGTCGAGACAGGGAGGGTTCAACAAGGGAAGATAGACGATGGTCCCACTATGGCAGCTCTGCATCACATAGCGCAGGGGAGGTGGATAGATTCCAAAAAGCCCTGTACATGGCAAACTCTCCATTAAATCATCTGTCCATGCATCCATACATCATTCCCTCATCCCGGAATGAAAACACCTGATTATTTACTCACATAACATGTGAAATTTCCATTGAGTCTGTGCGTAATGCAGTCTGCAAAATCCACTGTGCTCCAGGCCGGAATTCCAGTGTTGTGAAGTAACATGTATTTGGGAACGTCCTGCCTTATCGTCCACTACGCTATTGCGCATCCCATACTATTCATATCAATCATTGCATTCTCACCATGGCCCCTGTCCCAAGGACATTAAACAATAGTACGTTATATTTGCAGTCAGACCTGTGGGCGTCTCCTCGCCGCTAGCTGGAAACCGAAAGCGCCGTCCTTCGAATTCCTCATTTGCAACATCACGTCGAAAAGGCATCTGTGACTGCTTGAAATCACAAATTCATCCATGTAGTGCGGCAGTGTGTGAAAATGGCAACTGGCTTCACTCACAAATGGGACGGCCCGCCCGTCGGTGAACCGCGGTACAGTGCTGCATGAGGGTCCACCGTTAATCGAGTACTACATTCCACTGACCCTTCACAAGTTTGTTCCCGACTGCAAAGATAGCATGTGAAACAATGGGACCATAGCAGAATGAACATATGAACCAATATTTCACTGCCATCGGGATCAAATACATGATTGTAATAGCAAGATGCCATGCGTCGAATTGCAGCGTTGTGTGCGGGACGTGCTCGCCCAAAGGGGATTGCAGCTTACACAGGTGGAATGAATCACCACAGGTGGAGGCTATACAGCCTGAAAACACATAAATTGCACACCCAACCCCCTCCCACAACCACACCCACTCCAAAATGCTACCGGCAGGACTAGCGATGTTAGCCCTGGGGGACCTGATAGCACTGCAAGTACTCCAACTTCAAGAAGAAGACGAACACCAACTACTACAACAACCGGCCGCACAGAGGAGACGCAGGAGGAGGAGGAGGGCAAGGCAGGGCCAGCAAGGCCCGCCAGCACAGCCACTACCACCACGCAGGCAGCCCGCAATCCCACGCCTCCGAGCACATCCGTTCAACCTCACGGATGAGCAGATCCACACCCTCTACCGTTTGGACCGGGACACCATAACTGCCATTCTGGACATGACACAGGCTGACCTTGTCAGCATGATAGGTAGCCCAACCGCCATCCCACCCCTACTGAAGGTCGTGTCTGTACTCCACTTCCTGGTCACAGGCACCTACCAGCACACAGTCGGACAGTTACATGGCATTTCACAGCCAGTGTTCTCACGGACACTATTGCAAGTGCTCGATGCCCTCCTGAAGCACGCAGACGACTACATCTCTCTACCACGCTCGGAGCAGGAAATTACGAACACAAAAGTGGGATTCCATGCACTTGGCGGCATACCGGGTTGCATTGGTGCCATCGACTGCACCCATGTGGAATTGGTCGTCCCACATGCCATGGAGGCCCAGTACCGCAACCGAAAACAATTTCATCCTCTTAATGTACAAATGGTGTGTGACTCCAACAGGATCATTACACATTGTTGTGCCCGATTTCCTGGATCAACCCATGATTCTATGGTCTTGAGGAACTATACAATACCACGCTACATGGAGCGACACGCAGGGAACAGATCCTGGCTACTCGGTGAGTCTCATTTCATGCATGATAATGTGGGGTATGTGATGCGGCAATGACCTGGCAGGAAGGGGGGGGGTGCGTACGTAGCAATGTCATTCCACAAACGTCCTTTATTGTCCACATACAGGTGATGCCGGGTATCCACTGAAGAGATGGCTCCTTACACCACTCCGGAACCCACAGAACCAGCATGAGGAGGACTACAACCATACCCACTCACGTACCCGTGTAGTCATAGAACAGGCATTCGGCCTACTGAAGACTCGTTTCCGCTGCCTCAGCAGGTCTGGCGAGGCACTCCTGTACCGCCATGAGAAGGTTGCAAAGATGGTCATGGCATGTGTCATGCTACACAACATGTGCGTACGTAGAAATGTGCCCATGCCCCCTGACGCAGAACTGCAAGCACCTGAAGATGGTCATGATGAGGGTGGGGATGTGGCAGCACCTCAAGGGGTCCGCGAGGCACAGGAGGGCCGTGACATTCGTCAGATTCTCATAGATTCATGCTTCTAGCACTCACGCCTGGTGGCTGATACATGGACACAGGACTTGTGGCACTGTGTGTGTCTGGAACATGCACAATATGGACTGTACGCCTATAAAGGCCTCGTACACAAAGATCAATGTCCACACATCTCATTGGATGATCGTGCATTGTTTATAGCATATGTGGAATTATGTTACACACCCCATCGACCCGCCACCCAAGTGAGCCCAACACACCCCCTCCACCCTCCTACCCCCCCCCCGAACACCAGTGTCCATAGATGCTCATTGTCAGTGGGCAGACGCTATTGCAAGCCCCCTCTCCGGGTATCAGGGGCACCCCTGCCTGTGGAGCGCAGGTTCCTCCCTGATCTACGTTGGGGGCTGCCCTGGACGGAACTTGCAACGGATGATGTCTCTGCCTGCTCACGTCCATGCATGTCCCTAAGGGTTTGTGAGAGCTCAGTGAGCACACGGCGCACAGCGGCAAGTTCAGCACATACGTCTTTGGACGTCGCATGCAGTTCCCCCCTCAGGCTCTCGGTGCTTCTCTCCATTTGTACTCTCAGGCTCTCGGTGCTTCTCTCCATTTGTACTCTCAGGCTCTCGGTGCTTCTCTCCATTTCTGCCCTAAGTGCCTCAGTTGATGTTTCTATGGCTGCCTTAGTACCCCCACATTCATCAGCATGGTCCTTGAGGAGCGTGGCCAGCTGCTGCTGTTGCACGATCACCTGGTCGAGGGACTGTTGCCTCTGCTGTGCCATGCCCATTTGCGGTGGTGTCACAGAGGGGCTGATCACCTCATGTTGCCTTGCCACAGGGCTTGTGGGGGATGGCCAGTCGTCGTCTTGTGGGTGCCCCTGCGTGGTATCCTCATGGTGTACGGGATGAAACATACAGGGGGATTGAGACAGGTCATGGATGGATCCTACTTCGACATCCCCGTTTTCTGTGTCGGAGCATGCTGCCATTAATGCAGTGTCACCTATGGTGCTGCTGCCACCAGAAGCAGTGCCTTCTGTGGCATCCATTGGGGGGACCTGTGGTGGTGCTGTTGTGGGCATGCTGGCTGCTGGGGTGCCTGTTGAAGTTCCCTCCTGTGTGCTGCCACTTGATTTGTGCTGCTGCCGTGTCTTGATCCTTGCAGCTGAGGTGGAGGGTCTTTGGCCGTTGGTCTTGGCCCTCTTTGCAGGTGTGCTGTTAGGGGTGTCCTGGAGCTCGTCGTTTGAATCGGACCCTGTGGTGGAGTAAAGGAGGGCGAGCGTTATTAATGGGTCTGTGGAAATTGGAATGGCAATGTATCACATGCATTGGGGTGGTACCTGAGGGTGATTTGGGTCGGGGCCTTGGACGTGGTTTCATTTTTGTGTGGATTGAGGATGCAGTTGTTTTGCAGCCTGCAGTTAGGGTGTGCCTGCTGCACGTGTAGAGGGTGTTTTTAGGATTTTTAATTATTTATGTATTTAATGTGAGTTTTAAAGTGCACTATCAGGCCAATGTATGTGGACGTTCTCCTGGACATGTGTTACTGTTGCACTATGTGGACACATGGTACTTCACATGATTGGACATTGTGGATTTAGCATTGTTTTATTTGGCCCACCTACCTGATTCTTCGGATGTCTGCACTCCTTTCTCCATCCCTCCGACTCCCTCTATACTCTCCATTCCAATGGTGGAGGCACAGATTTCTTCCCAGGGGGTCAACTTGATGGGTGATTGCGATCCTCCCCCGGTAGCTGTGGCAATGTTACGGTTGGCGGATAGTATGCTCCGTACGCGTATCCGCAAGTCGTCCCATCGCTTTCTGCATTGCTGTGGGTTGCGGGGTGCGGTCCCCACCGCACTTACCCGCTGTGCCACCAGGGCCCATATGGCCTTCTTGTTCGCAAGTGCCGTCCTGGTCATTTGCGTCGAGAAGACGACGGCAGCATTCTCCTGGAGGGTCTCTGTGAGCACGGTGAGTTCCTCATGGGAGAAGTGGACCTGCCGCTTGCGGTCGCACGCTTTTTTCGCTACTTTTCCCATTTTTATTGCTTTCACTAGGGTGGATGACGGGTTGGGATGTGTCTCAGGGTGGTATTTTTTATGGTTGTGTGGGAATTCTGATTTTATAGGTGTACGGCGTGCTGTTTCCCGTTCCGGGACCATGTTTTTACTTCCGTTTCCGTATATTTACGATCACCGTACTTTCCGATTGCCGCTCATTACGGTGACCGCTAAGATGGGTGGCGGAATTGCACCTAGGGCGCCGTACGACGGCGGTGAGGGGCGTTTTGGGGACATTTCCGCCATCGCAGACTTTGCACTTCCGCCATGGCGTAGTGCTCGTGCCCGATGGGTCGGAATTAGCCGCACTTTGCTCCGTCGTGCAATGGCGGAAACGCTATTTACGCTATGGCGGTCAGGTCAGTCACTTTCCGCCAGGGTCGTAATGAGGGCCATGGTCTTTACCTGGTCAAAGGTAGACTATCTACCCACGCCTGCCTTTCGCAAGATGGCCTTGAACTGGTGTCACGACACAAAACTTGCTGGGCATCGGGGCGGTACAGGCACCCTGGAATTCCTTCGTCGTCACTTCTACTGGCCTAGAATGAGGAAGGACGTGGATCGTTATGTTCAATCCTGTATCATCTGCCTCCGAAGTAAATCCCCTCGTCAACGACCTTTAGGATTACTCGAACCTTGTGCTGTGCCTGACGGCCCCTGGAGCTCAATCTCTACTGATTTCATTGTGGATCTTCCCATCTCACAGGGGTGCACATGTATAATGGTGGTGGTTGATTCATTCACTAAAATGGCTCACTTTTCCCCTTTGCCCGGAGTTCCCACTGCAGCCAACATGGCCGAAGTATTTCTCCAAGACATCTTTAGACTGCACGGTATGCCCTCTAAAATCATCTCTGACAGGGGAAGTCAGTACACCTCTCATTTCTGGAAGGCTCTCTGTGAGCGGCTGGGGATTGAAAGAGCTCTCACGTCGGGGTTTCACCCCCAGTCTAATGGACAAACTGAACGGCTAAACGGAACTCTAGAACAATACTTAAGGTGTTTTACTAATTCCCAACAAGACAACTGGCACTCGTTATTGGCTCTGGCGGAATTCTCCTACAACAATTCCGTACACTCAGCTCTAGGGGTTAGTCCATTTTTCTGTAATTATGGCTACCATCCCCGGTCTATCCTTCCTATCTCCTGTCTTTCTACTAATATACCATCTGTAGATTCCTCACTCACCCGCCTTAAAGAGATACACAAGAAGGCTATGGAAAGCCTTCAGGCAGCGCAGGAACGCTATAGGTCCCAAGCCAACAGACATCGTCAACCCGTGCCAGGTTGGGAGGTTGGTTCCAGGGTAATGCTTTCTACGAGACACTTACCTCGTTGGGCCCATCCATCCAAACTATCCCCGAAGTTTTTAGGGCCTTATTAGATTGTACAAAGGATCAACCCTGTGGCCTTCCGTCTTAAACTTCCTGCCAGCCTGAACAGAGTTCATCCTGTCTTTCATGCGTCTCAGCTTAAGCCCTTTCATGTTGATACCTGGAGGCGTCAAGCTGAGAGAGTTACTGTTCCTCAGGATTCCACTCCGGAAGAATACGAGGTAGCTCAAATATGCGACTCCAGATATCGTAGAGGCAAACTAGAATACCTTGTACGATGGAAGGGCTTCCCCTCCTCTGAGAATTCCTGGGAACCCATCTCACATATTTCTGCCCCTACACTGTTGCGCAAATTCCACTTTTACCATCCGGGCAAACCAGGGGGAGGGTCCCTTGGGAGGGGGCATACTGTCATGCCACGCAGTACTTGGCGCCTGTGGAACCGCTGGCGGCACGGACATTATCCGGCCGTGCACGCTGGTAGCCTGTCACACCCACGTTCAGCTCCGCCCGTGCGTATGCGCGCTTACGCGGCCCGGAGTATAAATACAGCTCCTTCCGGGTTGTGTACGCGTTGCAACGCTTCCGGTTTCCTCCGTTAGTGCTGTCTGCCTTTTCGCCTGCTCTCACTCACTGCTGGTTATACCCGAATTCTATCGGGTCCTTTTCCTTCCCCTTGTCTTGCCTTCTGCCCTTCTTTTTTCCTTCTTCTATTCCCCCTTCCTGTTTTCTCCTCCTGCCTGCCTCTTTGTGTACCAGACCTAGGCCTGTTTTCTTGGATAGCTGATTCTTCTGATTCGGATACCTCCCTCTGTGATCTCCCGTGTACCAGATCCCGGCCTGTTTAAGGACTACCTATTCATTGCGCTTCACCTTTGGACTTGGTTCTCCCTGTAAGTTTCCGTTCTACTTACTGCCTACCTTCCTTCGAGCTTCATCCTAATAACCACGGAGTATCTGCTTCAGCCGACTGCATTCCAGCACATTCCAGCTCATTCCGAAGGAGAGTCACGCAGGTCGCTTCGGGGTTTTTTGTGCCTTTTGGCTTTTTCCCCTTACCGGCGTTCCCGGGAGGAGGCACCGGAAACCCTTTTTGGGTACACGGTGGCTTCCTTCCGTGGGCGCCCCTACCTACATAAAAAAAAAGGAGCGACCAAGAAGTAAAGGGAAGAAGGGTACTGGAAGAAGAGACGAAGGTGAGGAGTTAGGGGAGGATGGCGAATCGGATTATACGTTCTCTGACGAGGATATCACCAATCCTGGTGACAATGTTTTTCTCATGTCCCGATGAACACAACACCCTAATGGGTTGGGTATGTGTTGTGACTGGTCCTGAAGTCAAACAAGAACCATCAACTGCTCGTACTGGTTCCATAACCCCTTATGTATAGTGGGCACTGTGAAAGCATCATGAAGAAGGACAGACAGATTCCAAATCCAAAACAATACATTTTATTACCATAAATGTTCGTATGGAAAAAGGCCTAACTTGCCCTATGCTAAGGTTGGAGTTCCCAATCTAAATAAAACTAAGGAAAGTCTAAGTCAAAGAGTTCAGCTTAGGAATCTGTCTGTGTCCACAACCTATGCTTGCCCTCACAACTAATCTATACACTGTTAAGAGATATCAGCAACCAAATGAAACAGTGGCCAACATAAAGTTCTGACCTTCCTCCAGCTCGCAACCTTCTTTCCACTCCCTTCCTCTAAGACAAATCTCAAAATTCAGTTTGTGGATTGAGGATGTAAGAGTCTTATTCAGATCTCAGGGTTTCCTTCCGCCAAGTCAGGACTCAGGGTACCCTTCCCCAAGTTTCAAGATATAGTTTAAAAAGAAACACAAAATATCCTCGTCTTCATAGTTCAGGTAATGTCATTTTTAAATATTTGTTCAAATAAATTGCAGCTTTCACCAAGGCTGAAATTTCACTGTTAATCAGGCTTCAGTGTCTTTTGTTGGTATATTCTTTGAAGTCATATTAGATTTCAGCATTCAGTGGTTTACAGTTTAGTATATAATGGTATGGTTGTAATATTCATTTAATACTTCCACATAGAATGGTTTTCTTTGATTTAAAGTTTCTTTCCCCTTTTTGGGTTCCAACGATTTTAATTCTGATTGGTAGCAAGATTTTAATTTAGTTTGGTATTTAATAATTAGCCTCTTGCTTATGGTTCATTTTCACTTCATCTGTAGTTCAATATTTGTTTGTTTCACTTTAATTGAATGGATCAACGTTCGGAGACCTTCGAAAACATGTTTCCTGTTATGCGTGACCACTCCGCTACATAGCATTCCCATCAGTTTGATAATTGACAAAGAAAGGATCAGAGACTTTCTAACACATGCTTATCTGAAGCACCCAACCACTCTGATATAAAGTATTGAGGAAATAAAGAGTTAAAACACGCGCGCACTGGGTTTCTCAATCACCTGAAACTCACCAGACTCTATTAAGAGTTTGTGCTGCAGCACGGATCACAGCCTTCTGCCTTTAGTGTCAGGGCTCTAGGTCCTGCCCCTCGGACACTCCTGTGGTGGTTCTATACCACAGGGGAACAAGCACTTAGAGCAGAAAGGAAAGAGGCAGCCTTCCACATGGCTCCCTTCACCTTCTTCAATCTGCTCCAGGGAGTCCCAACTCCCATGCCACCTAGTAAGTTTCTCTGCTGCAGGCACTGACCTCCTGGTCCTTGTCCTGTCGTTTCCCCCCTTCTTCTGGGCAGGGCTTCATTTATACACCTGCAGCCCCTTGACGGTCTGCAGGTGTGGATGATCACTCAGTCTTGCCTGATCACAATTAAAGGGACACACCTGACCTTCACTGCTCTTAGCAGGGATCCTCCTCGTCTCAGTACTAGAGTGGTAAAAGAGCATATGTCCATTGCTCTTAGTTGCCCATTCTTCGTCCCAGTAATGTCAAGTGTCCATTGTGGAGAAATTAGGGGAGTTGCCTTATAAATCCCCATAATTGTTGGGGAACGGGGGTGTTGGCTGTCAATAGGCAAAGGGGGATACCATGTCTCGCCCAAGGGCACCCCAAGGACCCTCCACACCCATATGATCCTACCTCGCTTCTCTGCCCCCATGGTTGGGATCAATAGTGATGGTCTTTCCCTGGCCACCTGCGCAAAGAATCCTAATGGCCTGGGAGTGAGAATACCCTCAGGTTTCTCACAGTACCCCCCATTTCATTGCAAGGGTGGTGTTAATGAAATTCCCTGCCGCTCCAGAATCCACCATTGTAGAAACTGTTTCCTTAGTATTAGCAAATAGCAATGTCTCAAATGAGGTGTCTTATTCTGTATTGTGTTGTGTTTGCCACAAAAATCAGAAAATCTAGTGCAGTAAAGCTCTGTGTCATCGTTCCACCATCTAGCGAGCCAACTATTTTCCCAACTCAGTCTCCCTCTTTAATATGCTACGTGCGGGGCTATTGGGACAGTTTCTTATGCAATGTCCTTATTTACCCCCATATAGTTAGATTATTCAACCTTCTTTTTTCACTTTCCTCTGATGACAATGGTCCCCCTTACATTACACGGCCAATAGGCTCCCCCTCTGATGATCAAGCAGGTTGCTCTCTACTCGTGAATAATCGTGCAAAGGGAACCACCTCCGACTTTTTTTCCCCTTTCCTCTCACAAATTCTACGATCCAGTCACAAGGCCAAATCAATCAATGCACTGCAAGAATCAGGTTCTGGCTCCACATGAGTTATGGCATCTTTAGGTTCATCTCTGAGCCCCTGGTAAAACAACACCAACTGTTTTGGTTCTGCCCATTCTGTTTCTACCACCAATCTGTTGAAGTGTTTAACATAAGTCACCAGGTCCCTAGTCCCCTGTCACAAACCCAGCAACTCCCTATCCTGGGGCAAAGACGCATTCCTTTGATCAAACAATCACTTAAACTCCTCCGTGAACTGATCCCAATTGTACAATAAGGGATCGTCGTCCTCTACCAACGGAATGGTACATGCGGCTGCATCCCCTGACAGATATGAGATTACAAACTCAGTTCTAACTTGCGTAGCCTCAAAAACTGTGGGTTTATGATGGAGGTGTAATTAGCACTGTGTTATGAAATTAGAACTTCTCGAGTCCCCACCAAATCCTTCAGCTGGGGCCAGCAGCACCTCCAACTGCTGCTTAACCACTACCATGTTTGACTGACTTGACAGGACAGCTGGGGGAGCAAAAGCGGCAGTCTGCAGAGGAGTACTCTGAGCCAACAACCCACTAACCTGAGTCTTTAAAGCATTAGGCTCCTGTCGGGCATGTACTAATTCAGCTTGACTCTCTTGTAATGCCTTCAGCACATCTGCTAAAGGCGGAGTGGTAGACTCCATTTGACTTGGGTGGTATTTCTATCCCGTATCTGGGGCTAGTGATTTTGTCAAGCCCACTGGGAATGTAACAACTTCTTCCTGGGAGGAAAAAATATATATGGCCGAAACCCTCTTTTTTTGGGGGCCTGGCTCTTGAGGGTAGATAATCACAAAATTGTAGGAGGAGTAGAGTCAAAAGGCTTCCCTAGCCAAATGCGTGATAGGGGGTCAACAGGACCTTGCAAGGGAGCTATATGATTAATAGCTCTGAAAAAAAGAGATTCGCCGTAGGATACATGAAAAACGATACATTTTTATTTTTAACAAGAAAAAAGGGTTTTTTTGAAGAAATTCTTTTGTGCTGTGGCACAACACAAGTACATATCAAAGTGCATGTATAGTTTGCACAGTAGAGGGTTAGTATAATGTAGTGACAGTTTTTTCAGCTTATTGCCATTACACAATTAACATTACCATATTGGTGACAGTCTATTATATAGATTGTTCACAATCACAATACATTAACAGGCCGATTCATGGAATCAATGTGCGCCGAAAAAACGGCGCACGCGTACAAAAACGTGCGATTCGCAGTGAAATAGCGAAAATCGCAGTGCAAGTGCGATTATCGCACAGAAAACATCGCACATCAATTCATGGAAGTCTGTGCACGCGCAAAATGTGGGATGTGCGCTGAAAAAGTGCACGGCGCACGCTGGCGCACAGGTCATCGAACGCCGTGCGATAAGGCCACAGCGAATTCGCACATAGCGCGGCGCACATAACAAAAGTAGGCGTAACACGGGGCGTCACACGCAGAATGGGGAACAACTCGTGAAAATGTGGGCGTCACGGGGGAAGTACAGGAGGCAAGTGCGCAGAACGCCCACACGCTCGTCTGCAACACGTATTCATGGAATCGAATACGGAAAAACAGTGCACGGCCAAAGACGCACACAGGCTGATACATGTCCGCCACACGAAAGCAGGCGGTAGCGTCCCTGCGCAGGAAAAAAATGTGCGCCAGAGAAGGCCCACACGCGATCGGGCCTGGGGGAACGTGTGCGTGTATCTCAGAGGTGCGCGAGAAGTTTCACACGCGATCGGGCCTGGGGGAGCGTGTGCGTGTATTTCAGAGGTGCGCGAGAAGTTTCACACGCGATCGGGTCTGGGGGAGCGTGTGCATGTATTCCAGAGGTGCACGAGAAGTTTCACACGCAATCGATCGGGCCTGGGGGAGCGTGTGCGTGTATTTCAGAGGTGCGCGAGAAGTTTCACACTCGATCGGGCCTGGGGGAGCGTGTGCGTGTATTTCAGAGGTGCGCGAGAAGTTTCACACGCGATCAGGCCTGGGGGAGCATGTGCGTGTATTCCAGAGGTGCGCGAGAAGTTCCACACGCGATTGGCTTGGGCGCGTGTATTTCAGGGGTGCGCGAGAAGTTTCACACGCCATTGGCCTGGGGGAGCGTGTGCGTGTATTCCAGAAGTGCGCGAGAAGTTTCTCACACGCGATTGGCCTGGGCGCGTGTATTTCAGGGGTGCGCGAGAAGTTCCAGACGCGATTGGCCTGGGCGCGTGTATTTCAGAGGTGCACGAGAAGTTCCACACGCGATTGGCCTGGGCGCGTGTATTTCAGGGGTGCGCGAGAAGTTTCACACGCGATTGGCCTGGGGGAGCGTGTGCGTGTATTCCAGAGGTGCGCGAGAAGTTTCTCACACGCAATTGGCCTGGGCGCGTCTATTTCAGGGGTGCGCGAGAAGTTCCAGACGCGATTGGCCTGGGCGCGTGTATTTCAGAGGTGCGCGAGAAGTTCCACACGCGATTGGCCTGGGCGCGTGTATTTCAGGGGTGCGCGAGAAGTTCCACATGCGATTAGCCTGGGCGCATGTATTTCAGGGGTGCGCGAGAAGTTCCACACGCGATTGGCCTGGGCGCGTGTATTTCAGGGGTGCGCGAGAAGTTCCACACGCGATTGGCCTGGGCGCGTGTATTTCAGGGGTGCGCGAGAAGTTCTACACGCGATTGGCCTGGGCGCGTGTATTTCAGGGGCTCGCGGGTGTTTTTACACGCGATCGGGCCTGGGGGAGCGGGGTACGTGTATTTCAGGGGCTCGCGGGTGTTTTTACACGCGATCGGGCATGGGGGAGCGGGGTACGTGTATTTCAGGGGCTCGGGGGTGGTTTTACACGCGATCGGGCCTGGGGGAGCAGGGTACCACTCAACGTCTGCCTTGCGTGTAGAAGAATGCGTAGCCAACACCCCCCCGCTGTGAAGTAATAGCGTGTGAACCCCAACGCCTGCAAAACACACGCACCGCACCCCACGAAAAGCAACGCCCGTGAGCGATACATCACAGACACGTATACGCGCTAAGGGCCTTTGGTCCAATGGAATCGCGTATGCGTGCTGACGCGCTAAGGGCCTTTCCTCGATTCACACGCTGACGTGCAGAATTTTCATGTGCCAAATCACTCCGTATCAAGATGGCCACGCGTAAGCACACGGAAGACCACGCTCCTGCCCAAAAGGCCGAATTACTGCCCCCCAGAGCCCCGAGGAGCCTCCCACGAGCCATCTGCTGCTGCCTGCCTGCCTGCCTGCTGCCACCGTGCCCTGCCATTTGGTGCCTGCACATCAGCCATCTGCAGGGCTCCAGTTGCTGTGTCCACCCCTGCTGGAACAGAACACTCCCGACTGGGATACCATCGCTCCACAGCCCAGCCCCTGTTGCCCACCCACGCCTGCCTCGGGGGTCGCCATGTCGGGGCAAACACCATCCGAGACCACTGGCGACCCCCAGCCAGAGGGGCAGAGGGCCACCAGCTTCAGTCAAAAGGAAGTTGGTGTCCTGGTGGAGCTTGTCCTGGGGCATTATGATGCCCTCTTCGGATCACCACGCGCCGACAAGGAAGGACGGGACAGGATCTGGGACGACTTTGTGGTTGCCATCAACGCGGAGGGGGTGGCAACCCGCAACATCAAGCAAGTCAAGAAGCGCTGGGAGGACTTCAGGTCCAGGACCCTCATAAAGGCCCGGCGCCTCGTGGAGGGGGGCCGGGGTAGCATGAGTACCATCCAGCTGAGGGTCCTGGAACGCGTACGGCCAGCGCTCCATGCCCAGATCCTTGAGAGGCAGACCCGTCTGGAGTCGAGCGGTAAGTGGCCAAGCATTGCTGTGTGAGACAGGGCATGTTGCAGCGTGCTGGTTGTCGAATACTTGCCTGTATGTGTGACATAGGACATGTACGCGTGTGTGTGTGCAGGGACATCATGGTCATGCATGTGAGACCAGTAATGTGTGAAGCACACGGTTGGTGTATGTGTTTAAATGTAACATGGGGAGCCCTATGCGGAATGGACACATGAGAGCATGCCAGTCTCTGTTCCTGGACATGGGTGTGGGTGAGGGATGGGTGCTGATGCCATGTACATGTATGGTGTCCATGTCTGTGTTTCTGACCTGCGTGTCTGACTTGTGGATGCATGACACATGTCTGTGACAATGTTCAGATTCACTGTCGCAGCCTAGTTAACCTTGCATCCACTATGTCTGGGGTGTGCGAGTCCAGATGGATGAAAGTACGTTGAAGTGTGTGCATGTGATAGGCATGACCCATGATGCATGCGAGTCCAAAAACAACATTGTATGCTTCAAGAGTCCCTTGGACATGTTTGCTTATGTCCATAGCATTCGCCATGCCTGTTACTGCATGTGTTTTGCCTGCACTGACCCATGTGTTGTGGAGGGACATGATGGAAGTGATCTTTGACAGTGCCACTCATCTGCTATTGCTTCCTGTCTAGGGGACCATTGTACAGTACCCTGATGCTTGTGTTCTATGTCTCCCTCTACACAGCGCAAAGTGAAGAAGAGGGCGGAGATGGCGCTGTGGAGCTAAGTGGCGGGGATGCCCCCACGGCTGCAGCGGAAGGGGTGGGTGAGCCCCCACAGGGGCTTGCAACGGCAGAAGACGGTGTGGAGCCATCCAGGTTGGTGGTTTCCACAGAGGAGGAGGAGGAGGCCGCTACTGAGCCGCACATGGGGCCTTGCGGGGGCATCCCTGCTGGTGCAAGTGATGCAGTCCAGGGGCAGGGGCAGGAGGCAGCACAGGTCGCCGTGGAGGTGCCTGTGCATGTCACTGTGATTGCACCCCCATGCATGCACCAGCAGGGATGCCCCATCCCAGGCCCGTCCGCAGGTGGGGGGGGGGATGTCCATGTCATCTGACACCCTCCACCTGCGGACCCCTGGCCGTATGGAGAAGGTCCTGATTGGTGTTGCGTTGCGCACGGCTGTCATTCGTGATGAGGTGCGTGCTTCCCGGGGGGAGCACGCACGTCATCACGAAGAGCACCGTGCCAACGTGGCCCAGTTGGGAGCGGTCATGGTCGGGGGTCTCGTACATGTGTCGGGCACTCTGGCGACCCTCTCCTCCTCTGTGCAGGCTATGCGCCAGTCGTACTCCATGCCGTCTTCCGGCCCAGATGCCACCAGGGCCCCCTGTGGACCTGCCCCGACCAATGCAGCCACCTCGGTGGGGATCCCATCCCTGCCACAGTCGGGAGTCGGAGGACCAGCAGGGGTGGACACACCAGCAACTGGACCCCAGCAGATGGAGGATGTGACGGCATCATCGGGCAGGGCACGTGCACGACGGCGTCAGTGGTTTCCATCAGCCTGGATGCCATCGTGCTGGCACAGGCAGTTGCATCGGAGGCAGCGGCAGGCTCGACGTGGGAGGCATCATGGCTCGGGGCTATCAACATCAGGGGTGCAGGCATCGGCCGGAGGGCAGTAGAACCCTGGAATGGGAGTGGCTTCCGTGTGGGAGCGGTTGGGCCAGCAGATAGGTGCGGAGCGGCAGCGGGCAGAGGAGGAACGGCTCACAATGGTCAAGGCGGAGAACTCCATGCGGAGGGCGCTGAGGCGGACTGAGTGCCTCGAGGGTCTTCGCAGGGAGTTGGAGCTGGACACTGCATTATCCCTGCGGGACCTCGGGGCCAGGGAACATGCCCGCCTCCAAGCCATTGAACAGGAGTTCGATGATGCCCTGGCCCATGACAACAACCAGTGAGCCGTCGGACTAGCCCGCTGCCCTTGTAAATAGTTATGTAGTTAGTGTTAGGTTTCCTTTGCTTTTTTATTTATTTTGGACCTTTTGGACAATGGGCCACATTTTTGTATATAGTTTTATTTTATTAGGTAGTATTTTTATGTAGGTTTCATTTCTTCAGTTGGGATCATGGACCCTGGTTTGTTTATCTGTATATAGTTGACTGTTGGATTTTTTAATTTTTTTTTGGATTTACCCATGGAGCAATGGTTTTCGGTTTTGTTTTTACCTTGGATTTACTTTCTTGAACTGTGACTTTGGACACCTTTCCTTTGGATTATGATTTGTGGTTTTTCATTATTTTACGGACATGCTGCTTTGGGTTTTTTATTCCCATTGTCATTTGTTTATTTTTAATTCCATTTCTGCTGTTTTTAATACATTTTTTTCATCAAACTTCAATGTGTAGTATCATCTCATTGGTATCATGCATATCATGATATGGGTTTTGAGATTCACTGACACCCATTGGGTGTATGTGGGGGCCATGTGTTCATTTCCAAACTTGCTATTGGGGTTCTATCATGTCATTGCCATTTCTAAGTGGGTGGATGCAATACTCGAGTGGGTGTTTTGCATTTGGAGGCTGACCATAAGGGCCAGGGATCTAGATTGTGATGACATGTTGGCTGAGGGACATGTGTGGGGGCCTGCTGGCAGGTGCCCCGCAATGCTGGGGGGTGGGGGTGCCGGGGGACATGAGTGGGACATGAGTGGGGGCCTGCTGGCAGGTGCCCCGCAATGCTGGGGGGTGGGGATGCAGGGAGACATGAGTGGGACATGAGTGGGGGCCTGCTGGCAGGTGCCCCCGCAATGCTGGGGGGTGGGGGTGCACGGGGACATGAGTGGGGGCCTGCTGGCAGGTGCCCCGCAATGCTGGGGGTGGGGGTGCAAGGGGGCATGAGTTGGTGATCAGTAGTGCAAGGAGACATGTGCCTTTGCTGGGGGGGCATGCCCATGTTGGGTGGGCTGCCTGCGGGACATAACCAGGGATGCAGGGTAGTCCCCTGTGGTGTGGGCTGCCTGCAGGGGCCGTGGAGGGTGTACAGGGGACGCCGTGGAGGGTGTACAGGGGACACCTGGGAGGACCCACACTGCCAAATCACATGTAGGACTCCCCGGCACCCCTGAAATACACGTACCCTGCTGAAATCGCATGTGAAAATTCTCACGCACCCCTGAAATACACGCACCCTGCTGAAATCACGTGTGAAAATTCTTGCGAACCCCTGAAATACACGTACCCTGCTGAAATTGCTTGTGAAAATTCTCACGCACCCCTGAAATACACGTACCCTAATGAAATCGCGTGTGGAACTTCTCGCGCACCTCTGAAATACACGCACCCAGGCCAATCGCGTGTGGAACTTCTTGCGCACCCCTGAAATACACGCACACGCTCCCCCAGGCCCGATCACGTGTGGAACTTCTCGCGCACCTCTGAAATACACGCACCCAGGCCAATCGCGTGTGGAACTTCTCGCGCACCTCTGAAGTACACGCGCCCAGGCCAATCGCGTGTGAAACGTCTCGCGCACCTCTGGAATACATGCGCCCAGGCCAATCGCGTGTGGAACTTCTTGCACACCTCTGGAATACACGCGCCCAGGCCAATCGCGTGTGGAACTTCTCGCGCACCTCTGAAATACACGCGCCCAGGCCAATCGCATGTGGAACTTCTCGCGCACCTCTGAAATACACGCACACGCTCCCCCAGGCCCGATCGCGTGTGGAACTTCTCGCGCACATCTGACATACACGCGCCCAGGCCAATCGCGTGTGGAACTTCTCGCGCACCTCTGAAATACACGCGCCCAGGCCAATCGCGTGTGGAACTTCTCGCGCACCCCTTAAATACACGCACATGCTCCCCCAGGCCCGATCGCGTGTGGAACTTCTCGCGCACCTCTGAAATACACGCGCCCAGGCCAATCGCGTGTGGAACTTTTCGCGCACCTCTGGAATACACGCGCCCAGGCCAATCGCGTGTGGAACTTCTCGCGCACCTCTGAAATACACGCGCCCAGGCCAAATCGCGTGTGGAACTTCTCGCACACCTCTGAAATACACGCGCCCAGGCCAATCGCGTGTGGAACTTCTCGCGCACCCCTGAAATACACGCACACTCTCCCCCAGGCCCGATCACGTGTGGAACTTCTCGCGCACATCTGAAATACACGCGCCCAGGCCAATCGCGTGTGGAACTTCTCGCGCACATCTGAACTACACGCGCCCAGGCCAATCGCGTGTGGAACTTCTCGCGCACCCCTGAAATGCACGCACATGCTCCCCCAGGCCTGATCGCGTGTGGAACTTCTCGCACACCTCTGAAATACACGCCCCCATCCCAATCGCGTGTGGAACTTCTCGCGCACCTCTGAAATACACGCACACTCTCCCCTAGGCCAGATCGCGTGTGAGACTTCTCGCGCACGCATGTTCCCGAAACCCGTAATACATGTTCCCCGCTTTGCGTTTGCTGTTTGCTAGTCCGGTAAACTAGTACAGGGTTGGCGCAGCCCTTTGCGATGGTTTTGCGATCTTGATGGCTTTTCCTTGTGTGAGGACGTTCTTGGGGGCGTAACTGGCGCTGCTGCAGGGTCGCTGCGCCACGTCTGCTTTTGGAGGCAAGAATCCATGAATACGCTGTGCGCGGAAATTGATTTTTTCGCACGCGGCTGGCGCAGACATTCGCACGGGCACGCTGTACGCCAGCCGCGTGCGACACTTTTGTGAGGAATTCCATGAATCGGCCTATAAACATTGTCAGACAATGTTTAATGTATTGTGACAATACAATAATGTTTTGTGAAAAACTGTCACTACATTATACTAACCCACTACTGTGCAGACTATACATGCACTTTTATACTTTTATATGTACTTGTGTTGTGCCGCGGCACAAAAGAATTTCTTTAAAAAAACCCTTTTTTTCTTGTTAAAAATAAATCTTTATCGTTTTTCATGTATCCTATGGTGAATCTCTTTTTTCAGAGCTATTAATTATATAGCTCCCTTGCAAGGTCCTGTTGACCCCCTATCACGCATTTGGCTAGGGAAGCCTTTTGACAACTTCTTCCTGGCCACAGAAGATGAATGCCGACCCTCCCACCTAGGTTGGCACGGGTTCCTGGTTGTGAATAACCGGTCACCACGTGGCAGCCGGGGGGGTTTGGGTTGACTGAGAATTTGTGGATAGCTAGGGGGAGTTAGGAACACCGAAAAGAGGGTTAGGAAGTTTGAATGGATAGGGAAGGGGAGTTGAGGGGAAAAATACATAGCATATGTTTCAATGGATGGTATGAACACACATTAAACGGAACCAAACCAAGCTTTACCCGCCAGTTAGGCTCTTGGATCACCTGCACCCCTATGACTTACCCAGCATGCTCTTCCTTAATCAAGAGCACCTGAGACCCAGCCAGATTGTCTCCACCTCCTGTTCTCGAGTCCTTAAGTCCTTACCACACTTGGGGCAACCTGGATGCGAACAAGTCTAGTGGGGGGGTGACCTCCCACAGTGAGAATATTCTGTCTAGGATATCTCTGTCGAGTTGCTACTCGTGTTCTTCTGGAAGAGGGTGTCTGCTTAGGGTGTCTGCCAGAGAGATGCGTTCCCTGGAACATGTTGAGATGTTAGGGAGATGTTCTGCTTGAGTGCCAAATAAATGGCTGACCTCTTTCCTCTCCAATCGACCCTCCCAGGTCCAACTGGGGTCTTTCCTCTCTGACATCTTTTTCTGTACCTGTGGTGTCCCCCAGGGATCTAACATCTCTCCCTGGCTTTTCAACCAGTATCTGGCACTTCTCGCCCACCGCATCGCCGCTCTCTGCCCCAACTTTCAGTGCTATGCGGATGATACCCAGCTCATTTTCAGGCTAGCATCGGCCTCCTCTTCTCCTTCCCTCATCTCTGACTGTCTTTCTGCTATCCAGGACTGGTGTGCCGCCAATGACCTCTGCCTTAATGCCAGTAAGACTGAGATTCTACTCATCGGCACACCCACTCCCTCCTTCCCTGCAACTCTATGGCCGGCCTCTCTTGGCTCTCTTCCTGCTCCTATCTGCAAGCCAAAAAACCTCAGGGTCATCTTCGACTCCACACTCTCCTTCTCTCCTCACATATCTGACGTCTCTAAGAAGTCACACTACCAGCTACACCTCCTCAGAGGTATCCTTCCTTTCCTCTCCTTCCCCCAGAAGCTCACTGTCTCTAGAGCCCTGGTTCTCTCAAAGCTGGACTACTGTAACAGCCTCTATCTAAATCTGCCTGCTTCTACTCTCCGCCCTTTAACTCATCCAGAACAGGACTGCGAGACTTATCCTTGTCCTCAAGCCCAGGGACTGTATCTCTCCAGGACTGAAATCACTACACTGGCTCCCAGTGACTGCGAGGATCGAATTCAAAACCCTCTAAATTGTCCACAAGGCCTTCTGGGGCCTTGGGCCTAAATACCTTCAACTCTCTCTTCCTAAATATCTCCCTTCTCGAGCTCTTCGCTCATCCGCCTCCAACTCCCTCAGGGTCAGCTGATTCTCCAAAGAACGAGTTGGGGGCAGATCTCTCTCCGCTGCAGGGGCCTCCCTCTGGAACAGCCTTCCTGCCTCCCTGAAACTTGAGGAGAACCATCTCCGGTTCCGGAAGCATCTCAAAACCTTCCTTTTCGCCTCTGCTTTCTCTCCCCCTCTCCCCTGCTAAAGTTACTGAAACTGCACTGAATCTGCAACTGGGCCACTCACCGTTATCGGTCCTTGGCCCAGCCACTCTACCCTGCACTGCCTCCCTGGCATCCCCTGCACTGCGGGACTGTGTCTGTATCACTACAGCCCCCCCTTCCCAGCACTTGGCTGCACTTACCTCGCACTTGCCACTAGCTGGCCCTTGTTATTTATCCTGTATGCTATTAACCCTGCACTGCACTGCACTGCACTTTCCCCTCTCCCTTTCCCCCCTGCACTTTTCCCTTCCCTTCCCTTCCCTTCCCTTCCCTTCTACCCTTGCACTTGTGCGATCTGAATGACACCTGGCCTAGTAGGATCGTTGTCTGTCTCCCCGTGTCCCCCCCGCCTCGTCGCGCCTCGAAACACTTGTGTATAGGCGTGTTACAAATGCCATATCATATATCAAATATATTTTGGGGATAGCTTGGACAGACAGAGTGTGCGTCTCCTTGCTTGTTCAGATAGACCATGGCCATGGTGCTGTCTGTGAGGACCTTCACCATTTGACCATTGAGATGTTGCTGAAAAGCCTGGATGGCCTTAAGGACTGCCAAGAGTTCGCGCAGTAGCGTGTGTCCACTGGCCGTGGGGTGGAGGAAGTGAGCCCCCCCCCCATCCAGTGAGTGAGGCATCTGTAGTTAGGATTGCTTGTGCTGGTGGAGCGCAAAAAGGTTTTCCTTTTAACAGGTTGTCCTTGGACCACCAGCGAAGAGCCTGAGCCAGGATTAGCAAAACAACCACTAGATCATCCCACTGTCCGCTTGTCTGAGACCACTGTTTCGCCAACCATTCCTGCATTGGACGCATGCGCAGGCGTGCGTTTGGAACCAAGTGAATGCATGAAGCCATCATCACGAGCAAGCGCATTGCTTTGCGTACATTTATCTGGCGATCAACCTTGTAGTGAGGTCCCTGCAACAGAATGTTCTGGACTCTCTCGTTTAAGGGGAAAGCCAGCTCCTCTACTGTGCTTAGGCTAGCCCCTAGCAATTGTTTTATTTGGCTGGCGACTAGACTTGATTTCTTTTCATTTGTGGAGAAACCCAGATTGAAGAGAAGCTTTATTGGCTTTTGTGTATTTAATTTTCAAATTTGAGGAGTTTGCCCAGTTGTTAGCCAGTCGTCCAGATAAGGTTATACTGGGATGGGCTTTCTGCACAGGTGTGCTGCCACTACTGCCAGCACCTTGGTGAATACCCTTGGTGCCGAGGAGATGCCGAATGGGAGTACTTTGAACTGGTAGTCTACTCCCGCCATCCTGAAACACAAGTATTTTTGGTGCACAGAGTGCATTTAAATATGAGAGTATGCATCTTTCATGTCCAACGTCCCCATGTAGTCTCCCCGTGTTAGGTGTGGAATCACCTCCTGTAGCGTGGCCACACAAAACTTTTGGGGTTTGACATATTTGTTCACAGGGAGCAGATCGAATACTGGTCTCATGGTAAGGTCTTTCTTTGGCACAAGGAAGTACATTCAATAAAAACCCTGGTTTACCTCATTTGCCGGGAAGATCTCTATGGCGTCCTTCTCAAGCAGCACCTTTATTTCCTCCAGCATGTTTTGTTCGTCTGCTGTCATTTTCTTCTGTCTAGGCGGGCGGTAGGGTGGGATTTGTAGCAACTCAAAATACCCACCTGCCACGGTGGACAAAACACTCTTGTCCGGCATTAACCCCGCCCATGCGCAGGTGAAGTGTGAAACTTGGCCTCCTACTGGAGAGGCATGGGAGGGGACCTGAAACGGTGTGTCATTGTTTGAGAGGGTTTGAGCCTCTCCCAGGTGAGGTTCTACCCCTTCCTCTACCCCTTTTATTTCCTCTTTGAAAATTGGACGAGAAACCTTGGCCTTGTGACTGGCCCCAAAATGAGGACTGTCCACTTGAGAGTAGCCTGAAGAACGTTGCGCACACTGGCCCTGAAATCTCCTAGAATTTGAGGAGCCACGTTGGGAATAGGGTTTATTTGTCAACTGTCGAAGGGATTTAAGAGGGTCATACTCCTCCTTGGCACTCTTCATGGTGTCTTCTATGGCCTTCAGGAATAACACATTTGGCTCCACTGTCATATGTAATAGGGTTGCTTGAGTCTCTAGCTTGAACCCCGACTGTCTAACCCAAGAATGGCGCTTGATGGACATTCCTTCCACTGCGATAGGTCCTGCATTATCTGCTGCATGAATGTTATTCTTTAGTATGCAGTTTGCGATCCGCTTGCCTTCTGAGATAGTCTTCAGTTATAGAGCCTTTAGTGGTTCTGGGACGGCTTCTATTTGGCATTCCAGATCATCTCATTTGTGGCAGCCAATAACTCGCTAACAACGTAGTGTTGCTAGCAATTCTGGTCTGGTACGCTCTAGAAGAGGCGACCTTTCTCCAGAAAGTATATATCTTTTTTTCTCTGCATGTCTGGCAGGGCTTCTGCTGATGCCAGGGAAGTGCCCCCCCCTTTTTCTGGTGGTGACCACTAGAGAATCTGGCTTGAGCTGACCTCTGATATACAGGGGGGTCTGTGGGCACAGGGCTGAATAGCTTCTCTATTCTAGGGAGCACTGTCCTTGTGAGACTAGGCGCTAGTAGGGATAAGTTTCTGGACAGACTGCAGGAGTGGTATAAACTGGGTGGCGGGCCTTTTGTCCCCCAGAATATCTTCCATGAAGTTCTTGTCAACCTGTGCCTCCTGAGTGTGATATTGAAATGCTGTGCCGCCTATAGTAGCAGTTCATTGGACTGGAGTTGATTGTCAATAGGCGAATCTGCTACCGGCTGTTTCTGGTGGTCTGGTGACTGAATAACGTAAGTGTCGTTGTCATAATACTGGTCTTGGCCATAGAGGTCCCCCAGAGACCCTGGGTCTGCTTGGTCATCATAATAGGAGTCCTGAGTTGGGTCTTGGTATCGATTGGTGTCTTGGAATGCCGAGTCTCGAATACCTGGAGCAGAGGTGCTCGGCTGTGGCTCAAGACGAGACTTTGTGGCAGGGGGTGGCTGTGCTGATGCCCCTGGCTGTGAGGCATCTTTAAGAATTGTTAATTGGTCAGGATGTCTGTCCATGAAGTCTACGAAACAAGACATTCACCTTTTAATCTTATTGAATTGTTCAGGTGTATATTCGCAATTGGGCAGGAAACCTGACATGACAGGAGTGGCCTGTCCTCCTGTGAATACAAGAACATGGTGCATTTTGCAAATCCATCCATGTGAGATTAAATTATGGGATATGTTATTAACAACCACTTCCCTCTTTTTCTCTCTCCCTCCCATACCCGGTTTAATGCAATATATAGGGCTTCCTCCTATTTCTGAAAACTCCAGTTTCAGCAATTTACAATCAGAAGAAATCTGACCGCACACAAATAGTGCAAGTCTCCAGCCCTGAAGAAAGTGGTGACACTCATTGCTATACCACTGAAACCGGTCGGCTTCCCATGTGATCTGAGTAGACTAACACAGATCAGGAAGATCCCTACATCAGATCCTTTTTTCGATTTGATCCCGACACTAGAAGGGATCTCTGACGTTTACGGAGAGGGGAACGGAGCTCATGGACATATACAAAAAAGCAGACCTCCAAAAAATCCCCCTTAAAAACAAATAGGAGTTAACCTTTGACTACTAGCCCTCTCTGACTAGCCATAGTCAAGGTTCAACACTGTACAATTTTAACCAGTTGTGAAATCCAGAAAAAGCAAATAAAAAAAGTTATTGTTTATTTGGAAAACAACGTTGAAAATAAACCCCAAAATTGTATGAAACCCTGAAGGCAATACTCAGGAACCTGTAACAATGGAGTAAACCCAAAAGAGAAGCAATAACAGAATAAATATAGCTCGAACACGAGTGTGATACAACGTTAGGGAAGATTCGAGGCTTCGATTCCCAACCCAGGTTCAAACCCTTGTAGATATCTAGCCTAGAGGACAACCAAGAGGTGGTCGAAAACACGTGTCGGCTGTACTGACCAACAATTTAAAGACTTTTTACTCAATGGGACATGGACTTTGTATCTGAATTAACTTTGAACTGTGGAATTAACTGACGGGGAGAGCGCTGATACTATAAGACCCAGCCCATTCATGTACTCCTATTCACCTTTTTCATTGGCCTTACGGGTGGCCTTTTGGTAGTCACAGCCTCCCTTCCTCACACTATTTTACAGTGTTTTAGCGACTTCCAACCTAAGGATCGTATCTGTAACTTATCTTTGATCTATCTAGATAGTACATTACAGCTCTGCAAACGTAAAGCGTGTGTAATGCTTTTTCTCCTCTACTTTGTGGATTTTTGAAGAACACTGGTAATTCGATACATTGATTGACATGGAACTTTGAGATGAGGTTTGGTGAAACCTTGGGTGTGTTCTTAACCCAACCTTATTTTTGTGTATAGTTACACATGGTTCTGATACAGACAGAGCTTGTAACTCACTGATCCTCCAGATTGAGGTGATGACAACCAGAAAAGCCATAGGGTAAGAGTTATTTAAGTGGTGCTTTATGCACTGGTTGAAAGGGGGGGGGCCCATAAGTCGCGTGTACTGTGTTTAAATCCCACCCTGGTGGAGGAATGAGACACTGCCACCTTCCATGAAGGCTTTAACTACTGGTAACTTCCACCATCATGTTTTCTGTTGTGATGTGGTCTAAGCTGCTAATTGTACTTTAATAGAATTATAAACTAGACCGTAGTCTAAGATACACATGATATATTACCACATCTGTCGCTGAACAATCTATGGGATTTACCTGTTTTTTCTTACATCAAATGACAAATCCTTTCCATTTGCTGAAATAATAGTGCCTGGTGTTCAGTTTTCCTGCCTCCTCTATAAAATCCATACATCACGAGTGAAGATGTAAATGAACAACCTATGACCTCAGGAGCTAGGATGCCAAGTGGTTGTTTGCGGCATTGGTGTATTAGTTGCCTGTTCTTAGGTATTGGATTGGGTGAAGCTTGGTAGGTATAGAGACATGTGCAGTAGGTGTGCGTACCATGGTGGTCTTGCCCACATTAGTGCAATGAGTATTATGATGTAGTTTGTGAAATGGGGGTGGGCAGATGCAAATATCGCACACCACCCCATCCATAGTGCACTGCCAAGGTACCCTGGTAGCAAAGTTTTGGCCTTTTCCGTTTGCTCTTGTTGCAAATAGGTTGACTCTTGGGTGTCTCCATGTCGCAAGGATCTGTCGAGTGTATTGGTGTCGAGTTCCCACTCATGTTCTAGTATTAACCCTCTGCTGACCGAGTCTGCCAGACAGTTGTGTTCTGCTAGAACAGCTTGTGCTTGGATAAATATGTTCCTTTGAATGCACTAGTGCCACATGTTTTTCACAAGAAGAACAAGTTACTTTCTTACCTGGTAACGTTCTTTCGATGGGATGGTCTGACGACGTATTCCATATCTATGACAGGTAATCACCACAGCTGTGCTGCTTCGGAAACTTTTTTCGGCGTCTGCGTCCTGCGTCGATGACGTCGATGCGCTGTCGTCGAGGACCTCCTCCGACGTCCGACGTCATCCGATGTGATAAGTAGGACGCACGACGCCCGTAGCCTCAGTTGTAGTTTTTTCCCCCAGAACGTGTGACATTAGTCAACTGCCAGTCAGACACAAAGCCTTGCGGAACGTATGCTGCAATCGCAAAAGAAATTCTGCAGCGGGGAAGGCAGGGCGGGAGCGATATGGAATACGTCGTCGGACCATCCCATCGAAAGAACGTTACCAGGTAAGAAAGTAACTTGTTCTTCGAGGGGATTGGGTCCTCCGACGTATTCCATATCTATGACAGACTCCCAAAGCAGTACCAGAGCAAGGAGGAGGGAAAGAATTTAGAATCAAAATGTAGAACTGCCAATCAAATAGCAGAGCAAAGGACCGCTTTGCCAAAGGCCAGATCCTGTCCTCGGAGGGAATCGAGGGAATAGTGACGTACAAATGTATGTACAGAAGCCCAGGTGGCTGCATCACAGATGTTGCGAATAGGAACGCCCCTCTGCAGGGCAGAAGATGCAGCCATACCCCTGGTAGAATGGGCCCGCAAGCCAGCCGGCGGGTCCTTACCCGCCAAGCGGTAACACTCCGAGATGGCCAAAATAATCCAGCGAGACAAAGTCTGTTTCATCACAGCCTGTCCCAAACGCTTTCCAGTGTAACCAATAAAGAGTTGATCATCCACTCTGACCCGGGACATGCGTGAAACATAACAGCTTAAAGCTCTCCTAGGATCAAGCCTATGGAGCCTCTCCTCTTCCTTACCAGGATGTGGAGGAGGATAGAATGCAGGAAGAACAACCTTCTGGGCCAAATGAAATTCCGAAACCACCTTCGGAAGAAAAGAAGGACGAACTCTAAGGACAACCCTGTCCTTATGAAATACAGTGAAGGGTGGCTTAACTGAAAGTGCCTATAACTCACTCACTCTGCGAGCGGAAGTAACCGCAACCAGAAACACAGTTTTCAGAGTTAACAGCCTCAAAGGGCAAGAATGCAAAGGCTCAAACGGAGCACCCATAAGAAACTTAAGAACAAGGTTTAAATCCCAACCGGGCACCAGGAAAGGTGACGGAGGGAACACATTAGTGAGCCCTTTCAGAAACTGTGAAATTAAAGGGATTTTAAAGTAGGAACACTCTTCAGACGAGCGCTTAAAGATGGACAGCGCCGCCAGGTAACCTTTAATGGTACCCACTTGCAAGCCCCTGTGGGCCAAAGAAAGTAAAAAGGACAGAACCATGGGGATGTCATGTGCAAAAGGATCCACATTCTGAACTCTGCACCAGTCGCAGAACTTACGCCAACGGCACAGAGACTTTGTTGCTGGCCTTCGGGCCGAGAGCAACACCTCCATCACGTCTTCAGGGAGGTCCCAATCCTTATACCTCAACCTTTCAGAAGCCAAGCGTGAAGGTTGAGGGATCTGACTTCTGGATGGAGAACTTGACCCCCCTCCCGTGAGAGTAGATTGTCTTGGTAGGGGAAGACGACGTGGAGGGCAGATGGACAAGTCGAGAAGGTCCGGGTACCACGTCCTCCGAGCCCACGCCGGAGCAATGAGGATCATCCGGGAACCGAACTTCCGTAACCTCCGCAGCACTTGCGGGATGACGGGGACTGGAGGAAACGCGTACAGCAGCCGGAATGACCACTCCACCACGAACGCGTCTCCTAAGGGTCCTCTTGGAGGAAATTTCCGCGAGCAGAACCTCTCGCACTTCCGGTTGACACTGGAGGCGAAGAGATCCACTTGAGGGGACCCCCAAAGGGCGAAGATCTCCAGGAGAATCTCCTGAGCCAACTCCCACTCGTGAGAGATCGTGCTCTGCCTGCTCAGAGCGTCCGCCGTCACGTTTTCGTCTCCGGCCAGATGAACTGCCGAGATCAAAACTTCCTGCTGGATGGCCCAGAACTCGAGCTGCATCGCCTCCCTGCACAGAGGAAGTGACCCTGCCCCACCCCCCCCCCTTTTTGTTGAGGTAGTGCATGGCCACTGTGTTGTCCGTCAGGATCAGGACATTCTTTCCTCGCACAGTCGGCAGAAAAGCCTTCAGGGCTAGCCTGACGGCCCTCAGCTCCAACAGATTGATATGGAGTCTGGACTCCGACGGAGACCAACGACCGCTGACTGTCAGCCGGTTGGCATGAGCTCCCTATCCCATCAGGGATGCATCCATCACGATCGTCACCTCCGGCCAGGGAAGCCAAAATGGAGCCCCCTTCATCAAGTTGCCTTCGACGGCCCACCACAGAAAGGTTCCGGGCGACCGAGGGCTGCACCTGAACCGGGTCCGACATCCTGCCGGAGGACTGCGACCATTGCATCTTGAGTGCCCACTGCAAAGATCTCATCCGGAGGCGAGCCTCTGGCACCAGAAGAATGCAGGTTGCCATGAGGCCGAGCAACCTCAAGAACTCGAACGCTGGGAGCGTCTGGGCATGCTGAAACTTGTGCACCATCTGCTGAATGTGAAGAGCCCTCACCTGGGGAGGAAAACACTGCCCCAGGGAAGTGTCGAGCACTGCTCCGATGTACTGGAGCCGCTGTGTTGGCATCAAATGGGACTTCTTTAAATTGAGGGAGAGGCCCAGCCTGTGAAGGGAGTGGCAGGTGACGGACAGATGATCCAGGACTTGCTCGGGAGAGCTCCCCCTGATCAACCAATCGTCCAGGTAGGGGTAGACGTGAATCCCCCCTTGCCCGAGATGCGCTGCCACCACCACCATGAGCTTGGTGAAAACCCTCGGGGCGGAGGTCAATCCGAACGGCAGGACCCGAAACTGAAAGTGCGACCGCGAACCTCAGGTACTTCTTGTGCTTGGGATGGATCGGCACATGGAAGTAAGCATCCTTGAGGTCGAGAGACACCAACCGGTCCTGAAGCTGAAGGGCCTGTAGGACTTGAGAGAGTAACCATCTTGAACTTGTCCTTCCTGAGGAGTTTGTTAAAACCGCGCAAGTCCATGATGGGTCTCAATCCCCCGTCTTTCTTCGAAATCAAAAAATAAGGGGAATACCATCCCTTGTTCCTCTCCGCTACAGGCACCAGTTCTATGGTGCCTTTCTCCAGCAGGGCTTGAATTTCCTGCGCAAGGAGCGGATCCGGACTCTGCAAAGAGAGGTTCCCCGGTGGATTGTCGTGAGGCCTGTGCCGAAAGGGAAGACAGTAGCCGTGGGTTATGATCTCCAGAACCCACACATCTGAAGTAATGGCACGCCACTCTACAAGATGCTGCGCCAGCCTTCCCCCAACCGGCGGGACATGGCCTCATGACTGAGTGGTAGCGGCTGCGGCGTTACCTGAGGGCAAAGAGGCAACTGCCCGAGCGGCCTTGGCACCACGGGTACCCTGTCGTCCGACGCTGGTACCCCTGCGATGGCCTCTTTGACTGCCAGCTCCTCTCGCTTTACTGAAGGACGAGTAATAGCAAAAGGAACCACCCCTCCATTGCTGTCCCCTAGGACGAAAAGGCGGAGGTTGGTGAACTGCAGCGCCCAACAACTTCGCTGCAGCTTTTGAGGTCTGCAACCTCTCAAGGCTCTCGTCAGCCTTGCTGCCAAAAAGGTGTTCACCGTCAAAGGGCATGTTGAGGAGCCGGGACTGCACATCAGGAGCAAACCCCGACTTCCGCAACCACGCAAACCTGCGTATCACGGTGCTCGCCGCCATGGACCTGCTGACGCATTCAGCCATGTCCAAACACGACTGAACAGACTCTCACAGGGCATCCTTACCATCCTGGACCATAGCAAGGAAACCATCCCGTTCATCCCCTTCGGGAATATGTTCAGCCGCTAACGCAACACAGTTCCACAGAGTGTGTGTGAAACGAGACAAGGCACAAATGGAGTTGGCCGCCTGAAGCGCCATACCACCAGAAGAAAACACTTTCTTCGCCCAGCCATCAAAACGTTTGTCGTCCCTATCAGGAGGGATGGTAGGGTACAACTCCTGCTTTGCCGGGGCCGTGGCCGCCTGCACCACCAAACTCTCCGGAGTGGGGTGCCTGGTCAAGTAGCCGGGGTCGCTACTGGCTGGACGGTATTTTCGCGACAAGGACCTGCCCACCGCCGGGAGACTCTCCGGAGCAGTCCAAGCCGCCGCCACCCTTCTCTGTAGAGCCGTATGAAACGGCAGTACCGGGTCAGTTGGGGGACCAACATCAAGGATGTCCGTGAGATCATCCTGCACAAACTCCCCTGGGGGAGCTGACCATCCCAAGTACTCGGAAACCCTAGCCATAAGGCGCCGGTACGAGGAATCGGCATGAGAGCCAGGCTCAGGCCTACAAAACTCCACCTCCGGAGAGGTGTCCAGTCCACTGGCATCATGCAGTGACTGCCTCAAATCGTCAAACTGACTATGGCCCGAGACAATTTCATCTGGAACCTGACTAGGAACCAGGCCATCAGAATCCTAATCCACCTCCGAGATATATTCCAGGTGGCGAAAAGAAGGCACCCGAAAGTGCTTGCTCTTAACCAGAGCCTTCCTAGGGGGTTCCCCCATGCCACGGGGTACCTCTGACACCCCGGCCTCGAAAGGCGTCGAGGGCTTCGAGTGAATCGGCGCCGGCGTTGAGAGAACAGGCATCGGCGCCGAGAGGATTGCGTCGACGTCAGATGCAGCGCTGCCAGCATAGACAGTCCTCGAAGCTGGAGCTCCGAGCGTGTCCTTCGATGACCTGAGCGTCGACGGCTTCCTCGGAACCGGAGCCTCGAGAAAGCCTGTCGACGCCCTCGACGCCTCAGACGTCGATGTCTTCCTCGAAGACATCACAGGTGCACACGGCCTCGAACGCGTCAAGGACCGGGACCTGGAACGGGTACGTCGAGAACGAGTCCCCTTGTCCGAACGGGACCTCTCCCGTGACTCGTGCCGACCACTCTTGCGAGCGGTGTCTTTCGACCTCTCACGACCGACCCCACTCGGGGGCGCGGACGGCATAGTACCCTGCGACTCGAGAATCGCCAGCATTTTCTTCCCGAAGGAAGCCCATTCCTCCGGCGTCACACGGCTGGAGGGGTAAGCGACGTGCCGGGCAGAGTCCTCAGAAGAGGACCTGGAAGACGACCGCTGTCGGCGCTTCCGAGAATGCCTCGAAGAGGCCAATGAGTGGCGAGACCGACTCCTAGAAGGAGACCCACGAGACTTCCGACGATGACGCGGAGAGTCTCCTCTCGAATCATCCGTCGAAAACACTGCAGACTTCGACTTCCGGGGCTTGGACACCCGACCTACCGACAACTTCTTCTTACGTTCACGTAAGGCTTTGGACGTGAGCGACTGGCAGTCGCTACAGTCATCCGTGTCGTGGGCCTCCCCGAGGCACCAGAGGCAGGCGTTGTGCGAGTCCGTCACCGACATCTTGGACCCACACTCCCCGCACTTCTTGAAGCCCGGACGCGGGGTCGAAGACGAAGTAGAAGACATCTTCACACGAAGGAGATTCTCACAAAAATGAATAGGTTCGAAGAACCGAGAAGAACAGAACTCCAAAGAGACGAGGCGTTAACCGAGATTCACGAAGCAACACGTTCGCGGAAAAAACGGAACTGAGGCTACGGGCGTCGTGCGTCCTACTGATCACATCGGATGAGGTCGGACGAGGTCCTCGACGACGGGTCATCGACGCACGACGCAGAAAAAAGTTTCCGAAGCAGCACAGCTGTGGTGATTACCTGTCAGATATGGAATACGTCGGAGGACCCAATCCCCTCGAATAGACACTTTGAGTATGCTCCGCCGTGCTTGCTGATGTAGAACATCGCAGCTGTCTGTATGAGAATGCTTTTCCCCTTCAGAACCGTCTGAAAGAAACCAGTGTCATTTTTATTGTAAGCGTTTCTTGCCAATTTATGTGGCATCGTTTATGCTTGTACCATTTTCCTTGTGCAGCAAGGAGTTGACAATGTGCTTCTCATCCTGACAGGATATACTACCTTGAAAGGCGTCTTCCTCTGGTCATTTTGTCCGTTGACCACCAAAGACAACTCTCATTTACTGTTTGCAAGACTACCACTAGATTGTCCCACTAGCCTGCTTTTTGTGACCATTGCTCCCTGCAAGGCAGTTGTATTATGCACATGCTAAGACCTTCATGGGAGTTATGAAGATACAGGCGGCCCTCATGCCTAGAATTACCGTCCTGACACTTCTCATCTAACCACCGTCGAACAGTGGGAGGAGTGTTTGTAAATCCTGTACTCGTGCTGGTGTAGGATAGGCAGTTGCTGATGAAGCTTTTAACACCACCCCAGGAAGAATGTTACTCTGGCTGCTAAGAGACTGGTCCTTTTCTCGTTTGAGAATCCGCAGCTGTGTGGCAGCGCTACAGTGTGTAGAAGACATTCCGGGGCATTGTTCCCATTAGTAGCCGGTCATCTGAATAGAATGACTTGCCGACGACTGCGAGCACCTTGGCGAATACAAGAGGTGCTGATGCAATTCCAAAAGGTAGAACATTGAATTGGTAATGATTATTTTGCATCCTGAATCTGAGAGTAATGACTCAGGAATATTGAAATATGAAAGTATGCATTTTTATATCTAGTGCCATTGGAGTTCTCTCCTTTTAGGTGTGGTATGACCTCCCCCCTACCCCCCCTATAGGGTTGTCATGTCCGCCTTTGCTGTTTTACATGTGTTTGCAGTTCGTCCATCTAGCACTGGTCTCAATATCTTGTTGTCAGAATGCACACAATAATGGAGGAGAGGAATCGACACTCTCCCCCGAACCACAGAAGCCGAATGAATTCGACCCTCCACCCGTGGTTGGCACAGGCGCCTGAATGATTTACACAAGACACCACATGGCAGCCAATGGGGGGAAGAGGAGTTAGGAAGAGGTTGTGGATAGGGTAAGGATATAGGAACACCGGATAGAGGGTTAGGGAACTCCTAAGGTGGATAGGAAAGGGGAAGAACAGGGAAAAAACCTCCTTATCTAGTTCTTTACTCAACCAAACACATGGGGTATGTGCTATTAATCTTGCCTCCAGCCTACCTCTAAATCGTATAAACACACCTTAATATGTGTGAACATGTAACAAGATAAACATATAGCAAGCATAGATGAACACAAACAATGGAATTAAATTCCATACATGAAATACATGGCACATGGCCCGTTGGGCAAGCTGAAGCAACACTGAACACATACAGCCATAATGTACATGCCCAGACAAGGACATCAGATCACTGTTATGCCCAAAAAGCCCCTAACCCTGAATGTCCTGTACTGTATGTTGCTGAGTTAGCAACCATAAACATTGTCCGAACTCTGCCGTGTGCCTTTAAACACACGAGTATTAAGCATCGAAGTCCTTAACAAGGATTCACTGAAAACACACACTTTGCGGTAAACTCGTAATGTGCCCAGTACTTATCTGAGCTCCGAGCGGCCCCACGGGACCACTCGGAGTCTGAAGAAAGCGCTGTATCAACTGCCAGCCAGTCCACCCACTTCGTCTTGCTCCAAAGTCTTACTGGCTGTAAGGAAAGCTCGGTTCACGTCTCGCTCCGACCGCACCCATCCAGGAAAACAAAATAAGCCACACCTGCGGGCGCGAGCGTGTTTGCTTTATGCTGCCTTTCATTACTTGCAGCTGGCAATGCGCGGCAATTTGCATTGAACTACAGGTCCTCCCCGGAATGCTGGGAAATGTAGTTCTCTTTACCAATGTTTTAATAAGCAAACTTAGTTACTCCCCGGCGGCACCAGCCCTTATTCCTGACATTACCTCCTCTCCCAGGCCTCTTTCCAGGACCGGGTTTTGCCGGATGTTTTAAATGAAATAATTTCACTAATCTGGGGGCATATACGCCTCTGCTGGTTCCCATGAACAGTCTTCTGGTCCGTAACCTACCCATTGAATGAGGTACCAAAGATGCTTCTTTTTCCTTTTCACGTCCAAAATCCTTTTAACCTCGTATTCCTCTTGTCCATCTTGTACAATGGGTGGAGGCCGTTTGGTCTTCATTCCGGGAGCTGCAGGTTTAAGTAAAGATACATGAAAAACCGGATGTACCGGCACAGTCTTTGGCAAACGCAATTTCATAGCAGTATTTGATACACACTTACATATTTCATAAGGACCAATAAACCGAGGCCTAAATTTACGTGATCCTACCAATGACAGATTGCGTGTTGATAACCAAACCCGATCCCCCACTTGATACTGTGGACTCCTTTGTCGATGTTTATCTGCCTGTCTTTTATATGCTTCTTTGGCGCTCTCCAAATGTGTGCGTGCCCTCTGTCTGACTTGAAGAAGCAACTGTTTTCGCTCTTGCAACGCTGGCATATTTTCCATGTTCGGTAGTTGTTCTGGTATCATGTTTTGTTCATGCCCATACAAACATTCATTAGGTGCCATTCCCAAAGAACTGTGAAAAGTGTTATTATATGTAAACTCCGCCAACCACAGTGCCTGCACCCACGATTCTCTGCCATCCCCCAGGCAACCTCTCAGGTATTGCTCCAATGTCTGGTTCACTCTTTCGGTCTGCCCATCGGTTTGGGGATGATAACTAGTGGACAGAGCACAATTGATTCCCAACATCTGACAGAAAGCACGCCAAAACCTGGATGTAAACTGCGAGCCCCTATCTGACACAATGCTCTTTGGCAGACCATGCAATCTGACTACATGTTGCAAAAACAACTCTGCCAACTTGCCTGCTCCTGGAATTCCAACACATGGAACAAAATGGGCTTGTTTGGACAGAAGATCTACCACCACCCAAATGGTATTGAATTGATTAATTATCGGGTGGTAGGTCAGTAATGAAATCCATTGACAGGTGAGTCCATGCTCTTTCAGGAGTGGCCAATGGTTGTAAAAGCCCTCTCTTTTTTACATGCTCAGACTTATTACACGCACAATTTTCACAATGTAATAAATATTTCTCCACATCTTTTCTTAATGTAGGCCACCAAAAGTACTTCTCTAACATGATTTGCATTTTCCTTTGCCCAGCATGTCCTGCTAAAGGAGAATTATGGCACCAATACAACGCCTTTTCTTGTAATTCTTTGGTGGGTAAGTACAAATGCCCAGTATGGTAAGGCAACCCCTCCCGCACCATCCGTTTTACATCCATATTCTTCCACTTCTGCATTTGACTTGGTGACAACACCTTCTTTATTTGGTCAGTTAAATGTTTAGTGACTGCTCCAATAACTTTTTCTGGGGCAATAATTGTTTTGACTTCCTCTACTAGATTGTCTGTATTTTGTTGTCGGGATAAGGCATCCGCCTTCCCATTTTTACTTCCTGGTCTTAATGTTACCACAAAATCAAACTCATTAAAATACTGGGACCATCTCAGTTGTCTCTGACTCAGGGTTTGTGCAGTTTTAAAATATTGCAAGTTCTTGTGATCCATTACCACCGCCACCTGATGCCGTGCCCCTAGTAAATAATGTCTCCATTCTAGAAAGGCTGCCCGAATGGCCAACAATTCCTCATCAGTAATGGAGTAATTCTGCTCACAACCGGTCAATTTCCTAGAGAAAAATGCCACTGGATGCCATACTCCATCCTCCTCTTTCTGTGACAGTATAGCTCCTATAGCCACATTGCTAGCATCCGTCTCCCCCTGAAAAGCTTTCTCAGTGTTTGGATGTCTTAACACTGGTGCTGTAGTAAAGGCTTTCTGTAACGCTCACCTGATTCCCGTAGAGGCACCGGTCTTGACTGGGCGTATACCATATCTTCAAAGGTGATGTGTAACACACGGCTGGCTCTTTGGGCTGGACCTCTGTGCACTGTATGTCTGACTCGAAGGGTAAGATGTCTGCAGATAGAAAATATGGGATTAAGGAACTGGGTTATTGAATGTCTCTCTCTTCTTCCCTTTCTCTTCTCCAGTAGAACCCCAAAGGTTAACGCTCTCACCTTAGGTAAGTGAACGCCGTGCTCTCCATCTGCCTCGGGGCAGGGTGCTGTAACCAGTTTCTTCACTGGATAAGGGGAGCAGGCCTCTTGACTTCAGAGGACTGCTGTCCGTCGTTTACTGCACGAACGGTAAGTTTCGAGTAATTCTAATGTCTTTAAAGTCTTTAGTAATGATGTTTCTTGTTTTGCAGGGTTCCGGCGATGGCGGGCTGAAGTGAGTTGAAGATGGAGCCCGTGTGATGAATAGAAGCGCCTGGAAGCACGTAAGTAAGCGCTTGTTGCCTGCTTCACGATGCGCTCTAACTGTCTTTTTATTTTGCAGGTACAAGTTCGGAGCGGCTGCAGGGTGCCGGAATACCCACTGGGTTAGATGTGGAAAGGAGTAATGGCACGTGAGTATTAAAGTTCCCCAATGTCTTTAAACGCACCTTGTTTTGTCTTTCAGATGCGGGATGCAGCGCCGAAGGCCTCCGGAGCGTGCAAAGAGTTGGTAAGCTTTTGTCTTTCAGATGCCGGAATGCAGTGTGAAGACCTCCGGAGCGCACGAAGAGTAGGTAAGCCTTTGTCTTTCAGATGCCGGAATGCAGCGCGAGGCGTTGGTGACAGCCGATGGACCAGGTAATTGAAGAGCTGTCACTGAAGACCGTAATGCTAACCTGTTCTTTCTTGTCTTTATAGGTGTTGCTGAAGACTGGATTCAGGATGGTAAGCCTTTTTCCTTAGGCCCAGGATCAGATGCAGAAGACACGATGAGCGTTCTGCTGCAGAGGATGCAGAATAACGCAAAGCAAGATTCATCCATCGGGTGTGGTTTAAATAGCCTCCTGTAGTGCTTAGGTGTCTCCTTCCACAGCCACGCCTAGGTAAGAAAAGAGTTCCTGCTTTCCAGAAGAGTTCCAGTGTTCTGAATCTAGGGAGTGGCTCTTGCCCCACCCAACAGGAAAAGTAGTTCCAAACAGAAGAGGATCAGAGGCTCAACTGGCAGGCAAGTAAGCAGCATGGTCTGCTGCAGGTAAGTCCACCCAAGCATTATGAGCCCGGCGCTTCCAGCACTGGGACTGGGCATATTTATGAGCCTGGTGCCACTGGCGCCAGGACTGGGTCCAAAAGGTCCCAATTGGGACTGGTTGGCACTCGGAACCTGGGTTATGGATCTGCTTCCAAGGGAGTTGGGAAAACCCTGACCTTTTGGAAGCAGAGATCATGACAGTACCCCCCCTCAAGGCCCCTCCCAAACCGGGCTTCTCCGGGTGTTTTGGCTTGTCAGGAAATGTTCGGTGAAATCTTTTGATTAGGCGAGGAGCGTGGACATATTCAGCAGGTTCCCAGGATCTCTCTTGGGGGCCGTAGCCTTTCCAGTCAATTAGGTAAAATAGTTTAGATTTGGAGATCTTGGAGTCCAGAATGCTTTTGACTTCAAACTCGAGTTCTCCATCAACTAGGATAGGTTTTGGAGATTTAGTTAGTCGGGTTTGAGGTTGCACGGGTTTTAATAGAGAGACGTGGAAGACCGGATGTATCTTCATGTGAGGGGGGCAAGTCCAACTTGACCGCTACTGGGTTTACTATGGTAGTGATGGAATAGGGACCAAGGTATCTTGGGTTGAATGTGCGTGGCCCTTTTAGAGGTAGATATTTGGTGGATAACCAGACTTGATCCCCTACTTGATATTGAGGGGCTTCCTTCCGATGTTGATCTGCTCCTTTCTTGTATTGTTCTTTAGCCCTTTGAAGGTGAGAAACAGCTTCCTTAAAGGCTTGGGTGATTGTAGAATGCAGGTAGTCTACTGCTGGTGTTTCAAGATCTTGGAGGGGATCCAACTCCGAGGTTCGAGGGTGACTGCCGTACAAAAGAAAAAACGGGGTTTTCCCAGTTCCCGAATGGACAGAGTTATTGTAGGCATATTCGGCTATCCAAAGGATGTCTTTCCAAGTTTTTTCAGTTTGTTGCAGCATGCAGCGTAAATACTGTTCCAGAGTTTGATTGGTCCTCTCGGTTTGTCCGTCGGTCTGAGGGTGGTGACGGGTCGATAGTCTCACATCAATTTGAGCCGACCGACAGCAACTTCACCAAAAATGAGAAATAAATTGACTACCTCGATCCGAAATTAGAACCGAAGGAAAACCGTGCAGTCGGACGATGTTTTCGAGAAATTCTCGGGCCAGAGTTGCTGCTGTTGGCAAGCCTTTGAGCGGAATGAAATGCGCCATCTTGGAGAATAAGTCCACGATTACTAGAATCGTATTGTATCCGGAGCATGGAGGTAGATCGGTGATGAAGTCCATAGAAAGCGTATGCCAAGGGCGAGGTGGGATGTCAATAGGGCGAAAGAGGCCTGCTGGTCTTTCCTTTTGACTCTTGTTTTGGGCGCATACTCCACAGGACATTATAAAGTCTCTGATATCTTTTTTCCAAGACGGCCACCAGAAGTAGCGCTTGATCTTTTCTGAGGTCTTGGCCATACCGGGATGTCCTTCCATTAAAGAATCGTGATAACAAGAGATTACTTTTTTCTGTAAATCTGTGCTGGGTAGGTATAATCGTTCTTGGAAATACAATAAGTTGTCCTTTACTGCAAAGTCCTTTCCCTGCAGATGCCAATTCTGTATGTCTGCTGGAGTTACAAGTTGCCTGGCTTTATCCTTAACTTCCTCTATGGATTCTGTGGCGATTACACCCAGAATTCTTTGTTCGGGAATGATTGGTACAGGTTTAGGGTTGATCAAGTGTTCTTCCACTCCCATCCGAGAAAGGGCTTCAGCTTTACCGTTCTTTGTACCAGGTCGATAGGTAATTATGAAGTCAAACTCGGCAAAGAATAATGCCCAACAGAGTTGTCTAGAGGATTGGGCTATTGCGGTTTTCAAATATTGCAGGTTTCGGTGATCCGTAATCACAGTAACGGTGTGTCGGGCCCCCAGCAGATAATGCCGCCAAGCCTTAAAGGCAGACTTGATAGCCAGAAGTTCCTTGTCAGTAATCGTGTAATTGATTTCAGGAGGCGAGAATTTGCGGGACCAAAATGCCACGGGATGCAACTGATTGGTTACCGGGTCCTTTTGTGATAGAACTGCCCCCATGGCAAGGCTTGAAGCATCAGTTTCCATGATGTAGGGGAGTTCGGGGCGAGGGTGTTTTAAGATTGGTGCAGAGATAAATTTAGTCTTCAAATCCTGGAAACCTTGTTCCGCCTCGGTAGACCATTCAAAACGTTTGTTTTTCTTTAACAAGGCAGTGATGGGCTGGACTATTCGAGAGAATTCGGGGATAAACCTGCGGTAAAAGTTAGCGAAGCCTAACATGCTTTGCACACCTTTTACGGAGGATGGTGATGGCCATTTGAGAACTGCATCGACCTTCTTTGAATCCATACGCACTCCGCCAGGTGATATGAATCCCAAGAATTCAACTTCAGTCACGTTGAAAACACATTTTTCCAACTTAGCGAAAAGTTTGTGTTGACGCAATCTTTCGAGGACCATTTTCACGTGTTTCCGATGTTCAGATTCCGATGAAGAATAAACGAGGATGTCGTCAATGTAAACAACACCACACACATCTATGAGCTCTCTGAGGACATCGTTCATAAAATATTGAAAGGCGGCTGGGGCATTGCAAAGTCCGAAGGGCATGACCTGATATTCAAATAGCCCATACTTGGTGCGGAAGGCCGTCTTCCATTCATCGCCCTCTTTTACTCGTACCAAGTGGTAAGCTCCTCTAAGATCCAGCTTTGTATATATGCATGCTTTTCTGACTTGGTCCAGGAGTTCAGGGATCAAAGGTAACGGATATCTATTCTTAACGGTGATCTGGTTCAGGGAACGATAATCTATACAAGTTCTAAGGTCTCCTTCCTTTTTTGGAACGAAGAACAAAGCTGAAGAAGCAGGGGACTTGGAAGGACGAATAAACCCATTTGCCAGGTATTGATCCAGGTATTGTCGAAGGTGAAGGTTCTCAGGCTCGGTGAGGGCATAAATTCTACTACAAGGAGGAGTAGATCCAGGTATCAGGTCTATCTGGCAGTCATAAGACCTATGAGGAGGTAGAGAGTTAGCCTGATCCTTCCGGAAAACATCTTGGTATTCTAGGTATTCGGGAGGTAACTGGGGAGTCTCTGAAGAAATTGCTGCCAGTGCAACACCAGGTGGAGGGTGACAAGTAGAGACACATTCTGGAAACTGGACCGTTCTTGCTCGCCAATCGATCAGAGGATTGTGTTTCTCTAACCAAGGTATTCCTAGAATAATCTGAAACTGAGGGGCCTTGATCACATCGAACACGATCTTCTCATGGTGTCCATCTTGACTTACTAGCTTCACCTCTTGAGTGGTATGCGTTACTGGCCCGGAGGCTATCTCCGTACCATCCACCGTAGTAATGACGTCCTTTACAGCCTTGGGACAAAGAGTTAGATTCATCCTCAAAACCATTTCATGATCCACATAATTGCCGATGGCACCGCTGTCGACGTAAGCTTCAATTGAATGTAATCGATCCGGATTATCAGGGCTAATGAGGACCATAGGTATCACGAAATGCGAGGTCACGGAACTGGTTTTCACGCTCGGCAAGAGGACCTCTATTCTTGTTGGGCGAGGTCGTTTCCCTGCTCAGAGTTTGTAACTTTGGTAACTGCAGCTCCTACTGCCTTCTTGGCAGGTTTCACCGGACAGTCTCGAAGAAAGTGCCCTGAGTTTCCGCAATAGAGGCATAATTGCAACTGTTTTCTCCTTTCCCGCTCCTTTTGTGTTAGAGGACCTTTCAGACCCCCTATTTGCATGGGTTCCCCGGAGTCTACTCCTTTGGAAGGAGTTGGCGGTTTGGAAAATACTCGAGCATCAAACTTGGAACGATCGGCCTTCCTGTTCTGCAGACTGTGATCTATTTGAACGACTAAGTCTATATAGTCCGAACAATCTTGTGGGGGATTCACTACTTGGGCTAACACATCTTTGAGCTCTCCACGTAGACCTCTATAAAACAGCGTAATCCTTTTGTCCTCAGGCCATTGAGTTTCCACTATCAGTCTGTTGAAAGACGCAATATAAGCCAAAAGGTCTTGATTACCTTGTCGCAACGAAAGAAGCTCATTGTCCAAGGCCTGCCCCTGTGAATGTCTTGCGAACAGTTTTTCCATACTGAGCTGAAAAGCTTGAAAATCATGGAGGACCGGATCGTCTTGATTTACTAGAGGGATCGACCAGTCTGCCGCATTGCCACTAAGGTACGAAAGCTACTTTAGCTTGATCAGTTGGAAAGGCTGCTGGCCTGCATAAGAAATGCAACCGGCACTGATTGATAAATACTGCAAACCTCTTTGGGTCACCAGAAAATCGTTCGGGCGGAGCCAGAGGTACATTCCCAGGTAGGTTGATCTGCACTGGATTCATAGAGGATGTAGAAGGAAGATTTCCCCCAGATGCGGGTAACGGGGTCTGTCCGGCTTGTGACTGTAGCAATTGTCTAGCGAGATCATCTGTTCGCTCCTTGGAAATAATCAGTTCCCTTCTTAGAGCGTTCGTTTCCTGACGGGCTGCATGCACTTCTGCCCTTAGTTCCCCAAGTAACTGGGCTAGCTGGTCAGTATCCGAGGTTTCCATAGCGCCTGGACGGGAGTTTTGTGGTAGGCTTTGCGTTCTGCAACGCTCACCTGATTCCCGTAAAGGCGCCGGTCTTGACTGGGCGTATACCGTATCTTCAAAGGTGATGTGTAACACACGGCTGGCTCTTTGGGCTGGACCTCTGTGCACTGTATGTCTGACTCGAAGGGTAAGATGTCTGCAGATAGAAAATATGGGATAAAGGAACTGGGTTATTGAATGTCTCTCTCTTCTTCCCTTTCTCTTCTCCTGTAGAACCCCAAAGGTTAACGCTCTCACCTTAGGTAAGTGAACGCCGTGCTCTCCATCTGCCTCGGGGCAGGGTGCTGTAACCAGTTTCTTCACTGGATAAGGGGAGCAGGCCTCTTGACTTCAGAGGACTGCTGTCCGTCGTTTACTGCACGAACGGTAAGTTTCGAGTAATTCTAATGTCTTTAAAGTCTTTAGTAATGATGTTTCTTGTTTTGCAGGGTTCCGGCGATGGCGGATGACGGGCTGAAGTGAGTTGAAGATGGAGCCCGTGTGATGAATAGAAGCGCCTGGAAGCACGTAAGTAAGCGCTTGTTGCCTGCTTCACGATGCGCTCTAACTGTCTTTTTATTTTGCAGGTACAAGTTCGGAGCGGCTGCAGGGTGCCGGAATACCCACTGGGTTAGATGTGGAAAGGAGTAATGGCACGTGAGTATTAAAGTTCCCCAATGTCTTTAAACGCACCTTGTTTTGTCTTTCAGATGCGGGATGCAGCGCCGAAGGCCTCCGGAGCGCGCGAAGAGTTGGTAAGCCTTTGTCTTTCAGATGCCGGAATGCAGCGCGAGGCGTTGGTGACAGCCGATGGACCAGGTAAGTGAAGAGCTGTCACTGAAGACCGTAATGCTAACCTGTTCTTTCTTGTCTTTATAGGTGTTGCTGAAGACTGGATTCAGGATGGTAAGCCTTTTTCCTTAGGCCCAGGATCAGATGCAGAAGACACGATGAGCGTTCTGCTGCAGAGGATGCAGAATAACGCAAAGCAAGATTCATCCATCGGGTGTGGTTTAAATAGCCTCCTGTAGTGCTTAGGTGTCTCCTTCCACAGCCACGCCTAGGTAAGAAAAGAGTTCCTGCTTTCCAGAAGAGTTCCAGTGTTCTGAATCTAGGGAGTGGCTCCTGCCCCACCCAACAGGAAAAGTAGTTCCAAACAGAAGAGGATCAGAGGCTCAACTGGCAGGCAAGTAAGCAGCATGGTCTGCTGCAGGTAAGTCCACCCAAGCATTATGAGCCCGGCGCTTCCAGCGCTGGGACTGGGCATATTTATGAGCCTGGTGCCACTGGCGCCAGGACTGGGTCCAAAAGGTCCCAATTGGGACTGGTTGGCACTCGGAACCTGGGTTATGGATCTGCTTCCAAGGGAGTTGGGAAAACCCTGACCTTTTGGAAGCAGAGATCATGACACTTTCTTTAATTCTTTAAAAGCGTTTTCTGCCTCAGAATTCCAAATAAATCTTACTGCCTTCCGAAGTAATTGTGTGATAGGAGAGATTATCTTGAAGAAATTACTAATGAAACGCCGATAAAAATTGGCGAACCCTAAGAATGATTGGATATCTTTAATGCACTGCGGGGAAGGCCACTCAGTTACTGCCTGCACTTTCTTGGGATACATAACCACTCCTGCTGGAGTCAGAATAAATCCTAAAAATTCAACCTGTTTTACATGGAATGCACATTTCTCCAATTTTACACTCAGTTGGTATTCCTGCAGACGCTTCAACATGGCCTGTACATGTCCAACATGTTGTTCTGGGGAATCTGAGTATATCAAAATGTTGTCAATGTAAACGATAACAAAAATGTCAATGAAATCTCGCAATACTTCTTGCATAAAAAACTGAAAGGCCGCCGGAGCGTTACATAAGCCAAATGGCATTACAAGATAATCAAACAACCCAAACTTAGTTCTGAAGGCCGTCTTCCACTCATCACCCTCCTTAACTCTCATCAAGTGATAGGCACCTCTCAAATCAAACTTGGTGTAAATCTTTGCGGACCGTACTTGATCCAACAAGACAGAAATCAAAGGTAAAGGAAACCTATTCTTAATTGGGACCTTATTTAGTGCACGATAATCAATGCATGTTCGTAACATGCCTTCCTTTTTGGGAACAGAAAATAGGGGGGAAGAAACAGGAGAAGTTGAATGTCGGATAAACCCTTTAGCCAACATCTCATCAAGATATTCCCTGAGATGTTTGCTTTCAGTTTCAGTGAGAGCATATATCCGACTGCAAGGCAACTTGGCCCCCTCCACTAATTCGATAACACAATCATATGGTCGATGCGGAGGTAGTTGTTCCGCTCCTTTTTTGTCAAAAACTTTTGCAAATTCCATATACAGGGCAGGGATCTCTGTTTCCACCGCTCCTACTACTGGCACATCTAGTTTCCTTTCCACCAACAATGCTGCCGGCCCCAATTCTGATAACATATGTTCCCTACACTCCTGTTCCTCGAACCACAACCTCTGCTTTACCCAGTCAATTCTTGGATTATGTTCTTTCAACCAACGCATTCCCAGGATCACACCAAACTGAGGTGCTGCTATCAAATCAAATGCGATTTCCTCTCTATGACCTGCCGCACATATCATCTCCAATTTCTCAGTCTGCTTCCGCATTGGTCCGGATATCAACGGGGACCCATCCACTGACTGCACACCTTCCACCCTCTCCTTGTCTTGCACAGGTAATCCTAAATGTTCAGCCAAAGTAATGTCTACAAAATTTCCCGTAGCCCCTGAATCCACCATTGCCCATACCTCTTTTTTGGACAACGCAAAACATAATGTCACCAATATATAAAAAGGAGAGGTTTTACTTCCAACCGTGTTTGCTACCCATCTGGGGAACCTTGCTTCAATCTGGCCAGACACCTGTGTTCCCCCTAAGGCCGGCCCATCTCTTTTACCGTTTCCTTCTTGCTCTTGTCTCCCCCGCCCCCTTTCTGACGAGTATTAGGGCAATTCCGGATAAAATGCCCTGCTTGTCCACAATAGAGACAGATTGTTACTTTTACGCTGCTCTTTTTCCGCTGTTGATAAAGGTCCTCTGATACTACCAATCTGCATGGGTTCCACCTCACTCACCCTTCCTCCTCTACTTCCATCTAGTCTCGCAAACGAGACGGCCTCCCGTCTTTTTCTTTCACCTCTTCTCTCGTTCAATCTGTGATCTAGTCTCAATGCCAAATCTATCATAGCTGTACATGTTCTAGGTTGCGGCTCCACTTGAGCAATGGCATCCTTTAGTTCATCCTTCGATCCTTGATAAAATAACACTGTTTGTTTAGCCTCTGGCCATCCTGTTTCAATCACCAATCTATTAAATTGGGTCACATACGTTACCAAGACTTTAGCACCCTGCTTCAACCCTAATAATTCTTTATCTTGTGCCAAAGACACTTCCCGCCGATGAAACAACCTTCCAAATTCTGCCAAAAACCCATCCCAATTATAGAGCAAAGGATCATCCTTTTGAACCAAGGGCATTGCCCAGGCCGCCGCATCCCCTGTCAAGTATGATATTACAAATGCCGTTCTGGCCTGAATGGTTTCAAACGCTGTGGGTTTACACAGGAAATGCAATCTACATTGTGTAAGAAACATCATATACTTCCGAGGATCACCAGAAAACCGTTCAGGTGCTGCTAACGGTACATTACTAGGAGATTGAACAATAACGGTAGCATTTTGACTAGTATATGGTTCTCTAACATAAGACCCACTAGCCCCCTCCAAGGGAGTTCGTTGAGCCACCAAACCTTGTACTTGTACTTTTAGGTTGTCTGACTCTTGGCGTGCCTGTGCTAATTCTAACTGAATATCTTGAAGAGCCTTTAGCACATCGGCTAAAGGCGGAGGAGTCATATCCATTTGGCTTGGGTGGTTTTAGTATCCCAATATGGGGGTGGCTTATCATGTCAGAATGCACACAATAATGGAGGAGAGGAATCGACACTCTCCCCCGAACCACAGAAGCCGAATTAATTCGACCCTCCACCCGTGGTTGGCACAGGCGCCTGAATGATTTACACAAGACACCACGTGGCAGCCAATGGGGGGGAAGAGGAGTGAGGAAGAGGTTGTGGATAGGGTATGGATATAGGAACACCGGATAGAGGGTTAGGGAACTCCTAAGGTGGATAGGAAAGGGGAAGAACATGGAAAAAACCACCTTATCTAGTTCTTTACTCAACCAAACACATAGGGTATGCGCTATTAATCTTGCCTCCAGCCTACCTCTAAATCGTATAAACACACCTTAATACGTGTGAACATGTAACAAGATAAACATATAGCAAGCATAGATGAACACAAACAATGGAATTAAATTCCATACATGAAATAAATGACACATGGCCCGTTGGGCAAGCTGAAGCAACACTGAACACATATAGCCATAATGTACATGCCCAGACAAGGACACCAGAGCACTGTTGTGCCCAAACAGCCCCTAACCCTGAATGTCCTGTACTGTATGTTGCTGAGTTAGCAACCATAAACATTGTCCGAACTCTGCCGTGTGCCTTTAAACACACAAGTATTAAGCATTGAAGTCCTTAAGAAGGATTCACTGAAAACACACTTTGCGGTAAACTCGTAATGTGCCCAGTACTTATCTGAGCTCCGAGCAGCCCCACGGGACCACTCAGAGTCTGAAGAAAGCGCCGTATCAACTGCCAGCCATTCCACCCGCTTCGTCTCGCTCCAAAGCCTTACGGGCTGTAAGGAAAGCTCCGTTCACGTCTCGCTCCGACCGCACCCATCCAGGAACACAAAATAAGCCACACCTGCGGGCGCGAGCGTGTTGGCTTTATGCTGCCTTTCATTACTTGCAGCTGGCAACGCGCGGCAATTTGTGTTGAACTACAGGTCCTCCCCGGAACGCTGGGAAATGTAGTTCTCTTTACCAATGTTTTAATAAGCAAACTTAGTTACTCCCCGGCGGCACCCGCCCTTATTCCTGACACTTGTTTGGGAACCAGAAAATAAACAGGAGAGTATTCCGTTGTTTACCTATTCTCTTGCTACTCATTCTATTGCTCCATTAGTAGGAGTGCCTGGATCTCTTCTAGCAGGACCTTTAGATGCTCTTGATCTACTGGCCTAGTTCTGGGTGGACGATTGTGCCGTTTTCATATTAGCTCAATTAACTGACCCGTTGTTACTCTGCTCAGTTCCCACTTGTCTGAAGTTATACACTCCCTTCTCGTGGGTAAGAAGTCCTACTGTAGTAGCATTGGAGGGGGAGGGGCTTTTACTGGGCAGTCTTTTTGTGGCAGGGGCTGCCTCTCTTGAGGTCTGCCATCTACAGCATGCTCGACCTCCGAGGTTGTTGCATGCTTGAATAGCTGCTAGTTCCTTGTGGGAAGCTGCTTTGACAATCAAGGTACCTTGCAGGAAGTTTCAATGTCCTACTGGTGGACTTTATGGTTGGGCCCTAAAGAACCACCCGCCAGCAAATGGCTCCCTCTATTGAAAGGTGTTGCCAGTTACGGGTCCTAGGATTTCTTTTTATAGTATCACGCTCATTCTTCACCTTCTCCAGAGCCTTGTCTACTGCGGTTCCAAACAGTTCTCCTCAATAGGTTTGCCTAGTAGTTTTATCTTGAATTTTGTGTTTAAACCCAGACCTCCTAAACCAGACGTGTCATTGGATTATGCTATTTCCCCTGCCGATTCTCCTGCCTCCAAGGTGTTTTTAATAATTGTGTTGGTAGAATTCATATCCCTAGTTAGAATTTGAATCATTGAAGATTAAGCAGGTTCAGCGACATAATCAGCGAGATGTTCAACTTCATCCCATTGATCGAATATATTAGATTTAGAATGTTTTTTAATTTGTATTTAACAAAATTAGTTGTTTTTACAAAGGCGACTGTTTCCTTTGTTGTTTGTGGAGTGACTTATTTCTTACTTCCTTTTCTACTATTCTCTTTTTTCTGTTTCACTTTCCATTTTTCCTAAGGCAATTTGTAAGATTTTAGTGGTGGCAATTTCCCATGCAGTCTTTTGGCCATTGATTATGCGTGGCCACCAGGTTGTTTCTTCATGGTCCCCCTAAGGTGCCAGGACCGGCTTTAGATAACTTTCTCTAGTTGTTAGTAGTGCCGGGCATGAGGTTGCTAGATGGCGAATGCTTTCGACTTCGTCCTTCTGCTTGCATAGTCTGCATGCATTCGAGTTTGACAGACCTCTGATGTACCGAATTTCATTAGTCGGGAGTAGGATCAGTCTCGCTCTGAGGAAGAGGTGGCAGAGCGGTTTGCTAGGGAATTTTCTGTATATTTCTGCTGGATCGTTTGCTTTTCTAGCAAAAGGCGGCAGATGACTTAAGAGCTTATTCCTGTCCGTCCTTTCTTGAGTGTTGATCCAGTCCAGTTCTTCTCATTTCTTTTTTATTCTGAGTGGGTTCTGTAACAGCTCTTCCTCTGAGCATGCGATGGTCTCCAGTTTGGCCTTTTTCTTTGTCACCCAGACGGCTAGCATTTTGGATCTGCCGGACTTGATTTCTTTGTGCAGCAGGTTATGTAAGGGTGATGCTTCCGAGAGCAAGATGTTTCTGTAGAGTGTCATGCTGCTGTTTTCCGCTAAGGAGATAAGGCCTAGATCTCTTCTGATGGCTGGCATGAAAGTACATTTGGGAAGAGACAGCACGGACCTCCAGCAGAAGCCTTCAATTTTTTCCCAGATCTCCTCTGGTAGCGCCGGCATGGCTTTGGCTCCGTATAGCAGGGTAGGGACCACTTTTGCTTTGTAGTAATTTAGCAGGGGGATCAAGGAAAAGCGACAGAATTTGTTATCTAGCATGCGCGCTTGAGTTGAAGATCTTGCTTTCGTCCAGATGAAACGTTGCAAGCATGTTTCTGAGCGAGAGTTATCCAGCGTAACACCTAGATATTTGAATTCCGACACTACTTCGATTTTGTTGTTTTCAAGTTGCCATGATATGCTCTTAGGCCGTTTGTTGTTTTTTTTTTGGTTTTTCCCTAGTATCATTATCTTTGTTTTCTTGAAAATGATTTGCAGTTTGTTTGTTTCGATATATCTTGCTAGGTTAGTTAGATGCCTCTGAAGGCCGATTGGTGTTTGATCTGCCAAGGGGATGTCGTCCGCATATAGTAATCTTTCAACCGCCGCTTCTCCTATACTCGGTGGGAAGGCTTTCACCGTTGTTGACGAGCCCTTGTAATCTCCTACAAAGGCTGTGAACAATGCCGGTGCAAGTGGGCAGCCCTGCTTTACCCCTCTGGATGTTGTTATATCGTCTGATAGTAAGCCTTTTTTGTTTTGAATATCTTTTCGGACAATTGGCAGCCAAGAGTTTTGCCCACAGTAGTGGTCTGTCAACCATGTCGCATGCTTGTGAGAGGTCTATGAATGCAAGGTACAGCCTTGACGAGCCCTCCTGGGCTTTGCTTTTGAGGGTGCTTAGGAGCATGATATTGACAATAGTTCCAGAGTGTTTTCGGAATCCTGCTTGGAACGGATTGTTGAGTCGCAGTTTTGATCCGGACTTGAAATTCGTGCAACAGGAGTGAGGCGAACACTTTCCCAATCGTGTCTAAGAGTGCGATTGGCCAGTAATTTTGTGGGTGCGTCCTGTCTCCCTTTTTGAAGATTGGAATGACCACAGCCGTGGTCAATGATCTCGGCAGCAATCTGCTGGCAGTGCATGTTTTAAAGACCATGCGGATGAAGGTGGACCATTCTTCGGGGAAGTTCTTCAGGTCGACGTTTGTCACCCCGTCTGGTCCTGGGGCCCTTGAGTTTTTTAGTTTGCGAATGGCTGTTTGGATGGTTTCTCTGTCCGCTATGTCTACCCACTCCTCGTATGTCTCGGAAGTGTTGGCATATAACGTTTCGGGTGGGCCTCTGAAGAGTCCGTTGACGTGGGCTATCCAGCAGATTTCGCTCACGCTGTTAGTCTGGCTTGGCTCAGTGTGTTCTCCTAAGGATTTGATCAGCGTCCAGAATGCTCTGGCGTTCTTACCCACCTATTTTTGAGAGCATTGCTTCAGAGTCTTTTTGATATAGGGTGAGTCGTTGATTTCTTAACCAGGCTTTGTATAGAGTTGTTTCTTTGCACAGTTCTGATTGCGTTTCCTCAGTATTTTTGTTTCTTGCCTTTCTTTTTAGGCATCTTATTATAGCTCTTTTCGCCACCAGCTGCTTGTCGTACTGGTGCTCAGGGTGGTCTTTCAAGGTGAAATTTTTGCTTGTCTTCGCTTTGTATGGACTCAGTAAAGGTTGATAGTCCGGTTCTGAGTCCTCTTGCATTGTTTTAGAACCCAAACAGTTGTGGTACCTGGCTGTTAAATCTTTTATTATGTGCTCAGTTAGTTTTAATCAGGTCCCTTGATGATTGTACTCCGTTTGTGTTTCAGCTCAAAGTGTTTCCCAGGTGGACATCGTCCAAGTTGCTTTGAGCAAATTGTGGTCACTTGCAACCATTCTTATAACTTCATACGAAGTTGCCAGGTTTAGCATGTGGTCGCTCGCAAAAATGTAGTCAATAGTGGCGCTTGAGGTGTCTCTCTGCCACGTCGGCCATCGGTTTGGATTGGGGAACGCTTGCTCGAAGTTTGAGCATCCTCTCGACTCCATCAGCTCCATCCATCGTATACCTCTTTTTTCCGCAGGGGTCGTGTCGAGTTTCGTCTCTCCCAGTGTTGCGGGGCATCTGGCGTTTAGATCACTGCATGTTATGATGTCGGTCACTCCGTTTTCAGTGTACAGCATATCGACTATTGTTTCGACGGAGTTTAGGAGACCTTCGTTCGTTATGATTTGGGGGTTCCAGTAGACTACGTTGATTGCAATCAGTAATTTCTTATCTTTTCCGGTTTTTTTTGGGATCTGGCACGGTCCAGCGTGTAAGTGCTGCTAGATGAGTCAGGGAGACTGACAGAGTCCGTTCGATGGGGATTCCTCTGCCTGATTGGACCGCAACAAGGATTCCTGCAAATGGATGGCGCAGTTCATTTTTTTTTTGCTAGTGAGTTCACTATGGTAAACCCATCGAGGTGTGGGGTTTCTGATAGCCAAGTTTCTTTGAGAGCTAAGATGTCAGTCGTTTAGGTTAACGTCACCTTTTTGCATCAGGTGTCTGTACCCACGCGTATTCTAGGATCCGAAAGTTAATGTTGATGTCGAGTGGACTGGTTCTTCAAGCTTCCCCGACGGTTGTGCCTCAATTCCATCTGTAGCAAATTGCTATTTGTTGCTCCGGAGTGACAGCTTTTTCGGCAACCACACCCATAGTTGTTTCAAAGGTGAAGACAGTGGTTTACTTCCTTCCAGATTTGGAGACTTGTCTGCTGCCCTGTCTGCACTCTTGAGGCTCTTTGAGGATGTTAGGGCAGTTGTGCTTCGAGTTCCATTTTGTTGGTTTTGTGGGCTCTCCGAGCTGTGGTTGTCCCTCCCAGACGTTTTTCTTGATGTTCTGTCCCTTTTTTTATTTGTCCCCGTTATGTAGGGAGATCTGCTGCGGTCCGATTTCCTTGGGTCTATTGATTTAACTTTATCCCTCGGTGTTCTTGTGGCGTTGTGTGGATTTTCTGTTTTGGGCTTGTAGTGACTCCTTCATGGCGATTGCTTTCGCCTGTGGTCTGAGGCGGCAGAATCTGATTTGGATTTGGTCAGTATTGATAAATGAAAGCCTCGTGAGGTTAGATCGTCCTGAGCTTTTCTGATTGAGGACGGGAGGGCGGAGGCTCTTATGTGTATATAAGCTTTTGCGATTGTCCCTCTGTGATATGGTTCGATCCTCACGTAATCTTCTGTTTTCAGGCATTTCAGTGTCGTGGTTTTGCTGAAGATGTACCTCACTGTTCTTCTGTTTAGCACCATTTCATCCTTGTTCCTTGATGCTTGTTCTAGCTTCAGGCTCAAAGTCGGAGAACTGTGTTCTGATCTTTCTGGTCGGGCTCGTCTGCCATAGTCTTCGGAGTATTCTGTCCATTGGTTCTTTTCTTTTCGATCTCTGCCCAGTAGTTCGGGGTTGCTGTGTCTAGATGGTTCCCTGACACCCTTCATTGCGGATTCCTTTTCTTCATTTTTGTATTTTGAGGTTGTGTCGCTTTCACGATGATGGCGATTGCTTGGTGGCGCTTTCGATGGGGCTCCGTGGGCCCTGCTACTCTCCTGCTCTTCCTGCCTCCTTCTGCTGCACGAGACTGACTCCTGCGGGTGTCTTGTCCTCTTCCTGTTGTGTAATTTTGCTGGTTGCTCCATTGTCATCTGGGCTCTTTGTGGGATCTTGTCAGTTGGGGGTGACCTTTGCGTCTTACCATCTTCCCCTAGTGCGGTATCATTCAGGTGCTGTGAGATGTTCATGGAAGACAGTGAGGAAGTCATCTGCTGTTCTTGGGGATTTCACCTTTTGGTTCGGCGAGCGTGCCCCTGTTTGCGACTTCATTTTGTCTGTGCTTGGTTTCACCTTTTCCGTAATGGGCCTCAATTTGGTTATATTTTCTGGTGGATTTTTGATGCTGGTATTTTCTCCCTGCTGCCTTCGCCGACCCGTTGAGTCGTGTAATTTTAGAAACGATTATTTGGTATGGGTGATCTGCGGGGTTTGTGGATTTTTTCAGTTGTGCTCTTGCCACCTATAGGCACCCCCACAGTTTGTTCCTTGTTAATTTCACCTATCTTATTTCTCGTTGAGCTTTCCTTCAAGAAAAAGATCTCTGGTAGATTAGCACTTTTAGGGGACTTAGTGCCTCTTGGGGAGTTAAAGATGCAGAAGTTATCCCATTGTAAGCTCTTTTTTGTAGCCGACTGCTGTTTTTTCAGTTCAGTTTGAGTGCTTTGGGATGCCGTAAAATTTCCTTTTTTGAAGCCTTGATCTTTGTTATTTCGTTGTTCTCCTGACTCGTTGTCAATGGGCGGAGATCTAGTTGTGCAGTCTCAGCAATAACTTGCTTTTTTTTCCATCGCCTGGATATATCCTTCTAAGTATATTAATTTAGTATTCATCATCGCTATAAGAGTTGTGTGGTCTTTTAAGTTGTCATTTATGGACTCATATAGCTTGCAGAATGGGGCCAGCGCTATTGTTATCGCCGACATGATGGTTGTCATATCGTTTTTTTTCGTTGGGGTATCTTTTTGCATGGGCGGCCATTGGTTGCCCAGGCTCTGGCGTCTCTGGGCTGTGCTCGGCGGGGAGGATTGGTTGAGTCAGCGTGGAGCAGACAGTAGGATTAGGGAGTTTCGATCAATCCTGCCCGATGGTGCTGGTAAATGGCCGATTTCTCTTTCCTCTCCCTGCTGGTGGATACTGCTGAGGGCTTCGTTTTTTGTTGGTTCATTGTAGAGTGATCGGTATGGGAAACCCCTGAGGCTAGGCGTGGGGGCCCTTCATTTGCCTTTGGTTGTTCCATTGCTCTCTGGCAGAGGGTGATTTTCCCTCGGAGATCTCGCTGCTGCTGTCATTACCGGATTCTGATCTGTTTGCTCCCGCTGGGATGTTAGGTGGCAAGTCCTGGGGTTGAGCGTTGTTTATTCTGGTCGCGCTGGCGAGTTCTTCTTGCACTACAGGGGGATTCTCATTTATGGCCTTGCTCTCATTGTTCTTTGCAGATTGCACCGCCGATTCATTTGGTGCTGTTACCGTTCCAGTTGGGAAATCAGTGAGATTGCTTGTTTTTCTGATTTTTATGGCCGGTGGAGGCTCCTTTATTGCCTCTAAAATCTCTGCGTCTGAAAGCTCGTCCAGCTGGTCACGGTTTCTCTTTCCCTGTTTTATGAAGACGTATTTCAGGGAATTCAGTTGTGCCAGTTTGACAAATGTCTTTTTGTGTGTGTTTGTGCTTTTTTGGCAACCCTGCCCCTCCTTGGAATTGGGTTTCTTTTACTTGGGCCATGTTTCTGCGGGTCACAAACTTGAGCTCTGCTCATCGTTTTGTGGATTCTTGTTTGGGGTGGCGGTTGCTGGATTTAGCCCTTTTTCATGGGAGCTCAGTTCTTCATCCCATTCATGACGTTCTTGGGGTGAGGGGCGAGTGCAGCGACTGGGCTCGTTGTGCCGTCGTCAGCCGGCAGGGGATCTCGCTCGATTTGCAAGTCCACCTGGCAGACGCATCCGTTCCTGTGATCCACCCTTCCCGGCTGGTGCTCCGCCTCTTCCGGATGCCTGACCATGGTGCTCGGCGTCGCGGTACGTTGCTCTCCATGTGGGACACTGCCCTCGCGATCCAGAACCCGAGGCGAAGAGCAGGTAGGCGAGGGAGGCTCTGTGTTCTCTGTTAGTAAAACGTGAAGAATGCGAAGAACCCAGAAGAACTGAGGGATCGCCAGTGTTTTGGCGGACTTTGCCTTGTTAACATCCAGTGGCGGTGCTGGGGTAGCGTCTTGGGTCTGGTCACCCGTTCCATTGCACGACTCAGCATTTCCCTCGATGGCAGCCAATGCGGCGGCTGCGAGCGTCTCCGCCTCCATGAGCCCTCCAGCCCCCGGAGTAGGGGGCGCATCAGCCGCATGAGTCAGTTGGCGATCTGACTTTGGGGGAATGATTTCCTCATCGCCGCAGTTCTCGATCTGGCTTTCCGCATGGTGGTGTAACACTTGGGTAACTACAGTGTTTTCTGTGAGTTTCATCGTGTGTGAATGATTGACTTTAGCCGGCACTGCAGCAGGCCCCGGGAACGCTTGGGGATAGCCGGTGTGGCCCTCTCACTGTCACCCAGTGTCAGAGGATGTTTGCAGAGTTTTGGCGGGCCGATTGTAAGCGGCTTCTTTGAGGGGTTTGGCTTGGCTGGGAGTCCATTTTGCTCAGACGTGGTTTTGAGCTTCGTAGGGTTCTTTTGTACCCCTCGCCATCCCCTTGTAGTTTATTTGGTGTTTTAGTCGCTAAGGTGGGGGGCATGTCTAGCAAGTCCTGACACGGACTGCTCAGACTGCGACTAGCTCTGCAACTAGCTCTGCGGCCTGGGGTGGGTTTTGATGGGTCCCCCCACACAAAATCACTAGAGCTGGAAAGCAGACTTCCAAAGAAGGTAGCAGGAAACTGGAGCTCGTAGAGGTAGCGACTGCACAGACTGCTCCTACCTCTGCGGATATATATATATATTACATGGGCGCGGTAGCATCCATGTAGTTATGGTTAAGTTGGTGTTTCCATAGGAAGAGCATTTTTTAGGTGGCTTATAACTTCGCTCCCCCTGGACGAATCCTCACCAAACTTTGCAAAAAAAGCATATGGCCCACTCTGAATTTTTTTTGCAAAGCTTGGAGAGGTTTGGTCGGGGGGGGGGGGCAAAGTTATAGGGGGGTCCCAAAACTTTTGTTTTTTCCCATAGACATAATGGGAAAAAAACTTTGCGCACGCCTACAGCCCAAACCGCTGGACGGATTTACACCAAATTTGCGGCAGGAGCGGGGGCTTGGTCCCAAAAGCGTGCTTTTGCAAATTTGGTGTAAATTCGTCCAGTAGTTATTTTTAAAAAATGACCAAAATGTAAGGCAAAAAAATTAGTGATATCTCCGTTCGCTCCGCGGACGGACTTCCCGGTTCGCTCCGCAGACAGTGCCCTGATTGGCCGAGCGGCATGCGTGATGTCCGCGGACATGCGTCGTGTTCGCTGATTGGACGGCGTGGTGCATGAAGCGCGTCAGATTTTCTGTGGTGCCCGCCATCTTGCATTCACGGCGACCGCGGACAGCGCAGTGAAACTTGGATTCAAAATTGTATTTAGTGGAGTGTGTTGGTGTGTAAGAGTGTTTGGGGAGGGAGGGGGAGGGAGTATGAGATAGGTTCAATGTTCTGTTTTTTTTGCAATTAAACAAAATGGGGGTGTTCTGAGAACGCTGTTCGTATTGTTCGTTGTCAGGTTGAAAGTGTTCTAAGAACCCTCCTTATGTCCGTTGACATTACAATTTCCTATGGCTCTTACCAGACTTTTTGTCCACTAAACAAATGATAAATCAGGCTGCTGTGCGTCGACATTATGTGATAATCCTATCACTTGCCCCATCGACCTAGCTGACCTGCTTTTGCGACACTAAATCATATCTCCCGCCCCTAAGCCTGACATTATCAAAGCATTCATATTCCCTGTCTCTCTCTGTGAAGGTACAGGATGCGTAGCCAAACGCGCCCAGTCGTCTCCAGTCCTACGCGACTTAACACAGAACCCGGAAAACAACACAGATCATCTCACAACACAGCGCGCAACAATTCGGAATATGAGCCTGTGATTTAAAAGCAAACAGCAAGATTGTACATTTCATAAAGTACTTTTATTTAACATCAAATGTTTAGAGAATATTCAACGATTTGCATTTGTCTTTGCTGTCGATCCGCAAAAGTTCATCTCGAGTCACGCGCTGTTCCTTTGCGGTACACAGGGTGTTGGTTTATGATAAAAGAAGCACTATGGTCGCACTGATAATCGGAAGGCTGTTCCAACAACGAGGCATTAGACCACCATAATGGTTGGTATGTTGCTTCTAGCCGCTAGTACCGCGTAAGGGCATATTGGTCCTTGGCGATTGTCCCATAAAATGGTGAGGGTCATGAAGTTGTTTAGAAGTAGCTGCACCTGGCAGTTAAAAAATCCATCGGCCGGGGTCTGAAAATCATGGCATTGACAGTACGGAAGGACATACCTGTTTTAAAAAACATAAATTGGTCTCACCAGCCGATCTTAATTAAAAATATTCATTTTATTTATCAGGGCGTGAAACTATTTGCTAGCGAGGATAGTGCAACGGAGTATGTTAACTTATTCCCATTAACCCACCCTCTGTCCTCTGCCTTTTTCAGAGCCCTCTAAGTGACAGGGGACCAATTCGGCAGTGATAGTGCGCGGTAGAAAACACTATGCCACATTGAACGAACAAGTACAACTTAACCGGGCTTTAACGCCACGCTATTGTTATTATATTCCGGTATAAAATAATCTAAAGGGTTACTTACATTATATTGGCATTTTCCATTGTCTAAGCGTAGTGCAGTCCCAAAATACGACTCTGTCTGTGCCAACGATCTTTCTCATAGTGATATAATATATAAAAGTGGTTTCGTTTCAGAAATGTCATCCTCATCGTGTCTTACGTTTTTGCAACACTCCTTCAAAAGAAGTCTTTTAGCATGATCCCGGTCTGTCAAGGTAAAAAAACAATAGAACCTTATAGTGCGAGTCGTGGGCCTCTCCGGCACGCGAGCAAAAAATGGAAGCAGCTGACCTGCACTGTAAACGACCATAAATTCTTAGTTTGCAACATTCTGTGTTCAGCCATCTCTGAGAAATTGCTTTTTACACTCCATTTTTGTATATTGTTTGCGTGCCAAAAAAAACCTTTGTTAAAGGGACGTTATGGTTCCAAGTAAAACCGAAAAACCCCTGAAATTCACCAGGTATGGTAAGCTAAGCAACCATAACTCGCGCCACCACCGTGCACTGCTAAGACTAACACCCAGGACATCAAAGATGACATCACAAATGTCATTGATGACATCACTGATGACATCACATGTGTATGTACTTTTCATGAAATGTGTACAAGGGATTCTTATTATAATGTTGCCAAAAAAGTGTCAAGGATCATTGCAATAAATATCATACCCTAATTAGTGCTTTGAACAATGCATTGATATAAATAGCATTCTATTATGGGGTTCTATCTAGTATACTAAGCTACTAATGCAGAAACATAGCATTGTGTGCAGCGTACAAGATGAAGGTATAATATTTGTAATGTTAATATGTTGAATAATGAAATGATAATTGTTTTCTTAATAGATTTTTGTGTACTGTGAAATATGTAATAAGTAGCTAATAAAACCCATGTATTGCATAATTGCATTACTATAGAGAAAACAGAAAGACAAGAACACATACCAATATACATATACATAGGGTAAATAGCAGCTTTGAAACAGAGAAATCATGATTTATTTGCTTGAAAATAATGCTGTCTTTAAAGCTTGTGTCTTCCCCTATGTATATGTTTCATATGATGTGACTGGACTCTAAGGGAATTACTATAAGAACCTACTTGTAGGATAAGTTTACAAATAAAATACAATTTTTAGTTTCTGACTGTTACTGAAGAAAACCATGTGGCCTAGATATGTCAGCAAAAGAAAAAAAGAGTGAGCCAGAAGAACACTCGCAGTGTCCTGAAATGTTCGTACATAAAGAAAATGGGGGTGTTCGGAGGACGTTGTCCGTATTGTTCGCTGGCAAGTTGCATGTGTTAAGAACACTTGCAGTGTCCTGAAATGTTCCAAAAATAAACAAAATGGGGGTGTTCTGAGGACGTTCTCCGTATTGTGTGACTGCTTAGCTGTATGCAATGAGGGAATGGCACAGAGAGTGAAGTGGAAATGGTAGAAGGGCTGTCCAAGATTTACGTGGTCCGCGGACACCGCGGCTGTCCGTGGACAGGGTGTGCTACACACAGGGTTTTCCAGCAAATCCAGCATGGAAGGAAGACTGTAGGGATCAGCCAATTAGATGTTGAGGTTGTGGATTTGTGTTGAAAGAGACTGTATAGTGAAGATGGCAGAAGTGGAGAAAGTCAGGGTGTTGGTGCTCGGAGATATGTTTGTGCATGGTTTACAACAGTATGCTCAATGCAGGCATGTTGCAAAGAATTTCAATGTTAAAGGAGTGGAGGTCGTGTGGAGCACTGTGCCCGATTGCAATGTACAGGGAATTGTACAAGTTTGTGAAGATATGGGCAGGATCAACAGTCCCCATGTGGTAGTTTTGCACTATGGTGCTTTACGTTTGGGCTATGTCAGTGCCCCTACTTTGTTGGCAGATTTGGAACACTTGGTTCAAGCAGTAATGAACATCCTTCCAAATGCCAAAGTAATTTTTTCTGGATTACTACCTAGGGCAATATGGGACAATAGTTCCGTTTTTTGTCCTCAGCAAAACAATGCTAGGTGTGTAATCAACCGAGGCATGTGTGCCTTCATGCTTAGAGCTGGTATGTTCTTCTGTAATATTGAGCATATTGATTCCAGTAATGCGGTTTATTTTAAAGAAGATGGCCTTTCCTTATCTTTTATGGGAAATGCCATGCTGTTTTGGAATGTAAGGGTTGCTTTAGAGAAGGTTATGTGAAGATTTTAGGAGTAAAGTAAGAAAAAAAGAAGATACAAATACAGAACAACAGGTGTCTATCAAGCATCTGCAAAAAAACGGCTCTTTTCAGAGCCAACCTCAAAGGGGAAATGGGGCACACTATTTAATTTACATTCACCACGCTCAGATTTTCGATATGTCCGTGGACATGGCGGTAGTCCGCGGACATCGAAATCACTAGATGGGGGTTCAGTATGTTCTATGTTACATGTATTTAAAGTCAGGGATATTATGGTTAAGTTGCGCTACTAAAAACCTATGAAATTCAGTAAAAAAACTTTGTTAAAGGGACGTTATGGTTCAAAGTAAAACCGAAAAACCCCTGAAATTCGGCAGTTATGGTAAGATAAGCAACCATAACTCGCCCCACCGTGCACTGCTAACACTAACACCCAGGACATCATCAAAGATGACATCACAAATGTCATTGATGACATCACATGTACATTTACTTTTCATAAAAATTCTGTACAAGGGATTCTTATAATGCTGACCAAAAACTGTCAAGGATCATTGGGATAAATATCATGAGCCAATTAGAGCATTAAGCAAAGCATTGATATAAATAGCATTCTGTTATGAAGTTCTATCCAGTATACTAAGCTACTCATGCAGAAACATAGGCAGTGTGTGCAGTATACATGATGAAGGTGCCATATTCATAATCTTGCCATGTTGAATAGTGAAATGATAACTGCTTTCTTATTAGAGTTTTGCGTACTGTGAAACATGTAATAAGTAGATAATAAAACCCACTTAATACATAATTATAAAAGACAAAACACAAAGAGACAACACATACAAATATGAATATATACAGGGACAGTGAAGTATACAAAAAAGCAGAAGTAGTAGCAGAAAGAGTTCATAACCTAACTGATTGTCTTTATGCAGAGAAACTATTGCTCTGTTTCAAAGCTGCTACTTACTATATGTATGTGTATCACATGATGTGACTGCACCCAAAGGAAAGGAGAGTGAGTATAATGTATACACATATGAGCATATACAGGGAAGGTAGAGTAATAAAAATAAAACTATGAGAAAGTGCTGATAACCCTAGTGATTATCTTCATGCACAGAAAGGATTGCTCTCTTTCAAGCCTGTGTCTTCCGCTATGTATATGTTTCATATGATGTGACTTGACCCTAAGTCTACAAATATAGTACCTTTTCAATTTTTACTTCCTGACTGTTACTGAAGAAAACTATGTGGCCTAGATATGTCAGTAAAGGGAAAAAAGGGAGAGCCAGACATGTGATGTCATCAATGACATTTGTGATGTCATCTTTGATGTCCTGGGTGTTAGTGTTAGCAGTGCACGGTGGCGCGAGTTATGGTTGCTTATCTTACCATAACTGCCGAATTTCAGGGGTTTTTCGGTTTTACTTTGAACCATAACATTCCTTTAACAAAGTTTTTTTCACTGAATTTCATAGGTTTTTAGTAGCGCAACTTAACCATAACGTCCCTTTAACAAAGTTTTTTTTACTGTGTATATATATATATATATATATATATATATATATATATATATATATATATATATATATATATTGCCATGAGGGCTGTTGCATTAGCAATTCTGACCCAGTGAGCTGCTGAAGAAGATATTTTTCTTCCAAAAGTATTTATTTTCTTGCCTTCTTTATCTGGGCGGTACACACTAGTTAATAAGGGTGCACCACCTCCGGTTCATGTTGTGGTTGCTTACAAGGGAGTCTATTTAATGGTGATCCCTTCTGTATAGTGGATCGCTGGGGGCAGCTTTAGATTTCATTTAAATAAGAGGATTAACCGCTTTAGTTTGCACTGGGTTAAATTAATAATGGGGATATTCGTATAAGCATATGTAGGTAGAGGGATCGACTGAAACAGACCTCTTTTCCTTTAGGATTTCCTGAATAAAATCAGTTTCTTCTCGAGGTTCCTCCATTTGAATAGCAAGCCCTGTGGCCGCTCTTCTCAGCAGATAGACCCATGATCTTCTGTGGGTGAAGATTACGTTGATGGCTCTGCTACGTCAAGTGAAGGAAGAGCAGATCACCTGTATTGATCTCAATGTTCTCCTCTTCTTCCCCAATAATGTCCTCATGTGTACACCGGTCTTCCTCAACTGTACATTCCACCTCATGTACCTGTTCAATCTGTCCTGGCACTATTTTTGCTTTTTGGGAGGTATACACGAAAAGTGGTTCCCCTATTTGCATTGTAGGAAATGATCACAAAAATTCATGACAGACTGCATTTTACCCAAAACAAAAGCAAACCTCTCCTCTTACCAGTGTTCCCTGAAGGGTTGCTGACACGGTTCCTGAAGTAATACTTCTTCCTCTTCGCATTCAGACCCTGGAGACACTACCCATATGCATAGAAGATGAGATCCTTTCCCCTCCATCGACCTAGAAGGAACAAGCTACTTTCCTTTAACTATTGTTCTCCAGCATGGGGTCTGGCATGGATTCACATGCTCATCAGGCAGGGAATCCTGTGTAAAAGAAAAACCAGTTTCATTTGCAAACTGTATTGCTCCCCCTAAACTAATCACTGTCCTCTGGGCCATACTGCCCCCATCCAATGACTGCCCTTCATCTGGCAGCCATCTTCAGATTTGGTAAGCACGTAAAGTGGCAGTATGACCAAGAAGAGCCGCAGAGGGGCAGGAGGGAGGGTTTTATGTGAATCCATGCCTGACCCATGCTGGAGAACAATAGTAAAAACAAAGAGGTGATGGCTGGAAGGTTTAGAATAAATCTTAACCTCTGGCATTGCTCTGGGCAACCCTCCGGACCATTGTTCTTCACCTGCCAAGCCATTACAGAAGGGGAAAGACCATATGCAAATCAGGCTTAGCCCCACCCCAAAAGGGGCAGTCCAGCCCGAACTGCTAGGTCACATCCCTTCTGCATGAGACCACAAGCATCCCCAAACATGTTTCGGCCTTGTTGGGCCTCATCAGTGAGGAGTAGCTTGGGTCTCTAGGCGCAGCAGGCACGGCACCCACGTCTGGGCATACCTGTCCCACTCGGGGTGATATAGCAAAAACAAAGAGGTGATGGCTGGAAGGTTTGGAATAAATCTTAACCTCTGGCATTGCTCTGGGTAACCCTCCAGACCATCGTTCTTCACCTGCCAAGCCATTACAAAAGGTAAGGTAAGTACAGGTAAGTAACTTGTTCCATCTCCAGCATGGGGTCCGGCATGAATTCACATGCTCATGAATAAAGAATACATAGTAGTACAACATTATATAACCACGGGCGGTGGCAAGGCTAAACAGAAGAAATTACTGTCAAGGATGGCACTCTAAGAGTGGCACAGGACATACAGGAAGGGTTTGGGTGGTTGTGCCAAAGTAAAGTGGACAGATAAGTACACACACAGCGGAAAGAAAGGAGAAGGAAGAGTAGGCAAGTGTAGTAAGGAAAAAGGTACAGAATGGATTCCCTCTTGGGGTGTATGCAGATATAGGAAAAGAGTATTCCACGAACCTTAGGAAAACTAACCTTCTGCACAGTTTGCTATAACAGAGGCCCGCGCTGTTTGCTCATGGCTTGGAACAACGGCTATGGGTGTCTAACGTAGAAACTAGACAAGGGAAGGGGCAGAGGTCGCCTGACGGAAACCAACAGACAAGCTCTGTACAAGGGGTCTACAAACAGTACAAGAGAAGACACTAACAGATAAATCCAGGGAAAAGGAAGTCGAAAAGCAAACTAGCAGAATGAAATGAAGGGAAAGCCGTATAACAGGATTGGATAGGAAGAAAGTACTGAGGGTTGAAAACAAGGAAGAAAGCAAGGGAGCAGCAGTCAGGAAACAGAGAAACTGTAATAACTGAAAGTAAACTGATGTGGATAGCAGGGAACGGTAGGGTACAAGGTAGAAACTCAGAAAAGCAGGGAAAACAATGGGCAAGCCCAAAAGGAGCAGGGCTGTAAGGAAGGAAGCCCTGAGGGATATGGCTTAGGGCAGTGGAGTGAAACAGGCTGCATGGCAAGGAGCCCAGAAGGGCCGGGCAGCAAGGAGTGAGCCGAAAAGGAGCAGGGCTGTAAGGAAGGAAGCCCAGAGGGAATGGCGGAAGGTAGCAGCGGAGCGTGATCGGCTGCTTGGCTGGAGCCTGGAAGGCAATGGCGGAAGGTAGCAGCGGAGCGTGATCAGCTGGAGCCTGGAAGGCAATGGTGGAAGGTAGCAGTGGAGCGTGATCGGCTGCTTGGCTGGAGCCTGTAAGGCAATGGCGGAAGGTAGCAGCGGAGCGTGATCGGCTGCAAGGGTGGATCCTGGAAGGCAAGGACTGAAGGTAGCAGCGAAGCGTGATCCGCTTCTTGGCTGGAGCCTGGAAGGCAATGGCGGAAGGTAGCAGCAGAGCGTGATTGGCTGCTTGGCTGGAGCCTGGAAGGCAATGGCGGAAGGTAGCAGCGGAGCGTGATCGGCTGCTTGGCTGGAGCCTGGAAGGCAATGGCGGAAGGTAGCAGCGGAGCGTGATCGGCTGCAAGGCTGGATCATGGAAGGCAAGGACTGAAGGTAGCAGCGGAGCGTGATCGGCTGCTATGCAGAGGAACCGCATACAAAGATATGTCGCTCGAAGCAAAAAGGTGCTGGAAGGACTCAATGCAAGAGACTGAGCCCCTGCAGGCAGCAGCTTTTATACTGCCCAGCCCAGCACAGAGGCAGGCTAATTGGTCGCACCTGGCTAAGCACACCTGCAGACAATCGGCCACCTCCCTCTCTGTTCCTGAGCGGGTGGAAGCAGACCAAATCCCTAGAGCTTCTGGGGATTGTATTTTCGATGATTATCAATAGGAATAGCCAGGAATAGATGGTTATAGCCAAGTGCATTGCGGTTATTGAAGTTTGTTGGAAGAAATAGAAAAGTACCAAAGTCTCGAATATTAGAAATAAGGTCCATAATGATCGCCAATGTATGCGCCCATGGCGCAGGCATGACAATTACTCTTACCTCCAGAACAGACTCGCCTTCAAGCGAACAGGTTGCGTAGCACTGACTGGCCGACTCTGGAACCCCTGTCAATGCAGTAGAATTTCGTGAATGTGTGTGCGTGGACCTCCACATAGCAGCCCTGCACATGTGAAGCAGGTGCACACCAGACACGAACACCGTCGTCTCAGCGATCGCCCTGGTGGAATGGGCTCCCAGACCACTGCAGTGGTCAGTTTGGCAACCGATGATAGTGCATGGGTCAAAGGACCAAAGTTCATGAACAGTTCAGAAGTCTTCCGAAAACTGTGCGTGCCATGCAGAACTTCAGAGCACGAGTAACGTCCAGCAAGTGCAAAGTCCTTTCAGCCTGTGACCAAGGTTTCAGAAAGAACACAGGCAACACCATAGGCTTGTTGAGGTGGAATTCCAACGAAACCTTTGGCATGAAGGAGGGGTGCATCTGAAGCACCACCCTCGATTCGTGAAACGTTAGATATGGCGGTTTGCAGGAAAGGGCCTTGATCTCACCATCCTCATGGCAGAGGCGATGGCCACGAGGAAAGCCGTTTTCCATAAGAGGAACTTGAGATCCATAAGCTCGAAGGGGCACCCCTCCACAGGAGCCTCGTCGGAACCACGTTGAGTTACCATGCTGGGGCAGGAGGCTTCACCGGCGGGAAAGATCGAAACAGTCCTTTAAGGAACTCCTTGATGAGATGATGGGGCCAAAGAGAAGATGGTCCTGGAGACCTGGTGTAGTGGGAGATGGCTGCCAGATGCACCTTGATCGAGGCGTGTACCAGCCCCGCCTTGGCCAAGGACAAGTATGAAAGGATCTGTGGGGCCATGAACCTGAGAGGGTTGATCTGCTGCGTGCAAAATGCTTCCACTTGTTCCCGTAGAATTTAAGAGTTGATGACGCTCTGGCCTTGACAAAGACATTCCTGCAGATTGCCAGCAACTTCTATCCTCCGAACTCTAGGGCTGCAGGAGCCAAGTCCTCAGGTTCAGCGATCCTGGGTCATGATGCAGGATTGAGCCTCTTTCTCTGGTGAGCGGATCCGCAACCAGTGGCAGTTTGACCAGAGGCAACGTTGACAGGCTGAGGAGGTCCGGGTACCAAATCTGCCTCGACCAGGCCGGGGTGACCAGTATGATCCTGCATCGGCACTGTTTGAGTTGATTGATCACTCATAGAAGGAGAGGCAATGGAGGGAACGCATACAGGAACAGTCCTTCCCAAGGGAAGGAGAACATGTCCCCCATGCTGCTCGGCTGGTGGAACCTGCTGGCGAATTCCTGGCATTTGGAGTTCGCCGCCATCTCAAACAGATCGATCTGTGGTCTGCCCCACTTGAGGAATATGCGGTCCACCTGGTCCTGCTGAAGTACTCACTCATTGCAGGAGTGCACCTCCCTGCTGAGAGAGTTGGTGTTCTTGACTGCTGCCAGGTGAAAGAGGACAAGGAACATCTCTTGGTCGACGGCCCAGTGCCACACATCCTGCGCCCCTTTGAAGTGCGCCGGCGGAATCGGGTGCCCCCCTGGTTCCTGATGTAGAACATTGTGGTGGTGCAGTCCATGAAGATCCCCACCACCTTGCCCTTCAGGGACGGAAGCAATGACTTGAGGGCCCAGAACACTGCCTGCAGCTCCAGGATATTGATGTGGAGATCCTTCTCCTCTGCAGCCACAGACCTCTGGTATGCAGACGTCCAATGTGGGCTCCCCAGCCCTCCAGGGAAGCGTCTATGGTGACTGTCCTGGTGGGCGGTTTTGGAACCCCGTGCCCCAGGCAATGTTGGAGTGTACGCCCCACCGCATACAGGTCACCAGGGCAAACCAACCCAACGCTAGAAGCAGCAACATCAAACTACCCAACACAAACGCGCAGAAGGATGAACAACACAAAAGCAACAAACACGCGACCAATGCGATAACCAAAGCAAGAAGAACTTCCAATCGACAACCACAACTCCTGGAAGACGAACCCGATGAAGAAAAAAACCCGAGACAGAACCCAGAAGAACTCTTCAAAGACGCTGACACCCCAAAACTTACACCCCACAAGAGATCGACAGGAAGGAAACCCCAACACCGATCAGAAGACAACCTCAACAAGAAAGTACAAACCAAACACCACCTCCAAACTCCAGTGCAATCTTATAAATGCAAAATCCATGTCAAAACACTAAGAGATCTTCGACCTACTCGATAACGGCATTGACATCCTGTTCATCACAGAAACATGGCTGGACGACAACTACAAAATCACACTCCAAAGCTGCCTTCCAGCAAACTTCAAATGCCTTCAAATAAACAGGAAAAACAAAAAAGGAGGAGGCATCGCAATAGCATTTAATGGACACCTGAAAATAAAAACAGACAAACCGCTCAACATCCTCAACTGCAAAACCATGGTAATACACCTAACAGCAAGCCCAAAAAACAATGTCACATTCATACTGGTGTACAGACGACCGATTTATGATGCAACTGTCGTCGACAACTTCATAGAAGCCATCACCAACATAGCCATCAACCACGAACACCTAATAATCCTGGGGGACTTCAACATCTGGTTTGAAGACACTCACAGCAACTCCCAAAACTCACTGATTGACTAGTTGTCATAGTTTCATGGTAGTGAGTTGTTCAAAGTGGCACCACACTCGGCAGGACACACCCTCGACGCGATTTTTGCCAAGGAAAAACATCACCACGGCATCGCCGATACAAATACTGTCGAGCTACCATCTCATCATCCCATTCATGATCACTCTGCCTACTCAAGTCTGCATCCAACCTCATTTACTCACACCACCACAAAAAGAAACTGGAAACACATCAAAGAAAGCAACCTATTCGAACAACTGGAGTCAACCAAGCCCTCAACTACAGAACTAGAGCTAGCAGCTCTAGACGGGAAAGCAGAGCTACCACACAAATGGATTGCAGACAATTGAAAAGATCACCCCAGATAAACCATTCACCCCATCTAAAAAAAGAGCAATGGCAAAATGGTTCACCCCACTATTAAGCACCATGAAAAAGGAAAACAAAAATATGAAACTGGAATGGAGGAAAGAATACAAACCAGACAAAAAAAAACACTGTTCCAGAGACAAATCCGTGCATACAAGAAGGAAAGTCAAAAGGCGAAGAGAAGGTATTACGATGACAAAATCACCAATGCCACCAACACACAAATAAATGTTTATCATTAAAGAGATGAGAAACCCACCAGGCTGTGAAAACACCTCAAACCCCTCAGAGAAACTATGCAACGACCTGGCAGACCACTTCAAGAAAAAAAATCAATGACATCCGACAAACCATACAAAACATACCAACCAACTGCAACATACTACCAAGCAAACCTGTCACAGAACCTCAGCACAAACTCAAACACTTCCCTGAAATATCAGCAGAGGCATTCGCAATGCTGGTAAAACACAGCAAGAAAGCTGGATCACCCATGGATCCCTGTCCCCCGGACATCTACAAATCGATCCTTGCACAAGGAACGCCAGCAGAATACTACAGAAACCTTCTGAACCTATCACTAGCAACAGGAACGGTACAGAGGAACTTCAAATCAGCATATATCAAACCACTTCTGAAAAACACAAGTGGCGATGTAGAAAACCTCTCCAACTACAGGCCGATTTCAAACATTCCTTACCCGGCAAAACTCCTAGAAACCTACATATATAAACTAACCCAAGAACACGCAGAAAAACACCACCTGCTAGACCAAGCTCAAGTCGGTTTCAGACCCGCAAGAGGAACGGAAACACTACTATCCATCTGGGACGACCTAAAAACTAACGCAGACTCAAACACAACCTCAGCCCTTATTCTACCCAACCTCTCCGCAGCCTTTGACACAGTTAGTCACAACACCCTAGCCAAAAGACTAGAAGACATAGGCATAACAGACACAGCACTACTCTGGACTAAATCATTCCTAGCAGACAGAACAGAAACCGTATGGATTAAACCCTTCAAATCCACTCCAAGAGTTAACGACTGTGGAGTGCCACAAGGATCCTCACTATCCGTACTTCAACATCTACCAGACTCCGGTTATCAGAATCTTCAAAACGTACAACCTCACATGCTACAACTACGCAGATGATACTCAAATCATCTACAAAATCAAAGACACCGATGCCGACCACTCAACCCTAATCGAGTGTCTAAAAGAAGTCTTCAACTGGATGACTACCAACAACCTGAAAATCAACCCAGGAAAGACAGAAATCATGATCATATCCAAAGACCAAGAGAACGAAACCGCCATCCCGTGGCCAACAGAAATGGAAACTGCACCATCACCATCTAAGGTAGTAAAAAATCTGGGAATCCTGATGGACAACAACCTAACCCTAGAACCACAAGTAAATGCAACAATGAAGAAATGCTTTTACCACCTCCACATGGCAAGAAGAATCCTACCATCCCTCTCCTTCCCACACAAAACACTATCGTCGCCCTCATCATGTCAAAAATCGACTATGCAAACAGTCTCAATCTTGGAATACCAGAATACCTCCTCAAGAAACTACAACGGATCCAAAATACAGCAGCCAGACTACTCCTCAAACTATCAAGAAGAGAACACATCACTCCTGCCCTAAAGACACTACACTGGCTCCCAGTAAAACATTGCATCACCTTCAAAACAATGTGCATAACACATAGGGCAATCAATGGACAGGGAGCAGAATTCCTACAAAAGAAAATAATCTACAAGCCAAAGAGACTCCTCAGGTCAAGCGATGAAATCCACCTGGAACCAAAACCATACCTCAAAAAAAAAGCTGCAAAAAACTGGAACATCCCAAAAGAAATAAGAAACACCAAAGATCACCTAAAATTTAGGAAATTACTAAAAACCTGGCTCTTCAACACCAAACACTAAAAACCGAAACGGAAAGAAAAAAAGGGACGACTAAACTGGAGTGGACACGGACAACTCCCAGAACAGACTCGGAAGCACCCACGCCACCTGGCCAAGTGACGCCGGTTAGAGTGGAACACAGGCGACACACAGGGAGACGTAGTGAATAACCCCACCTTAATCCCGCACTCGCCCCATAGTTACCACCAGGTACCACAGTGTTGTAGAACTGTCGGGATATTAGCAATCACCACATTAGCTGAGCTGTGGACACTGGCAGGTGCACTGGCCGTATGAGCTGGAAGGGAAGACAGGTAGGGCTGTGAGGGAGGCTGGGGGATGAGGGGACCAGATGTGAAAGGGACCTTGAAGGCCGGACGGTCCCAGATCAGGACAGAGGCGCAGGGATGCTCCCGAACCCCATCTGGGGAGATTACAGAAGACCGGCACCTCAATTCAGGATAGATATGACAATTGCATTAACAATTTCCCCCCTCTGCATACACCTCTCATACTCCAAACCAAACACAACCACAAACCTACAGCACAACAAACCGCACAAACTTCACTAGATTGCAACAACAAAACAAAAACACACAGACTCGCACAACAGTACACGACTGCCGGCCGCAAACACTCCAGGCCCAGCCAACGGACCCACCGGGCTGAGGCCGCCAACAGCACATCACTGCTCTCTTGCACTTTTCCAGCTTCCTCCCACTAACCCCCCCCCCCCGTCCTTTTTCAGAGCCACCAGAGCACCAGGGGCCACTCCGGTGGTGATAGTGCACGGTATAAATGTCCTTTAACATTAAATGGAACTCCTTGTCGAGAGGGATCTGGTCTGCAAAGCTTCCGGACACTTGGATCCAACAAGCATACTCTTGAAGAGTTTGCATCTGTAAACTGCAGAGCCAGATCAGATAGATGCACAGCATCATGCCAAGCAGGGATTTGATGGTCCGGACCATGGGCATATTCAGCAACAAAACAGCCGTTGCAACTTCCCCTGCACGGCCACAACTCTCTCCTCTGAGGGCGAAGCTAGGCAGGAAAGAGTGTTGAGCCTGGTCCCCAGGAACAGAGTGTTCTGTGATGGTGTCAAGCAGGACTTTGGATAATTTATGGAGAACCCGAGATCCGTCAGTAGCTGAACCGTCCTCCCTTGTGGTCAACGGCTACTTCTCTTGACTTGGCTCGTTGAGGTACGGGTATACGAGTATCCCTTGGAACATAAAAATTGATGGGCCGCCACTGGCACTAGGCACTTTGTAAACACCCTGGGTGCTGACTTCAGCCCGAAGGGGAGGGCCTTGAATTGGTAGGGTCTTCTATGCACCACGAAGCGCAGGAACATCTGATGCTTCTTGTTGAGATGCCGCAGGTCTAGAATAGGCCTCCAGCCCCCGTTATTTGTTTACCAAAAAGTATCTGGAGTAGACTCCGGAGCCGTCTTTGAACCAGCTCTATCACCCCTTTTCTTAGCATGGCCTGTACTGCCTGCAGGAACTGAGGGATTTGATGCTCTTGCCGGGTCACCATGATGGTCTCCCGTTTGGCCTCACACCTCTGGTAGAGGAAACCTTCCTTCCCGGTCTCTTCTGGCATTAGTTGGAAGAGTTCGGATGCTCTGGTGGCCATGGCATTAAACGACCCCACCTGGGGCTGGAGTTGTCAGCATCCTTTTATGAATTTCAGAACACCAGCATGTGCAGGGTCAAAAGGATGTCCCGTGATACATCTTTCGGCAGAATCGGAGCGGTGGGCCTGCAGCATTTCTGCCGTCGTCCCCATCGGCGTTTCTGCCGTCATCCCAAACGTCCTCCAGGATCGTGTGAACAGACTCCTGGTCCTACTCGTCCAAGGATGAAATATCCATGCCCAGGAGGACAGCCTGTGCCGCCCCCCCCCCCTTTTTGCATCCTGAGCGTTGGGCTTAGTGACAGCATTCTCTTTGCCGGTGTCTTCTCCACCACTCAGGCCGAGGCCTCCCACCTCAGGGGTAGGGATACTCTGGGAGCAGACGAGGCTGCCTGGGTCAGTCCCTTTGGCCTTCGTGAGAGCATCCGCCACCATTTCGATAGTAGACTTCTCCTGGCCCTCCAGGGCAGTCTTGGGCAGGTCGGTAGTGTTTTACTGCACCCTCGTCTTCTCTGGCTTCTCCTGAAGCTTAGCCAGGTTGGCCAATTTCCTCTGAGGAGGAGCTGGATCGATGGATGGAGATGGAGGCAGATGGTGACGTTGAGCGCGCCCTGCCCATCACAGGGCCCACTTTCGCGGTGACCCATACGGAAACAGACTCATAGTGCTTGGTCTGGTCTTGGGCCCCCACAGATGGGCCACCCTCAAAGGACTTAGAAGCCTGCTCCTCGGACCGGCCGGTCCTGGGTGAGGCATGCCCTGCTTGGGGCACAGGGTAGAGGCCTTGGCGCTGAGCCACGCTGCCAGTCTACTGTGACGATCCTTCATGGTTCGATTGGAAAACCCAAGGCAGATTTCACAATCCGCGTTCGTGTGGTCCGGATGGAGACAGTAGAGGCACTGAAGGTGTTTGTCCTCTACAAACATAGTCCACAGCTGGAGCAGAGTTTGAAAAGGGAGCTTCCCTCTTTCTTCTCTTCCGGAGTGGTCCGGAGTGCGGATTAGGTCCGATGGCCTTCTGGAAACTTTGACGATTCTTGCCCTTGAGGGGAGCTGAAATTCACTTACAAACGGATCCCTACTTGTCAACCGATGGAGAGGAAGAGCACACAGCCTCTGCTTGACAAAAATAGCACTTTCAAAAAGTGTGAAAAACATAGAATAGCTCACAGAGCAAAACACGAGGACTCCTAACACTTGAACGTGCAGTAAAAATCTGAAGATGGCTGTCAGAGGAGGGGCTTAGGGAGAGGGCAGTCATTGGCTGGGGGCAGTATGACCCACATTACAGTGATTGGTTTAGAGGAAAAATACAGTTTGTAAGTGAAACTGTTTTTTCTTTCACCAAGGATTCCTGGCCTGACGACAGGGAATGTTCACGAGTATGTGGATCCATGCTGGAGAAATGGATGTTCCCTTTCCTTCTTTAGCTGTGGAACTAAATCGGTACGTCTTATGTGCCAAAACATCTTTCAAGGTTTATTTCTCCACACTCAACTTTGGCTTCGACACAAATCGTCAATTGTTCAATGTGTTTATGTGACCCTTTTCTGTCAATGTCCTGAACTTCAGCACCAAACTGGTGCATTTAGATGTTTTTGGTTTCAAGGTTAATACCAAACTCAGACTAATGTTTATTTCTGTGTTTGTCAATTTTTGTTTTGACTTATTGTCTTGCACAGCCTTATGGACGGCAGGGGTTGTCTACACAGCACAACCTGACATCTGCCCTACGAGCTGTAGGCTAGCTGCGAGGAAACAGATTTTTCCTCCATAGCCTGCTGTTCGGCGTCACTCTCAAGCTCCTCAGCCTTGAACTCTTACACTGTGGTGGTAGATTCACCAAACTTCTTTTCTGCATGCATTGCGTAGGCTGCCCACCTTTTCTGTACAACACTCCTTTTGTGTCTTCGGTTTAAAAACACTTGCAAGCTTTGCAGCAAGAGTTGCGCTCCCTTTGGACTCTTGGTGTGTGTCCTTCCAAGGGAATCATATTCCACCAAGGGCAAAATTGAATTTGAGTTGTTTTAGAAAAAAGTAACTCAGTCCTCCCCCACTGCATTGCCTTTTCAGCGCAACACAACATTCGGCATCTGGTGTCAAAAGCACCACGGCTCAACGACACGCTCAATCTCTTATGAAGTGGGCCTCAATTAGGCCTCGACGGTTTCCACTGCTTTACGCTAGTTTATGGAGACTTGTTTAGCATCCAACCTTAATGGCGGAAAAGGAACAATCCAAGGATGGCAACACAATCAAGATTAAGGGTACACGTAGGATGGGGAAAGTATGAGATGTACACCCCTGTCGACACCCACTATTTCAAATTAAAAAGAAATATGTAATACTCTGCACCAATCACTAGATGCCTGCCTATGCAAAGCATAGGATTAGATTGCCAAGCCCCCTAAATAAATATATATTTGACAGAAAAGGGGGCGGGCGCACTCTGGTTCCCAGCTCGGTGTACCTTTCCACAGTCCAGCAGATCTTCTCCAAACGCTTTCATGCCGCTTGCAATCTTCAGGAAGGCAGTGTGGTCAGGTGTTAATAGTTAGAACCAATTATGGCCTCAGGGAACTCTGGTTGCTGTAGTCAATTCAAGTAGCCAGGAACCAACTCACCCTCCAATTACACATGGTTTTCCCCCCTCCCCCATTTGGGGATTTACAAACAGTGTGGCTCTCCTGAGTAGGGGCATGCGTCACCCCGGTGCCACCACCTCTGGAGCCCGGGACTCCCAAAAACAGAAGTAGAAGATCTACTGGACTGTGGAAAGGAACACCAAGCTGGGAACCAGAGTACGCCCCTCAACCACTTTCTGTCAAATGTTTTTGTGAGTCCCGGGCTCCAGAGGTGGTGGCACCAGGGTGACACATGCCCCTATTCAGGAGAGCCACACTGTTGGTATTCTCCCCCCCCCTCCACCCAATTGGGGATTAACACTGTGTAATTGGAGGGGGAGTTGGTTTCTGGCTACTTAATTTACTACAGCAACCAGAATTCCCTGGGCCATAATTGGTACTAACCATTAACACCTGAACAGACTGCCTCCCTGAAGATTGCAAGAGGCATGAAAGCGCTAGGAGGAGACGATCTACTGGACTGTGGAAAGTAAGACCAAGCTGGGAACCAGAGTGCGCCCCTCTCCCCCTTTCTGTCAAATATATATGTGTATATATATATAGCAAACACCAGCAAAGTTATGGTGGGTTTAAAAAGGCTTGAACTAATCCCCTTCTCCTAAAATGTGAACGTAGAATAGTCCATTCCAGCCAACTTGCAGCATCACTGGAAGTTCCCTCCAGTTCAGAGCCACATCAGTGAGGCATTGTGGGTAGGCACATTTACCAAAAAAGCACATTTTCTGTGTCAAGAAATTGTCCATTTTGCAGGGCCGTGCTCCTTAATACAAAGCTTGATCAAACCAAGACATTACAAGGTTATATATGTATATGATAAATATTACTCACCAGTAATAGTTCTGTAGCTTGTATCTGCTTAGAATCATACGCTTTGCATAGGCCATCTAATGGTCTGTGCAGAGTATTACTGTTTTCGAATTCTAAAAAGGGGAGTCAACAGGGGCGCACCTGTAACATTATTCCTATTATACATGTACAAGTATCCATGATCCTTCACGCAGCCATATCCTCAGATGGTGGACACCAAATGCAGAATTCTCAGGAGGAAGCACGTGCACATCACCAGAGGCCTAACCACACTACGATTAACTGGCACTGCGAGACATCAGCAGACCTCAAACAAAACCCTGAAAGGCGCACCCCACGCTGGAAAGGCGCTGCAGTATGGTGGGATATGTGACAACCGATCAGAACATGCCGTTTCCAGCCATCTTTGTAATCCGTCCTTTGATTGCAACGTTGAAACCTAATATCCTAACTGATCAAGTACTGCTTGGTGCCTTGGTGTCTCGCTGCCTCCCTCCTTGCCTGTGACTTTGCCGTGCTGTGTTGTGTTGCGTGCACGCGGTGTCTGAAAACAGCGTGAAGCCACGGCATTACGAACTTTGTGGACTTCATATCCCCCCCCCCCCCCGCTTGCACGTGCTACATGCCCCTCTTACCTGGTCCCCTGCTCCCATGACATCTTCTACAAAGGGAGTGTCCACGCCAGTCTTGCCACATCTAAATCATGGTCCCCTACACACCCAGTGTGTTTCTCCCATGTACCCCAGTACCACATAGTGCACCTGGGCACCATTCTAACTTCTCAGCCCTCCCCCTTTCTGATAATGCTTCACACCCCTCTGCCGGATCTCCCGCGTCCAAGCCAAGGGTTTACCAATGCCGCGTGCCCCAAACCTCCTCCCCCCCTGTTCCGACCCTGACCTATCCCTATATGCGAGCCAATGCGAGTCACCAACCTCCATGTTTATTGGCTCACATGGCGTCGCCGAAATTACTTCAGATTCTCCTACTTTACCCTTTGTGTATCCTACACCAAGGAGAGCACGTGCCCGGTATCAGGTAATATTATCCCCATATATATGGTCGCCGTAAATAATATCGCCGGGAAAAGGTCATGGCGATATTATATGGGTGACCATATATATGGGGACAGGGGCCCCGCATGTTCCATGCAATAATGTCGCCACAAAAAACTGCCATTTTTCGGCGATATTTTTGCATGGCGAGATTTTTGTGGTGACATTACATGGAACCAGGTGCCCTAGTTCCACATGTTCCTATTCCCCCCCCAGATCCCCATTTTCCTTCTACCCCTCCCACCCTCGATGCCACTCTGGCTGCCATGCAAATGAATATGCGGACTTTGATGCCAAAATCATGGAGCAATCCACCCAAACCCAACAAGTGCCATCTACTCTTGAATTGTTGTTACAGCACTTCAGGTTAAGCCCTCACAATCTCTCGAATTTGGATCATGCTCCGGCAGATGACGTTTCTATTATCACCATTGGCTCCGTCCGGTCCCCAGACCCTTCCCGTGCTCAGACACTCCCGACTTTTGCAAATATTATCATCCCGGAAGTAGAGAGTGGCATTGCCGTTGGTATGCCACCGTGTCACGAGTCATGGCTCAGCCTTCCTTCCACGCCAGCTGCCAACGCTCCTCCTTCATTTACTGCTCCCCCACTGGCCCTGGCACCCACTGAGGAGGATGCCTTACCTCCTATCTTCTGTGCCAACAAAGAAAAAAAACAACTCCCAATGTGCCTTGCACACCTATCCAAGAAAAACCAAAATCTTCTCACTCCGAGACTTCCTAAACAATGAAATCCTTTAACACACAGAGTTCCAACATAGACAAAAGGTACATCTGCCAAAGTAGTAACCTGCACACTTCCAATACCTCCTAGAGTACCTTTGGCTATCTAGTCTTCTGGACCGGTCATGCAAGAGCCTACTCAATCACCACATGACCTGGCGGTGCCCCCGCTACTTCCACTTGTGGTTCACTCCAAGGAAATATCGATCACTCTGCCTCTCAGTCATGCTCTTCCAAAATCCACAACTTTGCCGCAAAACCTGGCGGCACCTCCAGTGACTACACCTCTTCCACCTACGTCTTATCCCCAATTAGATGCTCTAATCCGGGAATTGGACCTTACAAGTTCCCAGAGGGTATTGGAGCATGCCAACAATATACTTGCACTGGTACCCAAACAGAACCCTGCGGTCCATCCCACCAAACCAAGCCCTAACGAGGCCTGTGACCTCGCCACTGTTCAGATACACAAGGCTGTGGATTCATACCTAGCGTCACGTACTATAGTTCCTGTACTAACACCTTTTCAAAAACCCCAAGAACAGAACTCTAACTTGCTTCAATGGCTCCTCCCAAGTGCTGTCGTCCCAAATGTAGATGGTTCATGTTATTCCACCATATTTAACAGCACTGACCAATCTCTACCCTCACGGCCCATGGAAACTACCCCCCGCCCCGACAACAGAAATCTAATGAGACAATTGTTAATTCGAACCGACAAAGTGACCCTGCATTGAATTCGAGACAGACTTTGACACTCGAAAATGCCATTCTCTCATTCTAAAATGTCGAGGAGGCAATGTCGACATCTATGATCTGAATAGATGCAGTGTGCTGAATATTTTCTCAGAATTAGTGGCGCTTGAAGATATTTGCTCTAGTGACATTGAACAGATTGAATTTATCTCCGAGTCTACTTGTTCAGTCGTGCGTTTGTGGATTCCTTCAGGGATTGTGTTGAATACTGTTTGGAAAGCAAAAATGCAATGGTTTAACATGGGATTTCTCTTAGCGCAAGATCCAGTGCGCATGCATGTAGGAAATTATGCAAAGCATTCCAGATCAATCACAAATAATAATGAAATGGCAGCAAGAAGTTCCCATTCTGATTATCCCTATATGTCATAACCACCAGTAACCCCTGTACCATCATAAGCTGGAACACACAAGGTCATTCCCATTTGCAAACTTCCATTGCCGGCTTTCCCAAGGTGTATGACATCATAGCACTGCAGGAAACCTGGCTTTTACTCTTACCAGCTTGGAACTATTATGAGATCGCACTATTACCAGCCACTGCAGGCACCAAGGGCCGCCCTTTTTCAGGCCTTTTGGTGGACGTCAACATGTCAAAGGGCTTCTCAGTGCAGTCCTGGGACTTTGTGTCAGCTTATATACAACTTGTGAAAATCTCATGTCCATCTTACACACTAGCTTTGATCAATGTTTACCGTAACCCTCTTGGGTTAACAGATACAGCCTTTTATAGTGGTATGTCCAGACTTCTTGACCTCGTAACTGTCACTCCGGGCATCACAGGTACCATCATTGTTGGTGACCTCAACCTCGATTGGCAACAATGTTTTTGCCTTTAGGATGTAAACAAAGTCAAGCGCTGGTCCGCATTTATACTAGAACTAAATTTTCATATGACCAATGGTTCCATACGAGGCGACATTCCAGCCCACCCGACATGGCAAAGGGAATCCGTATCTAGCACCATTGACTATATGTATACTCATACCAATTTAAGGCCACATACAATATTTTGAAGTCATCCCACAGATACATGGCGACCATCATCTGCTAGTATTAATAAAATGGGTTTGTGTACCATCAATTCAATCGTTCTTGCAGCAAAATGTTATTGTTAATGCCAAAACCCGTTTTCGTTGGTCTGAGACAAACCTTCTAGCCTTTTCCAAGCTTATTTGCAATAATAAATCTGCTAATCCAACGCAGTACACAAACCTCTTATTCGCTTTCAAAAACCCAATAAAGTCCACAAACTCTCGAGGAGCTTCTCAAACAAACACTCATTCAATCCCCTGGTTAAAGCCAGGAAGACCAAATACCAGCATGAAAAAAGATCCATCTGTAAGCTAAATCTGCCCTCCATGATCAGCAATTCAAATCTGCCAAATGTAAATATCGCAATTGGATGCGGCAACATCAAGCCCATATTCTACAGCATGATAGTGAACACATGCTTAGATTAATAGCAACAAAAAAAAAAACAGCAGAAACATGGGCCGTCTTCAACCAGTGTGTCCATCAGACCCAACCATATATGCCAATCATCAGCGTGTCACAGTGGACGCAGCACTATACCCATCTATATGCAGACCCCAACTTCTCTAATTCCGCCTTTAGGAAAGTGGGTTTAGGCAAATGTTTCTTGGAATGCTCTCCGTCCATTCTCGAGGGCTATACTAAGCACATCAGTCCCTCAAGAGCTATGGGCCTCGATGGCCTTAGTCATTTTATGTTCAAATCAAATCCATCCATGTGGGCTAAAATCGTAAATGATCTATTCCAACAGATCATCGCATCACGCCGCATTCCCACTTTGTGGAAAAGTTCCGTAATAGTGCCTATTCACAAGAAGGGAGATCGGACTCTCCCTTGTAACTAGAGGCCCATTGCACTGCTAGATGTGCTGGGGAAGCTTCTTGCTAAACTCATCCTCCGCGATTTCAACAGCTGGACTAAAGCCACCCAAAAGAGATCCCTTTCAGATGGGTTTCCTAGCAGGCATGGGCACGAACATCAAACTGTTCTGTCTAAATGCGGTCAAATCTCAAGTGCAGACGTCAAAGCAGGCAATCTACTTTGCCTTTGTAGATCTTCACACAGCCTTTGACGCTATCTCTCGTCCTCTGTTGTTCTCTAAACAGACGGGAGATAAGGGAATAGTTTCTTACCTGTAACTCCATTTCTCCAGCATTGGTATCTTTCATGGATTCACATGCTTAGAATATTCCCCGTCGTCAGGCTGGGAATCCCCGGTACATTATATAGACCCTTTCCCGTAGGAAAACTTTTTCGACGCTTATGCGTCCTATCCACCTCGTTTTGTATCATGCGTGCCCGTGCCGTCAGGACGCCATGATATAAATACAGGACCCGCCCCCGCGCTCCCTCAGATTTCGGCCCCCAAAGTAGTGGGGGAACCAGTTTGCATGCCCAGGGGAGGCAGGCGGGCGCATGTGAATCCATGAAAGATACCAATGCTGGAGAAATGGAGTTACAGGTAAGAAACTATTCCCTTCTCCAGCATTGGATCTTTCATGGATTCACATGCTTAGAATAGATTACATAGCAGTGCCATCCCGAAAAGAGGAGGCGTGCATGCAAACTCACATACTTTCCTCACAATGCCCGTTCCCTATGGTCGTGTACCCATCAGCAATTGTTAACATAGAAAACGAACAATATTCAATCATAATTGCAACAAGATCTAACTCCTCAACCGGGGCGTACCTTATTGGAATAGGTGTCGAAGCACCTCCTGTCCCATCCGAGTATCTTCGGCATGTTGTTGTGACAGGCAGTAATGGCGGGTAAAAGTGTGTGTAGCCGCCCAGGTAGCCGCCATGCAGATGTCCCCCAGAGGGACTCCAGACCACAGCGCCGTCGACGATGCCGCCGCTCTAGTTGAATGAGCTCTTGGGCGTCGCAGAAGAGGCTTCCCAGCCTTGGAATGGCAGTACGAAATGGTAGACGATACCCATCTTGACAGTCCTTGCTTTGAAATGGCTTTGCCTTTAGCACCCAAACCATAGGCCACGAACAATTGCCTTGTTTTCCTGAAAGGTTGCGTGCGATGAAGATAAAACTTGAGAGCCCTTTTCACGTCTAATGTGTGTAACTTGCGCTCCGCTCCCGAGCATGGCTCTGGGAAAAACGTAGGTAAGACAATAGAGGAATGTTTATGGAACACTGAAGGAGCTTTCGGTATGAACTGTGGGTTAGTGGCAAGGACCACCTTGTTCTTGAAAAATCTTAAGTATGGTGGGTCTACCATTAGAGCTTGGATTTCCGAAATACGTCGGGCTGAAGTGATGGCCACCAGGAAGGCCAATTTCCACGACAAAAACTTTAGAGACGATGATGACATTGGTTCAAAAGGAGGTTTCATAAGAGACGCTAACACCAGATTGAGGCTCCACACCGGAGGAAATCTCTTCTCGGGAGGGAAACTCCTAAACAAACCTTTAAGGAAGTGCTTAATCAGGCGGTCGCTGAATAATGGTGCGGAATGTCGTTGACGTGTAAACCTGGAGATGGCGGCCAGGTGTACTTTTATCGACGACACCGATAAGCCCTTTTGAGCTAAGAACAGCAAGTATGGAAGGAGCTGTTCCGGCATAATCGACTGCGGAACCAAACCTGGTTGATCCACACACCACTGACAGAAACTCCTCCATTTGTACGAGTATGAAGTGTTTGTGGAAGGTGCTCTTGCCGCTTGCAGAATACGACGACACTCCTCCGGAATCGTTAGCTGACCAAATTCGGCGAAGTCAGGAGCCAGGCCGTCAACTTGAGGCTGTCCGGGTCGTGATGCCAAACGATACCCTCCTGTCGAGACAGAAGGTTGGGGATCTTCCTGAACCTCATTGGCTCCGCCGCCGCCATGTGCAGCAGGTCTGAAAACCACACCTGTCTGGCCCAATACGGGGCCACCAGAATCACCCGACATGGGTACTTGAGGATCCATTGCAATGTCCTCCGGATAAGAGGAAATGGAGGGAATGCGTACAGGAATTTGTTCGTCCATGGGAAGGAGAACGCATCCCCCAGTGAGCCCTGCTGAGGCCATCTGCTTGCATACTGCGGGCATTTCCTGTTGTCCTTCGTCGCGAACAGATCGATGGAAGGATGTCCCCACTTCTTGAATACATGTTGTAGTTGCTGGTCGTTCAGCACCCATTCGTGAACTTCGTTCATTTCCCTGCTGAGGGCATCGGCCTCCACATTTCTCACACCTGGCAGGTGGAACGCCAAGATTAGCATGTTGTGTTGCAGGGCCCAATGCCAGATTTTCTGTGCCTCCATCGACAGGGACCTGGAACGTGTTCCTCCTGGTTTCCGTAGGTAAAACATTGTAGTCGTGTTGTCCGTCATGACACGCACCACAGAGTCTCTCAATTGAGGAAGAAAAGATTTTAGAGCCCACCGCACTGCTCTCAGTTCTAGCAGGTTGATATGCAGGGAGGACTCTTGTAACGACCACCGGCCTTGTACCTGTAACGTATCCAGATGAGCTCCCCATCCACTCAGCGATGCATCCGTCACCACCGTCTTCTGGAACTCCGGTTCCACCAGAGGCATTCCTTTCGTTAAATGAGTAGAAACTCTCCACCAACAGAGTGCTTGTACCAGTTGTTCGTCGATGACCAGTCTGTCGGACCAGCGACCTTGGCTCTGCGCCCAACGGTCCGCTAGAAATTCCTGGCAAGGCCTCATAAACAGACGGCAGTTGTTTATCAACGGAATGCAGGATGACATGGTTCCTAGCAGGGACATGTATTTGCGCACCGACACCCTGGTACCGCATCTCCATTCCGACGCCTTGCTTTGTAGCTTCTGTATCCTTTCGCTGGATGGTCTTACAAGGCTTGTGTGCGTATGAAACTCCGCTCCTAGAAAGACCAAGGTCCTCGAAGGCTCTACGGAGGACTTGCTGAAGTTTATCGCGAAGCCCAGTTCCTGTAAGAGGGACATCGTGGCCCCCAGACTGTTTCGTGTTTGTTCCATGGACGAACCTCTGACCAGCCAGTCGTCTAGATAGGGATAGACATGGTGACCGTCCTTCCTTAAATGGGCCGCTATAGGGGCCAAACACTTGGTGAACGTCCTGGGGGAGGACTTGAGACCGAACGGGAGGACCTTGAACTGAAAATGCTTTCGCCCGACGACGAACCTTAAATATCTCCTGTGTCGTGGACGTATTGGGATATGAAAATATGCGTCCTGAAGGTCTAGCGACGACAGATAATCCATGGGTTGCACTGACCTGATAACCTCCTGGAGCTTTAGCATTTTGAATTTTGAGCTCTTTAGCCATTTGTTGAGTACCCTCAGGTCGAGAATGGGCCTCCATTTTCCATTTGGCTTCTTGACAACAAAGAACCGGGAATAAACCCCTTGTCCTTCCTGTGCCACAGGAACCCGTTCTACCGCTCCTTTTTGCAGCATAAGCGCCACCTCTTGTCTTAGAACTCGAAGGTGGGGCTGGGCCGAAAACACTGGCGGAAGACTTGGAGGCTCGTTTTTGAATTGCAGCGCATGACCCATGCGAATCGTGTCCAGAACCCATCGATCTGTGGTGATGCATTTCCATTGGTCGATATGATGAGACTCGACCCCCCAGGACGTTCCGAAGGCCGTCATTGGTTGCTGGTTTGCTTGTCCTTCGTCGACGAGGGACCCGAGCCGCGTCGTCTGGAGGCTTGATAATCTCTACCTCTACGTGCCGACTGGGATGCACGTCTGTAACCTTGTGAGGAGTATGAGGGCCTGTTAAATCCACGGTCCCTAGAGGCTCCAAAGCAGGAGTTTCCGGAAGCACCCCTGAAGGGGCGAAAAGAGCGAAAACTTCTACCTGTCTGGAGGGCGCCGAGAGACCTAGCGGTATCCGTGTCTTCTTTCATCCCCTTCAAGGCTTCATCTACCTTGTCTCCAAACAGATGTTCTCCTTCACATGGCATGTCTAGGACTTTGTATTGGACTTCAGGTCTGAAAGTAGTACATTTGAGCCACGCTTGTCGACGTAGTACTACGCCATGATTGATTTGTTTGAAACCAGACTCTGCTAGGTCCACCGCAATATTAATTGCGTGGTTCGAGGCCTCCTCACCATCTCGTACTAGCAACATGGCTGCTTTTCGATGTTCTTCCGGCAGATGTTCTAGGATAGGGGCTAGTTTATGCCACATCTCCCTATCGTATCGTGATACAATCGCCAAGGAGTTGGCTGCTCTTACCGTCGTGGCGCCGACAGAGCACCTTTTTTCCAAAGGCGTCCTGCCTCCTGGCCTCGCTTTCTGGTGGGGTTGAACATTTTTGCTGTACTCTGGCCTTCCTAGCCGCTGCCGCCGATACCACAGAGTCTGACAGAGGCATTTTGGAGTGGACTCCGGAGCTTTAAACTTTTTCTCAATACGCCCCTTAATAGCCGGTTCCGAGAACGGATGACGCATCGTTTTGAGGCCTTCTTGCCACACGTGGTCCAGGATTGGTATGGCAAATACCGATTTCCTCCTTTGACCCATGTGATCAAAAAGAAAACAGTCTTTCTTTTGCTCCTCAGGAATTAAGCCGAACTCGGAACACGCTTTTCCCATCATTGCATGGAAGGCTCCCACATCATCCGGAGGAGATGGTTGTGCCTGGCTCCTCGTATACTCTACCTCTACATCCGAATTCCATGTTGGGTCTCTCGACGGTGACAGGGAAATGTCCGACCCTGAGTCACCTCGTATAGAATCGGACTCCGATAGCTCACCCTCCTCCTGCGCTCGAGGACGATCCTTCACCACCCGGGAGGCCGACGGGCTTCTGGTCGTCGGGCGAGCTGCTTGAGCTTGTTCGTCGACGGAAGGTGCAGAAAATATCAACGATGAAGTGCCAGGCTGAGGGATCTGCGTATCCAGACGCTGCAGGAGCTTCTGAAGTGTATTAAGCACATCCAGAGACAAAACCGTCTGGGGGGTCAGCAACGTCGAGGATAGAGGGGCCACACCCCCACTCGCACTCGTCATCGACGTATTGGAAGGGCGTAAGCCCAAGTCCGACGGCTGCATAACCATGCCACATTCTCCTTCCACCGACAAGGCCGTGTCTGGCTGCAGTAGGACCTCAGGGGGGGCCGGGTCACAAACCTCTGGCTGCCAGGCCATAGATTGAGTCACCGTCGACGAAGGAATCCCCACCGCTGCTGCCTGAATAGTAATAGGCATCGTCAGCGACACCGGGGTCGACGAGCAAGTAGCCGGCACCGAGCCTTTAGACTTCGTAGCTGATTTCGTTGCCGACTTCCCTGCTGAAGAGTCTCGACTCACGGAAGACCTAGGACGGTCCCCTGAGGAGGATTTTGATGCCGCTTGCCTCTCCGTCTTAGAGGATGAGGAGGACTTTTTGTGTGATGAGGAAGACCCAGCATGCTTCTCCGTATGCTTGTCCGCAGGGCGTTTTTCGACAGGCCGCACCTTCTTCGAGGGAGGTTCCGACTTGCTCCTGGAGGCCGTGGAGCCAACTTCTGATGCCGGATAGGCACCCGCTCCGTCGTTAAGCCAGTCGACCAACCTTCTTTTCCGGTCTTTAAGGGTTTTTTGGGAGAAACCCTGGCATATCTCGCATGTATCCGCCGTGTGGTGCGGGTGAAGACAGTAGATACAATCCATGTGGGCATCACCTTCATAGACTTTTTTGAGTCCACATGTCGCACAAGGACGAAATAAAGCTTTTCCGGACATATTTTTTCCAGAATGTAACGTCGCCGAAGCGAAAATACAACCTAATTTCGACTAGCAGTAACCACGAGGATCCCACTACTTTGAAAGACGGTTGAAATCTGAGGGAGCGCGGGGGCGGGTCCTGTATTTATATCATGGCGTCCTGACGGCGCGGGCACGCATGATACAAAACGAGGTGGATAGGACGCATAAGCGTCGAAAAAGTTTTCCTAGGGGAAAGGGTCTATATAATGTACCGGGGATTCCCAGCCTGACGACGGGGAATATTCTAAGCATGTGAATCCATGAAAGATCCAATGCTGGAGAAGTGTCCATATACACTACAGCAGATCATTCAAGCTTTACATTGTGATACATCAATCCGCATTAGACTAACTTTGGAAGGGTTGTTGTCCTTAGCAATTCCAACTGCCCGTGGCCTCAAACAAGGCAGTCTACCCGCTTTGGCCATCTTTAACTATTTCATGCATGACGTACGCCAGGTCTTTGAGGCAATACCATCGGACTCACACATATTAAACAATGTACAAATCCAGACTCTTATGTACGCCGATGATCTGGTATTACTTTGAAAAACTCAGAGTGGTCTTCAAAACCTACTTAATGCATTTTATAGTTATATAGAAAAAAAAGTATTGCGAATTAATACCTCTAAAACCCAAATTGTCATTTATAGACCAAATCATTATTCAAGACATAAATCATCATGGACAATAAATCAAATTCCTTTGCTCACAGTCCCAAACTATGTCTATCTGCGCATGTTATTTGACAGTAATGCCTCAGTTTCTGGTCATTTAGATGTTGTCAAACAAAAGCTGAACACAACCATCTCCCAGGCCAAGGTTATTACACACTGTTATGGTGCCTTCACCATGAAAATAGATGTTCTGTATTGGAAACAAAAAGCCGTTCCATGCATTCTATATGGCCTCGAATCCCAACCACCTTGGTCGCCAAAAATCTTCGATAATTGGAGGGTAAGTTCTGGAAAGCAATCCTCCAGCTTCCCCAATGCATCGCAGTGGTTTATTTGCCCTATGAACTAGGTTTAACCTCCCTACATGCACAATACTCTTGGAGGGTTTGTGCGCTACTACGCAAATGTTTGTCGTCAACGGGGGAGAATAACATCTTGAAATTTCTGATTATATATTTAAATCCAACCATATCTGCATCAAATGCTGGTTGTGAGCCGCATATACCATCTTAGCCCAAGCTGAAGTAACTCTTGAGATGTTGCTCACCAACCCCGACAAAGTTAAGAATCTAATCTATCGCTACGATTGGATAAGCACTAGAGCCAAATGTCTGCAATACAAAACAGCCATCCCCGGCAAATGTAAACAAATGTCTAGGATCCATAGAACCATATCTTCTTAAGTTTCAATGTAAAAAAAATATGTTCTGGAATCCTAAGGATGCGCCTTAATTTGTGGCACACATGTGAACTACTTACTCAACGCAATCACATTGAATCTAGCTTTTTGCCGATTCTGTCGAGACACAAAAGTTATGGAAACTCTAGAACACATACTATCTTTGTGTCCAGCTTTAATTTGTGAGCGATTGAAATTCTTCTCAGTGCATTGGACTCATCTTGGGATGCAGTACAAAGATGGTCCTTTTTATTATGTACTACAAATATTTCTCTTCAAATTGCAATAGTTAATTTTCTACATGTGGTGAATTTAACTTTCTGAATATTTTAACGTGGTGCTTTGCTCTAATAATTTTGCTTTCTCTTCGAGTCTTATTGTTTTGACAATTAGTAACTATTGTAAAAATACTGTATTATGGTTTCCTTTTTAAAATTGTAAAGTTTTGTATTGAAAAGTTGATTCAATTCAACTAGATCAATAAAATAGCTACGTTTATGCATTGCACCCCCTGTTTCAGTGCAATCCACCATAGTTAACCACAAGCGTTAACCAGACTTGAGAGGGCCACTGCCTAATTTTCAGAATCCCCATCCATTACTTTACCGAAGCCTAATGCGGATTTGCTGATCTAATATTCATCAGCCAATCACGCAACACCGGCAGGAGATAGCCAGCCCAAAACAAAGGCACAACAACTAAGGCTCCTGTCCCCGAGCATGTCGGGGCCGGGAGGAACGTTGCACACCCACATACCCTCGCCCCCCGAGCCACGCTATTCCCCTCGTGCTGCAACACTGAGTCCTATCGGCAGCAACTATTACTCTCAACCCTTCACAAAGATGCAGACTTCACTAAGGTACCATTGCGCCCGATACTCTGTGCCCCGCCAAGATTCTAACACTGCACAACTCACAGCAAGTGCCCAACACAACAGCAGCCACGTATGATCCGTCTTTCTTCCGATAGGTCGGGCCTTTGCTCCACCACAGACCACCCAGCCTCCTGCTCACAAGTCATTTGCACAACTGGCTAAACTCCTAAACATCCGATCTCCTTTGCTCCCACCTTGCAGATATGCTCACCTTACAACCAACCCACCACATTTGAGGGCCTATGCCTCACCCCAGTTCTGTTTATTCTTTAGCTCTGCTGTCAAAATAAGTTGCTAATACTTTTACTTACCCACTGTGCAAGGCGTGCCATTGCGTTAGCCCAGCACTATTGATATTGTATTTTTGCTGCCAAAATAACATTCTAGCATTTTGTCCACTATGCAGCATAGCCTAACGTGCGACGTAGCCTTAGCCCAGCACCGCATATTCCCGCCCCCCCCCCACATGCCACATCCAATCCTACCAACAATATGCGCCGCCTCCACAGCCTTGCACCTTGTTCCCAGTGCTTTACTGCTATTTAACTCAACTCTTCTGTATCTTGGGCACCTTTGAACGTGGGCCAACGTTTGCTTCCTATACCAAAACAGGACACTACAACTGAGCCAGTCTGCAAGGCGCGCCATTGCTCCAGCCCAGAACTGTATACCTGCCACCACACGCATCGCTAAACTGTCTGGCACAGACCCTGTTACTACTTGCGCTCTCATACTAAAGCATGACCCAACCCTTACACATCAACACATCTGCACCATTCCACCAGGAGTGCGACGCTCCCCACATTCACACATTAACTCCACCACAGCACCTCCCGTGCCGCACAACATGGCCAACCCAATAATTTCTTTAGCAGGTCTTCCACCTTACAGGGGATTAGATCTGCCTTCTCGCTACATCCTCACTCTGCTGCTCCAACCAAACACCTAGCCATTAACCCTGGCACTAACGTCCAACTGCGGATCTGCGTCATTTTTCCATCACAGAAAAGTCAGCGATGGAAAAGTTTGCATGAGAAATGTACGCATTACAAAAGGTTTGTACATTTCCCATGCGAACATACATTTCAAAACCCTACATACCTACAACCCCACAACCTACCCCCACCCCCAACACACCCACAACATAACCAAACCCTTCTTACCTTTTAAGATGCCTTGTGTCCCTACGGCGCCAGTTCCCCTTCACTTCCGTGATCGGGAACCGGTGTCGCAGGGTCCTTTTTCTTTTTCTGCGGGGGTGTCCCCCGCAACCCACGCTCACTATACTATATAGTATAGTGAGCGGGGTGTTGTGGGGGGACACTCGTGCAGCCTTTTCTTTACCTACCTTAAGGTAGGTCGAACCTTTGGTCATTAGAACATTTGGTACATAGGTTTTTAGGACTTTAGTCAGACTTTTAAATTCAGTAATTTCGTACAATTCCCCAACCGCCACTAGCCCTGCTCAGAAACACAAACCGGTCTCCCAGAATTAAATTCACTAGAGAAAACACCACCAACTCCCCATCCTTCCTGCGCAGGAACTCCCTTCTCAGCCTGAGAACCTCTCTTAGGCCCACATTCCCCCAAGACACCCATCTCAACCAATTGCAGACCAAGTCACCAACACACAACATTTCAGGCACCCTCATCAATGCCAGATCACTCCCAGCCCACGCACTAGACATTGCAGACATCACAGTACACAAACGAGACTTCATTGCTATAACCGAATCCTGGCTGCACCCAGCTGCTGGCCCACCCCTGTCCATTGCCGTTCCAGATAGCTACTCTATCTGCAGAAGGGACAGACCCACAGTCAAAGGTGGAGGTGTTGCCATCATCGCCAAAACATCTCTGAACATGAAAGACTCACGCCACCACTTTCACCTCTGGCCAACACCCATCAGTAAAAATATCACCCAACGCAACCGCTACCCTGAACATCCACCTGATACAGACCTCCCATGGCCTGCACTTGCGTTCGAAAATGACATTACTTAAATTCTATCATCAAACTCCAAACCTAAATCTCAAACCATCTTTATGGGGGACTTCAACTAAGGCTTCCGTGACCCATCGGACAAATACGCCCTGCTAATACCATGACAGCCCTCAGGCTATCACATAGGATTTACAATCCTCCACATGCCAAAGGCTGTACTCTTGATTGGCTCACAGACATCCACTGCAAGTCCACCACCTCATCAAATTCTCCTTGCCCAGGGTCTGACCATTTTATTACCTTCACCATCGAGACACTAACCAACAAGACCCACATCCCCATATTAGCCCATGCCATCCCTACCAGAAACAAGCGCAACATAACGGCCGATAAACTGCCTCTTTTGCAACCCCTCCTTTCGACCTAGTTCAAGGACAACCTGACCTGACCATGATGACCAAACACTGACACCATGCTGGCTGCCATCGACCAACTAGCCCCACTTGCCCCGGCGAAGCCAAACAACCCGCTCACATTAATGGATGGTTCACCCCATCTCTGAACACCTTAACAATGACAGAATAGCCAAGACAAACTCTAAACGGAAGGAACTCTTCTCGATCCCCAGAGAGCTAGAGACCCCCCCCATTCCGCCCGGTGGAAAACTGCAACAAAAACGAAAGCTGGTGTTTGGACATCCAGAATGCCCTTTTAAGCAAAATCTCTCAACTCCAAACAGCAGCTGAAAAGAAAACTCTAGCGCCCCCACCAGCCTCAGCCAATCCATCTCCCACAGCCACTAATAATCCAGAAACCCCTCAATTGGAATTCACCAAAGTCACTAACTGAAATTCTCCAGATCATCTCCACTTTAAAACCCTCCAGGTGCCCCTTGCCCACCTTCAGTCATTAAGGACTGCACACCCTAACTTGTCCGGTTCATCACCAACCTTATCAACGCCTCATTCAACAACTGTCACCAAGGATTTAAAAAATGCTTGGGTCTTACCATTGCTAAAAAAAAAAATAATGAACCCCACCATACTCACTAACTACTGTGCCATCACCATCGTCCCATTCATACTGAAAATCTTAAACCGAGTGGCCTATATCCAGAAATACCTGAAAGAAAATAACATCCTAGGACTCAGACTATCAGGTTTCCACCCCAGACATGGGACAGAAACGGCTACCAGGAGGGATTCATCCCTGTGAACTTCAGCACCTTTATGCATTATGCAGTGACTTATGAGCTATCTATATAGCCTGGATTCGATAAAGGCAGCTCTGCCGAAACACGTGTCATCCACAAAGGCTCTAACATCACAAAAATAAAAGGAATTTATTAATCATCACTACTTGCCATTCCATTATTTTTCGGCACACTATCAAGGGATAGCTCAACACAACCATTATATATTGTCACAAACGGAGTGGAGGGACTCCAAGTCTCCGTAGTAGCTAAACCTGGTGCGACGCAAGATCTTTAACATCACCTCAACTTTCATGGACAAACCCTTTTAATTTAACGGGGCGCGTAGGTACTGCAGCAGGTGTCATCACAAACAGTCCCTCACCAAGAATGCAATACACATCAGTTTGTGCCTCAATGACAAGACTGAACTGCCCCACCTGGGCTCCCAACACAGGCTTGCCAAACTGAGCATGGCATTTCAATCCTTCAACATCGACGGCAACACCATAGCAGTCTCCAGCCATGTCAAAATGCTAGGCTTCTACTTGGATTCCTCCCTCACACTAGCTAAACAAGTGAACGCCACCACCTCTGCCACCTCCTACACCTGTAAGTTGATCAACGCATGCAGACCATTCCTCTCTCCCAACAGTTGCATCACCCTGGCGAGAGCACTGGTGTTAGCCAGACTCGACTACTGCAACGCACTATACTCTGGAACCTCAAGCTACAACATACAAACTCCAGGTCCCTAAAAACAATGGCATCAGAGCAGCCCTTAACATTCCTAGATCAGCACATCTCAGATAGCAGACAAACTCCATTGGTTACCCATCCAAGAACGGATCTGGTTCATAACACAAACACACAAATGCCTCCACCGGGTAGCCCCAGCCCATTTGTCAGACATAATCTCCAAAACCCAATCAGCCAGATCCACCAGAGCAGCCTACAAGCAGCTCCTGGCTACCCCCAAATTCAAACTCCAAACAGTTTGTGGCAGAAGCTACCTGGCATTGTCCAGCAAACTATGGAATGCCCTGCCCATCCACGCAGAGCTCCAGATTCCTTTTGCATTTTCTGCAAATAGCTTAAAAGACACTAATGGTACAACTAATTTACCTCACTGGCTCCCCCATAGGCCCTATCACCGTACCCAACCCACCCAACTCGCAGATGCCTGTCAAAATTGGATAGGGGGAAAATGTAAAAATGTAAAATCCCAATAAATGCAAAGAAATGTATCGTAAATATATATTACTATACGTCTGCAACATTTGTAAAAATTGTGATATTTCCTATGCAAGATGCAATATGTGTAACCATTGTGATATTTCCTATGTAAGATAGCGCATATATGCCTTTGGGCTTGAATCCGAGTGATTTGCCTGCGACTGAAAGTACCGCGGGCAAATCTTTCGCATGAGAAAGGTGCAAAGTACCAAAAGTTTGCACCTTTCTCATGCGAACACACCCATAACCCCCCCCCGCCCACCCACACCCTCAGCACACCCCCACCCACATCCCCAACATAAACAAACCCCACTTACCTTTTCTTCACACCGAGTTCCTGCAGCGCCAGTTCCCTTTCACTTCTGTGATCGGGAACCGGCGCTGCAGGGTCCTTTTATTTTTTTTATTTTTTTTTTTTTAAACGGAAGGCTGCGTGTCCCCCGCAAACCCCGCTCACTATACCATCAAGTATAGTGAGCGGGGTGATGAGGGGGACACACCCCCGGATCCCCTGTTTTTTTACTTTTGGTGTTCGAACCTTTGGTGGTAGCATTTTTAGAACAAATAATCATTGCGATCATTTGTTTACGGTAAAATTGGCCTAAACCTTTGGGCTTGGCGTGCTTTACAATCAAAAAATAAACCATTACTCACTGTAATCAATTCTTTTTTTGTTTAATAATTTTTATTAATCATTTAATAGTAATAACAGAAACAAATGTTAAACCCATCAAATAGATTGATCTATTCAGGAGTAGGTGAGATTACCAAAAACAAGGTATCGCAACAATGTGACATAAAGTGATAAACTAGGATGATCTAATCAGCATGTAATAACTATGAATGGACGAAACATGGGGAGGACAAATCAAAACGAGACAGGGATTAATGGGAGAAGGGGAGAGATATTCAAAGAATACAGAGTTGGGTAAAGGTAATAGGAGTATACATGTGATCACATATTTGGAACATTAAAACAAATTCACAAACCATGCGTGGACATATTATGAAAGGAGAGATTCAGTAAAGAGGGACCATTTAACATGTTTGAATTTCATATTAGGACACGTTGCCATACAGTGTTCTAGTCTACATATACAACATATATTGTTCCACCAGCCCTTTACTGATACATTTTTGGAATCCTTCCAGTTGGCAGTAATGAGTTTAATGGCAACAGCAATAAAAAAAATGGTTTTAGATATTATAGGCAGGGTGCGTTCTTCTACTGTTCGAGGGAAGTCCTCCGTAAGAGTATGTTCGATAATGTAAGGGGGAGATTGACCGTGAAAATGATTTTTAGAAGAGACTATACCTCTTGCCAGAATGAGTGAACAAAGGGACCATCAGTATCACCACAAGACCAGCAGCTGCCTTCAGAGCCAAACTTAGCTTTCAACATACGCATTGGGTTTATGAAGATCCTATGGAGAAAGAAAAATACGTTTTGCAATACATTGGCTGCTGTGGAGATGGTTTTGACCCTAGACCAGTGCGATTCCCAGGTATTGTCGTTAAACCGCCTTCCACAATCTTTTCCCCATTGAACTTGGATAGACTATCTCAGTCAGAGAGTTCTTAGCACCCAATACATTATAAAACTGGGCTGCTTCAACGTTAGGCAGAGATGTCAAACAAAATTCTTGCGGGGTAAGGCGCAAGTTCATTCTGGGTGAGATGATCAATGTTGTTAAGGCAAGCATTAACTCATTTGTTGTAGAAACAAAAGTCTGATGCAGGTAAGAGAAATGTATTTTGGAGATCTTGGAAGGATACCCAACCTGTGGCGTGGTAAATTTGATGAATATATCTAATACCTTTGATGATCCAGGACTTCCTGTAAAGTGTCTTGCTATTGTGTGTGATATGCTCATTATTCGATAAGAAAGGCGACAAGTTAAGAGCTAGCTAGCGAGCAGGAAGGTTCGGAGGGCGGACACAGCAGCCTTGATCGGGTAGTAACCTTAGAAGATAGAAATCCAAATATATATACACCAGGTCTTGAGTTTTAATAGGTGTTATTAATTCAGTTTCAAGAAGAAACCAAAAGGGGAGGGGAGCCAAATACATGATTGTTTAAGAAGGAAAGCGCTGTGATAGGATTTGAAGTCAGGACATTTGACACCACCATGCTCACAGGGGGCTCCAAGGTTAGTGATGGCAACTCTTGCTTTTGCCAATACCCCATAGAAAATTGATACGGATAGAGTTGATTGCAGAAAAGAAAGATATGGGAGCATTTGTAAGTGGTATAGAATGATGGGAGACAGCATCATCTTGATAGTTTCAAGATACCCCCACCAAGTAAGATACAAGCGGGACCATAAAGAGAGAGGAGTTATTTTAGTCTAAAAAGGAGAGATAGAATGTTCAGCTTAATGGTGAGCTTAGTGAAAGAGGTATAAAGGAGGCCAAGGTACTTAAGTGAGTTATCACACCACTTGAAGCCAAACAAATCAATTTCATGCCTGAGGCAGAATGGATGAAGAGGCAAGATCTCCGATTGGTCCTTATTTAATTAATTTCCAGAGGCTAAAGAAAAATCATTTAGGACTGACTGTAAACCTGGAATATGATATATATTTTTTTTTTAAATAATATATTTATAACGCGCCTATACACAAGTGTTTCAAGGAGTGACGAGGCAAGGGCGGGGGAGGGAGGACAGTGATCCTACTAGGCCAAGTGTCAGTCAGATCGCACAAGTGCGCGAAAGGGGGGGGACGCACGGGGGAGGGGACAGTGAAGTACATGGGATAAAAAAGAATAAAAATAAGTAAAGTACGGGCAGCAGGTGGCAAGTGCAGCCAACAGGTGTCGAGTGCTGGTAGTGGGACTGTAGGGATACATAAAACAGTCCTTAAGTGCAGGGGTTGCCAGAAAGGCAGTGCCGCAATTTTGAATTCCAGCTGGCCACAAGTTACTATTGGGATCTGAGGGTAATTTCTTATACGTTGTAATAAAGGCCCGAGAGAAAGGATATATAGAATAGGGGAACGTGGGCAGCCCCGTCTTGTGCCCCGTTTGAAGGGGAAGTATGAGGAAGATTGCCCATTAATAAAGATAGAAGATCTGGGATTTGAGTAAAGAAGTGGGACCAGCAAGATGAAACCTTCCCCACAACCATGCCAACGTAAGGATTGAAACAAAAATTCCCAACCCACCCGGTCAAAGGCCTTCTAGGCATCGAGCTCAATGGCAGCATAACCTTGTTTATCTGATTTGTCATTTGCAATAAGGTGAATGGCATCCAATAAGAGTCTTGCATTCGAGGATATGTTTCTCCCTTCTACATAAGCTCCCTGATCAGCTTTAATTAATTTTGGGAGGAAAGATTGGATTCTATTAGCGAGAATCCTTGCAAAGATCTTGCACTCGACATTTATTAGGGAGATTGGCCTATAGTTTTTAGGGAGATCAGAGTCTTTAAGGGCTTTAGGAAAGAGAACTAGGGTAGCCTCAGTGAAAGACCCAGAGGAAGACTGTTAGAAAAGTAGGTGAAGAGTGATAGGCTATCAGGACCAGGTGCTTTGCCTTTTCATAGATCCTTGATAGCTTCCAGAATTCCTTGAGACCAATTTGTAACACCTGAAAAGACAGCCTCCCTGAAGCTTGTTAGAGACATGAAAGCGCTTGCTGGAGAACAGCAACTTGAAATGCAGCAGGTATTCAACACTGGGAACTAGAGTGCGCGCCTCACCCACCCTCTGTTTCTCGTCATAAAGGATCAGTTTCTCTTGGCAAGAGTGTAACAGTGTGATGCATTTAACAATCCATTTGGAAATAGCCGATTTAGACACAGGGTCCCCTTCTCTACCAGCTGCCACAGAGACACATAATTGGTTAGTCTTTAATAGTGTAGTCTTTTCAAGGTAGTATTCCACTGCTCTCCTAGCATCTAGTGTAAGCCGGCTTCTTTTAGCTGAGTTAGTTGGAAGTTCTACTGTTCAATTGACGTGGAACTTGGAGATGAATGTATGCACAAACGTGTGTCTGGCTGGAATGGGCCCTGAACGGAGAGAGCCTGCAGTTCAACAACTTGTAATGCTCACTAGGAAGGCAAGCCTTTAGGTGCAGGCCTTAAGACTAGCCTTATGCATTGGCTCAAAAGGACCTTTCGAGAGTTAAAAACAAGTTCCGAGTTGAAAACAAGTTCTTAGTCCAATAGGTGTGTGAGATAAAGGACTGTCTTTAGGTGAACAGTCAACAAGGTTGATGTTCTTTGGGTTGCACCAAATGGCAAAAGCTTCCACAGATTGGAGTAAGTGTTTGGTGTTAGGCGTACGCGCCTCTAAGTACGTCCATACATCTTTGAGGTAGCTGGCGATGCCTAAACTCTGACTTCAGGAGCCAAGCTGCTAAGTTGAGCATTTGGGGGCACGGGTGCAGGGTTTTCCCTAGGTCTTATGACAGCATGTTGTACAGGCAGGGCAGTTTCCTTGGGGGGGGGGGGGGGCAGACTGACATGCTCACGAGAGATCCATGGCCGTCACCATCTTGTTGAGAAGGGGAGTCCGAGGAGTTGGGGGGGCGGCGGAAGCATAGTTAAATCTCCCAACCTGGTTATCCAGAGACCGTTCCATTTGGACCGCCTCTGCGGGTACCTGGAGGCATAATCTTGGCATTGACCATTCACAAGTCAATGTCTGGATATCCCTATTCTACAAAGACATTGAGTAGATGCGTTCTTGCAAGCACCACTCATGCTCTACGGGTAGGTCCAAGTATCTGCAGAGTACATCCGCCAGAAGAATGTGTACCCCTGCAACATGGTGTGATAGTAGGAACACATGTTTGAGTGCTGGTAGGGAGAATTCTCATTTTTGTGCTTATTCCCTGCAACCTTAGAGACCCCCAGCTCTTTTGCTGGACTTGGGACTTTAATTTTAAACCTGGTGAATGCAACCTTTTTCTCACTCTGTGTTTTTACCCAATTTGGATGTTGTGTTTTCACATTTTCTGGAGTCTTACAAACTCCATAGGCATCTACTTTTTCTATAGTGACACAGCACCTTCAGTGCAGTGTCACTGAGAAATCCTTTTAGATTTCTCATACAATTTAACTACCTTATCTTGTGTGAACTACAGTTCCCAAGAAGAGTAAAGTGAAATTGACTTTACCTACCTTTTCTCTTTGTAGGTCCAGCACACACCATTTTATGTGGAGTGCTGGGGGTGGGGGAGGAGGGGTTTACCTAGTAGCCCCTTATCCTACTCCCTCATGTAACATGTTTATGTTACCCACACTACTTTAAATGCCTGGTGGCAGTGGTTTACCTTTTTCTACCATTGTGCTTTTCTACCGCACGCTAAATCCTCGGCTGCAGTACAGCACCCGTGGGGGACCATTTTTTATCAAAATGGCCCGTCTTCTTTTTTTGTCATTTTCTGTTTGTGAGGTCTTTGAGTTTTACTCTGTGCATGGAGACAGGTTTCAGCCCTTTGTCTTGCCTTTGGCAGGCTTCAGCCATGAAGCCCACCCCTGGCTCCAGTGTATCTGGATGGACAGGATGTGAGGAAGGGCCTCAGAACTCCCCCCATCCTTTGCTCTAGGATTGCCTGAATGCAACTAGTCATGATTGGCTGGCTGGCCTTTCAGGACAGCCACCCTGCTGTGTGAGTGACAGCATGAACAGAAGAAACCCGCTTAAAAGGTGAAGGTTTTGGGACTACAGGCAGAGTCGACCACTGGGAGAAACACCCGACAAAGAAACCGTGAACAAGGCTTGCTGCAACCTCCGGGATCTTTGAATTGCCCGGTGAAGCCCTGCTGCTGTGTTGAACTCCTTCACCTCAGAGAAGCTTCAAACGGAACGACTTCTCCCCTTGGGTTAGTGGGACCAACTAACATGGAGACCAACTCCACTGGACCCCGATCCCAGACTTGCTGTGCCTCTCCGTTGCTTCAGAAGCCCAATGCAAGGGGTCGAGTGTCCGTAGTCGAGTGCAGCGTCTGCCGCGGAACTAATCCAGCTAGAAGCTTTAGGAGACTCCCAAGGACCGTCCAGAAGCATGCTCTCAAAATCCAGAGTCCCCTCACCAGAGTGCAGGACCGAGGGGGCAAAGTCCAACCGGTGTCCAAGATCTGCAACAGTGCTTTTTGCTAAGTGCTGAAACCGCAAAGTGCAGCTGAACCGAAAAGAGCCCGTAGCTGCCGACGACCTCCCAAGTACCACCGCAGAAGCCCTCCAGACGTCCTCCCTCTTGCCCCCACAACTGAGGCTCAGGAACAAGGGTCTGCATCTCTGTAGCAAGAGATCATCCAGCTGGACCACTCTTCTAACCAGAGGTGCAGGTTAGGCTTGGGGTACTTACCTTATTGCATTTTAGCCACGCTCTTCTCAGTTGGGAATTGCATTGTCTTACCTTCTAGAGTTGCTTTCAACTCTCCTCTCACAGGCTTAACAGCCTGTGACCCTACAAGTGATTCTTCTAAATACTCTAACTTTGTGCAAGACATTGATCTAAGCAGTGCATCAGATCCATAGACTGTGTCCCAAATGACTTTGGCTGTCCTGCCTCCCTGAAGACTCTTCTAGTCCATTGGCTTTGATATGGTTTGTCCCCCCCCCCCGCCCCATAGGTGGTGTCTTGTTGTGAACTGTTACTGCTGGGAAAGGCTTATCTAGACTTCATTGGAGGATTTAGTTGTCCGCACATATACTGTGAACCAGTTTAACCTTTTTCCTTCCCTAAGCTTCCCTTTCTGCAACCTCAATCTGCCAAGTATACTAGTGAGATAAATGCCATTTCTGTCCTTGTGATTGAAGTCACCTCAAGGTGTAGGAATTGTGTAAGAAGCATATCCCAAGATTATCCACCAACTTGTTTTGATTCTGGAAAGTAATTTTAAAGTATATTTACATTGTTAAAACAAATTGCCTTTTTAAAGAACGTTCATTTAAAAATGCGATGTTAATTAAATAAATAACTATTTATAACTGAAACCTTGAGTTTAAGGGTTACTTGGCTACTTGTATTTACAGATTTCATTTGTACAGCTCACAATTACACCTCTTGATAGGCCTAGCTGCTCAGTCACACTACCAACTTGTGTAGTACAGACCTATACCAAAAGGTGGGTTACCCAATACCAAGCAGGTAAGTGTTGTGTAGTCTCACACAGTGCGACTGCACCAATTCTTACCCATTAGGTGCACAATTCCAAATTTTCTAGTACAATTTGGATAGCCCTGGAGAGCGAGAGCGTCCGTTTGTTCAGATAGTACAGGGCTGTGGTGCTGTCTGTCCCACTAACCGCTGGCCTGACACTATTGGCTTGGGCAGGGTGGCTTTGCGTATGGATATCCAGTGACTGGTTACATAGAGAGGGATCTGGATCAACATGTTTTGAACCCTCTCCTTTGAGGGGTAGACGGTCTTCTGTCTGAATTAGTGGCCCCAGAAACTGACTTGACTGGGTACCAGACTTGGCTTTCTCGTTGATTGAGAATCCCAGATTGAAAAAGAGATCTACTGTTTTTTGGGTGTTCTCCAGACACTGTCTGTAAAAGTATCTGGTATGAGCCAGTTAGCGAGATAACGATACACTGGGATGGATTGCCTGTGCAGGTGAGCCGCCACTACCACTAGTACTTTTGTAAATACCCTTGGGGCTGAGGCAATGTCGAAGGGGAGCAACTTGAACTGACAGTGAGTGTTCTCCATCTTGAACCTGAGGTACTTTCTGTGCACTGGCAACATTGAAATATGAAAGTATGCATCTTTCAAATCAAATGTGACCATGTAAGCCCCCGGTTTCAACAGTGTGGGACTACCTCTGAAAAGTTGTCATCCCCAACTTTTGAGGCTTGACATATTTGGCTGCAGAGAAAACAAACAGCGGGGGGGGGTGTGGAGGGGTGTGGAGGTGGGAGGAGTCCAGAGAGTCCCGCCAGACATTGGTCCCAGTTACGAGAGACTTACCCAGCGTCTTTAGCTCGCTATCTTTCATAGAGGAGAAACATCCAAAACACATCAGTATTTGTCCTGCCCTGGGGCAGTCCAGCACCAAAATGCTGCAAGAGTACCAACAGCAACCCCAGACACATGTTTCGGTCAGGTTGGACCTCATTAGTAGGGTGGAGCTGTGCCTCCAAGCTGTGCCCTGGCTTGCTAAGGTCAATTACTTCCTGTAAAGTTGTCAACCTGAATTTCGGAGGCTAGACATACTTGTTCGCAAGGCGCAGATCTAAAACAGGGCAGATGGTTAGAGCCTTTTTGGGTACAAGGAAGTATATTGAATATACCCTCATTTACCTGTAAAAGTGCTCTGGCCCTGGCAAGGACCTCCCTGCAGTGCGCTGGCAACTTGTACCCACCAAACTCTAAAGCTGCAGGTGCCAGGCCTTCAGGTTCAGCGATCCTGGGTCATGGAAGATTTCACCTTCTCTGGCAGCAGATTCGCGACCACTGGCAGCTTCATTTGAGGCAACATAGACAGGCTGCAAAGGTCTGGGTACCAAATCTGCCTCAGTCACGCCAGGGCAACAAGGATCATCCTGCATCAGCACAGTTTGAGTTGAGGACTTGCAGCAGGAGAGGCAACGGTGAGAACATGCACAAGAAAATGCCTTCCCACAGGAAGGAGAACATGTCCCCATGCTCCCCGGATGGTGGAACCTGCTGGCATATCCCTGGCATTTGGAGATCGCCACCGTCGCAAACAGATCAATCTGGGGTCTGCCTCCCTCACCTTGTATTTCGATAAGGTATGCTCTCTGTCCTGCCGTGCTGTACAGGGGCGCGTCGTGGCTGAGCACCTTTCCGCCGAGTTACTTCACTGGCGTGGGCCCGGGAATCCAGACCAGCTGCAACTCCACTCTTGAGGTGTCTTTAGTTTTTGTAAAGAATGAGTGTCCGCAATTGTAGTTGACCTCTCGTTGATGCAGAAGGGGTGATGGAGATGTCGAGCTGATGGAGGGCTGTGCTCGAGTAGGTAAGAGAATGCGCAAGGCGCGGCGCTATGGGCGTCTTTGAATAAGGCCAACCTGTGCTATCCTTCCTTACAGGTCGCAAAGAAGTTCCTGGAAGAAATGTGGCCAGATGGAAGCGGAGCATAGAATGGAAGATGTCCGGTCGGCGGTAGATTTCCAGGAGAGCTTCGGTGAGTAAGCAGAGCCTGGAGGCGATGGAATCGGGAGATGAACGCTTACTAACTGTCCTCTTCTGGTCTCTCCTCTCTAGGAAGTTGCAAGTGGAAGAAGACTAGTTCCAGGAAAGGTTCCGGATTGATCGAGGAGCTGGATGCAGAACAGTTAAGGATGAATAACAGTGTTCTTCTCGAAGATGCAGGCCAAGGATGCTGCGAGCAGGTCGCTGTGAACGTCACGCTGCAAGTGCAGAACAACGCGAAGCTCGTGCCGCAGCTCGGACGTGGCTTAAATAGCCAGCAGGTATCCCAGGTGCCTTCAGAGCGGACCACGTCTTGGATGCTAGACTGCATGATGCAGTTCCACGTTGAACCTTGTGGGGGCGGCCATGTTGGTCCATTGCCCAATGGAAACTCCACCTGCCATACGAGCCTGGCGCCAACGGCGCCAGGACAGGCTCCAGGACAGCCGAGAGGGGCATGATTGTGCCTTTGGGGCCTTGCAGGAATACTGTGGCGAGGGCCAGAGGCCCCGAGTTCCCAGGCCCTGGGTTAAGGTCGTGACAGCACTCCCTCCCACCCCCCTACCCCAAGGCCCCTCTCAGGGTGGTCCTTCTGTCTGGTCCCGGCTTGGTGGGGTACTCTTGGTGGAAACGTCGAATCAGGCGTGGAGAATGAATGTAATCACTGGGCTCCCATGTTCTGTCCAGCGGACCATATCCTTTCCAGTCCACTAGATAGAGTTTTGTTCTAACATGCTTGGAATCCAGGATGTCTTTTACTTCAAATTCTGGTTCTCCATGAATTATCACAGGCCCCGGTGGGGAAGTTACTCGGGTTCCAGGCTGAACTGGTTTCAGAAGGGATACATGAAACACCGGATGTATCCGCATGAGGATTGGTAGCGTCAGCTTTACCGCGGCTGGGTTTATGATGGATTTGATGGGATACGGCCCTAAAAACCATGGGCGGAAGTTCCCTTTAGAGGTACATGTTTGGAGGCTAGCCACCACATGTCCCCTATTTGGTAGTCCGTGGCATTGGTGCGATGCTGGTCCGCGTACTTCTTTTAGCGAGCCTTGGCTTGATGCAAGTGTTCTTTGGCTCTTGTGAAAGCTTGCAAAATGGTCGCGTGTAGGATGTGACGGCTGGCATTTCCAGAGTCGTAGGGATGTCCAATTCTGACGTGCGTGGGTGTCTGCCATATACCGTAAAGAACGGAGTTTGCCCGGTGCTGCTGTGTAGGATCCATAATAGATCCTTCCAATTCCCTTCCACTTGGTGAAGCATGCAGCGCAAGTATTGCTCGAGCGTTTGGTTCGTCCTCTCCGTTTGATCATCCGTTTGGGGGTGATGGCTAGTGGATAATCGGATGTCCATTTGAGACATCGAGCAACAGTTCCTCCAGTGTTAGACACAAACTGGGTACCTTGATCCGAAATTAAGACTGATGGGAACTCGTGCAGCTGTACCACATGTTCAAGGAAGGTTCTGGCAAGACCAGACGCGTTTGGTAGAACTTTGAACAAGAAGTGGGCCATCTTGGAAAACAGGTCCACGATCACTAGGATAGTGTTATAACTTTGGCAGGAGGGTAGGTCGGTGATGAAATCAAGTGATAGCGTGTGCCACGGAGTCGGCGGAATGTCCAATGGTTGTAGGAGTCCAGCGGGTCTTTGCTTTGATGATTTATTCTGAGCACAGATACCACAGGAAGTGATGAATTTAATTACATCTTTACACCACGTTGGCCACCAGTAACTTCGTTTCACCTTGGCCAGGGTTTTGGCAATTCCGGGGTGACCTTCCATCAGGGGATCGTGATACTCCGAGATGACCTGTTCTTGAAGTTTTTACAGGCACAAATAGCCGATTTCTGTAGTAAGGCAGTTGGTCCTTAACACTATAGTGTTCTCGTCTTGAACCCCACTCTCGCTCCTGCATTAACACCTGCCGAACTTCATACAGCAACTCATCTTGAGTCATCGTAGTTGTAATGCCCAAAAGTCTGTCCCCCGGAATGATGGCCACGGGATCATGAGGTGTATACACCACCTCATCGGTGCCTATGCGTGAAAGAGCATCAGCCTTGCCATTTTTGACTCCTGGTCGGTACATGATCACATAGTTGTACTCCGTGAAGAAAAGGGCCCTGCGTAGTTGTTGAGAAGAATGAGCCTTTGCATTTTTCAAGTACTGTAGATTTCGGTGGTCCGTTATCATGGTGATAGTGTGTCTGGCTCCCAACAGATAGTGGCGCCAGGCCTTGAAAGCGGCCTTAATAGCCAGCAGGTCCTTATCTGTGATGGCATCGTTGAGCTCAGGTGGTGAGAATTTGTGACCAGAAAGCCACTGGATGTAGCTGGCCAGTGTGCGGGGCCTTTGCGATAATGCAGCACCCATCGCCATACTGGAAGCATCCGTCTCCACCACATATGGAAGGTCTGGGCGTGGATGTCGTAAGATTGGAGCGGTGGTGAATTTCGTCTCGAGTTCCCGAAAGGCTTTTTCAGCCTCCTCTGTCCATCAAAACGTTTTGTTGCACTTCCTCAATAGCGCAGTGATCAAGTATACTATTTGCGAGAACCCTGGGATGAAACGGCGGTAAAAGTTCGCAAAACCTAGCATGCTCTGGACTCCCTTGATTGAGTTTGAAGCTGGCCAATTGAGGACGGAACTCTACCTCCGTAACGTGGAATGAGCATTTCTCAAGCTTGGTGTAGAGATGATGTTGATGGAGCTTGGTAAGAACAGCCCATACATGCCTGACATGATGTTGTTCAGAGGCCGAATACACCAGGATGTCATCGATGTAAACTAAGGTGCAGACATCAATCAGCTCTCATAGAACATTGTTCATGAAGTATTGGAATGCGGCTGGTGCATTGCACAGGCCGAACGGTATCACTTGGTATTCGTATAAGCCGCATTTGGTACGGAACGCCGTTTTCCATTCGTCACCTTCTTTAATGCGCACCAGATGGTAGACACCTCTAAGGTCCAATTTCGTGTAGATCTGGGCTTCCTTGACCTGGTCTAGTAGTTCCGGGATCAAAGGTAGGGGGTAGCGTTGTTAGGGAGAATTCTCATTCAATGGCTAATTTCCCTTACCTAGCGAGTCCCTCAGCAGCTTTGCTGGATTTCTGGAGTTTTCCCCCCACTTTTAACCATGTTTTGCCATGTGTATTTCATCTGTTTTTGTGATTGTGGGATCTGGAGTACACCACTTCAGTAGCCCCTTCTTTTGTGTATTACACAGTACCTGCAGTGCAGTGACACAGGGTGGTCTTTTAGACTTCCCACTGACTATTTCTGGGGCCGACTACTGTCCCCCAGAAAAGGGTAAAGTTGCCATTAACTTTACATAGTCATCAAACCACAGATCCAGTACACCCAATTTACATGGAGTATTGGAAAGGGTTACTTCTTGGCCCTTTTTATCTGTACCTCCTAGAGCCTTGTTTTGCTCTTTTAACATTTAGACTTGGCTGGTGGCAGTGGTATCTACCCTAACTTTTCGACCGCGTTTATACTATATAAATGTGGTATTGGTTTTATGTATTGGCCTCTAACATAAACCTGCTTGACCAAATACTTTTTCTTTTGGCTCCGGTCGGGTCTATTCACCATTTCTTTTTGTTAAAGTCCTTCTTGTGTTTTACTTTGCGCAGCAAACCAGGTTTGCCTTCTTTTTTCATTGTCTTTTGGTGGGCTTCTGCTAAGAAGCCCTCCTCTAGGCGCCTGGGTGTCTAGGTGGGCTGAATGTGAGGGAGGGGTGTAGTCACCCCCTGCACAGGGTATCCTAGGAAACCCAAGTCGCACTTTGCCATGATTGGCTGAGGTGGTGGTCCGGGCTGGACAACCCCCTGCTGCGCGATTGACAGCCAGGCTGTGTGAATGGGGGATTTTCGCATAAAAGGCAGGACTCTTGGGCTGGAAGTCAGAGAGTCGCCACTGGAACTACAAGGAACCAAATAGAAGCGGAGAAGAAGACAGCTGCTGAAACTATCCCGTCCCGGTGAAGCCCTGCTGCAGTCCTGAGCCATCTACCCTTCGACGACCAGAGAAGATCCAGTCCGGAGTCTTCTTCCCTTGAGCCTGGTGGGGATAACCAGCTAATCTTCCACAGCCAGAGGATCCTTTTCTTGGTCGTAATCGCTGCACACTGCTGTAGTGGTCTAGATAGCCATCTGAAGAGCCTCTCCTGTTTTTAAGGAGCGCACCTTTTATTCACCGTCGCTGCTGCTGGCTTCATCCCTGCGTAGTGCAGACCCCCTTTAGATGTCCTTCTTGCCGAAGCTCCAGGAACCGTGGGTCTGCAGGAAACTACCAGGAACAACTGCCGTGGCACCAGCTTCTTTCTTGAATAAGGTACTGTGTTCTGCTTCGAGGAGCTAGGGTGAATTCCTTTTCTCCTCCTCCAAAGCTTGTCCTCATCTTCCTTCCTTCTTATAACATTTGCTTCCTCTGTTGACAATATCCAAGTACTCCTGGCAACGTTGAATCTTGAACTGTCCGACTGTGTGATCCTCGACAACAGGAACCCGGTTCCACTTCACACTGGCCCCAGCCTATTGACTCTTTAATTTCTGTCAACTAGTGTTCTCCGAGTCCGTCTGCCCTGACAAAAGTATTGCTTATGATTTTTGCCCCCAACTCTCTCTGGTTAACTCAGGTGCTAAGTGTGTTTTTGCGCCGGTAACATTTCCTGCCGCGGATATGCGTATCTTTCATAAGACCGAACTGTCATTACTGTCAAAAAGTGATCGCATATGTATTCCCGGGAACGTCTTGTTTCACATTACCGGTCCGTTAAAACATAGGATACTTACCTCGAGTTATTCTGTACCAAGTGAATTGGTTGGTTGTAGTGTATTTTATGTGTGGTTTTGAATAGAAGTGTTGTGTTTATAACAAATGGTTTAAAAATAAATATACTTATATTTTTTACCTGAAACCTTGAGTCAGTGTTTGCTTGAGTCACATTAATTGTGGTCCCTTTGGGTAATCTCTGCTACTGCTCATATACTCTTGAGATAAGCCTGGCTGCTGCGCTACTGCTACCACTTTAACATAGTAGTACAGGCTTGTACCAAAGGTGAACTTGTATTACCACTTGTAGTCTTAATTGTGTGTAGTGGTCCCTAAGGGCACTGCACAGGATTCTGCCTAACAAGCGGTTCTTGACGGTGACTTGGTTCAATGCACGGTAGTCGATGCAAGTCCTCAATTCTGCTTTCTGCTTCCTTCTTCGGTACGAAGAATAAGGGAGATGCTGCCGATTACTTCGAAGGGCGGATAAAACCATTGGCCAGGTATTACTTCAGGTAGGTCTTCAGATGTTGGTTCTCTGGTTCGGTGAGCACGTAGATTCGGCCACATTGAATTCGGGCTTCAGGTATCAGATTGATCTGGCAATCGTAGGGCCTGCGGGGTGGCAAGCTATTAGCTTGCTCCTTTTCAAACACGTCTTGAAAGTCCTGGTATTGAGTTGGTAAGGTAGCAACCACACCTAAGACTTATCATACCTTCTTGAACGGGTGAACTGGCATGCTTCCCCTTCCTTCCTTTGGGATAGCAGGTGTGTGTGCAGTCATGGGAGAAGACCAACTCTCGGGCCCGCCAGTTGATCCGTGGATTGTGCGCGACCAGCCACGGCATCACTAGGATTAATCAGAACAGCAGTGCTTTGATGAGGTCTCTCATGGCCATCTTCACATAGGAGGGCGAGTTCCGTGGTACATTCGGACACGGGACCGGAGGCGATTTCGGTGCAATCTACAGTCTGTGGTAGGCTTAGAACATAGTGGAAGCCCCATCTTTGCTGCAAGATCCTGGTCCATGTAATTCCCCACTGCTCCGCTATCAATGCAAGCTTCTAACGAATGCATATTTGCTGGCTGTTGATGGGCAATTAGGATCACGGGTAAAGCAAAATGGAAGGTCTGTAGTTTGCTTTCTTCGCTCGACAATTGGACCCCTACAATTGCCGGGCTTGGTAGTTTTCCGACTCCTCACTTGGTTTCTCCATGTCTGTGGCTCCAACGGTTCTTCTTGGTGGTTTAACTGGACATTCCTTAAGGAAATTGCCTGCCTTTCCACAGTACAGGGATAACTGCTGCTCTCTCCTCTTATCCCGTTCGGCCTTGGTTAAAGGAGGCCTAACCCCTCCTAGTTGCATTGGTTGAATGGTGTTTTCTGTTCCCCGCTGAGCATGCTCTTTGAGACGCACAAACATGGGGCGTGCATCTGGTTGCTTCGGTCTATTCACCGATCCTGCAACCGATGGTCAAGCTGCACCACCAGATTAATGAACTCGGCACAGTCCTTGGGTGGGTCCACTACTTGGGCCAGTACATCCTTTAACTCCCCTCGCAAGCCCCGGTGGAACAAGGTGGTTCATTTGTTCTCTGGCCATTCTGCTTCGACCACCAGCCTGTTAAAAGTGGCTATGTTTGCCAACAGATCCTGGTTTCCTTGTCGGAGGGATAAAAGTTCATTGTCCAAAGCCTGGCCATGGGAGCGACGGGCGAAGAGCTTTTCCAGCTCCTGCTGAAAGCCCCCGAAATTGTGTAACACTGGATCATTCCGGCTGATGAACAGCACTGACCAGTCTGCTGCACTACCACTCAAGTAGGACAAAACAAAGGCCACTCGCGATTGGTCCTTGGGAAACGCCCCAGGTCGGCACAAAAAGTGGAGGCGACACTGATTCATGAAGGTCGCATATCTTCGGGGATCCCCAGAGAAACGCTCCGGTGGAGACAGTGCAACTGTCCCAGGTAGATTGATCTGAACCGGATTACTCGTGGGTGTTGGCATGGATGGGCTAATTCCGGGCAACGGGGCTTGTCCAGCCTGCGATTGAAGGAGTTGTCTGCCAAGATTATCAGATCGTTCTTTGGCCACAATTAGTTCTCTCCACAAGGCATTGGTTTCTTGTCGGGACGAATGTACCTCTGCACGTAACTGCCCCAACAACTGGGCCAACTGGTTGGTTTCTGAGGTTTCCATACTAGGCGGCCGGGTGGATTATAATGTTTTTTGGGCTTTGCGTTCTGTAACGCTCACCTTGTATCCACAGGGACACCACCCAACTGGTCTGGAGCGCTTCTGGGACAGATGCACCTTCCCCGGGGATTTGCGCTGCCGTGGCCTTAGTCTGGAGGACAGGAATTCAGTTTTAGCCACAACACCTTCTCTAGGGACCCGCCTCCCAAGTGTTCCCTTTGCGACCCCCTTGGAGCCTCTCTCACCTTGCATTTCGATAAGGTGCGCTCTCTGCCCTGCCGTTCTGTGCAGGGGCACGTAGTGGCTGGGCACCTTTCTGCCGAGTTACTTCACTGGAGTGGGCCCGGGAGTCCAGGCCGGCTGCGACTCCACTCTTGAGGTAAGTCTTTAGTTTTTGTAAAGAATGTGTGTCCGCAATTGTAGTTGCCCTTCTCTCGTTGATGCAGAAGGGCTGATGGAGACGTCGAGCTGATGGAGAAGGCTGTGCTCGAGTAGGTAAGAGAATGCGCAAGGTGCGGCGCTACGAGCGTCTTTGAATAAGGCTAACCTGTGCTATCCTTCCTTACAGGTCGCCAAGAGGTTCCTGGAAGAAATGTGGCCAGATGGAAGCGGAGCATAGAATGGAAGATGTCCGGTCGGCGGTAGATTTCCAGGACAGCTCCGGTGAGTAAGCGGAGCCTGGAGGCGATGGAATCGGGAGATGAACGCTTACTGTCCTCTTCTTGTCTCTCCTCTCTAGGAAGTTGCAAGTGGAAGACGACGAGTTCCAGGGAAGGTTCCGGATTGTTCGAGGAGCAGGATGCAGAACAGGTAAGGATGAATAACGGTGTTCTTCAAGATGCAGGCCAAGGAGGCAGCGAGCAAGTCGCGGTAAACGTCACGCTGCAAGTGCAGAACAACGCGAAGCGCGTGCCGCAGCACGGGCGTGGCTTAAATAGCCAGCAGGTATCCCAGGTGCCTTCAGGGTGGAGCACGCCTTGGATGCTAGACTGCATGATGCAGTTCCATGTTGATCCTTGTGGGGGCGGCCATGTCGGTCCATTGCTCAATGGAAACTCCACCTGCCATATGAGCCTGGCGCCAACGGCACCAGGACTGGCTCCAGGACAGCTGAGAGGGGCACGATTGGGCCCTTGCAGGAATACTGTGGCCAGGGCCAGAGGCCCTGAGTTCCCAGGCCCGCGGTTAAGGCCGTGACAGTTACATAGCCAGGAGTTGTGTCTTGTTTGAGTAAGGTGCCCTCTGCCAAAACTCTGCCTGACATTTCTGCAGAGTCCAGGCTGTTTAACACAGTGCGTCACTTGCCTGCCCTCCAACTATAGATAACAATTGAGATTTAGGAGTTTCAGAAATGTTTTAAGCCGCCCTGAATTAAGTCCCATTGAACAATCTACATCTAGCGAGCAGTGTGCGGTTGGCAATTACAGTGGAATATGCTGCTGAAGCTATAACCCTTTTCCCCAGGGTATAAAGCTTCTTACACTCCTTGTTGGGAGGTGCTTCTGCAGTATTATAGGGGCACCCCTGCCGATATCTGGTAGTAGCGACCACCAATGAATCTGGGACTGAATGACGCCAAATCTATACAGGCAGGGTGGCGGCGGGGGTCAGACGGTGAGGCTTTAAAAATTCTCTCAACCCATGTCTTAACTGCACGTGTGAGAGGGCGTGACTTTGGAAGGCGCAATTCTCTGTTTGATGGAATTGATTTAGGGAATGCTCTGACCCCGACTTAGTAGAAGACATTGTAGGAAAAAGGCAGACACTGCTTATGTATTTAGAAATGTTCAACAGCCTTTCTTAGAATGATATTAAAAAGTAAATGGACATCAATTGGGGAAGAATCCCCTGGTTGATCAATAGGATCAGCATCCCCCAAACACTACATCTGGCTCAGCTCCAGGATGTGCTGGAGCAGCTGATCAGTAGTATCCTGAAGCCATTTGTCTGGATCTTGAGTAGTGTCCTGCTGGATTCCTCAGCCATGTGTGAAACCGCCTGAATAGTTAGAGGGACTCTCTCAGTCCCTTCAAAGTAGGCAACGTTTCAGTAGCTTGAATATAAGCCCTGGATAATGGGGACAGGGGTTGGGGAAGGCTGGTCCACAGTACTAACAGGCTTTGCAGCAGCTTGTCGAGGTGTTCTTTTGGGTTTACCCCTTAATTTGGGATGAGAATGTAGTTTCGACATATCCGATACGGTCGAAGAGTGCCCATGGATTGTGTGCTTATGAGATTGCGCATGCCCTTGTTGCCAGGGGACAACCCGTAGCAATGCTTTCGGCATGCCTAGTGAGGCTGGGGAAAGGCATGCAGAATACTAAAAGGCTCCACCGGCTTACCTTCGGTATCCAAAATAGAGCCGTGGCTAGCGTAGTTGTCTTCGTCAGAAATCAGGCTGCATGGCATAGGCCGCCCACAGCTTAGTGCGCCCGTCTAACTTTCAGGCTTAAATAATGTACAGCCCTTGCAACGCAGTTCGTCGTGATCCCAGAGGAAGACAATTATTGCACTCTTTACAAGTCTTTCCAAGGAAACTTCCTGTTCTAGGCGGGACAGAACTTAAATGTTGCTCAGCCCATGGTTAATAGAAACCGAAAGGGCAGCCAGACAAAGGAAAGAATGGTAAAGTGTGAAGAAAATTGCACTCTAATGTCTGTAAAATGTTAGAACCCTCTCCACTCGCCCTACTGTGAAGGCAGAAGCCTAAAGAAGTCCTAGGCCGTCGTTGAGAGTTCAGTCGTGGAAGTTTACAGACGTTACTCTGGAAATGTTCAAAGTAACATTGAAATCGGATGTCAATGTAATCATATTTCTAAAGCATGTATCTGCTTAGATTCACATACTTTGCATAGGCTGACGTCTAGTGGCAATTGTGGAGTATTGCATATGAAGTTTTCAGAAGTTCGAAAAGGGACATCGACAGGGCATGACTAATACTGTCCATAGTCGACCAAACCCTGTACCCATAAACACTCACGCGTCACGGTACCTCAGATGGAACAAGTTACTTACCTGTAACTGTTGTTCACCAGCATGGGTCTGGCATGGATTCACATGCTCATGAATATTCCCCGTCATCAGGCCTGGAATCCTCGGTAAAGAAAAAATCAGTATCAGTTTTGTTTCTGATCTCTCTTTCTCAGTAGTAACCAATCACTGGTCTCTGGGTCATACTGCCCCCAGCCAATGACTGCCCTCTCCCTAAGACCCGCCTCTGGCAGCCATCCTCAGATTTGGTAGCACGTAAAGTGGCAGTATGACCAAGTGAAGAGCCGCAGAGGGGTAGGCGGGAGGGTTCGCATGTGAATCCATGCCAGACCCATGCTGGAGAACAACAGTTACAGGTAAGTAACTTGTTCCTTCTCCAGCATGGGGTCTGGCATGGATTCACATGCTCATGAATAAGAGAATACATAGCAGTACTCACATGCACAACCACGGGAGGTGGCAACAGGCTCAACATTAAGCATCTCTTACCTCCTCACCAGGCTCACCTTAGGCGAACAGGTTGCGCAGCACTGCTTGGCAGACCCTGGACTCCTCCCTGGAGTCCTGATCAACGCAGTAGAATCTTGTGAAGGTGTGCGTCGACCTCCACGTCGCAGCCCTGCAGATGTCCAGCAGGGGCACACCAGACAGGAACGCCGTGGTAGCAGCGATCGCTCTGGTCGAATGGTCTCTCGGACGGCCGGGGAGCGGTCGGTTTGCCAACCGGTGACAGTGCATGATGCAGCCGGAGCGCCATCCGGAAACAGAAGTCTTCGAGAGAGCCTTCCCTTGATTCACAGTCCCAAAGTTCACAAACAGCGGTGATGTCTTCCGTAAACTCTTTGTGCGGTCCACGTAGAACTTCAGTGCTCTAGCTACGTCCAGCGAGTGCAAAGTCCTTTCAGCCGGCGACGAAGGAGACGGGAAGAAAACAGGTAACACCAAGGGCTCGTTAAGATGGAAGTCCGACAGCACCTTAGGCATAAAGAAGGGGTGCGTCCTAAGCACCACCCTCGAGGCATGGAAAGTCAAGTACGGTGCGTTGCAGGATAGGCCCTGGATCTCGCCCACTCGTCGTGCGGAGGTAATGGCCACCAGGAACGCAGTCTTCCACGACACAAACTTCATAGGTGCGGAGTGCATCGGCTCGAATGGGGGCCCCATGAGCCTGGTCAGCACCACGTTAAGTTCCCACGCCGGGGACGGGGCCTTCACCGGCGGGAACGACCGGAACAGTCCTTTCATAAACTCTTACCAGTCGATGGGACCACAGGGACGTCCGTCCTGTGGTTCTGGTATATCTGGAGATCGCCGCCAGATGAATCTTAATGGAGGCATGGGCTAGCCCAGCCTTTGCCAGCGATAGCAGGTACGGCAGCACTTGAGGGGCCGTAATCCGTAGGGGGTTGATCTTCTGTGCTCGGTACCAGATAGAGAACCTCCTCCACTTATGACCGTAGCATTTGAGAGTCGAGGACGCCCTGGCCTTTGCAAGAACCTCTGCAATCGGCCGGTATATCGTAGCCTCCAAACTCTAGCGCTGCAGGAGCCAAGCCTGCAGGTTCAGCGACGCCGGGTCGTGGTGGAAGATGGCGCCTCCTTCTCTGGAGAGAAGGTCCGCGTCCGCCGACAGCTTGATGGGAGGGGACGTTGACAAGTCCAGAAGGTCCGGGAACCAGATCGGCCTCGGCCATGCCGGTGCGACGAGGATCATCCTGCACCGGGACCTCTTGAGCTGGCTGATGAGTCGAAGCAGCAACGGCAACGGAGGGAACGCATACAGGTATAGGCCGTCCCAGGGGAATGAGAACGCATCGCCCATGCTTCTCGGCTGGGGAAACCTGCTGGCGAACCTCTTGCACTTCGAGTTTGTCGCTGTTGCGAACAGGTCGATTTGGGGTTTGCCCCATCGTCTGAAGAGTAGATCCACCTGATCCTGGCGCAGTTCCCACTCGTGACACGCGCGCAGCTCCCTGCTGAGCGAGTCGGCGATGGTGTTGCTTTCTCCTGCCAGGTGGAAGGGAACCAGGAACATCCCCTGGGAGACCGCCCAGTGCCACAGATCCTGTGCCTCCTTGGATAGGGCCGGGGATCTGGTGCCTCCCTGCTTCCGTATGTAAAACATTGTCGTGGTGTTGTCCGTGAAGATCCGCACCACCTTGCCCTTGAGCGACGGGAGGAACGATTTGAGAGCCCAGAACACGGCTCAGAGTTCCAGAACGTTGATGTGCAGGAGCCTCTCCTCTGGGAGCCAGAGGCCTCTTGCGTGGAGATCTCCGGTTTGGGCGCCCCAACCTTCCAGGGAGGCGTCCGTCGTCACCGTCTCCTGGTATGCCGGCGTCTGAAAGTCCTTGCCCGCCGTGAGGTGCGCTCGAATGCCCCACCACTGAATCGCCCGCCGGAACACCTCGTTGAGGGGGACCCTGTCTTCAAAGGTGCCCGTCGGCTGTATCCAACAGGCGTCGAGAAATTCTTGAAGAGGGCGCATCCGTAGTTTGCAGAGGCGCACCAGGTAGATGCAAGAGGACATCCCAGGAGGGACTTGATGGACCTCACCCTGGCCACGTCCGTGGCTAGCAGGCGCTGCACTTTGCCTAGAATGGTCTTCGTCCGTTCCTCCGATGGGGCCTCCAGGCGCCTCACTGTATCGAGCTTCGCTCCCAGAAACCGGGCCACCTGCGACGGCACCAGGTGGGACTTCGGGTAGTTTATGGCGAATCCCAGGTTTGCGAGTAGCTGGACGGTCCTCGCAGTGTGTTCGACGGCGAGTTCCCTCGTCTTTGAGCAGATGAGCCAGTCGTCCAGGTAGGGGTAGACATGAATCCCCTGTAGGCGCTGCCGCGCCGTCACTGGTGCTAGGCACTTGGTAAAGACCCTGTGGGCCGACTTCAATCCGAACGGCAGTGCTCTGAATTGGTAGTGGCGTCCCTGGACGACGAACCTGAGGAACTTTCGGTGACTTGAGGATGGGAACGGGGAAGTAAGCATCCTCCAGGTCCAACGACGATAGAAAGTCGCCTTCCTCCAGCTGTCCCAGTACGTGCTGGAGGGTGACCATCCTGAACTTTTGTGATCTGATGTATTTGTTCAAACGACGAAGGTCCAGGATGGGGCGCCAGCCGCCTGTCTTCTTCCTGACGAGGAAGTACCTTGAGTACACCCCAGAGCCTCTTCGGGACAGGCTCGATGGCGCCTTTCCTGAGCATCGCCCGTAATTCCAACAGCAGTTGCGGGACGTGATTTTCCTTCCTGGCCACAGGTGGAACGTGAGGGCACTTCTTCAGGAATTCGATAGAGTGTCCTCTTGCCAGGGTATCCAGCACCCAACGGTCGGTGGAGATGGACTTCCACACGCCGACGAAATTCGTCAGCCGGCCTCCCACCGGGGTGCTTCGGTGGGGGCCCGAGACCACGGCCGGTTCAGTCCTGCTTGGAGGTGGTGGCCTTGCCGCCCTGGCCACCTTGCCGATGGCGGCGAGGCGCTCCCCGCAACCCCTGTAGGCCTCCTGAGACAAGGAGCGTGCCGCCTGGCGGTAGGAAGACGAGCCACCGCTGGATCCCTTGGAGGCACCCTGTCTGCCTCCGGAGCTCCGAAAGGGCTGTCGTTGCTGAAGGGCTCCTAGGGCGCGGGCCGTCTCCGTTTTTATGGCTTGGAGGGACTCGTCCACCGCCTTCCCGAACAAGTTGCTGCCGTCGAACGGCATGTTCAACACCCTGGTCTGGACGTCCTGACGGAAGTCGGTCAACCCCGTCGTCGTAGGCAAACACTGTTGCCCAGCTGGCGGAACCCGGTATCGGCAATATCGGTTGCCACCGTTATGGTGTGGTCCGACGCCACCTCGCCCTCTTATTTCCAGGGCCTCGGACCTCTTGTCGTCCAGCAGGAAGTCCAATATGGGGGGCCAGCTTAAACCAGAGCTCCCTGTCGTAACGGGCCACGATCGCCAGGGCGTTGGCCGCTTTGATCGTCGTCGCCGCCGACGAAATGACCCGCCGCCCCATGGCGTCCAACTTCTTTCCCTCGCCGTCCGGCGGGGAATTCGACATCGAGGCTCCTGACCCCGCCGCTTTCTTCTTCGCCACCGCCGAGACGACCGAGTCTGGCGTTGGCTGGGCCCTGAGGCACAGGGGAGCGGTTTCGGGGACCCGGTACTACTTCTCGTACCAGTCCCATTTGGCTGGTGCCATGGAGGGGTTTTTGAGAACCGACAGGCCCTCCTCCCAGATGTCATCGATTAGGGGCACCGCGATGACCGTCTTCCTCTTGGCCTCCCGGCGCTGATAGAGGAAACCTTCCTTTTTCTGCTCCTCCGGGCAGAGCTGGAACAATTCGGATGCCCTGGCGATCATGGCGTGGAATGAGCCAATCTCGTCGGGCGGCGAGGCCCGTGCGACGGGAGACCCGTTCCGTCGCTGTCGCCCTCAGAACCCGTCGTCGAGCCCAACGCACCGTCATCTCCCGACTCGTGGGAGGATGAGGAGGGAACTGTAGGCCTTAGGGGCGAGCGGAGGAGAGGCTTGGGTCCTCCGTCGTTTGTTCGGAGGACTTCCCGACGGGCCAGGTTGCGGGTCCTCCGGCCTGGGCCGTGGGAATCTCGTCCTTATCTCAGAGCATAAGGACTGGATGGCAGACAAAATGGCCGCCGAGCCATCCAGAGGCCTAGGATCCGGCTGCGCCGGAAGGGAAGGCCGCTCTTCCTCACCATCGTCGTCTTCCTCGGTTATCTCCCGAGGATCTTCCTGACGGGATCGAACCTTCTCGAATTGCCTCACGGCCTCGGTCAGTTCCTCCTCCGAGGCCGACTCCGAGCTCGAGGAGGGCACCGTGCCCCCCCTGGCTTCTTCCATCATGGCGGCCACGACGATGGGCTGAAAAGAGGATTCCCTCCTTGGCGGCAGGGAAACTCTAGTCCCGGAGGCAGTCTCCGCTGGCGGTGTGTCTGCCGGCTTGGCAAGAGTCGCCGCGATAGCCTCGATCGAGGCCTTCGTCTGTTGGGTAGGGGCCTTCACCACCTTAGGTGCGTCCCGGGCCTTCTCCTTCAGGGGAGGGGCGACGCCTCGCTCCCCCTCTTCCGAGATCGCATGGGGCTTCTCCCGAAGCTTACCCGGGGTCTCGGACTTTCTCTTCCCCGAACCGGAGCGTTGGCTCGTGGTTGACGGTGCCGGGGAAGGTGCGCCCTGCCTGGCGACCGAAGAGCCCGACCTTTCGGCGCTCCCGGAGGCAGCGGACTCGAGGCGCTTGGCCTGGTGTTGGGCCCCCGTTGCCGGGGCGCCCGCACAGGACTTAGAAGCCCGCTCGGACCCTTTCTTCTTCTCACCCGTCGAGCCCTTCTCCAACCAGCTTGCGAGACAGGATCGACTGTCCCTCATGGTCCGCTCCGACAAGTTCTTGCAGAACTGGCAGTCCTTCTCTACATGAGTCTTGTCCCCATGAAGACAGTAGAGGCATCACGAATGTTCGTCTTCCTTAAACACATTCTGCAGCCCGCATCCAGGGCAGCTGCGAAACAGCTTGGGTCCGGGCGACGAACTCGCATCCTGGGCCATCTCGAAGTAGGCTGCAAATCTTCTGGAATCCTCCAAGAAGTTGATTCGATGAAATCTTCACCCTTGAGGGGTGTAGGAAAATCCTGCAACAGGTAGCCGTTAACGGGAGTAGAAACGGTGGAGCTTGAGGCTCGATTAACCGAAAAAAGTGAAAATTCACCTGAAGAAGCGTGAAACACGCAGTAAAAGCTTGAGAGCTAAGCATGAGGACTCCCAACACTTGAACGTGCGGTAAAAATCTGAAGATGGCTGCCAGAGGCGGGGCTTAGGTAGAGGGCAGTCATTGGCTGTGGTCAGTATGACGCAGAGATCAGTGATTGGTGACTACTAGGAAAGACAGATCAGAAACGAAACTGATACTGATTTTTTCTTTACCGAGGATTCCCAGCCTGACGGGGAATATTCATGAGCATGTGAATCCATGCCAGACCCCATGCTGGAGAAAAAACAGTTTCACTTTCACTTACAAACTCTTTCTCCTATAAAACAACCAATGAGCTCGGGGTCATACTGCCCCCAGCCAATGACTAAACGGCACATGGCAGCTTTGCAAATGGCACCGAGAGGAAAATTAGCTAGGAAGGCTAGAGTTGCCCCAGTGCCTCGAGGAGTGTGCTCTGCGCTTAAAAGGCAATGTTCTCTTGGCAAGAGTAACAGAGTTGCTGCCTTAGAGATAGGTTCCCTTCTCTTCCAGTGTCTACAGATACAAAGACACTTGTTTTTCTGATCGACCGTCCGTTAAAGGTAGAACATGACCGCTCTGCGTACATCAGTGTACGAGGACTTCTCTCTGCTGCGTTTGTTGGGTTCTGGAAAAACGCAGAAAGCTCTGTAGTTTGATGGACACAGAATTTAGATATGAATTTGGGCGAGAACTGAGGATGAGTGCGTAGCACCACCTTGTCTTTGTGTATTACTACAAAGGGGATTTGCACTGAGAGCTTGTAGTTCACTAACCCTTCTGATGGATGCAACAGCAATTAGGAAGGCCGTCTTGCATGCAAGAGTTTAAAGGCTGGTTCCGTGCATAGGCTCAAAGGGGCCCCCCTCCCCAAACCCCCCCTAAACCCCTACCCCCCCATGAGCGGACATTTAGGTCTCAGCCAGGAGAAGGATTGGAGGGTACCATTTGACACACTCCATGAAAGCTTTAACTACAGGCACCTCCACCACACAATCTTACTCTAGGACGTGGTGTAAGCAGAGAGGGCTGGCAGGTGCATCCTTAGTAGTTCGAGGTTGGTGCGCTTCCTGGTTAACACCTGTGTCCACAGGCCATGAGAAGTGTGATGCAGAAAGTGAGCGCCCCACGCAGTCCGACACGTCTGTTGTGAATGTGCTGGATTGCTGGTGTGTGGAAAGGCTTTCCATTAGCAGATCGTTTCTGTTCCACTGTAGCGATTGAACCAAGGTTGCGAAACTACCACTAGATCGCCCCACAACCCGCTTGCTTGCAACCATTGTTTCGCTAGCCACTCTTGCATTGGACTCATGCAGAGCCTGGCGCGAGGCACTAGGTAGATGCAGGAAGCTATCATTCCCAGCAGGCACATTGCTTTTCTTGCAACGACCGGCTACGTATTGAGGTGTTTGAAACCACATGTTTTGGACCCTCTTTGGAGGGGGGGGGCGATTAGTCCCAACGTCTCTGTGGATTAGTGCTTCCAGGAATTGCTTTACTTGGCTGGGCACTAGACTGGACTTTTTTGTTTATGGAGAAACCCAATTGGAACAGCAGATTGTTTGCTGCATGTTTTGAAGGCACCTCTGGGGAGAGTCTCTGGTAATTAGCCAGTCTATGTAAGGATACACTGGAATGCATTTGCAAGTGGGCTGCCACCACTGCTAGGACCTTTGGGAATACCCTGGGGGCTGTTGCAATGCCAAATGATATCACTTTGAATTGGTAGTGCTGTTTCCCCAATTTGAATCCAAGGTATTTTTTGCACGCTGGCAACATTGAACTATGCATCTTTCATGTCCAATGTTGTCATGTAATGACCTATTTTCAATAGTGGGATGACTGCCTGCAGCGTCGTCATCCTGAATAATTTTTGGGCTTCCAGCAGCAGGCAAGTGCCTGACTACCAAGACCCTTCTGGGCCTTGGATAATTTTCATCCTCCATTGCTTTTGGATCACCAAGGCTGTGGTTCTCTCCTCCCCTTGATCCCCCGTACTCCTGAGCCTCCCGATCCCTTGCAGCCAGTGGTCGAAGTGAGCGGGAGCGGTGTTCCTCTACTTTTTAAAATTACGTTTTACAGCTCCTATACTTTTATTTTAAAAATAAACCGTTCTGGAATGGTTTAGTTTTAAAATAAGAGTGTAGGAAGACGTTGCAGCTTGCACTTTCAGCGCACTGCACTGAACGTTCCCTTAAATAGCAGGTGCAAGTGTTTGGGGGTTTGTATGGTGTGTGGGAGGGGGCATGGTGATGGGGTTGATGGGGAGTGGGTGCAGGCCAGCAGGGAACATAGTTCCACTACTACATTTTGTACACTTCGACCACTGCTTGTGGCTCAATACTTCCTGGTTTCTCCCTCCTCCCAGCCCAAAATGGTCCACTTGATGATCTTCCCTGACCCTCCCAGGGCAGCCCTCTGCCCGTGCAGCCACTGTGGCTAAGGGTGCCAAGGCAAAGGGCGGCCCCTAAAGCAGCAGCTCCAGAGAGTGTCTGCAGGTGAAGGCTGTGGCCAGCTGTCAACCAGCAACGACTAGTAGTATGGTAGGATTGGTCTGGGTGGGGAGTAGAGCAAATACTCTACCCTGGAAGCCAAGCCACTTAGGAAACATACTTTCGCAATACTGTAATTGCAATCATCTGCCTCCCTCTCCCCCACTATACAGGACATTCAAATCTAACTGTTTAGCCTTGCACTCAAATTGCATTGTTAGGTGTAGGCCTCTCTCCCACTACACAGGAATCAAAATCTAGCTGTGCTAACCTTATATACAAAGGTAGTTCTATTCTACCATGTACTCCAACTGCATTGTAAAACTTAGGCCTCAGCTGGGCAACACAGTCAACTGGGTGCCATGTCACTCACAGGCCACAACAATGAAGCTCCCAGAGTTCCACTAGCCCTAACAAGACTTCCCACAGTCTTCCACTACCCCCGCTATCATGCAGACCACACCACCTCCACAGCGCAGCTATAACTTGCATCCCTCACAACCCCTTTTCCCACGCACACACCACACTCACCTCCGTCACACTCTCCCCCACCCGTAGATCACGGTCTGCGCAAATAAGAGCTACAAGATGTAAAGACGGATTAGAGAGCATCCCCCACGGAAAACAGAATGCAGCAAGACACCCAATACACCTACCACTCCAACCACGCCTGCAACCAACCCGCGACACCCATCGCTCACATTCTCCACCCCCAACTCACATTTCCCCTCCCTTCATGCAGCAAAATAAGCCCTAGCCAATACCCCATTGTTAGGGAGAATTCTCTGTAAAGGCTAATTTCCAAAACCTAGTGAGTCCCCCAGCAGCTTTGCTGGATTTGTGGGGTTTATTTTTTTTCTCCTGCTAAGAGTGAGACTCTTACTCCCACTTAGACATGATTTGAGGTGTTCCTTTATCTTTCCATGCGTTTTATGGGCTATGGGGTCTTTTACTCCATAGGGTCTCATGTGTTTTTGATGTGGGTTACACAGCACCCTCCGTGCCGTAACCCAGGGGTGTCATAGCGACCCCCCAACATAGACTCCATACCCTGGGACTGACTACTGTCTCCCAGGGCATGTAAAGTCACCATTGGCTTTACTAGTCCCAAATTATGAACAGAAACCAGTACAAACCTTCATATTGCAGATGTACTGGTCGGGGCAATTCGATTGCCCCGGGGTCTGTTGTTCGAGGGGGCACGTCTCCGTCCCCCCTGATCGAGTTTTGGCTGGTGGCAGTGGATACTATTTATATTCGACCGCGAATATATCTCTATGGGATTTTCCCATTGTTCGAGGCTACCAACTTTATTTAATTCTTATAGCCTCGAACATACCGCTGGTTTATTTATTTAATATAAAATTCACTGGTTTGTATTTTTTGCCAGAACGCGATTCTAAAATGGCGTTTGTGTTCTCTTCTGTGACTCCAATCCAAGTCGAGCCCTTTGTTCCACTTTTTGGCGGGCTTCTCCACAGAAGCCTCCAAAAGTGGTGCCACTCTGTCTGGGTACCACAGGAGGTGTGGGAGGGGGTTTAGGTACCCTGGACTGAGTTGCCTTGGCAACTCAAGTCGCACTCTTGTGTGATTGGCCCAAGTGGTGAGCCGGCCGGCTCACCACTTAGCATGTTTGATTGACAGCTAGGCTGAATGGGGGTTTGCTGCATAAAAGCAGGGTTTTGGGGACTGGAACTTCAGAAGTCGCCACAGGACCTAAGAATCCGAGGAGGGAGAAGCTGAGCCGACCTGCAACGACAACACCACCGGTGGAGCCGTGCTGAACCGTCTCACCACTTTTCCCGATGACAGAGGAGATCTCCAGTCCGGAGAGTCTTCTTCCTTTGACTGGTGGGGATAACCAGTTTTGCCTTCTTTTCACCTTCCTGGAGCATCTCGTGACCTCCTTGCCCGTGCCAAGCACCTCGGCAACCGGAATACCACGGATTACCACTACCGCGAAGAGAAGGGTAGTAACCTTTTAACCGAAAGAACTCTGCGGCTGGTTTCTTCCCTGGCAGTGCAACGACCTTCATATTTCCTCCACGGCGAGAACTCTTCCTCTGGACGAAACACCGACTTGCACCCGCTGCCAGGAACAACTGCCCCCGCTGGAGCTTCCTTCACACTTAAGGTACTGTGTCCCGCCTGGCTTCCCTTGCGACAGATCGTTCGGGGTGACAGTAAAGCCTCGACTTTCTAACCTGGGCTGGCCTGGGACAACCTAGCTAACTTTTCCTGACTAACTTCATCCTTTGTGTGCAAACTATCTACAAGACTCTTTGGGCATAACCCCACTGTGTGAACCTGGACCCCTTCCGCTTGCTCTCTCCAAGAGCTGGGCCTTGCAATTGACTTCCTTGCTCTCCAGTAGAACTTTGCCTATCCTGCCTTACTGTGGTTCTTTTAAAAGTATTGAAATTTGTGTGCTTCCATAACTCTGCCTTTTTCCCCTCCCTTTTTTATAACTTATTAGAGTGCCATCTTATGTTAAGCGCTCACCTCTGTCTGAAAATAAGTGGTGTTTCTCACCCCCTTAGCATCACCCCTTCTCTGACAATTCGCAAGCACTGCCTCCGCAATATGAGCGAAACCTCACTGCTTGCACCCAAACCAGTCCTAGCTCTTTTCCCCCACCCCTGCTCTCCCATTCCAGCTGCTCCCTCATTATCCCATACCCCACTTCTCATCCTCCCACCCCCACCTCCAGTAGCCACATCAGACCCTGCTCTTTCCCCCCATCCCTATCCCCCCTCTACCCACTAAAGCATCCCACCAAATATCTTGCACCCTCATCAACGCCAGGCCAGTTTCAAAAAACAAACTCCACATCTATGACCTCATCACAGAAGAAAACCCAGACATCCTATTCATTACCGAGAACTGGTTCTCAGATGACTACGACACCCTCACGCATGAGACCTTCCCACCTGGTTACATTCTCACCATCCGGAACAGACAGCGATTGCAATATTACACAAAGATCTATTCAAGCTAATAACCAAGGACACCAGCACCACAGACTATGAATCCCTCCTGGTAAATCTCAACTCGCACCATCTGCCTCACACAGCTTCCTACTCATCTACAGACCCCCCTGGCTATAACAAAAATCTCAGACATTTTGTGAAGCACTGGTCACCAACCTCATCCTACACCCATCCCTCACCATCCTAGGAAACTTCAACATATGGTTCGACAACCCCTGCAAACCCTCCGAACAGGACATTCACAGACAGTCTTGACCCACTCAATCTCAAACACACCTCCACTGCCACCCACACGAGAGGCCACACCCTCGACGTAATATTCAGCACCATAAACATGTCTACACAGCCCCTGCACCCGCTGTCATGACAGATCACTCAGCACTCTGTTTCACCATATCACTCAACCCTGTGGTCAGCGGGCAACACCCCACACATCCGCCACCACCCGCCTCCTCCACTTTCCCACTATGGAAGTGGTAATCACCACAGATCTTGAATTCTCACGCCGCAACTTCCTCAACTCTTCCTCGTGGAAGGACCCCCAGCAATAGACTTCTCAGACCTCTGGCTTTCCAATGCTCTTAAACCCCTCACCCCATCAAAACATACCTCGCAGAGATCCAGACCAATGCAGAGGTGGTTCAACCCCAATATCAAACCTCTCAAAAATATCAAGCACCATCTTGAACGGGCCTGGAGAGCAGACCCTTCAGCCCAAAACAAAACCGACCTAGCGAGGACAACCAAAATCTACAGATCAGAAAAAGCAAGAAATCATTCTATGGGAACCGAATCCAAAATGCTCGCAACCCAAGTAAGCAACTACATAAAATAGCAGAATTCAAAGCCCTGTCATGCTCACCTTTCCATTCCAAGCTCTCAAGACTTATGCGACTCCCTCACACTCCACTTCTACATGGCCTCCAATAAAAGACAACACCTTCATCAGAAAACTAAACATCCTACCACCACTGCCCACAGACCCCCACCCAAACCCCCCCACCCCCCAATCTTATTTCGACTCCTCTCCCATCACACATCAAGAAGTCCTCTCGCTGGTAGCAGTCAGCTGCCCGTCAGTCTCCCCTGAAGACCCATGCCCACCCTCAACACTCTCAAATATTAACCTCTACCTGTGCAGGTAACATCGCACGCACAATCCGTAATAACTCACTCACATCAGGATCCTTCCCGAAAGCCCTGCCCTAAAAACAACCTACACCAAACCCACTCAAAAACCCAACTCTTGACCCACTCCTCCCCAAACTACCGACCCATCTCTAATACGCGTTTCATCACAAAAAACTGACCACATGGCCTACAAACAGCTAGGCCAATGTGCCAAAGCCAAAAACCTCCTAGACCTAGCGCAATCAGACTTCAGACCACTAAGGGGAACAGAATCCTCCCTAGTCTCCATCTGGGACGACCTAAAATGAACAGCCGACACAGACGGCTGTGCAGTGCTCGTCCTGCTAGATCTCTCTGCAGCCTTCGATACGGAACAAGTTACTTACCTGTAACTGTTGTTCTCCAGCATGGGTCTGGCATGGATTCACATGCTCATGAATATTCCCCGTCGTCAGGCTGGAAATCCTCGGTAAAGAAAAAACCAGTATCAGTTTCGTTTCTGATCTGTCTTTCGTAGTAATAACCAATCACTGGTCTCTGCGTCATACTGACCACAGCCAATGACTGCCCTCTACCTAAGCACCGCCTCTGGCAGCCATCTTCAGATTTGGAAGCACGTGAAGTGGCAGTATGACCAAGTGAAGAGCCGCAGAGGGGTAGGCGGGAGGGTTCGCATGTGAATCCATGCCAGACCCATGCTGGAGAACAACAGTTACAGGTAAGTAACTTGTTCCTTCTCCAGCATGGGGTCTGGCATGGATTCACATGCTCATGAATAAAGAATACATAGCAGTACACACATGCACAACCACGGGAGGTGGCAAAGGCTCAACATTAAGCAGTACATCAAACTCAACATTAAGCATCTTACCTCCTCACCAGGCTCACCTCAGGCGAACAGGTTGCGCAGCACTGCTTGGCCGACCCTGGACTCCTCCCTGGAATCCCGATCGACGCAGTAGAATTTCGTGAAGGTGTGCGTCGACCTCCACGTAGCAGCCCTGCATATGTCCAGCAGGGGCACACCAGAAAGGAACGCCGTGGTAGCTGCGATCGCTCTGGTGGAATGGGCTCTCGGACGGCCAGGCAGCGGTCGGTTTGCCAACCGATGACAGTACATGATACAGCCGGAGAGCCATCTGGAAATGGAAGCCTTCGAGAGAGCCTTCCCCCGATTGACAGGTCCAAAGTTCACAAAGAGTTGTGACGTCTTCCGAAAACACTTCGTGCGGTCCACGTAGAACTTCAGCGCTCTAGCCACATCCAGCGAGTGCAAAGTCCTCTCAGCCGGCGACGGGAAGAACACAGGCAACACCAAGGGTTCATTGAGATGGAAGTCCGACGGTACCTTGGGCATGAAGGAGGGGTGCGTCCTGAGCACTACCCTCGTGTCGTGAAAAGTCAAGTACGGGGCCTTGCATGAAAGGGCCTGGATCTCTCCCACCCGTCGTGCGGAGGTCATGGCCACAAGAAACGCTGTTTTCCACGACAGAAACTTCAACGGGGCCGAGTGCAGAGGCTCGAACGGAGGTCCCATGAGCTTGGTCAGCACCACGTTGAGCTCCCACGCCGGGGCCGGAGCCTTCACCGGCGGGAACGATCTGAACAGTCCCTTCATGAACTCTTTCACCAGACGATGAGACCACAAGGACGTCCGGCCCGTGGTTCTGGTGTATCGGGAGATCGCAGCAAGATGAATCTTGATGGACGCGTGTGCCAGTCCAGCTTTGGCCAGCGTCAGCAGGTACGGCAGTACCTGGGGAGCCGTAATCCGTAGAGGGTTAATCTTCTGTGCGTGGCACCAGACAGAGAACCTCTTCCATTTGTGTCCGTAGCATTTAAGAGTCGAGGATGCCCTGGCCTTTGCAAGAACCTCTCTGCAGTCGGCTGGTATGTCGTATCCTCCAAACTCTAGCGCTGCAGGAGCCAGGCCTGCAAGTTCAGCGATTTCGGGTCGTGGTGGAGGATGGCGCCTCCTTCCCTGGAGAGTAGATCCGCGTCCACCGGCAGCTTGATTGGCGGGGACGCTGACAAGTCCAGAAGGTCCGGGAACCATATCTGCCTTGGCCACGCAGGTGCGACGAGGATCATCCTGCACCGTGATCTCTTGAGCTGGTTGACGAGCCGGATTAGCAGTGGCAAAGGAGGGAACGCGTAGAGGAACAGGCCCTCCCAGGGGAACGAGAAAGCATCGCCCATGCTCCTCGCCTGGGGAAACCTGCTGGCGAACCTCCGGCACTTGGAGTTCGTCGCCGTCGCGAACAGGTCGATCTGGGGGTGTGCCCCACCGTCGGAAGAGGCGATCCACTAGATCCTGCCGTAGTTCCCACTCGTGGCACGAGCGCAGCTCCCTGCTGAGTGAGTCGGCGATGGTGTTTTTTATCCCTGCCAGATGAAACGGCACCAGAAACATCCTTTGGGCGACGGCCCAATGCCACAGGTCCTGCGCCTCCTTGGACAGCGCTGGGGACCTGGTTCCGCCCTGTTTCCTGATGTAAAACATGGTGGTGGTGTTGTCGGTGAAGATCCTCACTACCTTGCCCTTGAGGGACGGAAGGAAGGACCTGAGGGCCCAGAACACTGCACGGAGCTCCAGGACGTTGATATGGAGGGACTTCTCCGTCGGGAGCCAAAGGCCTCTCGCGTGCAGATTTTCGGTGTGCGCTCTCCACCCTTCCAGGGAGGCATCCGTGGTCACTGTCTCCTGGTGGTCTGGGGTCTGGAAGTCCATGCCCGCCGTCAGATGCGCGCGGTTGCCCCACCACCGGACCGCTCGGCGGAAACTCTCGTCGAGTGTGATCCTCTCCTCGAAGCCGCCCGTCGTTTGGATCCAGCGCGCGTCCAGGAACTCCTGCAACGGGCGCACCCGGAGCCTGCACATGGGAATGAGGTAGATGCAAGAAGACATCATTCCGAGGAGGGACTTGATGGACCTCACCTTGGCCGCGTCGGAAACCAACATCCGCTGTACCTTGCCCAGGATGGACCTGGTCCTTTCCTCCGACGGGGAGGCCAGAAGGGACACTGTCGAGCTTCGCTCCCAGAAACAGTGCGTTTTGCGCGGGTACCAGGTGGGACTTGGCGTAGTTCACGCAGAATCCCAGGTCCGTGAGAAGTTGGACGGTCCTTGCCGTGTGCTCCACGGCGAGCTCCCTCGTCTTGGCTCGGATGAGCCAGTCGTCCAGGTAGGGGTAGACGTGGATCCCCTCGCGGCACAGCTGCGCCGCCACCGGTGCAAGGCACTTGGTGAATACCCTGGGTGCCGACCGTAGTCCGAAGGGGAGGGCTTTGAACTGGTAGTGACGCCCTTGGACCACAAACCTGAGGAATTTTCGGTGCCCCTTTAGGATGGGAATATGGAAGTAGGCATCCTCCAAATCCAACGACGACAGGAAGTCTCCTTCCTCCAGCTGCCCCAGGACGTGCTGGAGGGTGACCATCCGGAACTTCTGCGCCTTGATGAACTTGTTCAGACGTCGCAGGTCTAGGATGGGGCGCCATCCTCCCGTCTTCTTCTTCTTCACGAGGAAGTATCTCGAGTAAACTCCGGAGCCCCGAAGCCTCTTTGGGACGAGTTCGATGGCGCCCTTCCTGAGCATCGCCTTTACCTCCAGGAGAAGCTGAGGGACGTGAAGCTCTTTCCTGGCCACGGGGGGGACACGCGGGCACCTTCTTTGAAACTCGAGCGCGTGGCCCCGGGCTAAGGCGTCCAGCACCCAACGGTCGGTGGAGATGGACTCCCACACGCTGACGAAGCTCGCCAGCCGGCGTCCCACCGGGGTGCTTCGGTGGGGGCCCGACCCCACGGCCGGTTCAATCCTGTTTCGACGAGGCTTTGCCGCCTTGACCTCCTTGGCGACGACGGCGGGGTCCGCCAGACTTGCCTCGTCCTCTGTAGGCCTCCTGAGACGACAAGCGGGCCGCTTGACGGTAGGTGGAGAAACCGCCGCCGGAACCTTTGGAGGCACCCTTGCCTCCGCTGCTCCGAAAGGGCGTCCGTCGTTGCTGCAGAACCCCAAGGGCCCGGGCCGTCTCAGTGTCCGCTTTAATGGCCTGAAGGGAATCGTCCACTGTTTTCCCAAACAGGTTGTTCCCATCGAACGGCATGTCCAGGACTCTGGTCTGTACGTCTTGACGGAAGTCCGTAGCCTTGAGCCATCCACGCCGCCTAAGGCACACGCCGTTGCCCAACTGGCGAAACCCAGTGTCGGCGATGTCCGTCGCAATAGTGATGGCGTGGTCCGACGCCACCTCACCTTCCTGTAGGATCTCCAGGGCATCCGCCCTCTTGTCGTCCGGTAGGAAGTCCAGCAGGGGAGCCAGTTTGTACCATAGCTCCCTGTCGTAGCGGGCCACGATAGCCAAGGCGTTGGCCGCTTTAATCGTCGTCGCTGCAGACGAGATGACCCTGCGTCCCATAGCGTCCAATTTCTTTCCCTCGCCGTCCGGTGGGGAAGTCGATGTGGAGGCCGCACCCCCCCCCCCGCTTTCTTCCTGGCCGCCGCGGAGACGACGGAGTCCGGGGTAGGCTGCGCCCGGAGGCACAGGGGGGCCGCGTCCGGGACCCGGTACTTCTTCTCGTACCGGTCTCTTCTAGCTGGCGTCATGGAAGGGTTCTTGAGGAGGGCGAGGCCCTCATCCCAAATGTCGTCCAGTAGAGGCACCGCGAGGACCGTCTTCCTCTTGGCCTCACGCCGTTGATAAAGGAATCCTTCCTTTTTCTTCTCCTCAGGGCAGAGTTGGAAAAGCTCGGATGCCCTGGCGATCATGGGGTGGAACGATCCAATCTCGTCGGGCGGAGAAGCCCTGGGTGGGAGGTGACGACGGTAGATCCTCGTCGTCCGTACCCGTCGCTGCCGTGTCAGTCCCCGTATCATCCCCTCGGGTGGACGGGGAGGAGGGCTGGACGGGGCGCGACGGCTGAAAAGGAGGTGGAGGGTGAATCCTTCTTTTCTTGGGCGGGGGAACACCAGAAGGTCCCGGTTCAGGATCCCCCGACGGGAGCGGTTCCTCTGTCGGCAACGGTAGTCTCGTCCTTATCTCTGAACATAAGGACTGTATAGCCAACAAAATGGCCGCCGAGTTGTCTTGCGGCGCTGGCAGAGGGGAATCCGACGGGCGATCAGGGGCCCCGTCGGCACCCTCGACGATGTCGTCACCTGCGTCGGGATCCATCCCGACGGGCCGGTCTTCTTCCACGCCAAGGCCGTGGCTTAAGACCTCAATCAGCTCTTCCTCCGAGGTTGAGGCCGAATCTACGACGATGCCCTGCCCCCCCTTTTTCTTCCCCGCCGGGGATTTCACGGGGGTCCCATCGATGGGCACAAAAGAGGACTCCCTCTGAGGTGGCAGGGAGACTGAGCCCCGAGGTCGCCACCACTGGTGTAGCCTCCACAGGCTGAGCCAGGGCCGCCGCGACAGTATCGATAGAGGGCTTGGCCGGATGGATTAAGGCCTTCACCACCTTAGGTGCGCTCACCGCCTTATCCTTGAGGGGGGGGGGGGAACACTGCCTCGCTCCCCCTCCGATGGGGCCTTCGAGCTCGACCGGGGCCTCTCCAGGAGCTTCGCCGGGTGCTCGCCCTTCCTCTTACCCGACCCAGAGCGTTGGCTCGTGGCTGAAGGTGCCGGGGAGGGTGCGCCCTGCCTGGCGCCCGTAGAGCCCGACCGTTCGGCGCTCCCGGTGCCAGCGGACTCGCGGTGCTTGGCCTTGTGTTGGACCCCCGTCGCCGGGGCGTCCTCAAAGGTCTTAGAAGACCGCTCGGATTTCTTCCTCTTCTTCTCGCCCGATGGGCTCTTCCCTTCCAGCCAGTTGGCGAGACGTTGATGGCGGTCCTTCATGGTCCGCTCCGGCATATTGCCGCAAAACGCACAGTCCTTCTCCACGTGCGTCTTGTCCTCATGTAAGCAGTAGAGACAAAAGGAGTGTTCGTCCTCCTTAAAGACGTTCTGCAGCTGGCATCCAGGGCAGATCCTGAACAGCTTTCCGGGCGTCGAGCTTCCCTTCTCCTGGGCCATGTCCGGGCCTGAGAAGCTTCTGGAGTCCTCCAAAAGCGTAGCTCGACGAAATCTTCACCCTTGAGGGGCGCAGACGAATCCGACACGGGTCCCCGTTGATCGGATGGAGAGTCGGTGGAGCTTGAGGCTCTTTTGACCGAAAAAACGAAGTTTTTGAGAAAAAACGTGAAAAAAATAGCACTAGCGCTCGAGAGCAATAGCACGAGGATCCCAACACATGAACGTGCGGTAAAAATCTGAAGATGGCTGCCAGAGGCGGTGCTTAGGTAGAGGGCAGTCATTGGCTGTGGTCAGTATGACGCAGAAACCAGTGATTGGTTATTACTACGAAAGACAGATCAGAAACGAAACTGATACTGGTTTTTTCTTTACCGAGGATTCCCAGCCTGACGGGGAATATTCATGAGCATGTGAATCCATGCCAGACCCCATGCTGGAGAACATTGATCACTCAATCCCATTAGTCAGACTACAAACACTAGGCATCAAAAGCAGAGCCCCATCATGGATCTCCTCCTTTAATTCTAACCGGTCGCAAATCATACACCTCAACCAGTTCACGTCCAGTTTGTAAAGCATCCAGGTCACCGCCAATCTTCAACTTCTACATACAACCCATTCCTGCAATCATCCGCTCGTACAACCTTACCTGCTACAATTACGCAGACAATGCCCAGATCATCTTCAAAATCCCAAACGCCGAAGGCTTTGGCAGCCCAGACCTGTCACCGTGCCTCTGACATTGATCACTGGATGACGACCAACCAACTCATCCTCAACCCTGGGAAAACTGAAATCCTAGCCTGTGGGGAAACACTCATCCCCCAAACAATCCCGTGGTCCAATTCACTAGAGCAGGCACTGGTACCCTCCAACATGGTTAAAAACCTTGGATGCAAATTGGACTCAGACTTATCCCTCACCCAACACACCACCAGCGTATCCAAAACCTGTTTCTTCCACCTACGTATCCTCAGGCAGATGTTCCCCTACCTCGCTTATCCCCATCGTTTCTATGCCATTAACGTCATCATCATTTCCCGCCTAGAGTACGCAAACTGCTTCTACCTAGGAGGCCCAGCATCAACTAAGGAAACTCCAAAGAATCCAAAATGCAGCAGGACACCTACTCATTAAACTGCTCCCCAGAGAACACATCACCCTTACCCTTAGAGTCCTCCACTGGCTCCCTATTGCTCGACGCATCACCTTCAAAGCCATGTGCATCACCCATCGCGCAGTCCACAACACCGGCCTGTAATTCCTCAGACACAATTGTCCCCTACCATCCTTCCAGGAATCTCGCACTGCATTTCGCCGAGTGATCCCACCCCACAGCTCCATTAGACTTGGCAGGTCCGTCCAAGCGCCAATCTGGAACTCCCAAGACACATTCGCAATATGGAAAACCACCTGGAATTCAGGAAGGCCCTTAAAACCTGGCTCTTCTCTTCCCAAGACTCTCCTAATCCACGGCTACCCATGAATCACCACTTATAAAACCCCCACATCAATCACAACTCCGAGGCCGACAGCTCTTGCAGCAGTTTCACCTGACACACCACCACATATTGCTCAGCAACACACAGCTGAATGGTACTCCAGGTAAGCCAGCAGCTTTCATTGTGGCACACCTGATCCACCATTCAACCCCCCCACAACAACACTCCCAGCGGACAAGCACTCCAGGTAAGCCAGCAGCTTTCACTGTGGCACACCTGATCCACCATTCAAACCCCCCACAACAACACTCCCAGCGGACAAGCACTCCAGGTAAGCCAGCAGCTTTCACTGTGGCACACCTGATCCACCATTCAACCCCGCCCCCCACAACAACACTCCCAGCGGACAAGCACTCCAGGTAAGCCAGCAGCTTTCACTGTGGCACACCTGATCCACCATTCAAACCCCCCACAACAACACTCCCAGCGGACAAGCACTCCAGGTAAGCCAGCAGCTTTCACTGTGGCACACCTGATCCACCATTCAACCCCGCCCCCCACAACAACACTCCCAGCGGACAAGCACTCCAGGTAAGCCAGCAGCTTCCACTGTGGCACACCTGATCCACCATTCAAACCCCCAACAACAACACTCCCAGCGGACAAGCACTTGAGGTAAGTCAGCAGCTTTTGCTGTGGCCCCCCTCACAACATTCTCACTGTGCCCCCACCAGTCAGCCCTCATGAGAGACAACCAACAATGAAATAAGGAGCACAGGGTAGCACACACCCATTACTAAGTAATTCACTGCCACTGTTAACCAGCATCGATCATTCAGGGAAGCTCTCAACACTAGCAATCTCCCACTACAAAAGGTATTCCCAAACCCTATCAATGTCTGTTACACTACGGAAACCTACCGTAATAGAAGCTTGAACCTACAGCAGTGAAGCCTAGCACCCCCCGCCATGCAGGATTCTCGAATCTAGGCACAGCCTCTTCCTTGCTTATTATGTGACAAGACCTACTGCATTTTGATACCTAGGCCTCTCTCCCGCTGTACAGGACTCTCAGAGCTAGGCGTAGCCTCCATCTTGGTTTACCATATGCCTAAACCTACTGCACTGTGAAACATAGGCCTCTCTCTCACCATACAAGATTTTCTGATCTAGGTGTAGCCTCCATCTGTTTAATATATGCTGATGTGCAGGCTGCAGTCTTTTCCTTCTTTTCATGGTCAGAGGCAGCGCAGCTTTTCATATAACCTACACCACACCGCGGAGCGGGCCGCGGAAAGTGCTCGAGTGTGCAGTCTTTGCATGTCCAGACTTGCTGCTAGTCTCGACTATCATTTCAACGTCGGAACAGGATTAAAACAAGGCCGGAACATTGCATCATCAGTGCTCCAATCAACCGTTCCAATCAAGTAAGTTTTCCCAGCATCAATATCTAGCACTTGCTTGATGTTGAGAATGTACTCTGCATATTGTTTAAGCCAATCATAAATAATAAATCTTCTCTGTAGACTCTACGTGTCTAACACCATACCAGAACACCACTAGACATAGATAACTCATCCAAAGCTCCCCCCCACTACACACACACGCACACACGCCAGGGACTGCGGGCCAGGAGCCTTTGACCCGCGTGTTGAATCTTAGCCGCAAGGAGGCCACGGATAGTGCCGAGGATTGTCGCGGGGCGCTGCTCGTCTCGCCTGCTTAGACTGCTCATAGCGGCTTCAATTGCATCTCACAACGACTTGGACATAAAATTGCCCCTCCACTTAAACATGGCCGCACATCAAGAGAACGAGCAAACGGAGAGCGTGGCAGGCAGGGCTCCTTCCTCGGCAACGATCACAAATGATGCTTATCCCTTAAACATCACATGCCACCAACAAAGGGAAAAGACAAACCATTGCAAGCAGCTAATAATCAAATACCTCATATGAGCACAACAATTACATCTGAGATCAAAGCTCCACCAATATACAGTGCGATGCAGAAAGAAAGCGCAGCCACTCCTCTCCATGTTGAGCCTGAACAATGTCGCATCCTAAATCCTGATATTAATGCGTCCCCAAGAAACAGTGCGAAGCAAGCAGAAAGCAAGGCTGTCTTTCTCTAGGTCGAATACTGCACCCCAAATGCAGAGAGAAAGGACAAATTATCCTAAGGTCCAATATGGACATCTGACATCTTGGACCTCGAATCATGCAGAAATCTGGCAGAGTCTGACTTCTCGATAACATCCGAATGGACAAAACTCCAAAAGTACCCCCGACATGCTCCAGCGATGGAAGTTTGCGTAACCACGATTCTATGAAACACCCCCCCCCCCCCATTACTGATGATATCCAGGCAGCACTTTCCCATGATCTATGTGCTCAACAGTTAAAGACAGAGCATAATGAAGCGAATGAGACATATTCAGGCGAACATGAGAGCTTAAATGAGCCAGTCCAAACAACCTGTTCACAAAAAGAAAGCGACATTTGCAAACAAAATGGAAAACGCAATTTGAACGACAAATGAAACCAGAATTGCATACTTACCTGTCTAACTACTCTACAAATCTACGGCTAGAGAGACTTTCAATTAGATCTTACCGAAATAGAATCTTTGATGGAAAGCCATGAAAAAAGAAGGCAAACTGCAGGTTACAGGCCTGAGAGAAATACCACACAGCAAACTAAAACAGCACATGCAACAATCGCTAGTGCAAAGACGTGCCCTGTGCCTGTACAACACCACAAGCACTCCCATTCCAATACAAAAAAAAGATACCTACGGGAAGAAACTCAGCCTCACAAGAAAGTGAAGTTGCCTTTGACTATAATAAATGTACTCATTTCCCATCCCCTTTCCTCCATACTGCATGGGCGTCCCTTCCAAGGGACAGGAAGCGAAACCTTTTTCACCAGAAAAAACCTTCCACTTTAAATGTAGAGGCGCGCGGGAGTGCTGCCCAGGGAGCAGGCGCTGGCCTGACTCCGTCCTCCAGTGCCACACCTCAGTCCCCTTTTGCGTGTCGACGGGAACGCGCCAAATTCACCAGCATTCTTGGGCTTGGGTTTGGCCTTGGCCATGTAATTCCAGGTGCGGATACTTCTGTCTTTTTCATCATTCAGGTACTCGGTCCTCAGGCTCCACGCTCCTCCCTGGCGCATGTCGACCTCCACAGGGGTCAGCAGGTGTCCATCCTGCAACGGGCTCTTCCCAACTTCAGACCCCCATGCCCTCTGCCTACGTTGCCTTGGCCCAGACCACGGTTGGCAAGCTTGTTCAGCGTGTGGCTCGCTGTCCTCGAAAGCGCTGAAGAACAGACTAGCCAGGTGGAGTGAGCTCTTCCAGAAGTCGCCTCCAGAGGACCTCAATAACTGTGAAACATCAAGCCAGGCCTAAGGTAGTGCCACTATTTTCCATCACTCCCCGCAAAGGAGACTCCTTCCCAAGGACTCTCGCGTGGGGGAGGGCCCCGTAAGGTCCTCATACCAGCACAGCACCAAGGCTGCTGCAGCTACCGGCCTTTGGGCCGAGGGATCCTTGTATACTCCAGGTGGTAGTGTTGAGGGACCAGAAGGTTCTCATACCGGATTGTCATCCGAGGGGCTCTTCCCTTGTACCAGCAATACGGCCAAGGGGCTATGCCCCAGTACCAGCAATACATCTGAGGGGGGGTGCCTAAACACCGCTCTACCGATGGTGTCACACCTACCTGGCCTAGGCCCGAGGAACAGGGTAGGCCTCGTGATCCACACACAAGAGTCTTGGAGGAGGCTGGGCCCAGCGAGCAGAGCAACACATCGCAGGTACGTGGCAGGCAGCTCGACAAGATGGCTGCCACGCCAGACAGAGGCACCAGTCAACCCCATTCCAGGAATTCGGTGAAGAAAGTGTGTCAAGGTGGGACTGGCCTCAACCAGGTACATGGTCTACAGCCTATCCCTCATATGTGAAGGGCAGCTTCCCATTGCGTCCATATGGGCAGGGCATGCGGCAGCTCCAGTCTACCCAGTCAGTACCCCCTGCCACCTCTACGGCCAGTGAGGAGGGGTTAGAGAGGTTCCTCGGCCTCATGAAGTCACATCGTAAGGGGGGAGGTCATCCTCAAGGACGCCATCAGGGAAGTCCTCCCGACTATGTTAGTGGCGCCACAAGCGCCTCCACTGACACCCACAGCCCTGGTGCAGCCGCTGGTCCCGGCTCCACAGCAGACTCCTCAGGCGGTTCCGTACCAGCCTCCACCGCCTCCTCAGCCCCCGGCTGCAGTTCCTTTGCCTCGGCCTCCGGCTCCAACTACTCCTCCACCTCTGCAGGATCCTCCTGATCCGCAGGACATGGATGAGGAGGACCCAGACACGCCATCCCCAGCCAGGGCCTTCCACAAACGTCTTGCTGGGCTGGCATAATACCTGGGCCTACCCCAGTCCAAGGTCGAGCAGCCGGCAGAGGGGGGTTCCTCCCAGAACTCCCTGCGCAGCGCCAATCACGTTTTAAGGCAGGGCTGGCAGAGGCCAAGCTGGTGGTGCATGACCTCATGGAATCCACTGTGGCCCATATCAACACCTCTTGCCGTGCCATCTGTATCGCCACTAACATAACAGCTTGGCTCCGGGCCATGAAATTCAACCCGGACGTGCAGGAACGCATATTAGATATACAGTTCGAGGGGGGGGGGGGGGGGGGTTGGGGCCTCTTCCACTCCACCACGGATGAAGCACTGAACAAGAAGAAAAACAGCTCACAAACGGTCAAGTCTTTATCCATCTTGACAAAGACCACGCCCAAATCGTACACCCAGTCACAGCAGCACTCTGACAGGGGGCGTACGTATGGAGGGTTCCGCGGCTTCCAGGAACGGAGATCCAGGCAGCCGGATCACTCACCGCCTCAGAAACAGCGCAAACAACATACATGGGGGGGGGGGGGGTTTGGGCCATGGGATTTTTCCAGTCCCCCTCCTCCGTGACAGCCTCAGGAGGGAAAGTAGGCATGACACGTCCCTTCGGGTCCACGTGTCTCCAGTGGGGGGGGGAAGGGGGGCGGTGGGGGGGTAGGCTTGCTCTCCATGCACATTTCTGGCGCCAGAATTTTGTGGACCTCTGGATCCTCTCCGTAGTATCCGTGGGGTACCGCCTACCTATCCCAGCCTCCGCTCCACGTTGGGACAGCAACTCTTCTGGCGGAGATCCGGTCGCTCGTAGAGAGCCAGGCAGTGGACGAAGTCCCAGCCTCCCAGCTTGGGCTTTTACCCCAGGATTTGCACCATTCAGAAGAAGCACCAGGCAGGCCCGAGAGTTGTGCTGGACCTTTCCTCCCTCAACCTCTCCTTACCCCCTTCAGAAATTCAAGATGGTTATGCCAGCTTTTATAGTGGAGACATTGTGCAAGGGAAACCGGATGTGCTCCCTGGATCTGAAGGACGCGTACCCGATTTGGCAGCCCCATCGTCGTTTCCTACGGTTCAGGATCATGGGCTACCATTTTCAATACAAGGTCCTTCCTTTTGGCCTCAATTCGGCCCCCAGGGTCTTTACCGGGCTCATGAATACGATGGCTGCCTTCCTCGGAGCGCAGGGCCTCCACATCGACCCATACCTCGATGACTGGCTCGTCAGGGCTACATCTCCAAAGGCAGTTCACCACTCTTCCCATGCCCTTATGAACACAGCACAATCTGGACTTCTCGCTCAATCCCAAGTCGTCGCAGCTGCAGCCCACGCAAACTGACATTCTTGGGCCTCATTTGGGACACGTGCTCCGAGAAGGTATTTCCGTCAGAGTACACGATCGCTGCCATCAAGGGGGCTACCACCCACTTTCTCAGCACAGAGGTGACCTCGGCATGGTGATACCAGCATCTCCTGGGTCTCTGGGAGGCAGTCCTTTTAGCCGTTCCACAAACGAGATTGAGGAGTCTTGAGCTGCACGCCTCATGGAACCAGGAGCGGGGTCTCAGAGATAAACGTGCCTCCATCTCTCCACCCGGACCCAACATGGTGGTCCAGGGACTGCAACCTACGGACAGGCAAGCCCTTTCAGCCGCACTCCCTGCAGTCCACCAGCACCACAGACCCTCGCTCGAGGGCTGGGGTGCCACCCTGGACTATCTCTCGGTCCACGGCACTTTGAGGCGACAGGAGCAGGAATACCACATCAATTGGTTGGAGCTAAACGCCATCTGGCCAGCGCTTAGAGCTTTCCTACCACTTCTCAGGGGCAAGGTTGTCCTCATCCAGAGAGAACTCTACCAGCATGTACTACGTCAACAAGCAGGGAGGCACCATATCCCCTCCACTGTGCAGACTGGCAATCAGCATGTGGGAGTGGGCCCTGGAAAACAACATCTACCTCACGGCAGTCCACCTCCCGGGGGAATCCAACATGGAGGCGGACAGGTTCAGCAGGTTGGTCGTGGGCAATTAAGAGTGGCAGCTAAACAACCTCGTTATTCATGAGATCTTCAACAGGTGGTGTCATCGCCCAGTTGAGTCTCTGCCACCTGGCACAACAAGAAGTGCACTCAGTTCGCCTCCTGGCAGGGACAGGGCCTCGGCTCCCTGGGCGACTTCAGTGGAACGGCATGAAAGCTTACGGCTTTCCGCCCACTCCGCAGATTCACAGAGGGATTTGCAAGATCAAGGAGTCTTGCCAACTCAAAATAATTCTAATAGCTCCATGGTGGCGGGCCAGGCCATGGTTTTCGGAGCTGCTCAGCCTCTCCGAGATGCCTCCAATTCACCTCCCGATGGGCCCAGCACATCTGGCGCAGCAGGAGGGCAGGGTCAGCCACCCAGCGCCTCAGAAACTAGTCCTCACAGCGTGGTGCCTGAGCAGGTAACACTGCGGCACCTCAGACTCTCCCAGGCTAATCTGGAAATCTTACAGGGCGCAAGGAGCAAAGCTACCAGGGCCTAGTATAAGAGTAAATGGACCAAGTTCTGCCACTGGGCAGATTCCAAGGAAATAGACACCCTGGCATGCACTTTGGACGACATGCTCTCCTGTTCGGCGCACCTCGCCTACTCAGGGGGTCAAGGTGGACACTGTCGTACATACCACGCAGCCTCAAGGTGGGGGTTTACAGGAACTCTGAGGAGGGCGATCTTCTCCTCCAACCCCATTGTCAAGAAACATTTCATGGGGCTCGCAAGGCCTACCCGCCCATCAAGAGGCCGCACCCAGTGTGGGACCTTAACATACTATTGGGCGCCCTGGCACACAAACCGCTTGAACCAATGGCATCCGCGGACAACAGGCTGGTCACCATCAAAACGGCCTCACTGGTCAGCCTCACCTCAGCTCGTAGAGTCACTGAAATCTGGTCGCCTCTGAACCATCTAGTACCTTTCACAGGGACAAAATGGTCCTGCGGACATACCAAGCATTTATGCCCAAGGTGCTGTCTGCTTTCCACTTGAACGAGGAAATAGTCCTTCCTATGTTTTTTGCCGATCCTAAGGACGAAGCACAGAGTGCTGCACTGCCTGGATGTCAGGCATGCCCTGAAGTTCAACTTGGACAGGATCAAGGGCTTCTGCAAATCAGATGCCCCGTTTGTCACCTTCGGAGGCTCAAGACCTGGCTATCAGGCTTCCAAGGCCTCCATATCCCACTGGATGGTCTCGGCCATCAAAGAAGTGTACAAGGGCCAGAACAAGCAGCTGCTGGCCAACATGCATGCCCACGCAGTCAGGGCCAAGGCAATGGCCATCGAATTTCAGCACCATGTCCCTTGGCAAGTCATAAGCAGGGCAGGCACTTGGCCACTCCTCGGCTTTCTACAAGCATTACTGTTTGGATGCCGGTTCTAGATTTGACCGGTGGTTCTCAGGAACCTATTTGCTTAAGGCGGGTCTCCTCTCCACCCTGGGGCTACATTCAGTTGTAATCGCCCATGCAGTATGGAGGCAAGGGGACGGGACGCAAGATTAATTATAAGTTACTCACCGTAGTGACTAACGTACTGCGAACCAATAAAACACTGTCAAGCTGAATCTATTCCAACAACCATGTTGGATTTACTACACATGCTCATCGCAGTCACTACACAGACAAGGATTCCATTCATGAAAATGCAAGAATCAAACATCGCGACGCTCAAAGACCAGACAACACTACTGGCCCTTATACACTCGAAACATCAATAACGAGGCCTTCATATACAAGAACGCCTCAATCTTGAAGCAGACGCCAACTTGACATGGCAAACACGACTATTGGACATTGCAAGGGATGATAGAGCGGACAAAACCCAACTCACGGCCGCCCTCATTGCCATGATGAACTCCTATAATGCTCGTCCAACATTGCCAACTAAAGAACCTACCAAAAGGAAAACATCGGATGGCACCACACAAACCACTCAATCGACATCCGTCCCAAGTAATGAACAACTTGATGAGACAGTGTATCCATCCGAACACTGATGTATTGGAAGGCCATCTAATTGACCTCAGTAAAGATCCACCAGCTATGCAACATTTCCCAATAATGACGCAGTTGATTAACAGTGCCATGCACGACTGCCAACCAAAGCCAACCAAAAACCCAGAGACTTATGGAATATTTGATCAATCTCGTAACATTACACAAAAAGAAGAAAAAAAAAAAGAAAAGGCTCAAGAGCCTTCCTTAGAAACCTTACTGTCATTCCAACTCGAAAACAGGAAAGTGAAAATAACTCCACACAGAGCAAAACAAGCAACCAGCTTTTATCATACCAACCGTATCAGCCAGTGCATCCTCTCAAAGACAACATAACCAAATGAATCAGATGAGGCCAACTTCGAGGTTTTGATGAACCCGTCAACATAAATGAATGAAGATTCCAGACACACGGACCAACAACTCCTCCACTTGAATGAATCGTCATTAATTGTTATACACTCTTATGAAGAGGGCCAGTCGGGTCAACCCATGTCAGTTAATCTGACTTGTGAAGACATCTCAGACTCTGACCTGAACTGCCCCAACATCAGATTGATACAAAAATCTAATAAAACGAATGAAAATGAATCACCAAAGCCAAAATTTTCAATTGTCAAGACAACAAGAAAGCTCCAATGAGATGAGTCCCGCCCGAGTGACCCCATGGGTATTCTGAAACTTCACTTTATTGATCCACAGAGGCAAGTTAATAGAAACAGGATAAAACTTGAAAGGACCAAACATCAAAAAGACAGGTTTATTTTAAATGGAACAAACACCTTACGCCTCTTTCATGGTATTCCTAACCTCAAAGTACTTAAATCTTAAGACATACAGTTAGTCAAATTCATAGAAGATCAGAGACTGGATAGATCGTATATCCCCTAATACTCTAAAGCTCCTAGAAGCAAACCAGCAACAATTCTGCCAACTTGGCTTTGAAATTACAATAGAGAATGGAGATGCACCAGCCCACGAGGAGAATAGCGATCACTGCTGCAATACAGAGGATGTCAATTCTTTCACTAAGTGGCCGTGAAAGTGATTATTCGGATACTTATTCTACAGAAAGACATGACACCCAAGAGAGTCCTATTAGTGCGTATCGACAAAATAGACAATACTCTGCAGTAACAAAGCATCTCTTCTGGAGACACGAGAGCCACATCACCTATAACGAGAATGAGAAGCCCCCATAAACAATAACGAAAGACGATAGAGAACAAATTGACCACACGTGACCATTCTCATTTATTCAACAGAGAAAGATCTGACTTCAACTACCAAATAATATGTCTCCAAGGACGCAGAGTAAAAGCAGTCTGCAGTCCCTGCACTCCTTGCAGTCTCTCCTCCATTGCTGTACTAGTAGGCGGACCTACTAAATCCTACGACTTTCTGGGGAGCGGAACGCGGAGTGGGGCGCAGAGTAAAAGCAGTCTGCGAGGCTGTTGGGGATTGGCCCGTCGGACGACGGCCTGTGAGGGCCCTTTCTCCGGCCCTTTTTCCAGTCCTACATGGGCACACAGGCGTCAAGGACAGAGTCGGGACAAACGCTTGCAAAGCAAACAAAAACACCAACAAAAACGCTAGCCATAATTCACACGACTATCAGGAATGCGGAACCTCCCATGAGGGTCTGGCTGAATAATATCAAAACAAAGTCAAGGCCACGGCAATGATACACGCCGAATCCACTGTGGAAGATGTCCTTCCCCCCCCCCCCCCCCAAGGGGAAAAAACAGTGATTGAGAGACATACTCTCCTCCAATGAACACAGTTCACCAACAACAAGACACTAGCCATTCTATGGCTATTTCATCCACGCAGGGCGTGCCAACCACCTCAATAAGCACAGTCTTGGGCTCTATCCCAAGCAGGGGACCAGAAGAATCAGGAACAAAAAACCAATTTTTCACCTACCTTACCTTTAAGGAAAATCCCCTACAATAAAAACCAAAATGGGAAAAAAAAGGGGCCAAGCCAAACGAAAATCTACAACTGAGACCCGACCCTGGGATGAAAGCAAAAATAATAAAAAAAAATAAAAAGAAATAATCTACATCAGACATGAAACGTAAAGCAAAAATCTGCACAAAAAAAAATGATACAGCGAATCAAAACCTCCCTAAGCCATCCATTTCAAAGGCCCACTTTAATCTTTTAAAAAAACAACAATGTAAACGCAAACTCAATGCAGAAATGGAACTTTCGGACGCAGACATTTTTGAGGTCTTGGAAAAATCTTTACCGTCCCCAAAGTCAAGAAAAACAACCTATCATGACACTGAAACAACATCGAAATCTCCGATCCAACCATCTGTAGCTCCCGTCAAGAGCCCACAAGCAAGCAATCCGCCTTGCCCCATCCAGCCCCCTATATCATGCAATCTAGGTTCAGGGGGCCAGCAACAAGAAGCGCTCACTCCAACACTAAGCGCAGAGGCATGGACAGAAACCATCTCTCTGGAATAGGCCAAGACTTTTGAGCAGCCCAAAAAATTCCATCATCCAGTCCATCAGGAACAACAAATAAAGGAACAAACCTTGCTACTGTGTCCAGCCACCACTCCAGTCGATTAACATCGACATAAAATCTCCTGGGGGAATGTATGCCGACACTTCAGCTATTTCGGCCTAGTGGATAAACGGCATCAAGATGAGACACCAGTTCCCCAAATGAGCTCCCAACTATGGGCCAACATTCACCTGGAGAGCCGCCATTTAGGCAGGCAATCACTACCAGCGCACTCATATACTGGTTCCTTCAACTCAAGCCGTGATGACCAGCTAATGTCACAGAGTTGGCAAATCACCCCATTGCTACTTTTCCATCAGAAAATGCACTCGACTTTCAATTTAAATCAAGGGACGCAAGAGATGCAGTACCAAAAAAAAAAAAGACTCCCTTCTGAGCCATCAGGAGACACAGGCAAAGGGATGCCTAACAAGAGGCCCGACATGACCACACTAATGTCCGCAATCACCATCGCCCATTCGCCTTTTTGTAAACTTTACGAAGCCATAAATGAGCCCCGCCAAAGACAATACCTCAATTTTAGCAACAATTCAGTCAAAACTGATTTTTTTGGTAGGGTACATAATTGCAGTAGAAGCCAAAGAGGCGGAAAGACAAGCAATCCTGGAAGAAAATGTGTCCTGTTTAGAGAAACAGCAGACCAAAGCCACGCCTGCTAGTCAGGCCAAATCAATGACCTCAGAAAAGGCATCCCAGACCAGAGAATCAAGCAATCATGGAAAAGCGGTCCCACTCTTTATTAAACATACCAGTAGATATTCGAGCGATACCACAACAGCTCCTTCCAGTTCAATGGAATCGAAAACAGGAACTGGTCCTTCAAGAAAACTAAATCCGGCATTTCAACTGGCAAGCACAAAGCTAACTCCTTCTGCGAAACCAAAGTCGACAGGGCTCAGCAAACAGGCCGGCAAAGAACTCAGCAGTGAACAAAAATCAACAATCAAAACCCCTACAAACGGGACTCCATCGAAACTAAAGTACTCATTGACCTAAGCAATTCACCACAGTCGCCGGTGGAATTTCAGGCTTCAAGCAGCCTTAAGGATCTAACTAACACCTAGATGCAGAAGATTCCCCCATGAGCAACATGATACAGAGCAGCCCAAAGACACCCTCAGGTGTCAATAGGGAGAACCGCCAAGAACCAAAGCCCTCACCTAGTATGAACAAAACTTCGAAGCCTCAGAGGATCCATCAACGAGGGCCGGATAAACATTGCGTCAGACAAAGTACAAGATCATAAGTGCCCAACAGCCGAAGCTCAACATATATGTTCAACGGAACACCGCAGAAAAAGCAGCAGCAATTTCATGCAGAGGCAAACCCACCTAAAGAACAAGGCGTCCCCCGCCAAAGCAATTCAGAGAATGCTTCCAAAGGCACCAGAATCTTCAAGCTGGAACAAGTATCACAAATCTGGATACAGGATTCTGAACGGAATAACGGTGTTAAAAATCTTGAGCAAAACAAAATCATTAAGATCGCTAACTACGGGAGACTTCCGTCTGATTGTGCCATACAATAGAGAACAGAGTGCAAAGGCATTTTTACATATAAAAGCTCGGGCGCTGCAAACAGGCATAGAAGAAGCATACAAGCTCACTCAAACTGGCCTCTTGTTAACAGAACTGGAATGCCCCTCATCCGTATCTGAGAAAAGAAACAAGGACGACATCAGGCCCTACAAACCACTTTACCTCTCGAAAACTCAAGACTTGTACAATAAAAAACAACAGCAGAAAGAAATCAACTAGTGGAAGTAATCATCTCAGATCTCAAAGACCACCCTGAGAGGCATACATCTACCAACCCGAATCTTCCCAGGAAAGTATCTGCAGGATCTACTTCACACAGATCAGGCAAAACTGAACATAACCAACGCATTCGATCAGATATCACACCGCCAAGAAAGACTGATGATGGCAACATCCACCGTAAAGATACGTCTCCGCAACGAAACAAAACCAGATACCCAACAGGTCCATGGCAATGGCTCAAGACTGCAGTCAAAGGGAAGCCCAGCAGATAGCAATCAGGTTGGGCTAATACCACACTAGCCCAGGATACATCGGAGACCCCCACGTTATCAATGGCCTCATGGAACACTTGGGGACATCTACATTTAACAAACAGAAACAACCAGATCCTTTTGACATCATATGCCTCCAGGGAACCTGGTTGACTGAGAAGCCTTCTCCAGATGGGTAGGAGATCGAACTCTCAGCGGCCAGAAGAGGTTTATTTGGGCGTTCGTCATCCGGCCTCCTGCTTGCAGCGAGAATCAGGTCAGGCATCAAGATCTTGATAAAGTTGATAGACTTCCGGACTGCTGGCAGTCCTCACATCATGGTCGTTCCAGGACCCCAGGTCTAAAAAAAAACAGTTCAACTGGCGATAGTAAACTTGTATTGGAATCCTCAACAAACATCAATTATAACCTTCTGTAATCAGGTGACAGATGCGATTGACATCAGAATTGACTCAAACACAAACCACATAATCATTTGTGGGGACTTAAATGCCAAATGCGCTCAGGATAACGCCAGTCAGACCAAAAATAAACTCAATTCATCGTCAGAAGACAGAGGCACAGCTTGGATGACCGCCATGAACTCAAGAAACCTTCATTATTTGGCATGGTAAAAACCTTGGGAAAACATACCAACGTGGGAACGCGAAAACTCACGGGCTACACTTTTGACTACATCTTTGCTTCCAAAAACCTACTACCTCTGATCAAATCATTCAAAATCACGCGGACAAAAGAAAGTGATCACATCTACTTCCAATAACTTGGTCATCAATACACCATGAGAGCAAGCTTTTTCTTCCATCGTTGGAAGTCAACACCCAATGAACCAGACTTCGCTTAACTGCCATGAACATCAAGACAATCGCTGATAAACACGGAACTATAGCAAGCAACACAAAGGATCGCGATCGACCCGATTACCTTCCTTTCCTATTACAGTTCAGGACAGACCCCAAGAATAACAAGGGCCCAAGCCGAAAGCACATGCATGAGTTCGACCTAGCACTAGTGGAAAGAAAAATCCTGAAGAAAGCTAAAAGAAGAGCAATAACTGAACAATTTGGTTTGGCCAAGGCAGACTGCATAGCAGAAGTGAACAGCTATAAATCCTGGCTACACAGCCGCAGGAGGTCAATGTACCAAAATGATGCGGAGAAGTGGCTAAGGACATTAAGCACCAAGAAATCCAGTGACTTCTGGGCACTCATCAAGACTAAGAGACAGGAAACGGAACTTGCAAACTGTCACGGAGGAAAAAGGGACCAACTATTTTAAAGGCATGTTTGCTCCAATTATTGGCCAGCTTGAAACGCCATCACAAGCCACCTGCGGCCCATGGGTCAATCAGACGAAGATTACATCATCAAACACCTAAAATCCTCTTGAGATCCCGGCCCTGACGGTCTCAGCAACATCAACTTCAAGCAACACCCGGAAGCCTGGGCCAGATTCATAAGCACTGTATTCCAACACTTCGAATCACTTCGAGCTATACCGACCTCATGGACTCACTCAATAATCGTCCCGCTGTTTAAACACGGCAAAAGGGAAGAACCGAAGAATTACAGGCCAATAGCCCTGTTGGACATTATTGGAAAAATATTCGAAACGCTATTGCTCAAACATCTCCAAGCTTGGGCGAAGGTTTCACCAACAAACGACCCATTTCAGATGGACTTCCTAAAAAATGGCGGAGCGTCCTTAAACATCTTGTTGCTAAGCTTAATCAAAGCAAAAGTCAAGCAGGGTTCGCCACCGGTGTTCTTGGCCTTCATAGATCTCTCACAGGCCTTCAATAGAGTGGACAGGAGCCTGCTATGGATCCAAATTACACAAATGGAAGTGCCCAAATGAAATATTGAATCCAATTATAGCACTCCACACAGCTACCAAACTGCGAGTTCGACTCAAACAAGGAGCACTGTGAGGAGATTCCAGCAGAGCATGGGGTGAAAACAGGGCTGTCCTCTAGCCCCGGCCCTCCTTATCAGCTTCCTCGGCGATCTTAAGGACACTGAAGCTTCAGTCAGCATTTCCGCCAAAAATAGGAATCAATATGTCTCGCCTACTATACGCAGACGATCTAATTTTGTTAGATCAGACAGAGATTGGATTACAGTGTCAACTGACTAAATTGGTACAATACATAAGCTCAAACAATCTGGAAATTAACAAATCCAAAACGAAAGTTATGATCTTATCAAAAAAACCACTCCTACAATAGACGCAACAGAGGCTGGTTTGTGGAGAACACCAAGAAATAAGTAGTTGAGCACTACAAATATCTGGGCATAATGATGGATAGCTCAGCACAGGAAACAACAATGCAAACTATTCTATGGGGCAAAGCCAGGAACCTAGCTGCACAGATGAGAGCCATCGATAAGCAATATGGAAAATTCTCGCTGGTTCCCGCTATTCAATTCTACAGAGGCAAAGTTGTCCTGGCCTCGATTTATGGAATGGGCGCGACCCTGTCCATGCCGACTTCAATCTGGTCTAAACTAGGTGGTCTACTATGGCGTTCAGTCCTGGGCCAACCAAACTCAGCTGCAATCGCAAACATCAGGCAGGCGTGACCTAGGGCTACTGTCCCTACTTGCATCCGTCGAACAGAATTATATGCAAATTTACAGAAAAATCCTTCTTCCCGACACTCTCCCGATATACAAATCGATTGCTGCAGAACTCTCAACTGGTCATATTAACATCTTTAAAAAATGGTCCCTAAAGCAAAAAACAAAACTTGAAGAAATAGCCTGCACCGAAGAACTGGTTGGGAACCCTCAGAGAATAAAACATAAAATGGAACGCATGGACTGGATCAGTACGATCGACAAAGCCCAAGAAAACAAACTGACCGCACATCTGCCACCAGCCTTTAACAAACTAAAAGTCCCCCTGCTATAATGTTCCAAATTTCTTGACAAAAACCTAATGGAGATCTTCCTGAGAGCACATTTGAACTTAATGCCCACACGTGAAATCCTCTGTATTAGGCTTCAGTCCGCGTCCAAAAAATGCAGACGATGCAGGTCACCCGAGGAACCAAAAAATCTGAAACATCTACTATTGCACTGCGAAATGTTAGACCAAGAAAGAAGAGCCTATCTTTCACCTCTTGGGATACCTTCCTCAGTTCTAGAAGATGTGTGGTGGAACAGATTACTGTAGGGATAAAACTTCAAAGAACAAGTTACTCTCTTACCTGGTATCGTTCTTTCGATGGGATGGTCCGACGACGTATTCCATATCTATGACAGTAATCACCACAGCTGTGCTGCTTCGGAAAATCTTTTGGTGTCTGCGTCGATGGCGTCGATACGCCGCCCTAGAGGACCTCCTACGACGGCCAACGTCACTGAATGTTATAAGTAGGACGCACAACGCCCGTAGCCTCAGTTATAGTTTTTTTCCCAGAACGTGTGGCAGCAGTCTTTTGCCAGTCTGACCACACAAAGCCTTGCGGAAACGTAAGCTGCAATAGCATAAGAAATTCTGTAGCGGGGAAGGCAGGGAGGGAGCGATATGGAATAAGTCGGACTATCCCATCAAAAGAACGTTACCAGGTAAGAGAGTAACTTGTTCTTCGAGGGGATTGGGTCCCCCGACGTATTCCATATCTATGACGGACTCCCAAAGCAGTAGCAATGCAAGGAGGTGGGAAAAGAATTTAGAATACAGAAATTTAGAATGCCCAATCAAATTGCGGAGCAAAGGACCGCCTTGCCAAAGGCCAGATCCTGCCCACGGATGGAATCGAGGGAGTAGTGACATACAAAAGTATGGACCGAAGCCCAGGTGGCTGCATCACAGATGTTACGAATAGTAACACCCCTCTGTAGGGCAGTAGAGGCAGCCATACCCGTGGTAGAAAGGGCCTGCAAGCCGACCGGTGGGTCCTTACCCGCCAAACGGTAACAATCAGAAATTGCCTGAATAATCCAGCGAGACAGTCTGCTTAGTCACAGCTTGTCCCAAACGCTTTCCAGCATAACCAATGAAGAGTTGATCATCCACTCTGACCCGGGACATGCGTGAAATATAAAAGCTTAAAGCTCTCCTAGGATCGAGCCTATGGAGCCTCTCCTCTTCCTTAGCAGGATGCGGAGGAGGATAAAATGCCGGAAGAACAACCTTCTGGCCTAAATGAAATTCCGACACTACCTTCGGAAGAAGGGAAGAACGAACTCCAAGGACAACCCTGTCCTTATGAAATAGAGTGAAGGGTGGCTTAACTAAAAGTGCCTGTAACTCACTCTGCGAGCGGAAGTGACAGCAACCAAAAATACATTTTTAAGAGTTAAGTCTCAAAGGGCACGAATGCAAAGGCTCAAACAGAGCACCCATCAGAAACTTGAGGACAAGGTTCAAATCCCAACCGGGCACCTGGAAAGGTGACGGAGGGAACACATTAGTGAGCCCTTTTAGAAACTGAGAAATTAAAGGGATTTTGAAATAACACTTCAGCGAGCACTTAAATATGGACAGCGCCGCCAGGTAACCTTTAACGGTACCCACTTGCAAGCCCCTGTGGGCTAAAGAAAGCAAAAAAGACAGAATCACAGGAATGTCACATGAAAACGGATCCACATTCTTAACCCTGCACCAGTCACAGAACTTTCTCCAACGGCAACGGTACAGGGACTTTGTTGCGGGCCTTCTGGCCGATAGCAACATCTCCATCACGTCTTCAAGGAGGTCCCAATCCTTATACCTCAACCTTTCAGAAACCAAGCTTGAAGGTTGAGGGATCTGACCTCTGGATGGAGAACCCGACCCCCCCCCCCCCTCCCGTGAGAGCAGATCGTCTCGGTAGGGAGGACGATGTGGAGGGCATATGGACAAGTCGAGAAGGTCCGGGTACCACGTCCTCCGGGCCCATGCCGGAGCAATGAGGATCATCCGGGAACCGAATCTTTGTAACCTCCGCAGCACTTGCGGGATGGCAGGGACTGGAGGAAACGCGTACAGCAGTGGGAATGACCACTCCAGCACAAACGCGTCTCCTAAGGCTCTTCTTGGAGGAAATTTCCGCAAGCAGAACCTTTCGCAATTCCGGTTGACACTGGAGGTGAAGAAATCCACTTGAGGGGTCCCCCAATGGGTGAAGATCTCCAGAAGAATCTCCTGCGCCAACTCCCACTCGTGAGAGATCGCGCTCTGCCTGCTCAGAGCGTCCGCCGTCTTGTTTTTATCTCCCGCCAGATGAACTGCCGAGATCGAAACTTCCTGCTGGATTGCCTAGAACCAGAGCTGCATCGCCTCCCTGCACAGAGGAAGTGACCCTGCCCCCCCTTTTTGTTGAGGTAGTGCATGGCCACTGTTGTCCGTCAGGACGTTCTTTCCTCGCACAGTCGGCAGAAAAGCCTTCAGAGCAAGCCCGACGGCCTTCAGCTCCAACAAATTGATATGGAGTCTGGACTCCGACGGAGACCGACCACTGACTCAACTCGTTGGCATGAGCTCCCCATCCCGTGCGTCCGTCACAATAGTCACCTTCGGCTAGGGTAGCCAAAATGGAGCCCCCCTCATCAGATTGCCTTTGACAGCCCACCACAGAAGTCCTGGGCTACCGAGGACGGCACCTGAACAGGGTCCGACATCCTGCGGGAGGACTGAGACCACTGGAGCTTGAGTGCCCATTGCAAAGATCTCATCTGCAACCTGGCCTCTGGCACCAGAAGAATGCAGGTGCCATGAGGCCGAGCAATCGCAAGAACTCAAACACTGGGAGAGTCTGGGCATGCTGAAACTTGTGCACCATCTGCTGAATGTGATGAGCCCTCACCTGGGGAGGACAACACTGCCCCAGGGACGTGTCGAGCACTGCTCCGATGTACTGGAGCCTCTGAGTTGGCGTCAAGTGGGACTTCTTTAAGTTGAGGGAGAAGCCCAGCTTGTGGAGGGAGTGGCAGGTGATGGACAGATGATCCAGGACTTGCTCGGGAGAGCACGCCCTGATCAACCAATCGTCCAGGTAGGGGTAGACGTGAATCCCCCTTTCCTGAGATGCGCTGCCACCACTACCATGAGCTTGGTGAAGACCCTCGGGCGGAGGTCAATCCGAATGGCAGGACCCGAAACTAAAAGTGCGAGTCGCCAACCGCGAACCTCAGGTACTTGTGCTTTGGAAGGATCGGCACATGAAAATAAGCGTCCTTGAGGTCGAGAGACACCAACCAGTCCTGAAGTTGAAGGGCCTGGAGTACTTGAGAAAGAGTAACCATCTTGAACTTGTCCTTCCTGAGGAGTTTGTTCAAACCGCGCAAGTCCATGATGGGTCTCAATCCCCCGTCTTTCTTGGAAATCAAAAAATAAGGGGAATACCATCCCTTGTTGCTCTCCGCTACAGGCACCAGTTCAATGGCGCATTTTTCCAGCAGGGCTTGAACCTCCTGCACAAGGAGCGGATCCAGACTCTGCAACGAGAGATTCCCCGGTGGATTGTCGTGAGGCCTCTGCCGAAGACAGTAGCCATGGGCTATGATCTCCAGAACGCACACATCTGACGTAATGGCGCGCCATTCGACAAGATGCTGCGCCAGCCTTCCCCCAACTGGTGAACCATGGGACATGGCCTCATGACTGAGCTGAAGCAGCTGCGGCCTTGCCTGAGGGCAACTGCCCGAGCGGCCTTGGCACCTCGAGTACCCTGCTTTCTACCTCTGGCACTCCTACGGTGGCCCCTTTGACTGGCAGCTCCTCTCGCTTTACCAAAGGATGAGTAATAACGAAAGGAACCTCCCCTCCATTGCTGTCCCCTAGGACGAAAAGGAGGAGGTTGGCGAACTGCCGCGCCCAACGACTTTGCTGCAGCTTTGGAGGTCTGCAACATCAAGGCTCTCGTCAGCCTTGCTGCCAAAAAGATGTTCACCAAAGGGAATGTTGAGGAGCCGTGCCTGCACATCAGGAGAAAACCCTGACTTCTGCAACCACGCAAACCTGCGTATTATGGTGCTCGCCGCCATGGACCGGCTGACGCAATCTGCCATGTCCAAACCCGACTGAACGGCCTCACACATGGCGTCCTTGCCATCCTGCACCATAGCAAGAAAACCATCCCGTTCGTCCCCTTCGGGAATATGTTCAGCCGCTAAGGAAACAGTTTCACTGAGTGTGCGTGAAACGTGACAAGGCACATATGGAGTTGGCCGCCTCAAGAGCCATACCCCCTGAAGAAAACACTTTCTTCGCCCAACCATCAAAACACTTGTCATCCCCATCAGGAGGGATGTAGGATACGACGCCTGCTTTGCTGGGGCCGTAGCCGCCTGCACCACCAAACTCTCCGGAGTGGGGTGCTTGGTCAAGTAGCAGGGGTCGCTACTGGCTGGGTGGTATTTTCGTGGGAAAGACTTGCCCACTGCCGGGAGGCTCTCCGGAGCAGTCCAAGCCATCGCAACCCTCCTCTGTAAAGCCATAAGGAATGGCAGTACCGGGTCAGTTGGTGGACCTTGGTCGAGGATATCCGTGAGGTCATCCTGAAGAAAATCCCCTGGGGGAGCAGACCACCCCAAGTACTCGGTGACCCTAGACATAAGGCGCTGGTACGAGGAGTCGGCATGGGTGCCAGGCTCAGGCCTACAAAACTCCACCTCCGGAGAGGTGTGCAGACCACTGGCGTCGTGCAGGGACTGACGCAGGTCCTCAATCTGGCTATGGCCCGAGAGAATCTCATCTTGCACCGTATCAGGAACCATGCCATCATCAGAGCCCTCGTCCACCTCCGAAATGTACTCAAGATAGCAGAAAGTGGGCACAGAATGGGGAACAAAGCCATGCTTGACCTTGGCCAGAGCCTTTCTAGGGGGTTCCACCATGCCCCGGGGTACCCCCGTCAAAACAGCCTCAAAAGGCGTCAAGTGAATCGGCGCCGACAGCATCGACGGTGTCGACACAGGCCTCCTGGGCGCCGATGGCATCGACAACTTCCTCGGAGGCGGAGCCTCAAGAGAGTCCCTCGACGACCTCGGCGCCACAGGCATCGACGTCTTCCTCAAAGACATCAGACTCACGGTCTCACTCGAGCGCATTGAGGACCAGGACCTGGAACGGCATGACTAGAACGATTCCCCTTGTCCGAGCGGGACCGCTCCCGCGAATCGTGCCGACCACCGAACCCGAAGGCGTACGAGCGGTGTCTAGTGCGACCGACCCCACTCCCGAGGCGCGGATGGACCAGTGCCCTGCGATTCGAGAATCGCTAGCATTTTCTTACCGAAGGAAGCCCATTCCTCCGGCGTTGCATGTTTGGTGGGATAAGCAACCCGCCGACGGGCGGAGTCCTCTGATGAGGAAGGCGACCGATGACGGCGCTTCCGGGAGTGCCTTGAAGAGGCAGAGGAGTGGCGGGACCCACTGCGGGACCGAGACCCACTGGACTGCCGACGACGATGTGGAGAGTTGCCCCTCGAACCGTCCGTCGAAAGCCTGTGGACCTCGACTTCCGGGGCTTGGACACCTTAATGACCGTTTCTTCTTGCGCTCCCGCAAGGCTTTGGACGTAAGCGACTGGCAGTCGACACAATCATCCGTGTTATGGGCCTCCCCGAGGCACCAGAGGCAGGAGTCGTGCGAGTCCGTCACCAACATCTTGGACCCGCAGTCCCCGCACTTCATGAAGCCCGGACGCAGGGTGGAAGAAGAGGTAGACATCTCAAACGACTTTTACTTCACAAACGAACAGGTTCGAAGAACCAAAAGAACAGAAACTCCAAAGAGTTGAGGCGCGCCGAGATCTCTGAAGCGAACACGTTCGCGGAAAAAAACGGAACTGAGGCTACGGGCATCGTGCGTCGTCCTTATAACATCCAGTGACGTCAGCCGTCAGAGGAGGTCCTCGAGGGCGGCGTATCAACGTAGGACGCAGAAAGATTTTCCGAAGCAGCACACCAGTTATTACTGTCAGATATGGAATACGTCGGAGGACCCAATCCCCTCGAATGGACCATCACAACAGCAAAACTTCTGACTATCGCTTTTGATAAAATGAAAGCACAGGGAATAGAGGAGGGCAGGTCGCAGAACACAAACTCACTTTTACGAAGAAAACCCTAGTTCAACCCGTCCTTGTAAAAATCACGAGTTGATTATACAAGTAGGAAAAAAAAAATGTCTCGAAGAGACATGGCTTTACCATAAACCACTATGTGAGGGTTTCACCACGTATATGAATCCAGCTATACAAAGGGAAAAAGGGTGCCCATCCTCAGTTTTGCTTACCCTCAAACCTGGGTGCGAACCTAGAGACAATTGAATCCACCAACATAAACCCCTGGGCTCAATTAACAATACTTCAAAAACTGAGTTTAACTGAAAGATAATAGATGAGGAATCATCATCCCGAACAGTGAATCTTGGGAAATGAAATGTTTATTGGAACCCAGCAAAGATTCAGGATGAAATATGTATAGATTCTGTATTCACAGCTATGGATATGGCGCTCCAGAAATAGCACTTGATTGATTTCATAATATGTGGAGACCTCAATGTCCATTTCTATAACCATGAAGGAACCACATGCGAAGATCACATGCTCCACCCTCGTGCACGGAGATGGAACACAAACATCACATAGAAATGTGCAACGTCTAGATGCCATGCATCCTAGGACAGGAATGCCTGCTACTGCATGGGCCCGCAGCAAAACAACTACAATCATTGATTATATGTACAGCACCAAGCAAATAAATGAGAACATACAAAAAAATGAAAACAACCACTCCCCACATAGCGATCATTTTAATGAGAAGATCATGGTCAAATGATAATGCTCAAACTGTCAGAATAAATCTACCTTACTTCGAAATGAATGCCGGTCTGAACAGGCTGAGTATTACCCAACAATTGGAGAAACTCCCGGAGACCTTTGAGAGAGCAATGTTTGAAAACGATGAAAAAATGAATTATGAATGGCTCCTCTGTAAATTCAGACAACCCTTAAACAGCAGGCGTGCAAAAGAACAGCACCACACACACCTTTAAAAGTGAGATTGCAGCAAAAAAAAAAAAAAAAAAACATAAGGAGAAAATGTAACCAATTAAGGAAACATCCTACACCGGAAAAATACCGGTTGATGAAATCAGCAAAACAAAACAAAAATTGGATCAAAACAATCAGAATTACTTTACCACCATGATGCAGAAAACATGTGGAGAGCGCTCATATCCCACAACAGGAACCTGTAGAACGTACTCAACATCAACGTAAAGACAGATGATATCAGACGTGCAAGAAGCACATTGGATTACTTAAAGGAATTATACAAAGAAACCTCAATCGGGAGAAATCTGCCAAAAAGAGAAATGGTCACTCACAGTGGACCCTGATGACATCTTGAGTGCAATTCATAAACTGAACGTTTCACGAGCCCCAGGCCTTGATGGACTCTCCAACTGCATCATTAAACATAATCCTGAAATCTGGGCGGCTTTATGTACTAAAATCTTTGAACTCATTGACCGCACTAATCAAATTCCAAGATCTTGGCAATTAGCGATTCTCATCCCGATTTTCAAACAAGGATCATCGAAAAAGACGGGAAATTATCAGCCAATCGCCCTCCTTCATCTTTTAGGGCAAATCTTCACCAATCTGCTCTTAAACAAACTTAATAACTGGGCTGAAAAAGCAAAGACAAGCGACTAGACAACTGGTTTCATCCAACAAGTGGGCACAAACATCAATCTATTCCTTCTGAACCATGTTAAGCAGGAGGCAATAAAGAGAAAAACCCAGGTCTATGCAGCCTTTGTCGACCTCCACCTTGCATTTGATATTGTAACAGAAACATCCTATGGGACAAATTATCGGAGTGGGGCTGCCCCCGGGAGATCCTACAGCCAATAAAGCTGCTATATTCAAACACCAAGATTAAAATCAGAATGTCAAAAGAGGGCTTGATAACAAACTCGATTAACACTTGGCATGGCCTCAAACAGAGGTCCCCTCTGGCAGCAGCCCTATCTATTTTGTTTACATCAGACTTTGTAGAAAACATATGCACCAACTATAAATCCCCCTCCCCCCACGCCCCGAAACTGAATGCAATCATATTATCCTGCATGATGTATGCGGACGACATTGTGATTCTGGCAAAAACACCTAGAGGCCTACAAATTGCTCTGAATAACCTCCAAAAATATATGGGCCAAAATCAACTGGAAATAAATGGCAACAAAACCAAAGTCATGAAAATGACTCAGGCGCATGTTAACAAAAGGAATTCATATTCCTTGTTTCTGAAAAAACAAAAAACACACTCAAATTAAAACTCTCATACATTGGTGTCTGGATGACCCAATCCCAAGTGGAGAAGGACTGGGCCGAACACCTGAAATTGAAAGCCCACTCATTAGCGCGCCAAGGACTCAACAATAAATTTGGCAAATTTTCTATTAAGCTGCTGATAACATTATACAGGCAGAACGTGACAGCAATCATGACCTATGGTGGCGAAACCATGATTAACAGACTCCCAAATTTGGCAAAAATTGGAGTGGATATTCTGGAGTAAATTTCTATCCTTGCCAACATCCTCGTATCAGATCTGAACTTGCCCTGCAGTCGCTAGAATCCATCATCACGTGGAAGCAAATAGATCTTTGAAGGAAATTGATCAATGAAGACCACATATCCGTGTTAGAGATACTCCGCACCAAACTTGATACGGCAAACGGGACTGCTCTAACAGCATGCAAAAATACTGTAGACAATAAAAGACTTGAAGCAGAGATATCTACTGACATGCTTACACAGCGACCCCAAAAAGCAAAAATAAAGTTGGCTTGTAACGACTGGTTTACTACACAACTCCTCAAAAGTCAATACCAACTCGGTCTCCCTTGTGGAGGTGAAATAAGACCACTAAATCAGTTACCAAACTACCTCAACCTGTTTCCAGAAAGATGGATTTGCGATACCTTCATGAGACTATGACTAAATATACTTCCAACACAAGAAATCATGGCAAAAAGGAACCGGATACAGAAGAACAAACAATTCTGTCGGTTCTGCGAAAATAAATACAAAGCACTTATCATATAATGAAATGTCCAGCTCTGACCCAGCAACGTCTTCCATTCAGCGACCTGTATCTTAGATCAAACATACAGCTAGATGACCGTGAACGATGGGCACAAAGCTTTCTGGGAAATAACAGCACATTAGTAACAGCCATCATTCAATTCTGGACCAATATCACCAAAGACATATGAAATGAACTATCTGAAGTAAGGACTCAAGACCCGTGAACTGACGTAAACAAGATTGAACTATATTGAAGCTATAAACGGACTCCAGAACCTAGCAAATAAGCAATATTCTAAAATTTTAAAAGATGTTTAAAAAAATGTTTTAGCCTGCACAATCTACATACATGTATAAATGAGAGGTTTAAGATAAACCAAAGTATTTTAAATTAAAAAATATATGATATCACTCAATGTAATCGTATTTTTGATGCTTGTATCGGCTTAGATTCACATACTGTGCAAAGGCCGACATCTAGTGGAAGCTGCAGAGTATTCGTTTGTTTTTCGAAGTTCGAAAAGGGGCATCGAACTCGGGCGTGCTAGTAATACTATCACTAGTGTGACGTCCACTGTACCCATGATCCCTCACGCGTGTAGGACCCTCAGATTATATTTTTTCTGACATGAGGTAGCATGAGGAGTAGCGCGAGTACAGAGTATCCAAGCAGATAAGATAGATAAGACTACAAGCATTCATGCACCCTCTCTCAGAGGGGAGGAAGGGAGGGCACATGTGAATCTAAGCAGATACAAGCATCAGAAATACGATTACGGTGAGTAATGTATCCCTTCTGAGGCTTGTGGAATCTGCTTGTCCCACTTGAGTATCTGTCTTGGAATGAGTGTCAATGCAGTAGTGCTGAGTAAAGGTGTGACTAGAGCTCCATGTAGCTGCTTTGCAAATGGTGTCAAGGGGTACATTTGCAATGAAAGCCAGAGTGGCCCCAGTACCTCTTGTAGAGTGGGCCCTTGGCATAAAAGGCAGTGCTTTATCTGAAAGGGAGTAGCACAGTTGGATACATCTGACCATCAACTTTGAGATAGCACCTTTAGAGACGCAACCTCCTTCTCTGCCTAGAGCTACGGAGATGAGCAGTTGATCTGTCTTTCTTAGCGGTCTGGTCTAGTCCACGTACTAGAGGACCGTTCTCCTCACATCTAGAGTGTGTAGTTTCACCTCAGCAGAGCGTTTGCGTTCTTGGAAGAAGGCCGGTAGCTCAATGGACTGGTTAACATAGGACTTAGAAATGAACTTAGGTGAAAACTTAGGGTGAGTGCGTAAAACCAGCGTATCCTTATGAACAGTAAAGAAAGGATCCTGCACTGACAGAGCTTGAATTTCATGGACCCTTCTTATGGATGTAATGGCTACTAAAACGGCAGTTTTTTAAGTTAGTTGTTTGAGACTAGCCTTATGCATGGGTTCAAATGGAGGTCCCATGAATTTAGCAAGCACCACATTAAGGTCCCAACCTGGTGGTGGGTTCGAAATTGGAGGGTGTAGTCTCTTTACCCCTTCCATAAAGGTCTTGACAACTGGCACTTTCCACCATGAAACCTGGTTATGGGAGGTGGTGTAGGCTGACAGTGCCGCCAGGTGTACCTTGAGTGAATTAAATACTAACCCTGCATCCAGTAGGTGGAGCATATAGGTGACAATATTGGAAGGAGTAGAATCAATTGGGTTGATTTGTTTATTCTAGCACCAAATAACAAATCTTTTCCACTCATCAAAGTAACAGTGCCTTGTGTTAGGCAGAAACCTGTGCAGTTCCCTTAGGGACCACTGCAAAAAGTTCAAGACTACAGATGTTAGCAGTAAACCCAATTGGTAGCAGTCTGTACCACCCAGACTTACCTGGTAGCTGTGGCTGAGCAGTCAGACTTCTCTCAAGAAGAGTTAGGCAGTATATAGAGTATACACAATAGGGCTAGAAATACAGTAGTACAAGCAAACACTAGCCAGAGCTTTGGTATAAAAGTATATAATTATTTATTTAAAAACACTTATAAATATACACTGGCACTAATATGTCAAGCAAGTTCAAACAGTCACTAGAAATATATACACCTCCCTAATTAATTATTTGACAAGTCTAGGTTTATACACTACTTATTTAGTAAAACAGAGGTGAGCGCGTAACCATAGATGGCACTCCAATAATTGTTAAAAAAAGGAGAGAAAAGGCAGAATAGGAAAATCACACAGTACCAACACTTTTAAAGAACCACAGCAAGTCAAGAAAGGCAGGGTCTACTGTAGAGCAAAAAGTTCATAGGCCAGGCCCACTCTTGGAGAGCAAGGCGGAATGTGCCCAAGATCACACCATGGAAATGCACTAAAAGTCTTTGCAGGAAAGTCAAAAAGAGGTTGGAATAAGTTAGAAAGGTAATGTTAACGGGTCCGAGGTCACCTCAGGATAGAGAGTCAAGGATTTACGGGACACCTTGGACAGTCTGTTGCAAGGGAGACCAGGCGGGACAGTACCTGAAATGGTGAGAAAACTCCAGCGGGGGCAGTTGTTCCTGGCAGCGGGTGCAATTAGGGGCTTCGTCCAGGGGAAGAGAGGATCTCGACGTGGAGGAAAGCTGGAGGTCGTTGCGCTGACAGGGAAGAAACCAGCCGCAGAGTTTCCCGCTTAAAAGGTACTACCCTTTTACTCGCGGTAGTGGTGAAGCGTGGCTATCCAGCTGCCGGGGTGCTTGGCACAGGCGATTCGACCACGAGACGATCCAGGAGGCGAAAAAGGCGAACTGGTTGGTCCCACCAGCTCAAAGGGAAGAAGACTCTCCTGGAAGATCTTCTGTCATCGGGAAAGTGGTGAGTTTCGTACAGCAGGGCTCCACCGGTGGTGTTGTTGTAGATGGCTCAGCTTCTCCCCTCTTCGAATTCTTTAGGTCCTGTGGCAACTTCTGAAGTTCCAGTCCCCAAAGCCCTGCTTTTATGCAGAAAAACCCCCATTCATCAGCATAGCTGTCAAACATGCTAAGTGGTGAGCCGGGCGGCTCACCACTGGTCCAATCACACAAGAGTGCGACTTGAGTTGCCAAGGCAACTCAGTCCAGGGTGCCTATTCCCCATCCCACACACCCTGTAGACCAGTGGTCTTCAAACATTTTTGGCCTGGGCCCCCCCTGAGCAAAGTATGGGCAGGCCGGGCCCCCCCAAAAGTGCCAGATGGACAGTATGTAGAAATCGCTATGAACTTTTGCGCGCCGTCACCGTACCCTACTCCCAGCACAGACCCTGGGCTCTCCCCACCCTACTCCCACCACTATCCCAGTGCTGCTGCCCATCCTACTCCCAACACAGTCCCATAACAAGCATACACACATCCATACACATTTAAATAAAAAATGAAATCTCCATAAACGTACCTCGCTTGGTTGCTAAAATGCCCCGCTCCAGGTTGCTCTGCCCATATGTGCGAGGAGGCGCAGGAGCACCCCCTCGCACATACATGCATATATGCAGTGCCCCAGCCAGCATTTCCAATGAGCTATGCAAGGCTGGCGAAGCAAAACACCCCCAGCGTTGCATGGATCAGTGATCATGTGCGGCTGGGGAAATGAACTGTCAAAGGCAAACGGTTTCCCTTTGACAGTTCAGCCAGCCCAGGAGCACTCCATCAGCTGGAAAAAGCAGCTGAGGGAGTACTCAGTGTTTCACTGCGCTGGCTCCTCGGCTTCTACATAATGGGTGAGGTGGCCAGTGGGTGGACGCCTCCTCACCCATTATGGATGAGCCGGCAGGCTTGGACTGGCCTATAGGGCAAGGACTGTACCAGAAATGCAAAATGCTAGTGTAGGCCAGTCAAAATGGGCCACTTATTTGGCCAATGTGGGCCAGTTTGAGGAGTGACTTCACTATGCAGCTAGTAGTTTTGGCCATTGTTGCTGAATAAATATTCTTTAAATATCACCATTTGTTTACATTTGAACAGAAAAACCCTTGGGTGCTGTTCAAACAGTCTGACTAAACACTGAATATCCATTTGCAACTGCTGGCCATTTTTTCATTGGTGCCCAAGACCGTTTTATGGCCCAGTCTGACCATGTGAGCTGGCCCTTCCCATTGCCTCCAATCTAAAAATAAATAAATATATATATATATATTTTTTTTACATTTCATGCTGGGCTCTGGCGCCCCCCCCCAGTTTGAAGACCTCTGCTGTAGACCCAGACAGAGTGGCACCACTTTTGGAGGCTTCTGTGCAAAAGTGGAACAAAGGGCTCGACTTGGGTTGGAGTTAGAGGCGAACACAAACGCCATTTTAAAACAGAGTCCTGGCAAAAAGACCCAACCGGGGAATAAATATTAAATAAATAACCCGGCGGTATCTTTAACATTGCATCAAAACAATGTTGCGTTTAAAATGGGAAAATCCCATAAGAAATATTCCGGTGGAATATTTCGCGTGGTAACCACTGCCACCAGCCAGTAACTCGACAAGGGGGGGACTGGACAGTGCCCCCCTTGGAAAACAGACCCAGGGGCAATCGAAATTACCCCTACCAGTACTTCCACAATATGATGCTTTGTACTGGTTCTGTTCACAATTTAAGACTAGTAAAGTCAATGGTGACTTTACATGCCCTGGGAGATAGACAGTGCCAGGGTATGGAGTCTATGCTTGGGAGTCACTATGACACGCCTGTGTTACTGCACTGAGGGTGCAGTGTAACACATACCAAAAACACATGAAGCCCTATGGAGTAAAAGACCCCATAGCCCATCAAACACATTACATAGTCAAAGGACATTCTCAAATCATGCCTAAGAGTGGGAGAAAAAGTCTCACTCTTAGCAGGAGAAGAAAATTAAACCCCAAAAATCTAGCAAAGCTGCTGGGGGACTCACTAGGTTTGGGAAATTAGCCTCAGAGAATTCTCCCTAACACTCGCCCTCCCCACCCCCCAGACTAAGGGACAGGAGGATTTAACCCGCTCCTGGATGAATCTCATACCTCTAGTCGATGACATACATCCTAGAGAGACCATCAGCATTTTGGTGGTGACACCCTGACCTGTGCTCAATGGTGAAATCAAACCCTTGAAGGCAGATTGACCATCTCAATAGTTTTGGGTTTTCCCCCTTCATTTGCATCAACCATCTCAAGGGTTGGTGGCCAGTCTGAATGACAAAAGTAGAACCATACAAGTATGGCCTAAACTACTTCACTGCCCACACAATGGCAAAATATTCTCTTTCAATTGTTGCCCACCTTGTCTCAGGATCCTTCAGCTTTCTACTGATGAAGCAAATGGGGTGCTCCCTACATTTCCCATCCAGTTGGCTAAGGACTGCACTTATACCTACATTAGAAACATCTGTTTGTACAATGAAAGTTTGGTGGTAGTCAGGAGCTCTCAGTACTGGTGCTTGGCAAAGAGCTTTCCTCAGGTTTTCAAAGGCCTGATTGCACTCATTCCCTCCGACCTTCTTAGGGAATTCTGGAGAGGAGATCACATTCAGTGGAGAAGCTATGGTCCCATAGTTCTCAATGAAATTCCTGTAATACCCAGTGAGGCCTAGGAAGGCTCTCACCTGGGTTTGAGTAGTAGGTTGTTCCCAATTTTGCACAGCTTCAATCTTACTGAGCAAAGGCCTTATTTCTCCACCTCCTACCTCATGCCCAAGGTAGACCACCTTACTCTGTCCAGTCTGGCATTTGCTTGCCTTTATGGTCATGTTGGCCTTCCCAAGAGCCTGCAAAACATGTCCTAGGTGGTTAACATGCTCTTCCCAGGAGTGGCTGAACACTGCAATGTCATCCAAGTATGCCATGCAGAAGTCCTCCATCCCAGCTAGAACCCGATTTACCATCCTTTGGAATGTTGCAGGTGCATATTTCAGTCCAAAAGGCGTAACCTTAAATTGGTATAAGCCAACTGGGGTAGAAAATGCAGTTTTCTCCTTGGCATGGTCTGTCGGGGCTATTTGCCAATAGCCGGACGTTAAATCAAATGTGCTGAGGTACCTGGCTGCACCAAGTCTATCCACCAACTCATCTGTTCTAGGCAAATGGTGGGCATCAGTCTTGATGACTGCATTAAGAGCTCTATAATCCACTCAGAATCTCAATTCTTTGGATCCTGCCTTTGGTACTAACACAACTGGGCTAGACCATGGACTAGTAGAGGGCTCTATTACCCCGAGGTCAAGCATCTTGCTGACCTCCCCTTTGAGGTGAGATCTCACATTTTCTGACATTCTGTATCCTCTGCTTTTGACTGGCAGACAGTCACCAGTGAGTATATCATGCTGGCCCCAAGGGGTCAAGCCTGGTGAAAGTGAGAACAGGGAGGCAAACCGATTTAACATAGATTTGCACTCCTCTTGTTGCTCAGGTGTCAGATTTGAAGAGAGATTTACTCCTTCAATCTTTTCATCCAAGGGTAAGCCTCTCAGGAGATCAGGGAGAGCTTCACTCTCCTTCCTTTTCTGTTGAAGCTAGACTCCTACTTCAGGCCTGGAGTCATACGCCTTTAGTCGGTTGGTGTGGAAGACTGTAGGAGCCTCCTTGGGATTGCCCAAGTCCAACAGATAGTTCACATTTCCATGTTTACCCACAACCTTGAGGGGTCCCATTGATTTATCTTGCAAGGCCCTCTGCCTTGTTGGGATCATAACTAGAACGAGCTGGACTTGAGTGAACTCAACCATGTTAGCTTTTTGATCATGCCAATGCTTGACCAAAGCTTGTCCAGCTTACAGGCTATCACTAGCTTCTGCCATCATGTGTGACATTCTCCTCCAGAGACCTATCACATAGTCACTCTGACTGGCTTGGGGGAAGGAGCACTCTCCAACCCCTCCTTAATCAGGGACAATGGACCTCTGACTGGATGGCCATAAAGAAGTTCAAAGGGAGAATAACCTACTCCCTCCTGACGGACTTCTCTATAAGCAAAGAGAAGGCATGGCAGTAGAAGGTCACACTTTCTTTTAAGGGGATCTTGCAAAGCACCTATCATGCTCTTCATGGTTCTGTTGAACCTTTTTACCAACCAGTTTGTTTGAGGGTGGTATGCGGTTGAGAACTTGTAAGTAACTCCACAGGTTTTCCACATGACTTTCATGTAGTGGGACATAAAATTTGACCCCCTGTCAGAGATTACTTCCTTAGGAAACCCAACCCTGGTAAAAATACCAAGGAGGGCCTTAGCCACAGCCTGAGCTTTAACAGTCCTCATAGGAATTGCCTCAGGTTATCTAGTAGCATGGTCTACTGCAACAAGGATAAACCTGTTGCCCGAAGAGGTTGTGGGATCAAGGGGACCAACAATGTCAATCCCTACCCTCTCAAATGGGACTCCCACTACTGGGAGAGGAACTAAAAGGTGCCACATTCTTGGAACCAACCTTACCAGAAGTTTGGCAGGTGTGGCAGAACTCATCTACCTCAGCCCCCATCTTTGGCCAATAAAAGTAGAGTGAGAGCCTTTCCTTGGTCTTCTTGAAACTCAAGTGACCAGCCAAAGGAATCTCATGGGCTAGTTGCAAGAACTGTTGTCTGTTTTCTTGAGGTACTACAAGCCGCTTGTTCCTCAAAACAGGAACCAAGGTGCAGATTCAATCGGTACACTGTAGAAGAGGCCATCTTCCCAGTGCAACCTATACTTCCCAGGCTCTTGCCCATCAGCCTGAGAAGCTGCCTGATGGCGAAGACCTTCCAGAGTTGGACATTCTCTTTGTCCCTTACTGAAGTGTGCCCTGTTGGGTCCACCTTCTGCCAATAAAGACTGCAGCTCCGGATGGTCAACAGGATCCAGATCTCCAATAAGTTCTTGGCCTTCTACTAGCTCTTCTTCAGAATCTAGTTCAACCATACAGGGTTGTACCTCCCTCTCAGCCTCAGCTGGAGGTGGAGTTACAGGTGTAACTTTGGACAACCTAGGGGAAGTCCTTGTTGGAAGCACTAGAGTGCTTGCTGCTGGCTTTTTCTTAGAAGTCTTGGGTTGCCCCTTTGCTTCTGTTGATTGAGACTGCAGTAAGTTGCTCCAGTGGAGGAGGAGTGATATCTTTCTTCTTCATCTCCAGAGAAGAACCTCTCATGGTTCTCTCTTGCAGGTCTGGTTAGCTCCTGTAACCTTTTACTAGGAGGTCTGGGGGTGTGTGACACTACTCCAAGAGTTTTCAGGTCATTTCCCAACAGAACCCTTGCTGGTACCTCACATTGTACACTGACAGGTATCTTCACAGTCATATCATTGCACTGGATGAGAACTGGTAATTGGGGAAGCATCTGCACAGGCCCTCCAGCTAACTTGGTGAGGCGTTTGGGTGCCTTAGCAACATCCTCTGCCTTGAAAAATGATTCAGCCACCAGTTATGCTGGCCCCAGTGTCCCTAATGGCAGGAGTCTCCTGACCAGTCACCTGGACACTGTCCTTATAATACTCTTTAGTATTATCTGGGATAGAATTATATACATCTAAATTCTGTTGTTCCCACAACCCCAGAGACACTAAAGAAACACTGGCTGAGACTCCAATGGGATCATCAGCCAGTAGTAGAACGTTTCCACTGGCCATCTGTACTTCCTCCTCTGGAGCGAAGGCTAAGGAGACAGTGTGGACCCCTGAAGGTTTACCCTTACATCTGGGATCCCCTTTCACATTGTCAGGTGAGCTACAAACATAGCATTTACCAAATGCTTTTTGGAATGGTGGCTTGCTCGGACCTCCTTCTGGTTTGGCACCAGAAGGTACACTAGCCTGATTCGGTTTCCCTTGTGGCGTACCCTTATTGTTTTGTTTAGTGCCCTCTTTGGGTTTGGAATTATTAGAATTCTCTTTGGATTCCTTTTTAGACTGATTCCCCTCATCCTTTTTCTGAGTTGCCCCAGAGTCCTTGTGAGTAGCCCTGTTGGCAACCCACAAGTCAGCAGCCCTAGCTAGTTTTCTGGAATCTAATTCCTTTGAATCAGCCAAGTGCTGTGAGCGCAGGAGAGCAGGCATCATAAATTGACTCCAACATCTCAAGATTCTTCATTCCCTCATAAGTGTTCACCCTGTAACCCTTAATCCATCCCTCCAAGTTCTTCAAACTGTCACTCACCCAGGTAGCCCAATGGGTACCATCATGGTTTTTGAGGGTCATAAACCTCTTATGGTACTGGGAAGGGGTCTTCCCAAATCTAGCCATCAAAGCTAGCTTCACATATTCATAATCCTTATCCACCTCCCCCAATTCCATTACCACATCAGATGCAACGGGGGGGGGGGCCTAGAGAACAACCAGGGAAGTAACTCATTCCCTGAGATGTCCTGGAGCCCATGATTATACTCAAACATAGCCAACCAATCCAACACATCCAACTTAGGCTCATACATACCCACAATCTATTTAGGCATCCGGGTCTTTTTGGACTGGTACTCCTAGAGGAACCGGAGAGAGAGAAGCATTTTCAACAGACAATTTCTTCATCTCTAGCTCATGCTTGAGCTCCATTTCTGAGCCTCAGTTCTTGATTCAGTTCTTGGAGTCTTTGTTCTGCTTGAGCATTAAGTCTCTTAAACTCCAATTCAAGTTTCATTTTCTCTAATTCAAGACATTGAGGGTTAAGTGTGGGACCTGGTAAAGGTCCAGTAGGTACAGCTGGTAGAGTAGACAGAGGCCTAGGGGGGACAGTCACGACAGCCTCACCCTCCTCTTCTGACTCTGCCTCAAGATTTTCAATACTTTGATCAATATCAATGTCATCACTGTTATCTACATTCTCTGGGAGAGTGGGTTCCTCTGAACCATCAGCCAGACTTTTGTTTTCTAACAATCTTTCTATTAGCTCCATTTTCTTGCCTTTAGTCAGGAGATTCTTATGCTTACAGAGAACTCTTAAACAAATCAGCAGTTTTTGTAGCAAGGGACTCTTGACTATAACTTTCCATAGTTGACAGGTTAGAAAATAAACGTTTTAGTGCTAAGCTTTGTCGTTAGTAGCACTAAGGTATCAAAAAGCACACTAAAATGTATACTCAATGCAAATCCACCGCTGTACACCAGTGTTAGGCAGAAACCTGTGCAGTTCCCTTAGGGACCACTGCAAAACGTTTAAGACTACAGGCGTTGCAGTAAACCCAAATTGTAGCAGTCTGTACCACCCAGATTTACCTGGTAGCTGTGGCTGAGCAGTCAGACTTCTCTCAAGAAGAGTTAGGCAGTATATAGAGTATACACAATAGGGCTAGAAATACAGTAGTACAAGCAAACACTGACCAGAGCTCTGGTATAAAAGTATATAATTATTTATTTAAAAACACTTCTAAATATACGCTGGCACTAATATGTCAAGCAAGTTCAAACAGTCACTAGAAATATATACACCTCCCTAATTAATTTGACAAGTCTAGGTCAATACACTTTAGTAAAACAGGTGAGCGCGTAACCATAGATGGCACTCCAATAATTGTTATAAAAGGTAAAGAAAAGGCAGAATAGGAAAATCACACAGTACCAACACTTTTAAAGAACCACAGCAAGTCAAGAAAGGCAGGGTCTACTGTAGAGCAAAAAGTTCATAGGCCAAGCCCACTCTTGGAGAGCAAGGCGGAATGTGCCCAAGATCACACAGTGGAAATGCACTAAAAGTCTTTGCAGGAAAGTCAAAAAGAGGTTGGATAAAGTTAGAAAGGTAATGTTAACAGGTCCGAGGTCACCCCAGGATAGAGAGTCAAGGATTTACGGGACACCTTGGAGAGTCTGTTGCAAGGGAGACCAGGCGGGACACAGTACCTGAAATGGTGAGAAAGCTCCAGCGGGGGCAGTTGTTCATGGCAGCGGGTGCAAGTCGGGGCTTCGTCCAGGGGAAGAGAAGATCTCGACGTGGTGGAAAGCTGGAGGTCATTGCACTGCCAGGGAAGAAACCAGCCGTGGAGTTTCCCGGTTAAAAAGGTACTACCCTTTTATTCGCGGTAGTGGTGAAGCGTGGCTATCCGGCCGCCGGGGTGCTTGGCATGGGCGGTTCGACCATGAGACGATCCAGGAGGCGAAAAAAGCTAACTGGTTGGTCCCACCAGCTCAAAGGGAAGAAGACTCTACTGGAAGAAGATCTTCCCTGTCGTCGGGAAATTGGCGAGTTTCGTACAGCAGGGCCCCACCGGTGGTGTCATCGTTGTAGATGGCTCAGCTTCTCACCTCTTCGGATTCTTTAGGTCCTGTGGCGACTTCTGAAGTTCCAGTCCCCAAAGCCCTGCTTTTATGCAGAAAAACCTCGATCAGCCTAGCTGTCAAACATGCTAAGTGGTGAGCCGGGCGGCTCACCACTGGGCCAATCACACAAGAGTGCGACTTGAGTTGCCAAGGCAATTCAGTCCAGGGTGCCTATTCCCCCCCCTCCCACACATCCTGTAGACCCAGACAGAGTGGCACCACTTTTGGAGGCTTCTGTGCAGAAGCCCGCCAAAAGTGGAACAAAGGGCTTGGGTTGGAGTTACAGAGGCGAACACAAATGTCATTTTAAAACCGAGTCCTGGCAAAAAGACCCAACCGGGGAAGAAATATTAAATAACCCGGCGGTATCTTTAACATTGCACCAAAAAAGTGGTGCGTTTAAAATGGGAAAATCCCATAGGAAATATTCCGGTGGAATATTTCGCGTGGTAACCACTGCCACCAGCCAGAAACTCGGCGAGGGGGGGACTGGACAGTGTCCCCTTGGAAAACAGACCCAGGGGCAATCGAATTACCCCTACCAGTACTTCCACAATATGATGGTTTGTTCTGGTTCTGTTCACAATTTAAGACTAGTAAAGTCAATGGTGACTTTACATGCCCTGGTAGACAGTAGTCAGTCCCAGGGTATGGAGTCTATGTTTGGGGTTCACTATGACACCCCGTGTTACTGCACTGAGGGTGCTGTGTAACATACCAAAAACACATGAAGCCCTATGGAGTAAAAGACCCCATCAAACACATTACATAGTCAAAGGACATTCTCAAATCATGCCTAAGAGTGGGAGAAAAAGAGTCTCTCTTAGCAGTAGAAAAACTTAAAACCCCAAAAATTCAGCAAAGCTGCTGGGGGACTCACTAGGTTTGGGAACGTAGCCTTGACAGAGAATTCTCCCCAACATTAGGTTTTCTTGACTCTTAAGATATCCATACATCTTTGGGGTAAATTGAGATGGCCGAACTCTGACTTCAGGAGCCATGCTGCCAAGTTCATCGAGTTGGGTTGAGGATGGTTTGTCCTTCGTGCTGGGATAATAGGATGTACCAGCACCGGAGTCTGATGGGGTCGCACACCGCCAGTTTGCGTAGGTGTGGAAACCATGGTTTTCTCACCCACATAGGAGCAACTAGGATGAGCTTCATCAATTCCCTGTGTATCTTGTTGACCACCTTCCTCAGAGGAGTTGGTGGAAAAACGTAGGCAAACATCCCAGACCAATTCATCCATAGAGCGTTCCCCTTGGAGCCTGGCTGGGGGAACCTGGATGCGAAGTCTGGGCATTGTCTGTTTTCGTCTGTGGCGAAAAAGGTCTATAGTGGGGAAACCACACTGAGAGAAGAGCTCTTCTACGACTTCTTTGTGCAGTTACCATTCGTGTTCCTCTGGGAGGGGATCTCTGCTCAGAGCATCCGCTAGTGAATTGAGATCCCTGGAACATGTTGGGATGACAGGTAAATCTTTCGTCCGAGTACCCATCTCCAAACTTTCTGGGCAAGTTTGGACAGATTTGGTGGACAAGTGCCTGTTTAAGTAAAACATAGCCGTTGTGCTGTATGTTAGGATTTGCACCGACAGGTTGGATAAGAGGTGTTCGAATGCCCGAAGCGCTCTGAAGACTGCCAGAAGTTCTAGCAGATTGATATGGTTCTGAGCCACTGTGCGAGACCAGAGACCCTTAGCTGTGTGGTGAAGGTAGTGAGCTCCTCACCCTGCCAGGGAAGCGTCTGTTGTGACGACGGCTTGTAACTCTGGATCGTAAAAGGGTTTCCCCTTTGAAAGATTTTCTCTTGTCCACCAGCGAAGACTTTGTACTAGTGTTGGCGAAACGACCACTAGATCATCCCACTGACCACTTGCTTGAGACCACTGTTTCACCAACCTTTCCTGCATGGGTCGTACGCGCAGGCGCGCGTGGGGAACCAGGTAAATGCAAGATCATGCCTAGCAAACATCGCTTTGCGTACCCTTATTTGGCAACCGGACATAGAGGAATTTGCAGCAACAGATTTAGAATTATTTCCTCTGGTGGAAAGCCAACCCCTCCTGGGTGTTTAGGACAGCTCCTAGGAACTGTTTTGAGGTGTTTGGCACTAGGCTTGATTTTTTCTTGTTTATTGAGAAGCCCAATTGGAAGAGGAGGTCGATTGTTCTTTGAATGTCTAACCTGCAAATTACGGGTGTTTCTCCTGTGATGAGCCAGTCGTCCAGGTAAGGGTCCACCGGGATTGCCTCCCTGCGTAGGTGCGCCGCCACCACCGCCAGTACACCGTGGTGAATACCCTTGGAGCCGAGGCTATTCCAAAGGGCAGCACCTTGAACTGGTAGTGCTGGCTGTATCTTGAAACGCAAGAATCTTCTGTGCGCTGGTAACATGGAAATATGAAGATAGGCCTCTTTCATATCCAATGTTGCCATGTAATGCCCTTTTTTAGTAGGGGGATTACCTCTTGGAGTGTAGTCATGCGGAAATTTTGTGGCTCGACATACTTGTTTGCAGGGCGCAAGTCTAATACCAGGCGCATTGTTAGATCTTTATTTGGCACAAGGAAGTAGGTTGAATACATACCCTTGTTTACCTGGTTGCCCGGGACGAGTTCTATTGCGTCCTTTGCAAGTAGAGTGGCGATCTCCTCGAGAAGGATTTTCTGGTGCTCCAGGTGTACCTTCTGTCTTGGAGGATGGTCATGTGAGCGTGCCAATAGCTTTATACAGTATCCTGGGGACAGCACCCATCTGTCCGAAATGATCCCTTCCCATGCGTGGGTGAAGGTGGAAATGCACCCCCCCTAAAGGGGATGCATGGGAAAGGACCTGGATCAGAACGTCACTTTATTGGGTGGCATACCATCTCTACAGGGGCTGCCTCTACCCCTAGAGCGGCCCCTGTGCTGGCCTCTGGTGAATCCCTGTGATGTTAAGAAATTATTGTTGCCCGATGAGGTTCCACGATTCTGCTAGTAGCTGGAACCCCTCTGGGAGCTTTGGCCGCGAAAGCGACAAAAACTATTATTTCCCCTTTGACCTGGGGGTTTAATTGCGAGTTGGCCGAGAGATTTTAGGGTCTCGTACTCATCTTTAGCCGTCTTTAGTGCCTCTTCCACTGCCCTGCCGAATACACCGTTCGGCTCTACCGGCATGTCATTAAGTGTGGCTTGGGTCTCTGGTTTGAACCTTGACTGCCTTAGCCAAGCGTGGCGCTTTATTACTGTGCCTTCGGCTATCAATCTTCCAGCATCATCTGCTGCATCAAAATTTGTCTTAAGGATGCATCCGATATGGACCTTCCGTCTGCTGCAATTTGGGCCAACTGGCCTTTTAGTGGTTCAGGGCCTTCCGTTACCGATCGCTCGACATGCGTGTCGAGTCATGGCTGGGGCTGATTTGTTTAGAGGAAGTGGTGTGGGTTGCACTCCTGCCGCCGGGTGTTGTCCCCATAACTGGACCACTGGCCAGTCCTCAGAGGTCGGAGGCTTGTGCGTGGATGTCTGAAGTCACCCCTCTGCCCTCACCGTCCGATACGGCGCGTAGCTGCCATCGCTGAACAACCCTTCGACGTCCATGGCCTCTAGCTGCCTGGCGTAGTGGGCCCAGCACTTCGTCAAGCGGTCCTCAAGTGTCTTTGGCTTGAAGAGCTTACAAGCGCAACACGTAGCTTCGGGATGATCTTGTGGGAAACAAATTGCACGTATTGTGCTCACCTACCCAGGGAAACTTCCCGTTACACTTAGGGCAGAATTTTAAAAGAGTACTCTCCATATGTGTAAATATGGCAGCGGGCTGTGTATATGTAGGAAATAAATGTGGGAAAGTTATGACCACCCCCACTCTCCCTACTTGTACAGGGCCAAGGCCAGAGGCCTTCCAAGGCCCAAGGTCCGTCGTGTAGTTTGACGGCTGGTTCCCTCTATCTTCACCGACATCGATCTTCGGCGTAGGATGGAAGATAACAGGGAATGTTTTTAACAATATTTAGGTATAATTGGCAAATGCCAAGGGAACTCAACATGCGTTCAAATAATATGGCAAAACAATCTGAGGGTCCTACACCCATGAGGGATCATGGGTACATGGGACGTCACACTAGGGATAGTATTACTGGCACGCCCTAGTTCGACGCCCCTTTGAGTTTTGAAAAACAAACCAATACTCTGCAGCTTCCACTAGATGTCGGCCTATGCACAGCATGTGATCTAAGCAGATTCCACACACACACACCTACTACAGTAGGTAAGCTAGGCCCATTGGTATAGGACTATCAACTCCAGACCTGGACATATATTGCCCTAGCCGAAAAATATTGCAGCCTACGATATGTATACCTTCCCACCACTAGTGTGGACACAGGCCGCAGGCACGGCCAAACATCCATGCACAATAGAATACGGCTATGGCCAACCACATCCTGTCTAGTTCACACATAGCCGTCCAGACAAACACCTGACTTGCCTCAACACCTGTGCCACTAGCATACAGCGACCAACGCCTGAAAGGAAACCGTTACAGCTGGGTTCACAGAGACTCTCTCAACAATAGCAATCTATCTTCAACCCTCAACAGCACCCACCCGTGTGGCGGACCTCTCCTGGGCTGCTTAGTCGAGCCTTGCCAGCCACCCAAGTCTTACAAACGGCAACATGCACACAACATGCATCTCCCAAGCGAAACCCCCTAGAATTTCCAACCACATTGGAACACCCTTGGTGACCGTAGTCAACCGAGGAAAAAGCGCATTGAGGCCACACAAGTGGGGAAAGAGCACTATATAAATAAACAAATACAATACGCGTTTACAGGGTGCAAGTCCGACACTAGGAGCTTTATTAGATCTTTCTTTGGAACAGGGAAGAACATTGCATAAAAACCTTGATTTTCTTCCATGAAGGGCACCAGCCCAATGGCTCCTTTTTGCAGTAGGATTACAATCTCCTTCTTGAAGATGTTGGTGTTTCCGAGGATGTTAGTCCTACATGAAGTGGATGGTGGAGAGGTGTTTTGAGGAACTTTAGCCACTGTATCTAGAACCCAGCAGTACAACATTATTCCCTCCCACTGCTGTGCAAAGAGTGTTATGCGACCTCCAACTGGACGCATGGAAGGGAACATAGATCGGCAGGTCATTTGGAGGTAGGGGCTGCAGCACCCCTAGAGGCTTGCTGCTCTGCCTCGTCCTTTCCCACGCTTCTGGTACTGACAGGATGTTTGAACATGTGGACTGTAAAAAGGAGCCATCAGACGTGCTTGCTCTGGCTTCACCTGGTTTCCCTGAGCCTTGTGCCCAACCATTTCAGAGTGTATTGAATGCTCCCCTCGGGATGAAGGTCTTGTTGGGAATTTGACCAAGGGTTTCATGCACCTTTGCAGTCTTCTGCTGTTCGTCGACAGTATTGCCAAAGAGGAGGGCATGTTAATCCTAAGTGCCTGTGTTTCTGGCTTAAACTCAAAGTCTCTAAACCAGGAAGGTCTATTTATGAGGGTTCCCTCTGCAATGACCCGTCCTTAGGTGCCTGTAGAATCCAAGACATTTTTAGGATGTTTGGAGCGACCTGTTCACCCTTGGCAATTTAAAGAAGGTAGGAGCAAGATGGTTCCGGTATGGAGTCCATATGCTGTGAAACCTCATCCCACTGGGTGTTGCTGTAGCTAGCAAGAAAGGTGGTATTGTTTGCTATTCTAGTGAGGTACACAGCAGAGGTGGTGATAAAACGTGCCTAGCATGTATAGTCCTTTGCACTCGTTGGTAGGTACCTCAGGTTGAGAGTGAAACACCAGCTCGCTTTCTGGTAGCGGTCACGACCAGAGAGTCTGGCGTGACGTGACAATGTAGAGGGGATCTGAAGGAGAGGGCCTGAAGAGGTTTCCACCCGTGGGTAGACCGCCCTAGTAAGGGAGGGGGTAGACTGGGATGAAGACACCCTTTCCTTGTTGGACTCCAGGAGTGGTATAGCCTGGCTAACAGGTTCTCTCGTTGAGGATTTCCTCAACAAAGGCAGTCCCTGTGGGACTGTATTCCTCTGGCTATGCCAAAATGTTGCGCAGCCTTCTTCCGGCACTCATTGTAAAGAGGTTGGTCTGCAATCGGAGAAGAGTGACCGCCCTCAACTATGGAGGGGTCAACAAAGGCGAGGTCCGGGTCGTCCTGGTAGTACCACCATCTAACCACATGTCCTGTTCAGCTTGTGTGGACTGCATGTTCTGCATGAGGAGATCCTTGTGCAGGCTCGTCGGGCAGCAGGGCAGGGAAGGAAGAGAGGGTGCCACCGACACTGGAGGAGGTATAGGAGTCTGTTCAGCAGGCTTTGAAGGAGTGGGAAGCTTGCTCATTAAGTCCACAAAGAATGACATTTTCCCCCATGGTGTATTCAAACTGTTTGGGTCGAAGGGGTAACAGACAGGATGGATCTTGGTAACTCCAGAATAAGTTTTGGGGCCACAGGAGGAGCTTCTGCCAGGCAATCTGCTCTGGGTGGGTCCTTGGGGCTCTCCCTATGGTGCTCTCTGTGGAGGGAAGAAGCCAGAGGTGAGGATTCATGTTCATAGTGTCCAGAAGCCCGTTTACTATGAGCAGAGGGCTGCTTATGGTGTTTTCCCCGAGTGAAACTGTTGTGTTTTTTCGATGGCCGGTTCAGCCTCTCTGCCTCAGCCTTCGGAGTGTCTGCATTATCACCTTGTGGTAAGCGCAAAGGTGGAACCACAGCAGGCACAGTCAGCGTTAGTCAGTGGTCAGAGATGCGCCAACCGACGGCGCATGGCCCTCAGCCGATGGATCAGTCGACGGACAGCGTGGGGGAGAGTTTACGAAAGGCAGTGTGCGCATGTATGCCGGCGTCGCCAGTGGCCTTCCCCATAGCGCACTGCGACTGCCTTTCGAGGCAGGGGACAGGCATGCAGGAAGTAGACTGTTCCACAGTCTTGTCTTCGAGCTCCGAATTGGAGTCTTGGCCTTTGTGGTCTGACTCGAAGATCCCGGCAGCAGTCTCCAACATGGTATATGCTGCCTATCGCTTGGTTCTGCACTCCTTTAGGGTTTTGAGCCTAAAGAGAAAGCACGCAGCGCAACTGGATTCAAGGTGGCAGGCAGTGGTTACAAACGCAGTTTGTCTACCCAGAGGAAGTTGTTGCAAGGGGGAGGGGCTTGAGTTCACTCCCTAGTGGAAGGTGGACACCGAGGTAGCAAGACCGGTAGTAGGGGCAGGAAATGGGGGTATGCATTCTCTAAAGAAAGGATCAGTCCCCCAGTTCTCCCCACTGGGTAGGCTGATGCCCGTTGGAAAGACGTCCGTTTCGGAAGCTGGAATCAGCAGTTGAGATGCTCTGGGGGAACCCGCCATCGAATTAGTGCGAGCGCAAACAAGGTTTCAATTATTTTAACTCTTAATGTAGCTTACAGCTACAGATTCTGCAAAATAACTTTCCACCGACGCATGAGGGATCATGGGTACAGGGTACTTCACACTAAATCACCAAAACCTTTGCCAATACATCTCAGCCTCAACCCAGATCACCCCCTACCCCCCCCCTGTCCCCCCACCCCCCTATGCCACAGCCCAATTCCTTCCCCTCTACCCATAAAAGGAGAGTCTTCAACATAACGGCAGCCACACCAGCTCCAGTCCTCTGCAGTGTGCCTCGAGGCTCATGTGTCTCACCAACACTTCATAATATTGTCACTAAGCCGCTATTTGACCTCCAGGACAAACTGTCGCCTACACCAACTATGCTGATGACCCGCAAATCCTTGTACTCCTCACTGGCAACTACACCGAGGACACTAACGCCCTCAATAAAATCTACCTTACAATCCAAGCCTGGATGGCGCAACACGACCTCTGTCTTAATGACGATAAAAGAGCTCCTAGTGGTAGGCACCCAAACCCAACTAAACTAATTGCACTGCAACTATAAATCTTTTACCATAGACTGGACTCTCATCACTGTCCTGAAGGAAGTGAAAACTCTAGGAGTCTACCTCGACTCTTCATTCTCACTAACTAGGCAAGTCAATGCGACCGCCTCTGCAGCGGCTTATACTGCCAACTGTGTTTACGCACACCGTCCTTTCACAACACCGGACTACTGCATTACACTAGCCAGAGTTTTAATCCACAGGACTACTGTAACGTTTTACTCGCTGGTTCCTCCACAAACAAGATCAAAAGACTCCATCCAGAACAACGCCCTGAGGGCAGCATTACATATCCTGAAACAAGAACATCTGCCACCAGGCGCAGTGTCCACTGGCTGCCTGTCGTGAACCAAATCAAATTCAAAACCCAATCTATCACACACAAGTATCTCTAACACAGCCCCCAAATACTTCACCAATACAATCTCCAAACCCCATTCCGAGAGACTGCACGCGCCATTCCCTCACCTCCTTACCATGCCCAAATTCAAACGAGCCAAAGCAGGTGGCCATAGCTTCTCAGTAGTGGCGGCTAAATAGAGTGCCCTACCCCTCTCAGATCAGTAGAAAATGTGGAAGGCGAGGCATGCACTCCGGTTCCCAGTCAATTATACCTGTTGCAAGTAGTAACTGGGTTACCCTCTGCAATTTGATTTAAAAAAACCATCAAGCAACACTGGTCGCTCATCAAAAACACTGGATCCCTCCAGAAAGTGCCACTTTTTGCCTTCAAGAAGAACCGCAACATAAAGGAGTCACTGGTACAAACTTTCATGGAACCACCCAAACAGCCCAACACTCTTTGGAATCTTCCGCCAGTACAAGGCCACTATCGCTGTGGCAAATGCACAGCCTGCCAGTTCACAGAGACCACCAAAGTTTTCACGCACAATGATGTTTCATGGAGCTTGCAAGATCTCACAAACTGCAACACAAAGCAAGTGGTATACACCATTAAATGCCCCTGTGACTTTTTATACGTCGGGAAGACTGAGCAGTGAAGACCAGAATCAGCAAACACCGATCTTGCATCAAAAACAAGGTGCCCGACAAACCATTAGTTGAATACTACGTCAAGAAAAACCCCACCAACATGGACCTAAAGTGGTGTGTTATACAGAAAGTGAGCACCACCAAAAGGGGTGGAGACGTTGACAAAACTCTGACCAGATTAGAACAGAAGTGGGTCCACAAATTACGTACTGTGAAAGAAGGTTTAAACACAACTGTAGAGTGGAAACATTTTCTGTAATAAGATGTAAAACCGCAGATCGAATGTTGGTCCAAATCTCAGTGTACCTGCTTGTAAAACACTACTACATGCCCATGCATCACTACCACTACGGCTTCCTGTGGATACAGTGTAGTATAGGAGCTTGGTTGCACACTAGGCCCCACAGCCTTGGACCACACACAACCGAGAGGACACCTCTCAGGGATATGACTATTGTGCATACACCACACCCAGTTTCACCATACTTGGTGCTCGTATTGACCACCGGCACCAATGAGGCGCCCTACACCCCCATCCAGCCTGACCACGCACTCCCGTGTTTTTATTGACATCCACTATGACATAACACCGGGAGCTTACACTTCGGATTTACGCCTTGGCATGCAACACCCGGGCACAGCCACACTGTGCCTGTGTGGATTGCCTGCACGTAACCAGCATCAGGCATGGTTTGACATGGTTTGGCATTTTAAATTAACGTAACTACCCGACGCATGACAGAATAGCCACATGTAATGTGACATTTTCCCCGTTGTGAATACCCTGCCCATACCCGACACAGGCATTGGCTTAGGCACCTCCCATTATGGCCACCGCCCTGAACATAACGGGTGCCTTTGCCTGCACACACTGGCAGCAGTTCCATTCAGAGGACACCGCACCGCCGGCATCCCAGCTGTCGGCAGCACTTCACGCATACTATAGGCAAGCCTCATCGGGCATATCCCATCCAGCGGGATACACAGCATGGACTGACACTCCACATATCTCTGTAATGGATACCGTGGCACCCTTGCTTCTTTCTCCCCCCTTCAGAACACCAGCACTGCATGTACCATCATTAGTAACAACCTACACTATGCAGCATGATATACGCGTGCATGCGTTTCATGACTGCATGTTGCCTTTTCACTCGGAATGGTTTTCACTCGGAAGAGCCATTCTCACCGAGCATTTTTGTCAAGCAGCACACCCCTCATACCATCATCAGGGTCATGAGGCGTTTGCAACTTGTACTAACACAGTGACCCAGGCCGCCCTAATCACACCTGGGAGGCACTTCCACCTGGTCTTTTAGAGACCGCACGGAGCCCTGCTCCCTTTTTAAACACGGCACCACTGTAGCACCTCACAGTGGGGCCGTACATGCGGTCAATTAATGACACTACTATGATGACCCTCACCCTCTTGTAGCCCATTACTCACTATAGGCTCTGGGGATGCGTCTGAACTAGTTACTGAACTTGACCTCATCCCCAGCAGGTATGACCACGCGTCTTGCAAGATGACTTTTCCATCTTACTGAAGCTGAATTGGACACTTCCACATTTTGAGCCACTGTGCTCATCGGACCCGGTAAGCACCGGCATCAGTTTTGTATTCATTTACACATCTACTGCTAGTTTCTCTCGACCAGCCTTATCTTGACACACTTTCTTTCCAACAGACGACATAAGACACTCCACCCCCTGAAACACTCGTCCTGATGAAGGCCTACACCATTAGAGCTAATCCAGCTCCCCAAAAAATGGCTGAAACACTGTTGTGTTGACATGTGATATATGTTGTTTAAATCTTGATTGTACCCACACTTGAAGGGCAATTTACCCGATTATGACTCTACTAAATTCTCTAGCTTCCTACCCAAGTAAGCTGTAGAGAATGTTCAAACATAAGAACTTGGTTGCTCAAATACTCACCATTTGAATGTTAGAACTCAGGTACTACACTCTGTATTTCTTAAATGTTGAATGTCCTATGTTTCTTTGAAGTTTTGTTGAAAGATTGCAGTGTATTGATACACTAAATGCACTCAAAATAAAATTCAAGCTGCAGTACACAGATTGTGATAATTCTGTGCCCACCCACCAAGTGTTGTGATTCAGTCAAGATTGTATTGGTCGATCGTCAGCAGGCAGATTCTCCTGACCTTGCTCACCTTTCTGTTTTGATGTAATCCCAAAAATGAACAAGTATTAACAGGGTTAAATACCATGTGCTGCAGTTCAGTTGCTCTGTTCTTCTCATCCAAGCGCTTTGTCACAAACAATCAGGGAGGCTGTGTTTCTCTTTACAGGTGTTACTAATTAGTTGCTCTTTCAGTCTCAAAGGATTCTGGTAGCTTTAGTAATGACATTTTAACAATTCTGGTGCCCAGGAACCAACACCCCTCCAAGAGCACAAATCTTTCCCAAAATTGGGGGAGGGGAGAAAACCATCATTATGGCTCTCTGAAGTGGGGCACAGTAACCCCGAGGCTGCTGCCTCTGGAGCCCGGGACTCCCAAAGAATTATGTAAAGATGAGGCGCGCACTGCAGTTCCCAGTCAATTATACCTGTTGCAAATAGTAACTGGGTTAAATCCCAAAAATGAACAAGTATTAACAGGGTTGAATCCTTCTCAGATCAGACTCGCCGCTATACTCTTTCGGCAAAAAGCTGAAAAGATGCCTCTTCACACTCTCACCTTTATCACTAATATATGCGTTACTGTCTACTCATCTACTCATCATGATGCTACGTGACTTACTCAGCTACGTACTGTAACCAGTGCCTAGATACCCGCGCTCTACAAATGAAAAAAAAAAATTACAAAAAGTGTCACCCTGTCCACATCCCTTTTCAAACTTCGAAAACGTCATGTACAATGCTCTACAACTTCCACTAGATGTCAGCCTATGCAAAGCATGCGATTCCAAGCAGATCCACAAGCCTCCAAATTTATATATATCAATATATCACAGATGAGCTACGAGCTCCACATTAATGCGACCTACCAGAATGATGGAAAGAACTCTGGGGGACCTCGAGGCACGAGCTGTCATGGGTGCAGTACACGTCACACTAGGGATAGTGTTACAATCCCATCCAGTCGACGTCCCTTTCCGAACTTCAAAAACAAGATGCAATACTCAACTGCCACTAGATGTCGGACTATATGCACGGCATGTGATTCTAAGCAGATCCGCAAGACAAATATACACAAAAACACATTATAGAGAAGTGAGCATTTTGTAAGCTCCAATTTTAGGAGTATAGGAGGCACTATATTTTAAGTGTAAATACTTGTTTAACTGTGAAAACTGGATTAGTATCCTAGTGGTAGGTGCATGACAATATTGCTCAATAATAGTAATATTCCCATCAGGAGCAACGGAGAAGAGGATTTGTTTGTTCACTGAAGCTCTGCTTTAGGTACAGCACTATTTAGGGAAAACCCTGACACAACCCAAGGTACATATGTGGACAGATGTAGAGGATGAGCATCTGTAAGAGGTAGGATTTAAAAAAAAAAAAAATTCAAAACTGGACAAAAGAAAAAATCAGCAGGTGGCGAATGATCATATGTGTGCAATGCTCTTGAATCGTGGCGACGACTTTTTAGCCCCATGTTCCTGAATACATCGTTTAGATGCCAAAGGAGACCCAGCAATGAGAGACTAAGAAATTGGGAAACATTCCTCCATCTTCAAGAGATCGTTAAAACCAATATATGGTCTGTTGATTTCTCAGGGCCAGAAAGCAGAAGTAGGTTGTTTTAAAAAAAATTAAACAGACGGAAGCCATCCACAAATCGATTACTTGGGCAATGTCCCGGATGCTGTGTAATCGGCAGCATACCGATTAACTGAGAGGTCACAAGATTTCCAAGTGTATAATGATTCAGAGTAACTATGCTCTCCGAGGTATGCCACACCTAGCAGGTGGGGGTGTTTCTGGCCTGGGTGACCTCACCTGGACAGACTGAAACTGGCCAGAAAGACATTGTGATGAATGAGGATCTTCGGGGGGGGGGGGGGGGTGAGACCATTCCCATGGGGCCAGGACAGTGCGCCCACAAAACAATAATTCCCCTGGGTTGGTGGACGGGGGGGGGGGGGGGAGGATCACATGGGGAAGGACCCCTCTATGGGATTGGGGACTCCCATCAGAGAATGTAGTCATGACCACACTACATACTACTTAAGCTTCTCCAACCCTAAATCCTCCTACATCCTCTCCAGATAAAGTTATTGTATTATTTTGCAAAGTCTGTCAAGCATACATAACAAGACTGCAAGACCAGAAAGGACAAAGGGTTATACATAGGATTGTGAGATTGGTACTGTGACGATCACCAGGAGTCCAAGGATCACGCTAAAGAAGCAGAGTGAGCAGTCTAGCTTCTCAAAACAAGTGATTGGCCCAAAGCAGTACAAAAATCCCATGCAGGAGTTGGAAAGCAGCTCTGATGGAATACAGACCGGAGAGCAGTCCTCTGAGGACTAACAGCAGGAGCCGTGCAGACAAGCAGCAAACAGAAGCCACAAGGGAAGCCATGCCAAGAGGCAAAGGGAGAACCCGAACGTGGTATGCCAGAAGAGGACTAATCGGGTTGCCGCCAAGCGAATCCTCTAGGTGTCCCAAGCTCTGGCGAAGTGTGGGAGAAAGAACGTGTAGCCTGGAGGCGTCTGAAGACTGCAGAGCCGCTGCAGACCCTGCGGGAAGCCTGAAGGCTACCGGAGCCTCGCAAAGGGACGCAGCTGCCCAGGAACCACAGGTACCTGCGAAAAGGAAGGAAACCGGAATGTGGGGTGCCCTGGAGGTCTGGGGAAGCAGCTGGGTAATTACAAAGTCGGAAGCAGAGGATGTAGGACCCTGAATGAGTTGGGAGTTGTATACTTAGCAGGAGAGTGAACCAAGCAGATACAACGCAACAGAGCAAGTCTGGGACCAGCACCTATATGAGAGATGGAGGGTCTGGGACCCTGTGAAGGAGAGATCCATTCCATGAGGAAAACACTGATATTGCTGGAGAGTGAACCGAGCAGTGCAAAGTATTGAGAGTCTGGGACTCATACCAACATGAGCGATTGAGAGCAAGAGGGTAAATTACCCTGGATCTGTCAAAAGGAATCCTACGCTTGATAGAAAACTGTGACAAGTTGCTAGGATAAAGAGGCACCAACAAAAGACTAATTATCCTGTGACATTTTATCTAAGAGGAAAGGGGCTCAGAAGCTCTAAAGGAATCGGCATAAAATAAGAAATCTAGGGGAAAGGAGCACACCCCTAGAATTGGAATCCTCTATTTTGGAACATTGTTTTTGCACCCTTATTACCAGAAAGGCTGTAGACTTTCCAGTGGGTTGAAAACACAAAACACTTAACTCTGAGAAGAGATCAACCTTGTAGAGTTAATTTAGATCAATGTTGGGACAGGTAGGTTAAGCCGCGATAGTGAGACTTTAGTTTTGGACTTCCTGACAATTTCACTAGTTTACTTTGAGGTAGGGAAACCCCCATTAGGGATAGAGGCACTTTTTTCCAACCCTTCATTAATAGACGTTTAAACCAAAAACATGCCACCATTGTGTCTGAGCCTTATTTCTGCAACCCACCCTTAAACATGCAAAGCAGAGCAATCCAGTTATGCCAGCAGACAAGCACCCACCACCATCAGTAATATGGAGAATATCGCACACCAACTGGTGGGTACCACTGGCGTCATATCGGGCCAAAAACCTGACTAATAGGTCCAGAGAATCCCTTCACTGGGGTTACCCAAAATGGTTGATCTAATAACAGGGTTACAAATGGCTCAACCTCAGGATCCAAATTGGATTTCTTTCTTCAAGAGATGCTTCAACTTAATGACCTTATCTCGTGGATGTCTTCTGCCAGGGCCACCGGCAGGTTTTGACACCTTCACCTCAGGGCCTGTGTGTTCAGTCATCCGTGATGCGAACATGAAAAATGTTGCATGGTGTCTTCAGAGGGTGAAGGCTTTTGGGGTGGATTCAAGCTTAGATTAGAGCCAATTTGTATGCATAAGAAATGTGAAGATGGTTGGTCTTACAGCAACATCTGTTTTTTTGAAGCATGGTAAAAGTACGAATAACAGGAGCAGACCTTGTTTCAATGTTCGAAACATTTGCATACTAGAGGCAGAACACGGTTAATGGATAAGTCGGCAATAGAGCTTTGGAGGGCTTCCAAAGCAAGCCTCCTGGAATGTTCCTGGTGTTCAGTCATAGCAGACCAGCACCAGTCGCTGGAGGGTTCAAGGACTCCCTCAAAGTCTGGTGAGTCTCTGGGAAGGAGTCAAGTCACCAGTGTGCCGTAGGAAAAATACAAGAAATAAATAAAATAAACATTCCGTGGTGGACGAGGTTCTGGAATTCTTTATGATCAATACAGCAATGTCCCCAGACTTGCAACTTGGAATGAAGTGACCAAAATATAAGCGTGCCACCAAGTGCAGCATAGTGTCACAGACGAGCATTCACGGTCTACAGCCTGTACCCAAAGGAGCAGACACAAGGAAGGGAAAAGCAAAGACTAGCAGCTGCACCATCCACAGAAGACGGAGTTGGGGCCAAAAGCATGGTTGCGGGAGGCTTCTCTGAGGGGTACAGTCCTGTACATGCCATAGTACCTTCCAGGTTATGCTCTAGAATGCTGCACCACATTATGCTCGTCACATACTCTCCACAGGGACCATATCCACCAAGAAGGGGGGGGGGGGGGCAGAGGGGGTGCAAAGAAGAGGACCGAGTGCAGGTGTCGTTTCTATTATTGTACATGGGAATTATTAATCCCACTTCCTCCTGCCTCTCCCGAGTACTAACATACACCTTTAGTTAGCATCACTGGAGCCAAATGAGTCCAGGCAAAGTAAAGAACACAATATAATTGTGTACGAAGTCACTCTGGAGAGTGTGCTCCGCTCCAATGGATACTTACCTTTATGAAAGACTGCTGGCAAATGTTCAAATGCATTAGAGAAGTGGCATTCCCTCATTGTGGTAGAGCGTAGCACAAGTAGACAGGACATACAAATGAACACTGGTTTGCTGCAAAGATGAGCATGTGCCACGCAAGCAAAAGCGCCAATGTTATGATGAATCTGCTGCTCAAGTCCTATGGAAGGCTCGCCTCTCTCCACATGTTCCTTTGCAGCAAGAAATTGTTACTACCAAGCTAGTCTTGGTGATGGCTCAACGGACACAGCCTTGCTGATTAAGATTTGAAAAGAAAAGGTGCCGTTGTGAACTGAAAGGTAGCCCAACTTACAGGGGTACCCCTCAAGTATACGGTTACCTCTAATCACACTCCCACCAGATTACAGTTCACCCTCCTAGGGAATTAAGGCAAAGAGTCTTTATCTTGCAAGGATAACAAGTTCAATCTGTACAGAAATAAGGATGGGGCGGCAAAGAACTCCTCTCCCCAACCAGAATTCTGTCCCTCTTCCGTGGCTGGCTCCTACAGACTGGTGCCAAGGAGGAGCCTTATATACTGTTTGACTTGGTCACTGGATCCTGGCATGGCTCATCCAAAACAATGGTCCTTCCCTTACAAGGAATGCTGCATTCTTCATTCCTGCATGTCTGGGTTTCCGTTTGGGACATACTAAGCATATTGCTAGCTATGCAAGAATACATTGTAGCTTCATTTTTCATCATTTTACTATATTATGAACATTTATATATACACACACGTTCCTGCCATACTCTCCACACTTCACTCAATATACTAATTTTTTCTAGTCCAGTAATTCCCCTTTAAACCTCATTTTCAGATAATTTTGCATTGTGTGCACGAGCATGTACACTCCCCCATTCTAAGTCTGCATGGGCTTTCCATGGACAGGAAACTGCTGCTCAGCCACTTAGTGTGCTCCGCCAGAGCTGGCCTCGGTGACGCAACACTGCATGCCTTGCAATCCATTTTTAGCGCAGGCCACATTCCTTTTGGCACAGAGCCTATTGCTCTTTACCGTGCTTTGAGAAAAACTACATACAATTTAACATTTTACAAATGTGTTCAGCTAATGGTTATTTACTGCTTATATTTAAATACCAACTAGCTTCGTTTAGTGGCCTGCAACGTCTGATTATATTGGTATGAAAAAAGCTCCCTCAGTGCTCTAGTGCCTAGAATTGTTTTGCCTAAATGTCCAGTGCTTGGGGGGAGTGCAGGAAGGCACCAGCTGCTCCCCAACATTCCCCCCTTTAGTTACTTCTACAGTAACCAACTCATCCCCACCCGACATATCTACAACCCCAGATATATTATTTTGCGTTTGGCTGTTTATTGTATGACAAGGTGTTTTAGATCCCCCAATTGATACCATCATCTTTGCACCATTAGGGATAGTATGAACACAACATCATAGACCCAATTGGCATGTGCAGAAGAGGACCAAGAAGAATACAATAACAGGAACCAGTGTTTTTACTGCTGCCTCCAGCCATGACGGAACCCAATCAAAGGCAAGCGACAGCCAATACGCTTTCTGAACTCCTTTCTTCATTTGAACACCTAGATTGTGCACCGCCTCGATGACATGGGATAGTAACCCATTCTCAGCATCCTCTGGGGAAATAAAAGTAGCAGCTGCTTGTACCCCAGGAGCCAAAAAAGATTAAAAAAAATGTCTCTGCTGAGCTAAAAATCAGATGCTAGTCAGGTATTCCTCTGAGCACAGCGGAAGAGTCTTTTGAGACAGTTAGAGCTCTTCTTTCTTCCCCGCCATTGAAATCGTCCTTTTTCTGGAAGCATACCAAAATCTTGTGTGATCTGCAAGCTTCTTTAGGTGCTGGGGTGGCTGTTGGCACCTCAGGCATTTCTTCTCTTTTCAGGTGTTCTTCCAAGATTACTACCAGCACTGACTGCAGGGTGGCCAGTGAACACTTGCCCCTCCATGAGAGTGGGAGGTGCAAGTAGGCTTGTTGGCCACAAGCCCAGTAGTAATCCATCAATGCAGCCGTCCCTTTCATCAGATCAGGGCTCACAAGAGTGTGGTTGCACTGCGTTTGCACCAACAGGAACTGTTCCTTCATTGTGTGTATAGCTCTGTATTCGCACTGGCTTCTTCATTGTTCCAATCTGTGTCGGCCTTGTGCTGTGACCATATTTGTGCACAGTCTCCATTTGGGATATAGCTTCTCCATTGTACTCGATGAGTCCATCTGCCAGGCACCTCACAGTGGTGCCCTGCCATTTCAATAACCTCCCAAGAAAAAAATATGGTACTTGTAGACACTGGCAGTATTTAGTGTTGCTATTGCATAACACTGAGTCTGGATCAATGCTCAACTGCACGCTGTATACCTTGAATGTGCCCTTTATCCCTCATAGTGCAAGATGTACCAGGCATTGTGCCTCTAATTGGAACTGGATGTGGAACTAAAACCTTAGGAGCCCCTGATGTGTGCAGGGTAAGTGCACACTGCTTCTACTGATTCTATTCCTTCCTGCAGTGTGCATATCAGAGTACCAGCTATTGGAGGATTCTGGGTACTCTATATCAGAAATGACATCAAAGCCCATCTCCTTATATAAATCATACGTCATTCATACTTCCTGTTTCATTCACCTAAAAAACGTGTAGGGGTGGCTGGCAAAAGTAAGCCATTTTGTATTTCTTTTTTATTGACATTCATTTCCTAACAGTCCATCCCCTCCACCCCCTTTATATGGCCACTATGTAACAGACATACCTTCATCCACTCCAACAACCACGACCAGTGTCACACAAAATTGTACTACATTTCTAGAATAAACATCTTTGTTATCATTATCCCTACATAACAGGTCGGTCAGCCATCTTTGCTTATTCCTGGAGAGGTGTATCAAGGGAGAGGGAACCTTTTCCACCAGGGCCGACTGGGTTCTGGACCATCAAAAAAAATTGAAAAAAAGGGAAAACACAAAAAAGCTGTGTGCCACTGCACACCAACCTCATGGATCCAAAAAAATATATATAAATTAATTTTAAAAAAAGAAAATTCTTCTCTATCTATGTCCTTACTGTGTTGATTGAGCTTTGCCTTGTCTCAGTTGCTCTTCGGACATCCGAACTCCTTCATACGTACAGCGAGAGGAGTACAGAACACTACCTCATATGGACCTTCAAACCTGGGGCTTATCAGTTCCCCAGGTAATAATGGAACAGTTGTAATAAGGGCAATGTTGTGTATGAAACCATGGTCTCTTTCTACAGGGATGGTCACCATTTCTCCCCCCACACCCCTTTACCGCACACCACTACCATCCCTGTGTGCAACCGTCCCCTGGTCAATTATTTATGACCCATCAACATATGTCTCCTTCCGTCAATGCATGAGCCATTCATCAGAGTGGGGAAATAAATAAAACTCCTGTGTATAACCCAGAATTGCTAAAAACAGGGGCCGGCAAATCGCTTCTTTTAAGTCCTCAAATTGTCTAGTCATTTTGTCAGTCCATTCAAATTTACTTTTAAGTCCTCTGTCTTTCCCCGAGACTTTGCAACGGTGGCCTTGCGTAGACTGCACAGTCTAGGATCCATGCCCTATAATAATTAAATAAGCCCAAAAAACTGCTACATTTCCTTCACGGTCCTGGGCCTAGGGGAGGCGCATACTGCCACCACCACCACCGCCCTATATAGTAATCTTCATCTCCCCCCATTGAAAAAAATCAGTTGTCCCAATTATAGTCCCTCCTGTTGGCTGTATTGTAGCTTTTGTGAGCCAGGCATTGCAATAATGCAACAATCTCTTCTGCACCATTGTTTTTTCCCTACATACTAACCGATCATCCATATACTGAATGATTGTGCTATGCACCTGACTTCAATGTAATCTGTACTGAGGTCATATCTCTCAGTAACCCAACATTTAGATTAACAGTCCATAATTTTGCTGCACATATCGCATGTCCTCAAAAAATAAAACAACTGGGTCACCACTGCCATCATGGGGCACTGCACCTTCCTATACTGCACCATGCTATCACAGGGAATGCAGATTCCCAAATAACCTCCCCATATTGCCTACTGTCCTCAAATAACTCCTCAGTCATTTTCTTTAATTATACGGTCAGGTCTACACAGTGTGCCACTTGCACCCAACATGGTCTGTTCCAATCAGGACTACTCTTATCGGACACTACTAATCCTTATAAATCTAAGGACAATATTTTCCCTGCCACCAACTAAGGTGGAACCATGGGTTGGAAAATAAAATCAGTGGGCAATCGCCAACACTGATGCAATTGGAGGCACCGCTTTTGCGAATATCTTTATACCATAGAAAAATATATCTGGGTCCACGGGAACCCCATCGACTCCCTCACCATTGCATTACCACCAGTGCTTGAGCTACACACTACCCCTTTATCCGTGAATGATTTCGTTGCACCTGAATTTAACAAATATAAACTGTCTGTTTCCTATTCCCTCCTCCACCAAAAGCTGCTCTTCAGGGTGTGCGGTTGTCAATAGGATTGGACACGCGAGTGCTTTCTGTGGGCGGTCCTAAACGGAATATGCATTTGTCCTGGGGAATGAAAAAGGGGCGCCCACCCGCCCATTCCTTCACCCTACCGTAGTTGGTACCCACGTTGCCCTTGTTCCCATAAGGGAACATATTTTGACCCTCTCACCAAAATTCCTGTTATCCCATTCCTCGGGGTCCTTGAATCCCTGCCTTGGAGGGGATGGCCCATAATTAAATCCATCCCAGGCCCGTTCCTGCACTCCTTGCGAAATGGCCCCATTTCTCACAATACCAGCACTGTGATGTTCCAATTCCTCCTCCCCGGGGCCCTATCCTCCCAATGCCTCCTGCTACTCGAAATCCTCATCTTCCCCTTGGTGCTCCTTCATACTGCCACTGTGGGTTGGGGTACTGCCCCCCCCCCACCCCATTGTCCCGGTCCTTCACCCCATAGTGCCGCAATTGTGGCATTCCAATTTGTTGCGAGCCTCCGGTCCTTTCCCCGAGTCGGTGCTGTCACTGGTGCTTGTAAGTCAACCTTATTTAGTTTCTTTCACTAGTTTTGCCTCGTCCGTTTGCTGCTTCTGGGCTGTCTCCCTTTCCCGCTCCTCGAGTCTTACAACGGTGGACTATTATACTTTGCATCTCTGGCCACCCTTTGGCTTAAATTCCTACAATTTTATCTAGTGCCGCTTGGACCTCTTGGTAATCCTCCCCCCCCCTTTACTATAAATTAAGAAAAATTGTATAGTCTCAACTCCACATTTCCTGTAACTTGAGAACAAACCTAACTGGGCCCTCATCACCCATTGTGCACTGCATTAAAGAATGCAAGGCAGGGGTACCTGGGAACATCCTCTGCAGAGCATCCCATACCATTGCCCTTCTCATTAAAGGCTGCTCCATCATGTTTATAATCTGCAAGACTTACCCCAGCCCTTGCCCTTATGTCCCCAGCCTGGTCCCCAACTACGGGGACCAATACACTCTTAAAATCTCCTAGTGCTAATACCACCCCCCTGCTGTTTGTTTTTCAAATTCATAGATCAATTTGCTAGCTCCGGCTACAAGCTGGGGAGAGCTTTAATCACATTATTTGTGTCCATTTGAGGGCATGGCACATACTGCATTATCCCTTCTCCTTTATGTATAAGAGACATCTGCATTTCCATTTTGTTTTCTACCCCTTTTTTCTTCTGATCTTGTACTACCACCATTCAATGTGGTCTATTTCTTTGTATGTGCCTCCTCACTGCCTCCTGTGGCAAGGACTAGTTTCTCACTGCCTCTCCTTGCTCTGCCTCTTCATTATTTTTAACACCTTGATCTTCCCTTGCTTGTTCTACTTCTCCCAGGACCGTCCATGCCCTCTGCCCACCATCTTTTTCAACACAAACATTTCGTATTGCCCGCAGTGTTAAACCTAAACAAAAATATCTCCAACTGCTAAGCCCCTATTTTCTGCACTGGTACCCTTAATTCTGGTGATATTTAATCAGGTTCTTGTAACCTGACCAACTTTTCCCACAATGCTCTTAACTCCTTGTCTAGGTCTACTTGTGGGGAGAGAGGTGGGCTATGCTGCCCCCTCACCACTCCCACATGCATGGATCTCAATTGTGCTGAAGGTGGAAGACACCCCTCCTCCCCCAACTGTAATCGGTGTTCATTACTTACTAATTACTAACAAGGAAATCATGCAATGAGGCCTTACTAACGCACAAAGACCCCATTTTAGGTAATTCACCAGACGCTAGGCCCGAAAATGATCTCTAAAAGCCGGTCCCTTCCATCGGTCCTACGCCTCACACCACCAGCCCAAGCCCCCACCCCACGGCCTCCTGCCAGCTTTGCACAAAACCTGTTCTCACTGAACTTCAGCTATTCATTGTTGCAACCTTTAGTGCCGTCCCAGAACAGATAAGCCGACTGTGCAAGACCAGAACAAGCCCCCGTCTGAGAGCCCATCCGTCTCCACTAACCTGCTTGTGCGTCTTCTGACACCCACCCTTTAAAGCTGTAAACTACCAGGCCCATGCCCCTCTGCTCTTTGATACAGATACACATCTGGCACCCTATAGTAACACGACAAAGACACCCCCCACCCCCCAAGGGCCACGACCCCAGATACTCAGATTCTTTCTAACCCTAACACTTGTCTATTCATACCATGAGGCATCTGGCAGATCAACACCTCCAAGGTGGGCAGCTGGGACTGGGATTCTAGGTTTATGTGTACCAGGGTGCAGAGGGTACAATGCCTGCCAATAACTTGTGTATGAACTCTGGGACGCGCCCACATTCCTACCCAACTTTACAAGTGTCATTAGTCTCATGCTCTCAAATGCAGTTTTTGCAAGGTCAGTCAGGGAAAGTGTCATTTTGCCAGCCTGACCTTAACCTCGCAAAGATGAGCCCAGCTTACCCACATGCTGCAGGAGTGACGTCTAAGCACCCAGCAATACCATGAGGTCAACACATATGGATCCATATGGCACCAATGATTTTACCCAATTGAGTTGCCGATTTGTACATTTGTAATCTGTCACTCATGACGCTCAACGCCTTTTTAGTGTGCTGCCAGTGTATCTGTTGGCAGAGCGGTCTCCGGTCAGCAGAGTTCTCTGCATGCACAATTTATTTTATATAAACTTTGTTCTCCTTGCAATGCATCTCCTAGTCTCATTCCGTACTGGGGTGTGTCCATTATTCTGATTTTGGGATATTGTGTCGGGGAGTAGGCACCTTCAATACCCTACTGCAGGTTTAGGTGTTACGGGGTATATCCCCTTACATTGATCTCTCACCTTCCTGATCTTCTATATCCTCAACTAATGCCAGAGAGCCAGCATCTTTTCTTTTTTGGGATTTGTTCCATTTATATTTTGCTGCTAAAAAGATGGCAATTTTTTCCTAGCATGTTTGTTATGGGAGCCCTGCTCTGGCCAGGAGCAGCACCCCCACCACCACATCCCCCCCCAAACTTCCCTTTTTTTCTACTATCCATTGTTTTAGTCTGTCACAATACAGTGGCAGAACCCTATGCATGCGTTTTGTTTTTCTCCATAATGTTGCACGCATCCCTAATACTTCACTTAGACCCTACTGCTATGCTGCACACGCAGCTATTTTTCAAACAAAAATACAGGTCAACCCACCCTTTACACTTTTTCCACTTTGTATTCACACATACACACACCGCCACTCATCCACCTTCCTTTACCACGACAGAAGAGAAAATGCAAACATAATGGACTAAAATCCCTCCCATTCCTTATACAGAACCACTACTTTTTCCCCCCCTTAAATCCTTTTTATTACCACTTCTTGCTTTTATCATAAAAAGAAAAGTGTGGTACTACCTTCTCAACCTGTTATGGCAGAGGATCCCTTACCTCCTAAGTCCTTATAAGCTGGGGTTCGCTTTCATTTCAGTCTCTTCTATGCCGAGGCTACCTTTTTCCATTATAAAAAGTAGAAAAACAGAAATACGCGACAAATTCAATACATAACCCACCTACTACCCAATCTACTCCTTAACACGCCCGAAATCCTATCCAATCCATCCTATTCCTCATCACCAAAAGTCCTATTCATGATACATCACCATACGAACATTCACATCACCATATCATACATAAACATTTGCATGTTATTATCACTTGCAAGAGTATACTTACATGGGCGTGCTTCACTCGAGTTTTCCTCCGTTACAAAGTCCCATGCTGGCCTGTCTTTCTGGAGCCACACACTGCTTCAGTGATTGGAGGGGATCTCTTAAAATGGCTTCTACTAAAAACCACTCAGTAACAAGTTTCTTGATTTAGGGGACCGGTCACTATAGATTGAGGAGCCCCGGGCAAGTCAGCCACACCAAAGTACCGGGGCAAGAAACTATCACACCGGGGTCACCACTGAAAGGTAGCCCCAATTTACAGACTACCCCTTAAGTATACAGGTACCCCCAATACCACTCACACCAGATTACAGTTCACCCCTCTAGGGAATTAAGGCCAACAGTCTCTCTTGCAAGGATAACTAGTTTAATCTGTATAGAAATAGGGGATGGAGGGGGCAGAGAATTCTGCTCCCTGACCGGCATTCTGTGCCAAGGAGGAGCATTGTATATTGTGACTTGGTCACTGGATCCTGGCATGGCTCATAACGGTCCTTCCCTTACAAGGGATGCTGCAGTCTTCATTCCTGCATGTCTGGGTTTCAGTTTGGGACATGCTACTTCGCATATTGCTAGCTATGCAAGAATACATTGTAGCTTCATGTCATCATTTTGCTAGATTATGAACATTTATAAACACATTTTCCACCATACTCTCCACACAATATGACATTCATTACTTACCGTAATAGCATTTGATGATTGTATCTGCTTAGAATCACATGCTGTGCATAGACTAGCGAGCAGTACCCGGAGTTGGAAGTGGGTTGTGAGAAGGAACAGTAGAGAAAAGATGTCTTAGTACTGCCTGGCCCACCTGAGAATCAGACCTAGAATGAGTGTCTAGGCAATAGTGTTTTGTAAAGGTGTGTACAGAACTCCAGGTTGCCGCTATGCAGCTGGACTCAAGGGGAACATTTGCAATGAATGCTATGGATGCCCCAGTGCCCCGAGTAGAATGTGCTCTAGGCTTGAAGGACAGTTATCTCTTAGCAAGAGTGTAACAGTGTGATGCATTTGACAATCCACCTTGAGATACCTGATTTAGAGACAGGATCCCCTTCTCTATCAGCTTCCACTGAAACGAAGAATTTTTTGTTTTCCTCAGTGGTTTGGTTCTTTCCAGGTAAAACATGACTGCCCTGCGCACATCTAGTGTGTGTAGGCTTCTTTCGGCCATGCTAGTAGGGTTCTGGAAGAAAGTGGGTAGTTCGATTGATTGGTTCACATGGAACTTTGAGATGAATTTAGGCGCAAATATGGGATGTGTGCGCAGAACTACCTGATCTTTGTGGACGGTAACAAAGGGGTCTAGAACAGAAAGTGCCCGTAGTTCACTAACCCTTCTGATAGAAGTGATAGACCTGACTTATAAAACGGCCTTCCTAGTGGCTTTCAGACTTGCTTTATGCATAGGCTCAAAGGGAACTCCCATGAGCCTGGTCAAAACCACATTTAGATCCCAACCAGGGGCCGGGTGAGAAACGGGAGGATAAATCCTCTTAACCCCTTCCATAAAGGCTTTAATCATCGATATTTTCCACCATGACAATTTTTGATGTGGTGCAGGCTCACAGAGCAGCCAGATAAACCTTTGGGATTTGAAAACTAACCCAGTTTCCAACAGATGGGTTAGGTACAGCACAATGTGTTTGGGTGAGCAATCAATGGGATTGACGCCCTTGGAATTGCACCAGATAAACATTTCCATTTGCTGGCATAGCAATAACGTGTATACAGTTTCCTAGCTTCCCCGAGTATGTCCATGCACCTCTGAGGTAGTTGTAGGTGCCCAAACTATGACCTCAGGAGCCATGCCGCTAAGTTCAGAGTTTGTGGGTATGTGTGTAGGGTCTCCCCCCTGTCCTGAGACATGTTGTACGGGCAGGGTAGTTTCACTGGTGGGGAGAGGGACATTTCCATCAGGTGAGCGAACCAGGGTTGCCGGGCCCACATGGGGGCCATCAGTAGGGTGTGCCCCCCATGTGGTACCCTGTTCTTTTCCGAGTGGTAGTCACTACCAATGAATCTGGGACGGCGTGCCCTCTAATATATAGAGGGTTGGAAGGGGAAGGGCGAAATTATTTTTTCCACTCTTGGGATCACTGCCAGAGTTTGAGCTGGTGATACCAATGAGGGGGCCACCCTTCTCTTAACAGAATTAAGGAGGGGGTGGCCTGGCTAGATGGAGGCTTCTCCTTAAGGATCATCCTCTACAAAATCCTGTCAGGCACAGCCTCTTGAGTGGAAGTTTTAAAGTATTCAGCTGCTTTTTTCAACATGCAGTTATATGCCATTTGGTCATCTACAGGTGAGGTCTGGCGAGACTGAGTGGACGGAGGAGAATCCAGGCACAAAACATCAGTGTCCTGATCTTGCTGTGTCCATGGGTCCCGACCTTCCTGCTGGGTTTCTTCCCAGTTGTCTGTAGTATCCTGTTGCTCCTCCTCATAGCTTTGTAGAAATGAAGCTTCTTCCTCTTCATTATAAATGTCCCTATATGTGTCCATGTGGACAATGTCTTCCTGCTGAACAAAGGCAGAAGACTGATCTTGAATTTTAGAAGGAAACTGGAGGTTATGGTCTACCCGAGACCTTTCTGGAGGCGGATGATCAGAAAAACTTATCTTCTCCAGCCAATCCATACACCCTTCAAACTTTAGTCCATTTAGTGGGCCTACGGGTGGAAGAACAGTGTTCTCCGCCCTACGGCAGCGAAAAGAGTCTTAGGGTGTCGGAAAGAGGCTCTTGACTATCTTCGTAGGTATCGTAAGAATCGAGATCCCAATCCGCATCTGAAACTTTTTCTGAAGCTTGTCCCATACTTTGGCAGAACCGGGGTAAGATCCAACACCGCTGTAATTCTTTCGATGCTGCTTTCCATAGTCGCTGAATCGGCGTGAGACAGTAGCTCTGATGGTCTATCGGTAGGTGTACTACCTTCCGTGGCGACAGGGCCTAGCGGTTGATTTTCCGGCCTACCGCGGCCTTCGGGATTTCTGCACTTCGCCGTGTGAAGTTTTTGAAGTTGCGCCCTTACTTGATTTTGATTGCCCAGCCGCAAGACGCTGCTGCAGATGCGGGGAAGGCTTTGGATCTGAACGATCCAAGGACACCGGCGGCCCTGTTGGCGCCTTCACCTTTATCAACGAAGAGGTCGAAAGCGGTGTAGGGGTTGTCTGCTTAGTGTGATGCGTTTGTACGCCCCCGTTGTCGGGTGTTGTCCCTGTAGCGAGACCAGTCAGGCCTTAAAGGGTCAGGGACAGGCATGGCGGACCTAGACTTGTCACCTCGAGGTCTATAACATCCACAATACCCCCCCCCCCCCCACTCTCAGCGGGTGTGGCGGTGGGGGATACCACCCGCGACCCACCACTTTACATGGCGCGCCATAAGGGTCTTAGGCCGAAGGAGTTTGCAGGCCGCACACCACTTTTCATCGCGTTCTAGGGGGAAGACGGGCATTACACGTCCTGTGTTCGTCCTTCCAAGGATATCTGACCCTACACTTAGGGCAGAATCTAAAATGAGTCCTTCCCACAGCTAAAGGGAAAGATGACCAGACCAAAAGGGAAAAGAGGGGAAAGGAGGAAAGACATACCGACAATATGGCCGCCCTGACCCCACTCTCCCTACTGTATTGGTCGGCCAGACAGCCCGACCACGTTGAAAATCCAGCTGCTGTCGAAGATGTTCTTGTGACTGAAGTGACTTAACGGGGAATAACCGACAAGTCGGTAAAGATAAACAAGGTCTCTTGTAAGAGCTCCGCTATAGGGCGACCAGTTATCTGGGCAGAAAAAAACAATCTGAGGGACCTCGGCCCATGAGGGATTTTGGGTACACTACACGTCAGGATAGGGAGAGTGTTTACAGACACGCCTATACAGACGTCCCCTTTTGCACCACGCAGGGATGAGGCCGTCAGAAGAGACGATAAATAAAAGGTGTGCTCCTTAAAAACAGGAGAGGCTCTTCAAGTGGCTATCCGGACCACTACAGCAGTGTGCAGCGATTTTGACCACGAGGGGAATCCTCTGGCTGTGGAAGACGAGCTGGTTATCCCCACCAGGCTCAAGGGAAGACGACTCTGGACTGGATCTTCTCTTAGTCGTTGAAGGGTAGATAGCTCAGGACTGCAGCAAGGCTTCACCGGGATGGGATAGATGCAGCAGTCGACCTCTCCTCCGCTTCTCTTCAGTTCCTTGTAGTTCCAGTGGGGACTCGGACTTCCAGCCCAAGAGACCTGCCTTTTAATGCGAAAATCCCCCATTCACACAACCTGGCTGTCAATCACACAGCAGGGGGTTGTCCAGCCCGGACACCCACCTCAGCCAATCATGGTAAAGTGCAACTTGGGTTTCCTAGGATACCCTGTGCAGGGGGGTGACTACACCCCTCCCTCACATTCATCCCACCTAGACACTCAGGTGCCTAGAAGCCCGTCAAAAGACAGTGAACAAAGAAGGCAAACCTGGTTTGCCGCGCAAAGTAAAACACAAGGAGTTTAACAAAAGAAATGGCGAATAAACCGTACCGAGCCAAAAAGCATTTGGTCAAGCAGGTTTAAGTTGGAGGCTAACACAATAGCCTACAATATTAACACGTTTATGTAAGATAATTGCGGTAAAAAATTAGGGTAGATACACCACTGCCACCAGCCATGTCTAAATGTTAAAAGAGCGAAACAATGCTCTAGGAGGTACAGATAAAAAGGGCTAAGGATTAACCCCTTCCAGTACTCCATGTAAGATGGTGTGTACTGGATCTGTGGTTAGATTGACTAAGTAAAGTTAATGGCAACTTTACCCTTTTCTGGGGGACAGTAGTCAGCCTCAGAAATGGAGTCGGTGGGAAGTCTGGACGACAACCCTGTGTCACTGCACTGAAGGTGCTGTGTATCACAAAAGGAAGTGGTGTACTTCAGAGTCCACAATCACAAAACAGAGAAAAAGACACATAGCAAAACATGTGTAAGAGTGGGGAAAAGCTTACTCTTACCAAGTGGAAAGAAATAACTCCAGAGATCCAGCAAAGTTGCTGTGGGACTCACTAGGTAAGGGAAATTAGCCATCAAATGAGAATTCTCCCTAACACTCTGCCAGAGCTAGCCTCGGTGACAACACTGCATGCCCTGCAATCCATTTTTAATCGCAGACCATTGTTTTTGACACAGAACCTACTGCTCTTTACGCTTAGAGAAAAAAGAAATAAATAACATTTTATACATTTGTTCAGCTAATGGGTATTTACTTCTTATATTTAAATACTATCTTCATTTAGTGGCCGGCTACGTGTGGGATTATATTTGCATGAAAGGACAAGTTACTTTCCTGTAACTGTTGTTCTCCAGCATGGGTCTGGCATGGATTCACATGCTCATGAATATTCCCAGTCAGGCTGGGACTCCTTGGTAAAGAAAATATCAGTTTAGTTGCTGAACGGTCTTTCTCCTAAGAACCAATCCCTTGGTCTCTGGGTCATCCTGCCCCCAGCCAATGAAAGCCCTCTACCTAAGCCCCTCCGGCAGCCATCTTCAGATTTGCTAGCACGTACAGTAGGACCAAGAGAAGAGACGCAGAGGGGTAGGTGGGAGGGTTTGCATGTGAATCCATGCCAGACCCATGCTGGAGAACAGTTACAAGTATGAGATATGGCATTTATAACATGCCTATACATCGAGGTGCGACGAGGCAAGGGAGGGGAAATGAGGAAGACAACGATCTTATGTCATTCAGATCGCTCAAGTGCATGGGAAGGGGGGAGGTGGGTGAGTGCATTACAGGGGATAGTAGATAATGAAACAGCCAGATGGTGGCAAGTGCAAGGTAAGAGCAGGCGTGTGTTGGTAGGACGACTGTAGGGATATAGAATAACAGTCCACAGGGGCGGGGGGGGGGGGGGGGTATTGCCAGGGAGCCAGTGCAGAGATTTCAGTCCTGAGAGATACGATCCCTGGGATTGAGGCCAAGGACAAGTCTCGCAGTCCTGTTCTGGATAAATTGGAGAGGGCGGCGCGTAGAAGCAGACTGATTTAGATAGAGGCCATTACAATAGTCCAGCCTAGAGAGAACCAGGGCTCTGGAGACGGTGAACTTCTGAGGGAAGGAGAGGAAAGGAAGAATACCTCTGAGGAGGTGTAGCTGGTAGTGTGACTTCTTAGAGACGTCAGATGCGAGGAGAGTGTGGAGTCGATGATCCTGAGGTTTTTAGCCTTGCAGGTGAGAGCAGGAAGAGGGCCAAGAGAGGCCGGCCAGAGAGCTGCAGGGAAAGAGGGAGAGGGCTAGGAGGAGGCCGAGGGTAGCCTGATAATGAGCTGGGTATCATCCGCATAGCACTGAAAATTGAGGCAGGGAGCGGCAATGCAATGGCCTAGGAGTGCCAGGTATTGGTTGAACAGCCAGGGAGAGAGGTTAGATCCCTGGGGGACACCATAGGTAGAAAAAAAAAAGATATCGGAGAGGAAGGACCCAAGTTGGACCTGGGAGAGTCGGTCGTAAAGGAAAGAGGTCTGCCATGCCAGAACCTGAACAGTGATACCCAGGTTCTCACGGAGACGGTTGAGCAGGATGGCAAGGTTGACAGTTCAAAGGCAGAAGAGAGATCAAGCAAGATGAGGACACAGGGTGTTGGAGTCAAGGTTGGAGAGCAGGTCTTCACCGATGTTCAGGAGAGCAGTTTCCGTGCTTCTGGCAGCTCTGAAGCCAGACTGATGGTTATGAAGACAACCATCAGATTCAGTGTGTAGATTGAGCTGGGAGATGGCCAGTTTCTCCAGGAGCTTGCCCAGGAAGGGAGTTAGGAGATTGGGCGATAGTTGGCCAGGCAGGAGGGGTTGGCAGAGGGTGCAGAAGGGAGTGCTTCAGGGGGGATGGGAAGACTCCAGTGGCGAAGGAGTAATTGCAGAAATCAGCCAGGGCAGGAGCCAGGGAGTCAATGTGGTCCTTGATAGTTGGATGAACAGGGGTGAACCTGTTTCGACGAGACTTTCATAGATCAGACTTGTCTAGAAACCTTGTCAGCACAGAAAAGGGGAAAAGGCAGAGGAGGGAGGGGGTGGCTGCAGAAGGGCCAGAGGAAGAGCAGGGAATGGAGGGAGGCGATAGGAGGAGAGTGAGGACAGGATGTCCTGTTTTTTTTAGATGAAGTGAGAAACCAGTGCAGAGTGCCTGGGAAGGTACAGGAAAGGTACCTCTGCAGCAGGATTGGCTAGTTCCTTGCAGATATTAAAGAGTTCAGCCGAGTTTTTTGATGCCGGCTTGGATAGGAGCTCTCTTCTTGGTGAGGACGTAGAGTCGGTATTGCCTTTGTAGCAGACGGCAGGCCAGTTTGTCAGAGGATGAACATGAAGCACGGCATTTCCTCTCGGCCACCCTGCACTTGCATTTAAGGGCGACTAGGTCCGAGTCATACCAGGAGTTACACTTGGCTTTGGGATTCAGGCGGATTCTCATGACAGGATAAGAAACTTGTTCCTTCTCCAGCATGGGTCTGGCATGGATTCACATGCTCATGAACAAAGAATACATAGCAGTACACACATGCACAACCACGGGAGGTGGCAAGGCTAAACATTAAGCATTAACATCTCACCATTAATCAGCTCTTACCTACTCACCATGCTCACCTTCAAGCAAACAGGTTGCGCAGCACTGCTTGGCCAACTCTCGACTCCACCCTTGAATCCTGGTTGACGCAGCAGAATCTCGTGAAGGTGTGCATCGACCTCCATGCAGCAGCCCTGCAGGTGTCCAGCAGGGGCACACCCGACAGGAACGCCGTAGTTGCAGTGATCGCTCTGGTCGAATGGGGTCTCGGACAGCCAGGCAACGGTCGGTCTGCCAACCGGTGACAATGAGTGATGCAGCCGGAGAGCCACCTGGAAATGGAAGCCTTGTAGAGGGCCTTCCCTTGGTTCACTGGGCCAAAGTTCAAACAGCTGTGATGTCTTGTGCGGTCCACATAGAACTTCAGCGCTATAGCCACATCCAGTGAGTACAAAGTCCTCTCAGCCGGCGACGGGTAGAAAACAGGTAACACCAAGGGCTTGTTGAGATGGAAGTCCGACGGCACCTTGGGCATGAAGAAGGGGTGCATCTGCAGCACTACCCTCGTTTCGTGAAAGTAGAGGTTTACAGGAGAGGGCCTGGATCTCTCCCACTAGTCGTGCGGAGGTGATGGCCACAAGAAACAGTCTTCCATGGTAGGAATTACAGCGGCACCAAATGCATAGGCTCGAACGGAGAACCCATGAGCCTAGTCAGCACCACATTGAGCTCCCACGCCGGGGCCGGAGCCTTCACCGGTGGGAACGAGCGGAAGAGTCCTTTCATGAACTCCTTGACCAGGTGGTGCGACCACAGCGACGACCGCCCCAGAGTTTTGGTGTAGCGGGAGATAGCCGCCAGATGAATTTTGATGGAAGCGTGTGCCAGCCCCGCTTTGGCCAGCGACAGCAAGTACAGCACCTGAGGGGCCGTAATCCGTAGAGGGTTTATCTTCTGTGCACGGCACCAGATGGTGAACCTCTTCCATTTATGTCCCTAACACTTCAGTGTAGACAAAGCCCCGGCAAGTACCTCCTTGCAGCCTTCTAGGATCTCGTATCCTCCAAACTCGTGCTGCAGGAGCCTGGCCTGCAAGTTCAGCAACCCTGGGACGTGGTGCCGAATCGCACCTCCCACCCTGGAGAGCAGATCTGCGACCACCGGAAGCGTGACTGGAGGGGATGCTGACAAGTCCAGGTCTGGGTACCATATTTGTCTCGGCCAGGTGCGGCGAGATCATCCTGCACCGAGACCATCTGAGTTGACTGAAGTCGTAGAAGCAACAGGGAATCCTGCTGGCGAACCCCCGGCACTTGGGGTTCATCGCCGTCGCAAACAGATCGATGTGGGGGATTACCCCATCATCGCAACAGAAGATCCACTTGACCCTACCGAAGCTCCCACTCGTGGCATGAGTGCAGCTCCATGCTGAGGGAGTCAGCCATGATGTTCTTCACTCCTTGTGGTACCTCGGTACAATAACACCAAAGCATGAGGCAGTAGTTGCCAGGTCCTAGCCCCCAAACACTAGAACTCCCTCCCCATCAACCTCAAATTAGAGACCTCCTTCCCCACATTCAAGAATCAATTAAAGACTTGGTTATTTAACCAATACTAGCACCCTGCTGAACAGACACCTATGTGACCGTCTCCACAGTGTATATACTGTTTGTCTATGCCGTACATGAATATTGTCCTCTGCATTTAAACACTGTCTAATTTTGTGCCTTCAAATGTTTGCCATGTACTAAGTTATCTGTACCATGCCGTCTGGGCGTGTAACAAATGAATAAATATGTCTTGAGCCTCTCTGGAGAGTGCTGGGGATCTGGCGGCCCCGTTTCCGGATGTAGAACATCGTGGTGGTGTTGTCCGTGAAGACCTGTACCACCTTGCCCTTTAGGGACGGAAGGAAGGACTGGAGGGCCCAAAACACTGTAGCTCCAGAAAGTCGATATGCAACTCCGGCAGCCACAGGCCTATTGCATGGAGACCTCTGATGCGCGTGGCCATCCTTCCAGGGAGGCATCCGTCATGACAGTCTCCTGATGAGGTGGGGTCTGAGACACAGATGCAGACACCCCACCACTGTATCGCTCGACGGAACATCTCATCGAGAGATCTGGTCCTCAAAGCTTCCCGATACCTGGATCCAACAGGAGTCGAGGTACTCTTGCAGTGGCTGCATCCGCAGCCTGCACAGTCGAACGAGGCATATGCATGACTATATCATGCCGAGAAGGGATTTTATGGACCTTATCCTTGCGATCTTCAGGGTCAACAGCTGTTGCACCTTGCCCAGGATGGCCACTATCCTCGCCTCCGGAGACGCCAGGCACGACACTGTTGAGTAGAGACTTCGAACCGTGCGTCTTGTGATGGCACCAAGCAAGACTTTGCATAGTTCACCGAGAACCCCAGCTCCAGTGTGAGCGACGGTGATCTCCCTCGGATGATCCAGTCGTCCAAGTAGGGGTAAACATGGATCACTCGCAGATGCAGTAGCGCGGCCACTGGCGCCAGGCACTTGGTGAATACCATTGGTGCCAACTTTCATCTGAAGGGGAGGTCCTTGAACGGATAGTGCTGCCCTTGAACCACAAAGCCAGAACTTGGTGTCCTTTGTGGATGGGGATGTGAAAGTAAGCAACCTCCAGGTTCAAAGAAAACAAGAAATCCCCTTCTTCCAGCTGTCCTAGCAAGTGCTGAAGGGGGACCATCCGGAACTTCTGGTATCTGATGTACTTGTTCAAGCAGCAGGGGTCCAAGATGGGCCTCCAACCGCCAGTCCTCTTGACGAGGAAGTACCGAGTGCACACTTGAGCCCCAGAGCCTCTTTGGGACGCGTTCCATCGCGCCCTTCCGCAGCATGGCCCGAACCTCCAGCAGAAGCTGGGGGACGTGTTTTTCCTGTCTGGCCACGGGACACTTCCGAATTCCAGAGTGTGTCCATGGGCCAGAGTGCCCAGCACTCAACGGTCAGTGGAGATGGTCTTCCACACACTGATTAAGTTCACCTGCTGGCCTCCCATCGGGGCGTGCGGGTGTCGGCCAGATGTCCCGGCTAGTTCAGTCCTGCTTTGCCGTGGAGGTGCCACCTTGGGGACCTTGGTGACAACGGCAACCACCTCCAGGCTTGCTGCAGCCCCTGTAGGCCTCCTGGGTCAAAGAGCGGGACGGTTGGCAGTAGGATGATGCAAAGCCACAAAAGCCTTTGGGAGGAACCCTGGGACTTTCCTCCGGAGGCTCGAAAGGACGGCCGTCGCTGAAGCGTGCCCATCTGCCTTGATGGCCTGAAGAGACTCGTCCACAGTCTTGCCAAACAAGTTATCCCAGTCGAAGGGCATGTCCAACATCCTCGACTGAACATCCTGGCGGAAGTTAGTGGCATTCAACCAACCCCACCAACTAAGACAAATGCTGCTGCCCATCTGGCAGACCCCTGGGTCAGCGATGTCTGGCCACAGTGATGGCATGGTTCGATGCCACCTCACCTCCCTGCAGAATCTCCAGCACTTCCGCTCTCTTGTCCTCGGGGAGGAAGTCCAGGAGGGGAGCGATCTTGAACCTCAGCTCCCTGCCGTAACAAGCCACAATGGCGATGGCGTTGGCTGCCTTGGTCTTCACTGCCGACCAGATGACACGTCGTCCCATAGAGTCCAGCATCTTTCCCTCGCTGTCTGGGGGGGCAGAGGACGTCGACGAACCTTCGTAGCTGCCGCCGAGACCACCGAATCCGGTGAAGGTTGTGATCAAGATCTTGGGTGCAGAGTCCGGCACCCTGTACTTTTTTTTGTACGGGTCCCTCTTCGCCAGGGCCGAGGACAGGTTCATTAGGGACAGTCCCTCGTCCTAAATGTCGTCCAACAGCAGGATAGACAGCACAATCTTCCTCTTGGCTTCCCTGCACTGGTACATGAAGCACTCCTCCTCGGGAGCTAGTTGGAACAACTCAGAAGCCCTCGACATCATGGCATGAAACAAGCCTATCTCGTCGGGAGGCGAGGCTCTGGGTGGCGGGGAAGAGAGATCCACTCCGCCGTCGTCCAAACCCGTTGTCGCTGTATCCGGTTTCGTCCAGTCCCTCTGTGGAGGGGAGGGAGGAGATGGATGGTAAGGAGGGTGAATTCTTCTTGCACGGTGGGGGAGGAGGGGTTCTCCAACGGCCCAGGTGTCGCGGGGTCTCCCACCAACGACAGGGGCATCCTTGTCCGAATCTGAGCACAGTGTGCAAAGCCTGAAGGTTGTCCACCAAAATGTCCGGAGGCAGCAGAGGCTGGTCCTTCATGGTGTGGGGCACCATATCCTTGCAGAACGCACAGGCCTCCTCCACGTGTGTCATGTCGGTATGCAGGCAGTAGAGGCGAAAGGAATGCCCATCCAGGTAAACGTTACGTAGGCCGCATCCTGGGCAAATCCTGAACAGAGGCGTAGAGTCTATCTTCAGCCATGTCCACGCAGTGTAAACCTCCAAGAATCTTCTGGAATCCTCCAAAAAGTGAACGAGGAAAAATCTCCCTCGAGGGGCATAGAAAGTTCTGAAAAATGGGTCCCTGTTAGTCGGATGATGGATCGATGGAGCTAGAGGCTCGATTGACCAAATAAATTAGAGCAAATTAAGAAGAAAAAAAAAAAAAAAATAAATCACAAATGCAGTTAAAGCTCGAGAGCTATAGCACGAGGACTCCAAACACGTGCGGTAAAAAGCTGAAGCTGGCTGCCAGGGGAAGGGGCTTAGGTAGAGGGCAGTCATTGGCTGGGGGCAGTATGACCCAGAGACCAGTGATTGGTTGTTAGGAGAAAGACAGTTCAGAAACTAAACTGATTTTTTTTACCGAGGATTCCCAGCCTAACGAGCAATATTCATGAGCATGTGAATCCATGCCAGACCCCATGCTGGAGAAAAAAAAAAAAGCTTTCTCCATGCTCTAGAGCTTGAGAAGTCATGCCTAATTGTAAAGTGCAGGGGGATTTCGGGGGGCTTGTGCAGGAAGACACTAGCTCCTCCCCAACATAACTTGAACCAGCTCAGAGGTGAGACCAATACCCCCCTACTCAAATATCCCCCAACCCTTAATATCCATTTACTTCTGCACAAAGTAATTCTGTCAAAATAACCATGGAATGATTTACTTCGTTATGAATTATGGCATCTATACTTAGAGTAGGTTTGGACGTGGTAGTAACAAGAGCACTCAGTGGAGCAACAATGCTTTTAAAAGCAGTCTCGTCGTAAGCATTTGGTGGAGGAAACCAATTAAAGAATTTCTGTAAGGGTTGCCTAGATTTTAAGGGCATGTGGAATGGGCACTGTATTGGGAGTGCGCTGTTGTATTTGCCCCAAAGCATGAACTTGCTTAAACCATATGGACCACATGAACTCCCAGAAAAATCCCCAACAAACTCCAAACATACAAGTCTTGGAAAAAGTCCTTTATGTTAGGTAGAGCTCCAGATGTCACCTTGCAGCAACATCAAAGCACTTGTCGCTGCAAGCTAGCTAGTGAAGCCAAATGGAACAAGTTACTTATCTGTAACTGTTCTCCAGCATGGATTCACACGCTCATGAATATTCCCCGTCAGGCTGGGAACCCTCTAACAGAAAAAGAATGGATTCAGTTTTGTTTCTAAACTGTCTTTCTCCTATAAACCAATCACTGAACTCTGGGTCGTGGTGCAGAATTGCGCCTCCTTCACTGGCAAGTAGATCCACTGGCAGCTTGGCTGGTGGGGACGCCGACATGCTGAGAAGGTCCAGATACCAGATCTGCCTTGGCCACGCTGGTGCAACAAGGATCATCCTAGCCCGGTACCGTTTGAGTTGATGACGGACTCGACGAATGGGAATGCATAGAGACCAGCCTCAGGGAAATGAGAATGTGTGTCCCCCCCCCCCGCTTGGTATTCCTCGCCATCACAAACAGATCTGGGGACTGCCCCATTTAAGGAAAATGGTAGTCCAGCTCTTTGCTGAGAGTCAGCAACTGTTCTTTACTCCTGCCAGGTGAACCTGAATAAGGAACCTCCCCTGGCGACACCCCGGTGCCATAAGTCCTGTATCTCTTTGGAGAGCACTGGGGATGTGGTGCTCCCCTGCTTCCAGATATAAAACATTGTGGTGGTATTGTCTGCGAAGAACCTCACCACTTTGCCCCTGAGGGACGGCAGGAACTTGAGGGCACAAATCACTGCCTGTAACAGAATGTTGATGCAGCACTTTCTCCTCCGGCAGCCACAAGCCCCTGGCATGAAGATGTCCGGTGTTGGCTCCACATCCTTCCAGGGAAGCATCCACTGTGACAGTCCTGGAAGCTTCAGGACACCTGGGCCCAACAGGCGTCGAGGAACTCCTGCAGCAGGCGCTTCCGCAACCTGCAGAGCCGAATCAGGTATATGCACAACGATATCATGCTAAGTAGACTTTCTGGTCCTCGCTGTGGTGATCTTCAGTACACACAGCTGTTGCACTTTGCTCAAGATGGCCGATATCCTTTCCTCAGACGGCGACGCCAAGCCCAACACTTTAGCCTAGATCCCAGGAACAGCACGACCTGTGATGAGTGGAGTATGACTTTGCATAATTCAGAGAGAACCCCAGTTCTGTCAGCAGGCGGATGGTCCTTGCCGTCTGGTCAACAGCGATGTCCTTTGACATAGCCTGGATGAGCCAGTCTAGGTAGTGGTACAAGTGGATCCCTTGCAGTTGTAGATGGGCCGGGCCCAGCACCATGCACTTGGTGAAGACTATGGGTGCCGACTTCAGTCCGAAGGGAAGTGTCTTGAACTGAAAATGCTTCCCTTGGACAAAGCGCAGAAACTTGCAAATGTCCTTTGTGAATGGGGACATGGCAGTATGCGTCCTCCAGATCCCACGTCGACAGAAAGTCACCCTCCTCCAGATGGCCGAGCACATGCTGCAGCAGGACCACCCTGAACTTCTGGGACTATGTATTCGTTGAGCCGTCTGTCGAGAATGGGCCTCCAACCCCCAGTCTTCTTTCGTACGAGGAAGTACCTAGAGTATACCAGAGCCCCCGTAGTTGCTGTGGAACCAGTTCTATCACTCCTTTTCGTAACATAGCCCAAACCTTCAGCAGCAGCTGAGGCATGCCGTTTTCCTGTCAGGCCACCGGTGGTATTTGCATACACTTCTGATGAAACTCCAAGGTGTGTCTGCAGGTGAGAGATTCCAGCACCCATTTGTCAGTGGAGATGGTCTCACACACGCTGACCAAGTTCACCAGCCTACCTTACACCAGGGTGCACGGGTGACCCCCCCCCTCCCATCCCCCCAAATGTCCAGGCCACTTCAATCTTGCTTGGAGGTCGACATGCTGCCTTGCGGTCCCCGATGGAGTCTGCCCCCGAAGGCCTTGAGCGACCCCTGCTTCCTGGTTCGAGGAATGTGAGGGCTGGCGGTAAGAGGACGAGCCCCCGCCGAATCCCTTCAAAGACCAGAGACACCTCCCTCCTGGGGAACGAAAGGACTGTCGCCGCTGCTGTAGAGTGCCCAGGGCACGTGCCGTCTGTCAGTCTTAATGGCCTGGAGGGATTCATCCACATGAGATGAAACAAAAGAGTCAACAGCTACCCCTTGTCAACCGTGTGAAGGAAGGTAAGTTCAATAGAATGCAGGTAGCTAGTTTCTACAAATACTTAGCTATTTCAGGTCATAGATTGGTTAGGAGAGAGGTATTATGATACCTCAGTTTATTCATAAATTCAGACAAACATCTAAAATCTGTAGGTTCACAAAAAGGACAGTGAATGAACTTTTAAAAAAAAAAAAACACATTTAGGCCCTATTGGGCGTACACAAAAGAGTTGCAAAAGGTTTCATACACTACAGTTGAGTGAGTAGGGGTTAGTAACAAAAATATATGGTGTAAATTCAAATACAACTTTTGAATTGGTATTTTGTTATAGTTGTTTGACAACAGGATGTCCAGAGAAAGATCCCTCAGCGGTATCTGGTGTAGGAGCGTGAGGTCCATGGTCCTCGTTGTCTTGGGGCCCCTTGCCTCCATAGATCGTAACCCTATAGTCCCCACCGTGGGGTGCCTCCCTGATGTTCCCCTCATAGTCACTGCCCTCCTAGACAGTGTGGACAGAGAATATCACAGCCAAAGAAATGTCCATTCCCTGGAGGCCTCCCCCCACCCCCTGCCGCAATCTCCCCCCTCCCCCCCCCCGTGACCTCCCCAACTCCCATTTCTTCAAGTGCTGAGGGGGTCGGTCTCGGGCTGATGCCCGGCATCCTCTTCTCCAGGGTCTTGTCAACTGCTTGCTCAAAGCCTCCCTGGCCGTCGTCTGGGTACCCTGGACAGGGTCTGCCCTACGGTCTTAGCACTGCCACCAGCTCGATGGAGGACCATTTCGCCAGGTGCACCCGGGCCTACACAGAAAGGCTATATCCCTTGTCTGGCGTGGCTTTCACCTTCACGGCCGCGTCAGCCACCTTGTCCTGCTTGGCCTCCTTCGGGGCCCTGTCGGATCCCTAGTCAACCTTGGCCTTCTTTGTGGGTAGGTCTGACAGCACCCTGCTTGGCCTTCTCCAGATTCTCTCTCAGCTTCGCCAGGGTAGCTGACTTCCGCTTGGACAAGAGCCAGAATGATGACTGGAGATCGATGCAGATGGGGAGGACTATCACGCCCCAATAGTCGCGGGACCCGCGGCAGCAGCGACCCAGATAGAAGCAGACTCTGCTTGGCCCCACAGGTGGGGTGTCCTCAAAGAAGCCCACTCAGGTTTGCTGGATCCGGGAGAGGAAAAAAAAAATAATGGGTCCCAGTTAGTCGGATGGATAATCGATGGAGCACACGGGCTCGATTGACCGAATAATAGAGTTCAACGATCAAAAAGCAAAAAACGCAGCTTAAAGAGCAAAACACGGGGACTCCCAACACTTGCACGTGCAGTAAATATCTGAAGATGGCTGCCAGAGGAGGGCAGTCATTGGCTAGGGGCAGTATGACCCAGAGCTCAGTGATTGGTTTATAGGAAAAAGTTTAGTACCAAAACTGAACCAGTTTTTTCTGTTACAGAGGATTCCCAGCCTTACAGGAAATATTCATGAGCATGTGAATCCATGCCAGAGAACTGCTGCACCACTTTCTATACACATGCTGGCCCAGAAGATTGAGGAGTGTCAGTAGTCTGTGGAAATGCAAGTGATGGGTGGGTATGCAAAGAACATCATGGTTCCAAATAAAGATCTCCTATACCAACAACATGTGCCACTATATAGCCCAGTCCATTTAGCAACACACATGAAAATCTGAACTTTTCAATGAATAGTAAATTTAGCACACACACACAGTGCTCCAGATAAGATTTTGAGGTGGGAGTATTTTACTCCTGGTTTTTAAACTTTGAGTGTAAATGGGATTAAGAGTAAAAATGACACTTCTCCTTTGCAAGAGAGTAAAATGTATGTGACATCCAGCAGACGCATGCACAAACTGTATGGAAATCATTAAAGTACGTCAGCTTTCTGCATTGCGACAGAATACACCTTTCATTATTTCTCCAAGGTCTGGCCATTTGATCTCTCCTGTATATATTTAAATGTTTAACAAAAACCTAGCCAATTACATAGTAAAGCAAACATGAAATGAATTGTGTGTTGTCTGTTTGATAGGAGAATTGTCATTTGATGTTTAATGAGTCATTTTCTGGAGCTAGTACAGTGCAGAGGCAATTACTCCATGCTAAATTCTACATCTAATCTAATGGTCAAATGGTTATTTATATAGCGCTTTTGGCCAAGCGCTGTATATTTATCACAATTATCACCAAACCAAAGACGGTACTCCTTTATCGACCTCGAAAGGCTGAAAGACAGAGTTGGACTTGCCGGGACTCGAGCCCGCAACCTACAGATAACGCACAGATTGCAGCAATGAGTGCTCAACCGGCTGAGCTATCTTATTGGATAGCATCCTTCAGAGGTCGGTTAACAGAGTATCGACTGAGGTAGAATAATCAGAGTACCTAGATGTTGGACGAACCATTTATGAAGCACTACATAAAGTTAAATACCTATCTGATTATCACAGGGACACGTTTTACTGAGTTTCAATTACAAATGTAACTTTCATGTGTTTGTTTTTGAACAGCGCTTGCACTTCCTGGAGAGTTCGGTTTTGGATGTTTTTAATTGTAGTTTTGAAGATTTGAGAGGCTAGAACACCTGTGATTGGTGTAATGACACTCACCCTTGAGCAAAGACTCTGCTGCCACTGACCATTTATAGTAATGTACCCCATTGACTGCACGGTTGAATGGATGCAATCTAGACTGTGCATATTCATCATTTTACACACTTATTAGAATGTAAATTGAATCAGTCTAAAAATTATCTGCCTCTGCATGATTATGCACAGCACCAGAACTCAAAAAAATAAAATTGTGCAATACTGGTTTGCTTTCACTGCAAAAAAAGCATAATGTTACAAAATATTAATTCTTAATTGCAACTTAGTTTTCCATCTTATTAATTATACAATCCTAAAATTCTACGAAATTATGCTCAGTGCTTCTAAAGCTGAATGGAAAGAAACCATTCATTTTATCAGTGTGCAGTTTCTTTTTCTGAAAGGCTTCAGAGAAATACATTCTGTTTCAGAGGTGGCTTGCAATTACATCCATGTAGATAAAAATCAAAAGACGACTCCTAGTTTCTATCAAGTAACCTGACCTTTGCACTGCCCTCTGCTCTAAACCTGTGTGTAAATGTATCCAGGAAAATAAAGCCGTCATATTTGCAAGATTTCATGCGTAAAAAAGGCCTGGGACCCACCTTATCTGGAGGCCTGCATGCACATCAAGGTCAGGTGGAATAACCAAGAGCACTTTCTACAAACTGCCTCTGAAATCAGCAGACTCATCTAAAATTGGATACAGTTCTAGATGGCAGCAGTGACTATGCAGCACACTTCCGGAGGATCAGAGATTGCCACAAAGCAGCTACGATGTCCAGGAGGGGCAGAAGGGGTTCAGCACATTAAGACCACAAGTTAGAAAGGTACCACTTTTATTAGAAAGATTTTCAAAAATGAAAATAAAAGTATTTCAAAGGAAGAACAAATATGCCTGCATCATTTGCCCAGACATACAATCTCAGCCAATGAAAAGCCCTGCCCACCCCAAGAACCCCCCCAAATGTATTTCCTTTCAGAAACCAATTTCCTAACAAGAAAAAGAACAGACAAAAATACATATAATAATTAGACAAAACACCTGGGTTCAATTAGCAGCAATGACCGGACATGGACGCTGGGCACTAAAGTAGTACCGCGCGTTGGCCCACATTTACCATCATTGGGGGGCCTAGGAAGGGGGTGTGGGGATTGGCTAAAATAAAAGGGGTGAAGGGATACAGTCTATGAACAGTTTAGGCCTGAAAGGACTGTAAGCCCCCTGGCTTTATACACTGGGGTAAGATAAAGGGCCGCTGGATTTTTAAAGAGTTACCCCACAACCATCAGGGAAAATACTGGAACACTGCCTGAACCAGGCTTGCCTATAAATGGCTTTCTTTCCTTGTACTTAAAAGCTGGAGATATTCCATGGTTAGAACAAGTGCATAGAAGAGGGATGAAGGGAGGCTCTTTCCACCCCTCCAGTCACATGTCATGGCCATCTCATGGGACAGCACACACACCACCTTTTCATGGACTGCGACCACCATACTAGCCTACTAAAAACCATCTGCATACTTTATTGAACCAATTTCCCGGCTTGCATTATTTCATCCAACAAAATATTGGACTACTGGCACACAGGCAAATGGAGGCCAATCAGCCATCCTCAAAGCACATGTCCGGCTTTGGTGAGAGGCCTTCCAAAATGATGTGCAGGAATGTGGGGCCCCGGGAAGGCACAGGCGAGCCTCCTTGTCCGTCTGCTTCAAGGGCAGTTCTAAAAACTGAATATGCAAATAAACACATAAAGGCAACACATTACAAGACCCGCCAGAGGTGTTGAGGGAGTTGGGGTGGGGGAAGGGGGTGCTATAGGGCAACCACAGCAGAGGATCCTCTAACCCTCCCTGCATTAAGAGCACACACAGTTCACTCCACTTAGCACCGTGGTAAACAATGCTGGAAGGGACTTATATTTTATATAAACCGTATACACACAAACATAAAATATAAATCCTGGGGCGGACTCCTCCCTACATCGATGCCACGTTCTCCTTGCGCTTCACTTCTGCATACCGCAGCATGGGGACCACTTTGCTTCATCCTCGGAGATTGTTCAACTCACTAAAAGCAAAGGAATAGGATATCTGTATTTAAAGAGTAGCCCTTCATTCCCACCAACAAGCTTCTGCAGACACCTTCAGCCATGCCCTCACACAGGCTAGCACATCAACTTTGGAGTAAGCAATTCCATCACCATAGCTACCCTTAATGCTTTCATTCCTACAGACCTACATTTCTGATCTCGAAATCAAGCAGGATATGCCTTGCCTAGTCTACCACAAGCTGAATGATTTACAGGGTGCATTAAGGGCCTCCACCATCCATGCAGTAAAACCCACAAATAGAAGGGACAAACATCACTCCCCACACAGCCAGTGCAGGTTTCCACAATCAGAACAATTTAGAGAATTCACTGATCCAGACAGTCAAGAGGACTGGAGACAACAGTGCCCTTTGCATGGGATGTATTGAAGGGTGACCCCCCCCCCCACTGCATACAAACACTGCCCATTGCAAATCTCAGCCTGTGGCATGAAGTACTTCAGCACAAGGCTATGTGTGGATTTAGACCGAACCAGGCACCTGTATGGTCGTTGTGGGGGGAAGGGACACCTGGTTCTTTTGGATCCTAACAAATATGTTTGGAGAAGCAATAGTATGCCCTTTCTAGAACCCAGTGGAGGCAGGAAGAGTCATATTGCACCCATATAGGGGGGGGTGGGGTGGCACGGGATTGGACCTTTCCAGATACCTGTATCTGACGATCAGCCAAATCAGGCAGTTTCAGGGTCATCTACCATTCTGAAAGGACAATACAGAAATAGACACTGAGGCAGGCACGTACAGAGTTAAACTATTCTTGAAAACTATCAAAGTTGTTGACACATGTAATCAAGGGTTGGGCCTACCTTGGATTCAACCCACCTGTGTTTGTAGGACAATGCATTACTTACCGAAAAAGCATTTCTGATGATTGTATCTGCTTAGATTCACATGCTGTGCATAGTCCGACATCCAGTGGTCACTACGGAGTATTGCATTTTGTTTTTCTTAGTCGAAAAGGGGACGTCGACAAGGCGTGTCTAACACTATCCCTATAGTGATGTGCAGTGTACCCACAATCCCTCACGCGTCAAGGTCCCTCTGTATTTTTTCTGCCCTGAGTGAGCCTATTAGACAGGAGAGTACAGAAAAGAGATATAGAAGAAAGTCTATGTTCCTTCCATCCGAGCGGGGAGGAAGGGTGGGCGCATGTAAATCTAAGCAGATACAACCATCAGAAATGCTTTTACGGTAAGTAATGCATCGTCTTCTGATGTTTGTTAATCTGCTTAGAATTACATGCTGTGCATAGACTAGCGAGCAGTACCCGGAGTTGGAGGTGGGTTGTGAGAAGGAACAGTAGAGAAAAGATGCCTTAATACTGCTTGTCCCACCTGGGAATAAGATCTAGAGTGGGCATCTAGACAGTGTTTTGTAAAGGTGTGAACAGAACTCCAGGTTGCCACATTGCAAATGGACTCAAGAGGGACATGTCAGCTATGGAAGCCCCGGTGCCTCGAGTGGAGTGTGCTCTTGTCTTGAAGGGTAGTTCTCTCTTAGCAAGAGAGAAACAGAGTGATGCATTGCACAATCCATCTAGAAATAGTGGATTTCGAAACTGCAGCTCCTTCTCTTCCTGCTGCCACTGAGACAAAGAACTGATTAGTCTTTCTCAATGGTCTAGTTCTTTCCATATAAAACATCACTGCTCTGTGAACATCCAGTTTATGCAGGCTCTTCTCACCTAAGTTTGAAGGATTTTGAAAGAACTTTGGTAATTCTATTGACTGGTTGACATGGGATTTAGAGATACATTTTGGTGCAAACCAAGGATGTGTGCGTAGAACCACCTTATCCTTGTGAACTGTTATAAAGGGGTCTAGTACAGAGACCGCTTGTAGTTCACTTACTCTCCTAATGGAGGTGATAGCTATTAGAAAAGCAGTCTTAAGAGTGAGGTCTTTAAGTGTTGCTTTGTGCATGGGTTCAAAGGGTGACCCCATGAGCCTGGTTAGTACCACATTTAGGTCCCATCCGGGAGCTGGGTTTGCTATCGGAGGGTGTATTCTCTTTACTCCCTCCATGAAGGCTTTGATAACTGGGACTTTCCACCACGACACTTTAAGCTGGGAAGTGGTGTATGCAAAAAGTGCCGCTAGGTGGACTTTAATGGAATTGAACACTAGACCTGAGTCCAGTAAATGGGTCAGGTACAGGACAATGTGCGTGGGGGAGCAGTCAACTGGGTCGATGCTTCTTACTCTACACCAGATGACAAATCTTTTCCATTTGCAAGAATAACAGTGACGAGTGTTAGGTTTTCTAGCCTCCCTGAGGATGTCCATGCATCTCTGCGGGAGTTGTAAATGTCCAAATTCTATGATCTCAGGAGCCAGGCTGCTAAGTTCATGGTCTGAGGGCATGGATGCAGTGTCCTGCCCTTGTCCTGTGACAGCATATTGTACGGGCAGTTAAGTTTCACTGGAGGAGATAAGAGATTTCGCCATCAAGTGAGCGAACCATGGCGGTCGGGCCCACAATTATCATGGTAACGTGTTTCTGGTGCATCTTGTGCACTATCTTGAGAAGGGGAGTCGGGGGGGAAAAGCGTAAACAAATTTCCCTGACCATGGAATCGATAGACCGTTCCCCTTGGATTGGCTCTGGGGGTACCTGGAGGCGTAATCTTGGCATTGCGAGTTCTCCAGAGTTGCGAACAGATCTATTTCTGGGAATCCCCATTGTGTGAAGACGTCGAAGACGATATCTTCGTGTAACCGCCATTCGTACTCTGAGGGCAGAGGGAAGTCTGAGTTCGTCTGCTAGCAGATTGAGTTCCCCTGGTACATGTTGTGACAGTAGGAAAATGTGTTTGAGAGCCCACTTCCAGATGTTCTGGGACAGCTTGGACAGTCCTGGAGAGCGAGTGCCCCCCTGCTTGTTGAGGTAGTACATGGCTGTGGTGCTGTCCGTGAGGACCATCACTGTCTTCCCTTGCAGGTGTGCCTGGAAGGCTTTCAGTGCCTTGAACACAGCTAGTAGCTGCAGTAAGTTTATGTGCTTGGATGCTAAGCTCGGAGTCCACACTCCGTGAGCAGTCTGATGGGATAGGTGAGCCCCCCATCCTGTGAGGGATGCGCCTGTGGTTAGAGTGGCTTCCACTGCGGGGGTGGCGAATGGTTTCCCTATTACCAGGTTTTCCTTCGACCACCACCGTAGCGAGAGAACCAAGGCCTGCGAGACCACCACTAGATCGTCCCATTGTCCGCTGGCCTGACACCACTGGCTGTTGAGCCACTCTTGCATTGGGCGCAGGCGCGCGTGAGGTACCAAATAAATACATTACGCCATCATTCCTAATAAGTGCTTGGCTTTGCGTACCGTCACCTCTCGACCGGCTACCTATTGAGGTATTTGAAACAGCATGCTTTGGACACTCTGAGGGGGGAAAGACGAGGCCGTCCTTTGTTCGAATTAGAGCCCCAAGGAATTGTTTGATCTGGCTGGGGTCTAAGCTGGACTTCTCGTTGATGGAGAAGCCGAGTTGAAACAAAAGGTCTACAGTCTTTTGGGTATTTGAGAAGCATGTTTTGTAAGCATCTCCTGTGATGAGCCAATCATCGAGGTAAGGGTATACTGGGATGGGCCGCTGCCACTGCCAGTACCTTCATGAATACTCTCGGCGCTGATGCTATGCCCAAGGGTAGCACTCTGAACTGGTAGTGTTTGCCCTCTATCATGAGCCCGAGGTATTTCCTGTGCGCTGGCAACGTTAAAATATGAAAGTATGCATCTTTCATGTCCAGTGTTGTCATGTAATCTCCCTGTGAAAGCAGGGGGATTACCTCCTCTAGAGTCACCATACGAAACTTTTGAGGTTTGACAAATTTATTCGCTGGGTGCAAATCTAGTACAGGGCGCATGGTTAAGTCCTTTTTGGGTACAAGGAAGTACACTGAATAAATACCTTCCGTTACCTGGGATAGAGGCACAACCTCTATAGCTCCTTTTTCTAGTAGTTGGTCCACTTCTTGAAGAAGGATGGCGAGGTGTTCTGGCGACATGCGTCGTCCCCTTGGGGGTCTGTATGTAGGGGAACTGTTGAATTCTATACAGTAGCCGCGGGCTATGGTTGATAGTACTCAGCGGTCTGATGTTATACCCTCCCATGCTGGAAGAAAGGATGTTAACCGGCCCCCGACCGGCGAAGCATGGAAGGGGACCCGAATTGGAGTAATTTGGTATTGGTGGCTTGGGAACCTCTAGGGGTGGGACCCCAACCTCTTCCCTTGCCACGACGTTGTCCTCTTGGGTTATATTGTCCACTGGTGCCGTGGTTAGAGGACCAGTTACCTGCAGAGTATTGTTGCTGCTGGCGTTGGCCTCGAAAAGAACGTTTGTTGCCATAACCACGTTTGTTGGGAGGCCTTGAAATTTGGTCTAGTGTCTCGATTGTGTCGAAATTCCTTGTTTACGGTCTCTAGTGCCTCATCCACCGCCTTACCAAAGAGGTTTGCATCTTCTATAAATTTAATAAGAGATGCTTGCGTTTCAGGTTTAAAGGCTGAATTACGTAGCCATACATGGCGTTTGAGTAGGATTCCTTGGACTAGGGAACGCCCAGCCGTCTCTGCAGCATCCAGAGTATTTTTAATGATGCTTTGGTTGACTAAGGTCCCTTCAGTCACCGTGGCTAGAAGGCGAGTATGTAGGGGTTCCGGTACCTCCTCAATGTCCTTCCGTAGTTTGCTCCATTGTGCATCTGCGTAACTTGCCAGCAAAGGAGTTGTTGGCAATTCTTGTGGAAAAGGCAGCTGAGGCTGTAATCCTCTTTCCTAGGGCATACAATTTTTTACCCTCTTTATCTGGTGGTGCCTCGCTAGTTGACAGCGGGACCCCTGCTCTTCCTGGTATTTGTCACCACTAAGGAGTCTGGTACAGAGTGGCCACTGATGTATAACTGGTCCGATGGAGGAGGACTACATTTTTCTATCCTCGGGTTGACCACTCTGATCAACGCGGGAGTGGATAGGGAAGGAATAATTTGTCTCTTTACTGAGGCGAGGAGGGGAATGGTTTGGCTGACAGGGGGTTTCTCCTTAATGATCTTTTCTACAAAGTTGTCAGGAGAAGTTTCCCCGGTCTTGATCTCGAAATACGCTGCTGCCTTGCGTAGGAGTGCATTAAAGCTAGGTTGATCATCTATAGGTGATGTATTCCTAATGGGCGAGTCTTTGGGTGGGGACAGGTTTATGGCTTCAGGGTCTGAAAACGCTGATGGGGACTGCCAGGGCTGTGAAGCGCCTTCTTCTGGGTCTTCTCCGAAGCCCCCATCACCCATATCCGGGTTGTCTTCAAAACCTTCCTCCTCTAGGTTTTGTTCCCCTTCATTGCCTAAGAATTAGTCATCCTCCTGAAAGTGGGGGTCCTCTCCAGTGAGGTCAAATCTACATCCTCTGGGGGGGGGGGGGGGGGGGGGGAGGGAGAATAAATCAAACGCCTGGGGTACTTGGCCCTGGGATCCTCCCGAGGTCCCTCTCTTGAGAGGTTCCGAGTCTCCATAAACCTCTCCTTTTTGTCCATACAGAACTGGAGTCTCTAGGATTTCTTGAGGTACCCCAGAGCGGTCAGGGGGAGAAAAGGGCGGGCCTTCCGTTAGAAAACGCTTCGACCTATCCCATAATGTCGAAGAGAGGTTCCCCTCGCCTTCTGAAAAGCCTTCTGGTAGGCTAGGAGTCCCTCTCAACTGAGCGGGCAGTTCCCGCCTTCCTTCTGACCTTTTCGGCGTCTCCCGGGCCTTATGAGCGGTAACAGACATCTTTCGCCGTCCGTCTCTGGCTATCGGTGGAAATAATCCACGCCAGGCTCTCGACAACTAAACTGTCTGTCGAGGGTACCTCCAGCGCAGGCGTTCCAGGCGTCGCTTGCTCTACGCCGACGGGCGCTCTCTGCCGGTGCGCGTCTGTCGGTTTAGTGATAGCGCCCTTATCTGGGGGTAGCCCAGTCGCTAGTCGCGTTTACGAGGGGGGGCTAGGCTGCCGGTAGGACCTGCGTCTCCGTTGGCGCTAATGCTCTCATCGTTTAAGAACGAGGAAGAGCCGTGGGTTGTGTGTTTATGGGAGTGTTTTCTGTGTGCGTCCTTGTCGCTGGGGTGTTCATCCCCATAAGCAGGGCGTGAGCCGAGCTTGTCGGGGCCGGGGACAGACGAGGAGCGTGAACGCTCCTTAGAGAGGTCTACGACTTCTGAAACAGACGTCGGGTTGTCACATTCCTAGTCACTTGCGGCAGCGGGTGATGAAATCAGACCTAGACATGGCGTAGGCTGCCCACCTCTTGACCCTACGGTCTTTTAAAGTCTTCGGGAGCCGACAGGCCGCACAGCTGTCTTCTTTGTGTTCGAGGGGCAAGCAACAGTTACACCGTTTATGCTAGTCTTTCCAGGTAAATTTGCCTTTGCAATGCGGGCAAAACCTAAAGGGTGTCCTCTCCATAGCCGAGGAACAGATTGCATGTGACAACAACCCCGAGGGGAAGGGAAAGGCATTCTCAAAGAGAAACAATAAATGCCCACGACCCCACTCCCTACTGTATTTGGCCGTCGAGGCCAGGCCATGTGTTCGGCTAACGCGGAACAACCTCCCCTGCACGTCACTATAGGTCTAGTGTTAAGACACGCCTTGTCGATGTCCCCTTTTCGACTACGAAAAACAAAGTTCAATACTCCGCAGTGACCACTGATGTCGGACTATGCAAAGCATGTGATTCTAAGCAGATTAACAAACATCAGAAATGTATTTTTTGGACATTTGTATGGCGCCTATACACAGGTATCCAGGCGCCACGGGACAAGATTGGGGAGGCATGGGAAAACACATGAATGAACAAAAAGGTTATATTGGCCTCGTGACAATACTACCATGTAAGTGCATGACAAGGTTTTGTGTAAAGGGAGAAGGCAAGTGCTGATCAGGCCAAGGTGTCAAGTGACAGGGGAAAGGGGGCTGGGCGGGTGACGAAGACTGCAGTGGACAGGGAGGATCATAAGGCACAAGTTACTTACCTGTAACTATTGTTCTTCAGCATGGATTCACATGCTCATTAATATTACCAGTCAGGCCGTGAATCCTCGGTAAAAGAACAGTTTCGCTTTCACTTACAAACTATATTTCTCCTCTAAACTAATCACTGAACTCTGGCTCATACTGCCACCAACATGACTGCCCTCTACCTGAGCCGCCCCCCTGGCAGCCATCTTCAGATTTGATAAGCACGTAAAGTGGCAATATGACCAAAAAGAGCCGCGAGGGGCAGAAGGGAGCGTTATGTGAATCCATGTCAGACCCATGCTGGAGAACAAGAGTTACAGGTAAGTAACTTGTTCCATCTCCAGCATTGGGTCTGGCATGGATTCACATGCTCATGAATGAATACATAGGAGTACAATATTACACAACCACAAGAAGTGGCAAGGCTCAGCAGAAGCAATTACTCTTACCTCCGGTACAGGCTCTTCAAGCGAACAGGTTGTGCAGCACTGCCTGGCCAACCCTGGCCTCCTCCCTTGAATCCCTGTCGCTGCAGTAGAATTTTGAGAAGGTGCCCGTAGACATTCACTTAGCAGCCCTGCAGATGTCCAGCAGGGGCACACCAGAGGAAAGCCGCTGTTGCAACGATTGCTCTGGTGGCATTGCTCTGGTGGCATAGCCACTCGGATGGGCGGGAAGCAGTTGGTTTGCCAAACCGATCAGTGTGATACAGCTGGTGGGCCACCTTGAGATGGAAGCCTTGGACAAGGTCTTGCCATGGTTCACAGGAGCAAAGTACACGAATAATTGAGACGTCTTCCGGAATCCTTGTGCGTGCCACATAGAACTTTAGAGCATGAGCCACATCCAGAGAGTGCAAAGTCCTTTCCTCCGGCGGCAAAGTTTTTGGAAAGAACACAGTCAACACCAAAGGCTCATTGAGGTGAAATTCCGACAGAACCTTTGGCATGAAGGAGGGGGTGTGTCCGCAGCACCACCCTTGTGTCGTGAAAAGTCAGATGAGGCTGTTTGCCGGATAGGGCCTGGATCTCATCTACCTTCCTGGCAGAGGTGAATGCCACGAGAAAAGCAGTCTTCCATGAGAGGAACCCGAGAGGGGCTTGATGCTTAGGCTCGAAAGCACCCAAATGATCATCGTCCATACAACATTGAGTTCCCACGCCGGGGCAGGAGTCTTCACCAGCAGGAATGATCAAAAGTGTCCTTTGAGGAATTCCTTGACGAGACGGTGGGATCAAAGAAGACCGTCCTGGAAACCTGGTGTAGCCGGAGATCTGTGACCCTCAGAGGATTGATCTTCTGCTTCTGGCACCACGTCATGAAACACTTCCACTTGTGTCCGTAGCACTTCAAAGTCGATGGCGCTCTGGCCCTGGCAAGGACCTCCCTGCAGTCAGCCGGCAACTCATACCCTCCAAACTAGACTGCGGGAGCCAAGCCTTCAGGTTCAGCGACCTGGGTCATGATGTAAGATTGCACCTCCTCCTCACAAGTGAGCAGATCCGAACACTGCAGCTTGACCGGGGGCAACGTCGACAGGCTGAGAAGATCCAGGTACCAAATCTGCCTCGGCCACGCTGAGGTGAGGTGAGGTGACTAGGATCATCCTGCCTTGGCACCGGTTGAGTTGATTGATGACTCGCAGCAGGAGAGGCAACGGAGGGAATGCGCACAGGAACAGGCCTTCCTACGGGAAGGAAACACGGCCCCCATGCGCCTCGGCTGGTGGAAACTGATGGCAAAGCCAATTGGAATTTATTGCCATAGTAAACAGATCAATCTGGGGTCTGCCCCATTTGAGGAAGAAGCTGCCCACTTGATCCTGTCGAAGCTCCCACTCGTTGCAGGAGCGCAGCTCCCTGCCGAGGGCTCGGCGATGGTGTTCTAGACTCGCACCAGGTGAAAAAGGGAAGCGGAACATCTCTTGGGCGATGGCCCAGTGCCACAAGTCCTGTGCCTCTGCAGAGCGCTGGATCTGGTGCCACCCTGCTTCCTGATGTTCAATATCATGGTGTTATTGTCCCTGAAGACCCTGACCACTTTGCCCTTTAGGGGCGGAAGGAAAGACTTTAGGGCCCAAAACACTGCCTCTTGCGTGAAGACTTCCGGTGTGAGCTCCCCATCCTTCCAGGGATGAGTCCATCGTGACCGTCTCCTGGTGAGGTGGGGTCTGGAAATCAACACATCCAGACAGAGGTGCGTGAACTCCCCCACCACTGTATCGCTCGACAGAAACTCTCGTCCAACAGGTGTCAAGGAACTCCTATAACGGACGCATCCATTGCCTCTACAGTTTTAAGGTGTATGCATGACGAGATCATGCAGAGCAGAGGATTGATGGACCTCACCCTCACGATCTTCAGGGTCAGTCATTGTACTTGCCCAAGATGGCCGCTATCTTTGCCTCCGTAGATGCCGGCATGACACCGTTGAGCCGGGATCCCAGAAACAATGCGTCCTGTGATGGAATCAAGCAGGACTTTGCAAAGCTCACTGAGAACTCCAGTTCTGTCAGCAGGCGCACGGTCTTCGCCGTGTGGTTGACAGCGATCTCCTTTGAGCTGACCCAGATGAACCAGTCGTCCAGATAAGGGTAGATGTGAATCCCTATGAAGTCGCAGCTGTGCCGCCAGGCACTTGAAGACCCTTGGTGCCTGCTTCAACCTCAAGGGAAGGACCTTGAATTGGTAATGCTTCCCTTGCACCACAAAACGCAGGAACTTGCGGTGTCCTTTAGGAATGGGGATGTGGCAATATGCCGCCGCCGCCTCCTCCTCCTCCTACTACTATTTGTTCAGTCGACAAAGGTCTAGAATGGGCCTCCAGCCCCCGGTCGTCTTTCTGGCGAGAAAGTACCTTGAGTACACTCGAGCCCCAGCGCCTCTTCGGGACGAGCTCCATCGCGCCTTAGCACGGCCCGCACTTCCAGCAACAACTGAGGAACGTGGTTTTCCTGCCGGGCCACTGGTGGTATTCGGAGACACTTCTGTTGACACTCCAGGGTGTGTACATGGGCGAGTATGTCCAGCACCAAACGGTTGGTGGAGATGGTCTTCCACACGCTGAGGAAGTTCACCAGCCGGCCTCCCACCGGGGTGCATGTGTGAGGGCCCGACTGCACGGCCGGTTCAATCCTGCTTTGACGTCGACTGACCACCTTGGGGACCCTGGCGACGACGTGGTCCTCCGAAGGTCTTGGAGCGGCCTCTTGGCAGTAAGAAGCGGAACCCCTGCCGAACCCCTTGGGGGATCCTTGGGGCTTGCCACCCGAGGTCCGAAAGGACAGCTTCCGTTGCTGAAGAGTGCCCAAAGCACGCACCGCCTCCACCTTTATGGCTTGGAGAAAATCATCCACCGCCTTCCTGAACAAATTGTCGTTGAAGGGCATGTCCAGCACCTTCGACTCAACATCTTGCCTAAAGTTTGAGGCCTTGAGCCAGCCATGAAGACGAAGGCAAACACTGTTACCCATCTGGCAGAACCCTGCGTTGGCAATGTCCATGGCCACCGTGATGGCGTGGTCCGGCGCCACCTCGCCTTCCTGTAGAATCTCTAACGCTTCCGACCTCTTGTCGGGAAGGAAGTCCAGGATGGGAGCGATCTTGGACCACAACTCCCAGTCGTAACGGGCCACGATGGCGAGGGCGGCCTTGATGGTATTCGCTGCAGAATAGATGACCCGTCGTCCCATGGCATCCAACTTCTTGCCCTCGCTGTCCGGTTTGGGGGGGTGGGGGGGGCGGCGGGTAGAGCGGCCGCCGAGTCCGAACCACCCAAGGACTTCTTCCTGGTGGCCGCAGCCACTACAGAATCCGGGGAAGGCTGGGCCCGTAAGCACTTGGGTGTGGAGTCCAGCACCCTGTACTTCGAGGCCGGAGCCGTGGAAGGGTTCTTCATGAGTGCCAAACCCTCATCCCAAAGGTCATCCAGGAGTGGGACCGAGCAGATGGTCTTCCTCTTCGCCTCTCTGCACTGGTATAAAAAGCCCTCCTCTGGAGCGAGCTGAAGCTCTGGAGATCGAGGGGAACGAGCCAATCACGTCTGATGGCAAAGATCTAGGCAGCAGTGACGGGATGTCCCCTAATCAGTTGTCCATGCCAGTCGTCGCTGTGTCCAGATCCATCTCATCACTCGGGGCAAAGGGTGTTGCACCTTCTTGGCCGGGGGTTCCCCCGTGGTGGTGTTGGCCACTGGCGCAATAGGCATCCTCATCTGGATCTCCGATACCAGCGTATGCAGTGCTGAAAGGATGTCCACTGAGGTCTCTAGGAGGTACCCGATGTGGGGGTGGCAGGTGAGGTGCAGGCGGCAGAGGCCACTGGGGCACCGGCTGGAAGCCCAGGCCATAGTCACCTTGCTGCTCTTCCTCCACTGTTCTCACCGTCGTCGTAGGGCCTGCCTCCTATGTTTCCCTCCTCCTGGATGGTTTGCAGACCGGTGAGCTACTCAGAGGAGATATCCGTACCCTGGAGGGCCATTCCCCCCCCCCCCCACCCCTTTGTTTCCAGCGGTGAAGGTTTCGGGCAACTTCTCTGGGGTCTTCTCTATGGGCCGGAACCCAGCCTCCCTCCTGGGAGAAATGGACACCTTGCCTTAGGGGTTGCATCCTGTGGGGCAGTCTTGGCGGCCTTCGCTAGAGACGCCGCCACCCCCTTGACGGAAGGCTGGGCCTTCGGTGGATGCACCTGGGCCTGCACGGTCCGGGCGGAGCCTCGCTCCCCTTGGACTGCTCCGTTATGACAGACTTGGGCCTCTCCTTGAGTTTGCCCGGATGTCAGACTTCCTCTTGGCCGAAGATCCTGAGCGTTGACTGCTGACGGAGGCTGGAGACTTGGAATGCGCCCTGGCCGCCAAGGTGCCCGTTGCCACAGCACTCCCGGTGGTAGTGGACTCACGGTGCTTCGCCTTCTGTTGGACGCCCACGGGAGGGGCAACCTCAAAGGACTTGGAAGCCCGCTCAGCCTTCTTGCAACCTGGAGAGGCATGCTGCTGGGACTCACCCAGAGCAGGAGGCCTTTTCCTGTAGCCACTCTGCCGATCCCTAATCGTGCGAGCGGCTATCTCCTGGCAAAACGTACAAGCCTCCTCTTTGTACGTCAGGTACAGGCTATCTGAAAGCTTGTCGTCCACAAAGACATTCCTCACACGGCAGCAGGAGCAAATCCTGAACAGGTGAGTTGAATCCTTTTCTCCGACATGGTCCACGCGGCGTAGGCCTGAGAATCTTCAGGAAGCCTCCACGAAGAAACTCAACGAAATCCGCCCGTTGATCGATGGAGCACATGGCACGATTGACTGAAAAAGAGTCAACTGTCAAAAAATGCAGTAGAAGCTCGAGAGCTAAACGCGAGGACTCCTAACACTTGAATGTGCGGTAAAAATCTGAAGATTGCTGCCAGAGGGGCTTGGGTAGAGGGCCATCATTGGCTGGGGGCAGTATAACCCAGAGACCAGCGATTGGTTGTTAGGAGAAAGGCAGTTCAGAAATGAAACTGATTTTTCTTTGAGGATTCCCAGCCCGACGGGGAATATTCATGAGCATGTGAATCCATGCCAGACCCATGCTGGAGAACAGTTACAGGTAAGTAACTTGCTCCTTCTCCAGCACGCAGTCTGGCATGGATTTAAATGCTCCTGAATAACTAATATGACATGCATTACTTACCGTAAAAGCATTTCTGATGGCTGTTTCTGCTTAGATTCCCCTGCTGTGCATAGTCCGACATCCAGTGGTAACCGCGGAGTATTGCAGCTAGTCTTTCGAGAATCGAAAGGAGACGTCGACATGGGCGTGCCTGTAACACTAACCCTACGTGTAGTGTACCCAAGATCCCTCACGCGTTGAGGTCCCTCTGATAGTATTTTTTTCTGCCAAGAGGGAGCCTTATGACTATCGTGAGTGAGTACAGAAAAGAGAAAGTAGTAAGACTTCTATGTTCCTTCCATCAGAGCGGGGATGAAGGGTGGGCATATGTGAATCTAAGCAGATACAATCATCAGAAATGCTATTACGGTGAGTAATGCATGTCTTCTGATGCTTGTCAATCTGCTTAGAATCACATGCTGTGCATAGACTAGCGAGCAGTACCTGGAGGTGGGTTGTGAGAAGGAAAAGATGAAATACTGCTTGTCCCACCTGAGAATCAGACCTAGAATGAGTGTCTAGGCAATCGTGTTTTGTAAAGGCGTGTACAGAACTCCAGGTTGCCGCTTTACAGACTCAAGGGGAACATTTGCAATGAATGCTATGGACGCCCCCGCGCCCCGAGTGGAATGTGCTCTAGGCTTCAAGGGAAGTTCTCTATTTGCAAAATAGTAGCGGAGTGTAATGCAATTGACAATCCATCTAGAAATGGTGTATTTGGAGACTGCATCTTTTCCTGTGGCCACCGACACGAAAAACGGATTAGTCTTCCTTAGTGGACAAGTTTTCCATATAGAACATGATCGCTCTGCATACATCCAGTATGTGCAGGGTTCTTTACTCCAGGCTTGAGGGATTCTGAAAGAAAGTTGGTAGCTCTATTGACTGGTTCACATGGAACTTGGAAATGAATTTAGGCGCAAATCTAGGGTGAGTGCGCAAAACCACCTTGTCTTTGTGAACTGTTACAAAAGGATCTAGAATAGTGCCTGCAGTTCACATACCATCCTAATGGAGATGATTGCTATTAAAAAGCAGTCTTGAGGGTTAGCTTCTAAAGACTTGCTTTGTGCATGGGCTCGAAGGGAGCTCCCATAAGCCTAGTTAACACCACCTAGGTCCCATCTGGGATCCGTTAGAAATGGGAGGGTGAATTCTTTTTACCCCTTCCATGAACGCTTTAATCACTGGTATCTTCCACCATGACACCTTCTGTTGTGATGTTGTATATGTTGAAAGTGCCGCTAGGTGCACCTTTGAGTTGAAGACTATGCCTGAATCAAGTAAGTGAGTTAGGTATAGGACAATGTGAGTGGGAGATCAGTTGCTTGGGTTGATGCTCTTTGAGTTACACCAGATGACAAACCGTTTCCATTTACTAGAACAGCAATATCTAGTGTTAGGTTTCCTGACCTCCCTGAGGAGGTCCATACATCTTTGAGGGAGCTGCAGGTGATCGAATTCTATGAGCTCAGGAGCCAGGCCGCAAGTTCACTGTCTACGGGCATGGGTGAAGGGTCTCCCCTTTGTCATGCATCAACATGTTGTACGAGCAAGGCGGTTTGACGGAGGAGATGGGGACATCTGCAACAGATGAGCGAACCAGGGTTGGTGGGCCCACATGAGGGCCACCAATATCATCGTGACTGGTTCCTGGTGCATCTTGTGCATGTTTTTCTTGAGAAGGGGGGCGGGGGGGGGGGGGGGCAGACAAATTTCCCCGACCATGTTATCCAGAGTCTGGTCCCCTTGGATCGGTTCTGGGGGTACCTGGAGGCGTAATCTTGGCGTTGGGCGTTTTACAGGGTCGCAAACAGATCGATCTCTGGAAAACCCCATTGTGCAAAAACGTTGGCAACGGTGTCTGTGTAATCGCCATTCGTACTCCCTGGGCAACAGAAAGTCTCTGCTGAGTACGTCTGTCAGAAGATGGAGTTCCCCTCATGTGATAACAGGAACATGCTGCGTTTGAGAGCCCACTTCCAAATGTTCTGAGACAGTTTGGACAGCCCTGGAGAAGGAGTGCATCCCCGTTTGTTAAGATAGTACATGGCCATGGTGCTGTCTGAGGATTAGAATAGTCTTTCCCTGTAGTTGTGTTTCAAACAATTTCAGTGCTTTGAACACTGCCATCATTGCCAGCAGGTTTATGTGGTTGGACGCTATGTCTGGCGACCAAACTCTGCGTTAGAGTGGCTTCCACTGCAGGGGTGGTGAAGGATTTCCCTTTCAAGAGGTTTTCCCTCGACCACCACTGCAGCGAGAGAATGAGGGCCGGCAAGACCGCTACTAAATCGTCCCACTGTCTGTTGGCCTGACACCACTGGTTGCTTAGCCACTTTTGCATTGGGCGCAGGCGCGCAAGGAACTAAGTAGATACATGATGCCATCATTCCGAGCAGACGCATAGCCTTGTGTACTGTTACCTCTTGACTGGCTACATAGTGAAGGATTTGAACCCTCTCGGAGGGGGAAGACAAGACCATCCTTTGTTTGAATTAGAGCCCCTAGGAATTGTTTGACTTGACTGGGGTCTAAGCTGGATTTTTTCTTGTTGATAGAGAAACCCAGGCTGAATAAAAGATTATCGTCTTTTGGGTATTTGACAGACATGTTTCGTAGGAGTCTCCTGTTATGAGCCAGTCGTCGAGGTAAGGATAAACTGGAATGGATTGCCTGTGCAGGGGTGCGGCCGCTACGGCTAGTACCTTCGTAAAGACCCTTGGTGCAGATGCTATGCCGAAGGGTAGTACCTTGAACTGATGTTGGTTTTCTACCATAAACCTGAGGTACTGTGTGCGCTGGCAATATCGAAATTTGGAAGTATGCATCTTTCATATCCAGATTTGCCATGTAATCCCTGTGTGCGCGCAGAGGAATTATTTCCTGCAGGGTGACCATGCAAAATTTTTGTGGTTTTAAAAAACTTGTTCGCTGGGCGCAGATCTAGAACAGGACGCATGGTTAGATCCTTTTTGGGATCAAGGAAGTACACTGAATAAATACCCTCCTTTACCTGTGATAGAGGTACGATCTCTATGGCTCCTTTTTGTTCCAGTATCTCGACTTCTTGAAGTAGTATGCGGAGATGGTCTGGTGTTCGTCTTCATTGACGTGGAGGTTTGCATTTTGGGGATTGGTTGAACGCTACACAGTAGCCGTGGGCTATAGATTTTAGCCCCCACTGGTCCGTGGTGATTCCCTCCCATGCTTTCAGGAATGAGGTCAGCTGGCCCCTGACCGGAGAGGCATGGGATGGGACCTGTATCTTAGAATCATTTGGAGCCTGAGGCTGGAGAACCTCTGGTGGTCGTATTCCTGCCTTTTCCCTTACCATGCCGCTGTCCCCTTTGGGGGCACGGGGTATTTTAAGTATTGGTTCCCTGCAGAGAGTTCCATTTGTTTCCTGAAGGGTATTGTTGACGAGTGGAGCGTTGGCCACAAAAAACCTGTTTCCAAATCCTCGCCTTGTGGAACGTCTCAGTAATTTGGTCCAAACTCTTTAGTGTTTCATGTTCTTTTTTCGCGGTCTCTAAGGCCTCATCGACCGCCTTTCCTCTACAGGTTTGTTTATAAGAGACGCTTGCGTTTCAGGTTTAAACCCTGAATTTCGAAGCCACGTGTGTCTGGAGGAGAATGCCCTGAGCGAGGGCTCGGCTGGCTGTCCCGGCAGAATCCAAAGTGTTTTTTAAAATACTTTGAACAACTTGCCTACCTTCAGAAACTGTGGTAAGTAGGCAGGTCCGTAGAGGTTCTGGAGCCTCTTGTAGGCCTTCTTGTATTAAAGCCCATTGCGCATCTGCGTAACTGGCCAATAGAGTGGCGTCATTGGCGATACGCGTGGAGTACGCTGAAGTATTTCATTTCTTTGTCAGGGGGAGCCTCGCCTGTTAAAGGAATCCCTGCTCTTTTCCTTGTGGTAGTGACTACCAATGAATCTGGGGTGGAATTACCCAATATATTGAGGGTCTGATGGGGAAGGGAGGAAGAGTTTTTCAATTCTTGGGTTTACCCCTCTCGTAAGAGCCGGTGTAAACAAAGATGAAGCAAGGCATTTTTTTTTTAAATCGAATGGAGTAGAGGGATGGATTGGCTGGTTGGCGGCTTCTCTGAGTATATCCTCAATGAAACCGGCTTCAGGTGCTGTCTCTTCAGTGGCAAAAGTAATCAGCTTCTTTACGCAACATTACATGTTAGTTGATCATCAATAGGAGAGGGATTTCTTGTAGGGGTGTTCTGCGGAGAATCCAAGGCCAGAATATCTGGGTCTGGGTCTTGTGGCTCTGGGGACTCCCATGGTTGAGGATCACCCACATCTGGGTCCTCTGCCCAGTCTTCAATAGGTTCATCTCCAATGGGCTCATGTTCCTCGTCATAGAAAGGATTCTCCTGTACCTTAACTGGTAGAATGTCTTCTTCAGTAAGGTCATAATTATATATGTCTTCTTCTAAAGAGGGGTCAAATGCTTGGGAATTTAGATCTAGGGTTAGCAGGGCTTTCCTCCCTTGGCCTTCTTGGTGTGAATTCTGCATGTGAAACAACCTTGTCCAGCCTTTCCATGCAGTCCTCAAACTGTTCCCTAGTCCAGACTGACGATCTAGAACGTCTAGGGGTGGAAAAGTGCGTCTCAGTCTTCCATCGACAGTGTCCCTAGCACTCTTCCATCGCTCTGTGCCTTAGCGTTGAAGAAAGTCCTTCCTTTCCCTCAGAGAAGTCCTCTGGCGGGATCAACGAAGGTGGGCTATCCCTGTGCCCTTCTCTCGACTTCTGAACGCTATCCTTCGATCTCGGCAGATCTTTGGGTCTTTCGGAGAGTCCCTAGCCTGCCTTTTATGGGAATTGGCGGCCACAATTCTTCCCAGACTGATCTCGACGTCCTCAACAGTCGGGAGGCGCGTAGGTACATCTGACGATTGAAAGGAAGTCTGTTTCGGCGGAATCAGGGCCTTGCCCCTATCGGCCACCTTTTCCGGAGTCCTTTGTTTGTCTACGCCGTACGCTTACCTGTGATGCGTGTCGACGGAACTATGCGTTTTGGTGGTAGCGCCCTTTGTCTTGGATTGCCCAGTCGCTAGGTGCGCATGCGGCTGCGGGGATGGCCACCGATCTCGATCGGCAGGTATGACCGGAATTACTGGTGCACCTGTTGGCGCCAAAGTCTTTTTCGGCAACGTCTAAGTAAGGCTAGGGGTTGTGTGCTTAGTGTCATGCACGGGTCTGTCTTTGTCACCGGGGTGTGACTTCCTCATAGCGGAGCTTACGCCGTGCTTATCGGGGCTGGGGACAGACTATGCGGAACGTGAGAGTTCCTTTGAAAGGTCAACAACCTCCGGTTCGGAGGCCTTATAGTCACTCTGTCACATTCGGTGGTAGCAGCAGTGGGAGAAGTCCCGGCCTTGGATATACCGTAGGCCGCCCACTGTTTTACTCTAAGCTCCTTCAAAATCTTGGGGGCGGAGGAGCTTACAAGCCGCACACCCTTCCTGCTACTCTTTCGGCCATACTTGAGTTACTCTACCTAGAGTGTTCATACCCGGATTAGGAAGTTATTGGACAGACCGACTTTACCCAGTCTATAAAAGGGCAATCCACACTATACCATGCACCACCCTTCCCCCAACTCCCAACACATCATGCATCCCACCACCACAGGTCTGGTTTAAGGAGGAAAGAAACTCCTCTTCGCAATTGGTTCTTGTACAAACACCTGCACCACTACTCCCAGTTAGCTGTTCAGATGCAGAGTCCACTACTGAGACCTCAGAAATGCATCCAGTGCTAAAGTAAAGGAGCCACACCCAGTCCTTCCATCAGCAGCCCAGCTTGTGCAGGGGATGGGTCCATTCTCATTGGTTAAGGGAAACCACCACGTATCAGCTATGCATACTTTGTGTTCAGTAACCGTGTGGCTGGAACCACTCACAATTCCCTTCAGCAGCACACATCCTGGAGAGGGCAGGGTTGCCAGCAACAATGGGTCTTCCACTACTCTCAGCTGAGCATATAAGCAGGCAGCATGTCCATCCAAACAATGGTTTTATGCATGCACACAGCAGCCCAGCATCCGCACAGGACATTTCCAACTCACCTCTTCGCATCTGTTTTATCCTCCTTCGCTCTCTCATCTTCCTTTATATCTGGGGGAGAAAGAAAATATCAGATGGAGAAGGAAGAGTTTTGCACTTTGCATTTCTCCAAAGCACTTGAGACCATCCCTGTGCTTTCACAGAAACAGATTCAATGTCCAATTGCTTCATCTAGTGAGACCGGACAAATCAATACCAACCTTACCCCAGTACCATCTTCAGCCAGACCTACACATGCATCTTTGCGCACATCCACCACTCTGGGATTTCAGTTTTACAGGGCACCATCCTGGTTGACAGGGTCCTGAATATTAAACAATAATAAAATAATAAGGAAGCAACTTCCTTGCCCCCCCCCCCCAAACCCTCTTCTGTTCAGTTTCACATGTGCAATCTTTGGACTAGGGTATCCTTTCCTTCCTTACCCAGTGCCCCCACCCCCCCCAAAGTCCTCCTTTCACTAGTTCCTCACTTTTTTGCATCAACACAATTTGCCACCTTTCCTGCTCCTCATCTTGGATTGTTCAGGTTTCTTCTCACCATTGACTGCATAATGCTAAAATGAATTGTCCCCATGATGAATCTGTATGGAACGCCTCTGCCAGGTGGGTCCTTTGGCATTTCACAGGCTACCAGTCTCCATTTACCCAGTGGCCTGCCTTCCAGGTTCCTCACACCTTAGCGCCCAAGTACTGGGACTTCACGCCTCCTCCCCAGATTACTAGCTTCTGCCACAGTGGGTTACCCTCTTCACCACCCTAATGTAAATTAGGTACTTACCTAGGAAACTTATTCTCTGACTTGGTAAGCATTATAGCAATTCACACGCTTTCCACACTGCTGTCATATAGTGGTTGTATAGAGAAGCCATTTTGTGTCCCTTCAGTTGGATACCCAGACCCTCTCGAGAACACCAGCCAAGCGGCAAATCAGACTAGCATGTTGACTTAGTGACTCCCTAGATGCCCACCTTCACCACATATAGAAGTCAGTGGGTCACATACAAAAAAAAGTCTACATCAGGCTGCAAAAGTAGTTTTCAAAGAGAAAATAAGTTACTTACCAACTGGTAACGTTCTTTCAAGTGGATGTTCCTCCAACTTATTCCTCATCTTTGACCTGTAATGCCCAGCTTCGGCAGAGGGAGCCCCACATCGCGAGTTGATGTCCCTCGAAGGCCTCAGTCGACAGTGACGTCAACGGATGTTATAAGTAGCGCACACACAGCTCCCGTTGGCCTCAGTTCCGTTTTTCCTCTCCTTGTGTGAGCAGAAATGTCCAACCACTGGCAGGACAGTAATCAACCTTGTTGGAACGAAAGCTATAATAAAATGGGAAATTATGCAGAGGGGTAGGTTGGGGGGGCGATGAGGAATACGTTGGGAGGTACATCCATTCGAAAGAACGTTACCAGTTGGTAAGTAACTTGTGCTTCAAATGGATTGTGTCCCCCAAAGTATTTATCTTTGACAGACTCCCAAAGCAGTATCCATATTTGGAGGAGGGTGAAGAATTTAGATATGCAATGAGTTTTAGCAAAGTACTGCCTTACCAAAAGCGAATCCGGAGCATGGGAAGTATCTAGAGAATGATGCTCAGTAAACGTGTCGATTAATTACCATGTTGCAGCATCGCAGATGCGTTTAATAGGGCCACCCATTTGCAGGGCTGTCGAAGAGGCCTTGCCCCTGGTGGAATGTGCATGTAAACCCTCAGGAGTGCCATTGCCTGCCAGTCAATAGTGAGGATGATCCACCTAAACAAGGTTGGCTTGGAAACCGTCTGGCCTAATTTGCATTCAGTATTCCCTGCAAAGAGCTGGTCGTCCACTCTCAACTTGATATCCTGGAAATATAAAAACATAAGGCTCTCCTAGGGTCCAACCGACGGGGCCTTTCCTTTTCCTTACTAGGACGCGGAGGAGGATAAAAGGCCAGCAGCACAATTTTCTGACTTCTACGTGCAGAGGTTAGCGCAACCAATAGCATGGTCTTACCCAGACATGTGTGCAAGGGTTCAAGTGACGCACGCACACAGGTTGAGGTCCCAAACCAGAAGAGCAGAAGGTGGGAACACATTTGTGAGCTCTTTTAGAAATTGAGTCACCAGTGGGATTTTGAAATGGGAGCATTTCTCGGATGAGTGCTTGAAGATGGAAAGCGCTGCCAGGTAATAATGGCAGCAACCTGAAGCCCTTTGTGTGCAAAGGAAAGCAGAAAGGATAGCACATCCGAGTCATACACTGATTCGGATCAACATTTTTCCCTGCACCTGTCGCAAAACGTATTCCAACAGCAGAGACTTTGTTGCTGGCCTTCTGGCCGAAAGTAAGGAACACGTTACTTACCTATAACTTGTGCTCTAGCATGTGTCTGGTATGGATTCACATGCTCATGAATAAAGAATACATAGCAGTACACACAGGCACAACCACGGGAGGTGGCAAGGCTCAATATTAAGCAACTCTTACCTCCTCACCAGGCTCACCTTCAAGCGAACAGGTTGCGCAGCACTGCTTGGGCGACTCTGCACTCCTCCATGGAATTCCGGTCGACGCAATAGAATCTCGTGAAGGTGTGCGTCGACCTCCACGTATCAGCCTTGCAGATGTCCAGCAGGGGCACACCAGACGGGACTGCCATAGTTGCAGCAATCGCTCTGGTTGAATGGGCTCTCGGACGGCCAGGCAACGGTCGGTTTGCCAACCGGTGACAATGAGTGATGCAGCCGGAGAGCCAGCTGGAAATGGAAGCCTTGGAGAGGGCCTTCCCTTGGTTCACAGGACCAAAGTTGACAAACCGCTGTGATGTCCACCGAAAACTGTGCGGTCCACGTTGAACTTCAGCGCTCTAGCCACATCCAGTAAGTGCAAAGTCCTCTCAGCTGGCGACAAAGGTGACGGGAAGAAAACAGTTAACACCAAGGGCTCGTTGAGATGGAAGTCTGATGGCACCTTGTGCATGAGATGGGGTGCGTCCGCAGCATGACCCTTGTTTTGTGGAATGTTAAGTATGGAGGCTTACAGGAGAGGGCCTGGATCTCTCCCACCCATCGTGCAGAGTTGACAGCCACAAGAAACGCTATCTTCCACGATAAGTACATCAGCGGTGCCGAATGCATAGGCTCGAACGGAGGACCCATGAGCCTAGTCAGCACCACATTGAGGTCCCAAGCCAGGGCCGGAGCCTTCACCGGCGGAAACAAACGGAAAAGTCCTTTTATGAACTCCTTGACCAGGCAGTGCATCCATAACGACAACCGTCCCGGAATCCTGGTGTAGCGGGAGATAGCCTTTCTCACACTGTAATGTAATTTATGCACGTACCAACTATGTAACACTAAGCTTAGAGTATTTCTTGTACCGCTGCGCCCGGCTGCTTAAGGGCTTGGTGCGCATTATCAAATAAATAAACAAGCCGCCAGATGAACCTTGATTGAGGCATGAGCCAATCCTGCCTTGGCCAGCGTCAGCAAGTACGGCAGCACCTGTGGAGATATAATCTGCAGAGGGTCCAGTTCCTGCGCACGGCACCAGACTGAACCTCTTATGCGTAGATGATGCCCTGGCCTTAGCGAGCACTTCCTTACAGTCTGCTGGGATATTTTATCCTCCAAACTCCGGCGCTGCAGGAGCCAGGCCTGCAGGTTCAGAGGCCCTGGGTCGTGGTGCAGAATTGCACCCTCTTCTCTGGCGAGAAGATCTGCGTCTGCCGGAAGCTTGATTGGAGGGGACGTTGACATGTCCAGAAGGTCCGGGTACCATATCTGCCTCGGCCACGCTGGTGCGACGAGGATCATCCTGCACCGGGACCGTTTGAGTTGATTGACTAGTCAAAGAAGCAGTCGAAGAACCAACAGCAATGGCAGGAACGCATAGAGGAACAGGCCGTCCCAGGGGGAGAAGAAAACATTTCACATGCTTCCCCGACTGGGGAAACCTGCTGGCAAACCTCTAACACGTGTTTCTGGCCATTGCAAATAGGTCAATCTAGGGAGTGCCCCATTGTCGAAACAGTAGGTCCACCTGATCCTGCCGAAGCTCCCACTTGTGGCAAGAGCACAGGTCCCCGAGTCAGCAACAGTGTTCTTCACTCCAGTTCCGTGAGCAGGCAGACGGTCCTCGCCGTGCGCTCGACGGCAAGTTCCCTTGACTTCGCTCGGATGAGTCAATCGTCCAGGTAGGGGTAGACGTGTACCCCCTGCAGGCGCAGCCAAGCCTCCAGGCACTTGGTGACGACCCTTGGCGCCAACTTCAAACCGACGGGAAGGGCCTTGAATTGATAGTGCTGCCCCTGGACCACGAAGCATAGAACCTTTCTATGGCCCTTGTGGATGGGGGTTGGGGGATGTGAAAATAAGCAATTATCTAGGTCCAGTGACAACAGGAAATCCCCTTCCTCCATTTGTCCCAGCACGTGCTGAAGGGTGACCATCCGAAACTTCTGGGACTTGATGCATTTGTTGAGGCAGCAGAGATCCAGGGTGGGCCGCTAACCGCCAGTCTTTTTCCTGACGAGGAAGTACAGCGAGTACACTCGGAACCCTGGAGCCTCTTCGGGACGAGTTCTATCGTGCCCTTTTTCAGCCTTGCTCGTACCTCTAGAAGTAGTTGTGGCTTGTGGTTTTCTTGCCTAGCCACTGGTGGAACACGGGCACACTTTCTTTGGAATTCCAGTGTGTGTCCATGGGCCAGGGCGTCCTGCACCCAACGGTCGGAGATGAATTTACACACGCCGATGAAGTTTGCCAGCCGGCCTCCCACCGGGGTGCTCGCGTGGGGGGCCCAATGTCACGGCCGGTTCAGCCCTTCTTAGTCGTGGACGTCCCCACCTTGGGGCCTTGGCGACAACGATTGTCACTGGCTTTGCTGCTGCCCCTGTAGGCTTCCTGGGCCGAGTAACGGGGTAGTTGACGGTACGAAGAGAAGTTGCCACCGAATCCTTTGGAGGAACCATGGAACTTGCCTCCGGAGGCCTGAAAGGCCGGCCGTTAGTGTGCCCAAGGCACGAGTCATCTCAATCTGCCTTGATGGCTTGCAGAGATACGTCCACCGTCTTGCAGAAAAAGTTGTCCCCGAAGGGCATGTCCAATACCCTTGTCTGGATGTCCTGACGGAAATTGGTGGCCTTAAGCCAGCCTCGCCGAAGACAAACGCCATTGCCCATCTGGCAGAAGCCGATGTCCATGGCCACCGTGATGGCATGGTCTGATGCCACCTCGCCTTCTTGCAGGATTTCAAAGGTCTCTGCCCTATTGTCTGGAAGTCCAGGAAAGAGGCGATCTTAAACCAAAGCTCCCCGTCATAGCGGGCCACGATGGCGAGAGCTTTGGCCACCTTAAAGGTTGTTGCTGAAGAGATGACCCAACGTCCCATGGCATCCAGCTTCTTTCCCTCGCCATCCGGTGGAGAAGTGGAAGTCTATGCCGCCAACCCTGCATATTTCTTCTTGGCAGCCGACGAGACCACCGAGTCCGGGGACAGCTGAGACCTGAGACAGTTGGTGCAGAGTCTGGCAACCCTGTATTTCTTCTCGTAACGGTCTCTTTGCAGAGGACGGGTTCTTCAGGGAGGGACAGTCCTTTGTCCCAAATGTCGCCCAACAGCAGGATCAAGGGCACAGTCTTCCTCTTGGCCTCTGCGCGGATAAACAAATCCCTCCTTTTCCTCAGGGTACAGTTGAAATAGCTTCAAGGCCCTAGGGATTATGGCATGGAACAAACCGATCTCGTCAGGTGGAGAAGCCCTGGGTAATGGCAACGGGAGGTCTGTTAGTCACCTTTACCCGTCTCGTCCCTCAGCGGAGGGGATGGAGGTGAAGGATGTTAGGGTGGAGGATGGTGGACTTCTTAGGCGGCGGGTCCCCTGATGGTCTAGGCGCCGCGGGATCGCCCGGAGGCATGGACATCCTTGTCCTGATCGGAGCATAGGGTGTGCAGAGCTTGCAGGATGTCTGCCGACATGTCAGTCGGTGGTGGCGGTTGTGACAGGAGCAGTGGTGTCCTCCGGTTCCTCAACTGCCCTGCCGCCCCTCGTCGGTTCCCTCGTCGCTTTCCACATCAGCCTCATCGAGGTCCTTCCCGTAGGACCTGGCCTCGACAAACTTGTCAAGCACTGTCTTCAGGCCAGAGAGCCCCTCGGAAGAGATACGCGAGTCTGGCTGGACTACCGTGCCCCCCCCGCCACCCCCTTCCTCTCAGCCAGGGGCAACGGCCTCGGGGAGATCAGCATCGTCTTCACAGGAGTCTTCTCAATGGGCAGGAAAGAGGATTCCCTCCGAGCAGGCAGGGAAACTCGTCTTGGGGGGTCATCTCCACTGGGACCACATCCGCGGCCTTCGCCAGGGATGCCACCACTCCCTCAATAGATTCCTTCGCCTGGTGACCTGGGCCTTCACGACCGTGGGTGCGTCTGAGGCCTTCACTGTGTAGGAAGGGTCAATGTCCCACTCCCCCATGGCTTTCTCTGTCGGAGTCAACCGGGCCTTCTCCAGAAGCTTACCTGGGTGGTCCGACTTCCTTCTCTTCGCTGAGCCGGAGGTTTGGCTCGTGGTTGACGGCGTCAGCGATGCTACGCCCGGCCGGCCTGCCCCGGAGCCCGTACTAACGGCGCTTTGCCTTATGTTGGGCCCCCGTCGGCGGAGCACCCTCAAAGGTCTTAGAAAACCGCTCAGATTTCCTCTTGGGAGAAGCATGCTGCCGGGGCTCACCTGCCGCCAGGGTCTTAGTGTGCAGCCACTTGTGACGGTCCTTCATGGTGCATGGCACCATGTCTTTGCAGAACACACAGGCCTCCTCTACGTGCGAACGGTCTGAATGTAGGCACTAAAGGCACAGGGAGTGCCAATCGTCCAGGAAGATGTTCCATAGTACGCATCCTGGGCAGATCCTGAACAGAGGAGTCGCGTCTCCTTTATCCTCAGCCATGTTCACGTGATGTAGGCCTCAAGAATCTTCTGGAATCCTTCAAGAAGGGAACTCAAACAAAACACCCTTGAGGGGCATAGAGGTTCCGAAAAACGCACCCTAGTTAGTCGGATGATGGCTCGATGGAGCTTGAGGCTCGATTGACCAAATATTTTTTTAGCACACTAAGAAAAATAGCAACAGTAAAAGCTCGAGAGCTATAGCACGAGGACTCCCAACACTTGAACGTGCGGTAAAAATCTGAAGATGGCTGCCAGAGAGGCTTAGGTAGAGGGCAGTATGACCCAGAGATCAGTGATTGGTTGTTATGAGAAAGACAGTTCAGAAACTAAACTGAAGGATTCCCAGCCTGACGACGGAGAATATTCATGAGCATGTGAATCCAGGCCAGACCTCATGCTGGAGAAAGGAAGAGATCCAAGAGAGGGCAGGTGGGCTTCCAAGTCAAAGGCTGCTGATATAGAGCAGCCGGAGGAGGGCTGATGTACCGGCGTGTTTGATCTCATCCAATCGATTCTTCACGTCTAAGGGCAGCTTCAGGGTCATAGCCTGAACTGAGCCCAACTGGCGCATATGCCTAGCACATTGTGCGTTTCCAGGAAACTCTGGATCTGTAAGTAGGCTGTGTGGTCCAGGTTTTTAAGGTGTAAGGGGACGGTTGTAATGGGACGGTGGTTATTAGGCATATTAGGGTTCAAGGAGTTTGATTTTAAAAATTTTTTTTTAGGAGTAGTAGGACCCAGATGTCTCTTAGACAGGAGAGTACGGAGCAGGAGGCAAAGGACAAGTTGATGAGGGAGGCGCTGAAAGGAGCCATCAGTTCTGCGCAATCCTTAACTGTTGCTGGGCAATGTCACCCTGGCAGGGGGAAGTTTAGGTCGTTGGTCATTTCAAGCTCAGACATGGGTTTGAAGTACAACAGCGGGGCATTGAGCATAGTAGTTATTGGCCCCGTCAAGGGCTCTTACTGTTAATCCTTTTCTGATCCTGGTCAATGTTATTAGTAGGGCCTTTTGAATGTTGGCACACCAGGCGCCATCCTGTATGCAGTTAGATGGATGTGAGAAAGGAGTTTCTTGCTCTCGCATGATGGGTACGAGCTCTGGAGCTGGATTTAGCATTCTCCATCCTTGTATTGTAGGCATTTATTTTCTCAAGTATTTGTGTTCTCCAAGGTAGGGTTGTTTCTCATTTGGCTTCTGCCTGCCATTTCTCGAGACACAGGGTTTTTAGTTCAGGCGAGAACCATGAATTGTGATGCAGCCAAGCTTTGTTTTTCCTTTGGGCGATAGGGCGACGGTGTCGGCGAGGAAGGTGTATCGGGAAACTATAGTACCCGGGTCATTGATTGGGAGGGGAGCCTGTGAGCCAATTCAACCATGGCAGGATACTGGCTTTGGTCATTTTATTTGTGTTCCTAGTGGCGGTGGGAGATAGGAAGGGGCCACTCCAGCAGGGCTGATGGCGCTCAAAAGTGTAAAAAGGCGTCTGTTCACGGGCACGGCCAATTGTCAGTGACTAAGGTGTTGCAGTTCAAGTTTGAAGTATGTTGAGGTGGCATTGGTTGAAACCTAGTAGCGCATCCAATCGTTGAACCCAATATTAAAGTCACCAGGGAGAAGGTTTTTAGACATGGGTTTATTGTCTGCAGGAAGGTGGAGGATATCCTGTTTGAAGGATAAGATAGGGCCAGGTGCCCAATACACCAGGTGGATAGCGTAGGGCCAGGTGGATAGTTCTATGTGTGCGAGATGTTGAGCTTCTTGGTTAGTAGTCCCCGGCCCAGTGGAGAAGGTAGCTGTATTAATTACTCCAGGATTTAGGGCGTCTAGCAAGGAGGAAGACTCGCGCCACCTCTGGCTGCTTCTCTATTCCTCGACTACGCCGTCATCCTTACCACTAGACTTTAGTGCTTAGGAGAACAGTACATGTAAGAAAACCTATGGTGCTGCCAAGACCATGCACCCTGGTTGCAGCTGGGTGGACCAAAAATACCAGTATGGCCGGCGTACCGCACTGAAATTCCAGGGCCTAAAAACTTGCACCGAATTATCCAGCTCAGGGTACAAAGCTGCAAAAAAAAAAAAAAAAAAAAAAAAAAAAAAAAAAAATGATGAGCTCCGAGGTAGCTGGGGGTTTGTGCCAAGGAAGAATTCTACAACACTGATGTGTGGACCCTTGCAACACCACCTTTTAAGTAGAGTGCAAAATATGTATACATATATGTATGGGTCACGCTAAGACAGTCCAATAGACCATGTGATTGGAATTTACTCTCTTGCACTAAATATAATACGCTTTGACTTATCGCCACACTTAACTTTTTTCAGTGTATTAGGTTATAGATGCCTGTATATACACATTACATTACCACTATGAACCAATTGGCTTAATTTAGCCATCCGGATTGTGGACACGACTTTCAGAAAGACAGACATTTCCCAATGTCGTTTGAACTACAAGTCCGCGTCATCACGTATCCTACGTGATGACGTGGTACGCGCAGCGTTCTGTTGCCAGGGGAAACATCCGTTGCCCCAGACACCACAACGCTGCGCGCGACTGCGTAAAGAAGAAACAGGTAAACTTGTGAATCATGCCCGTATAGACATACGTGGTCTCAGTGGAAACGAACGCATTACTAACTAAATCGTTCGTCTAGATAGAACAAGTAGGATGGAATATACAGCCCCGAGACTTGTTCGAGGGATCAAATCAACGGTATACCTCACCGGCAGCCGGAGGAGGTAAGAACACTAGTGCATTCTCAGATCTTTTCACACATGTTAGTATGTAAATGCATTTATGTTTTCATGCCAATAAGAGTAGCCTTTTTAGGCATTAGTCAAGCGCATCGTTGCTCATTTCATTCCAGAATCTCTAAGAATGCTTCCACAACAATGAGCAACCACTCAAACTGCTCCTCAGTTTAACATACTTTGGCTGATATATACGTGACACGACACAGAAGCTCTCTTTAAGAATATCTTACGGCTACCGCAGCGTGTGAATTTCTGATATAGATTACAGAGAAAAATACATAGCAATTGGGCAGGTATGTTTTATTGGCATGTCATTTCGCATTACTATAATGAACGTTGATATTATATAGATTTGATTGTTTTGTCTAAATTGACTGTATCTGGGGTGAGGTTAACCCCGAATTGTTAATGTCTCTTTTTTTTAGAAACTCGCCCCGAGGAAGGACCTTGTCCGAAATGCATCGGCAAGGGCTTCTGCCACAATAAATACAATAAAGAAAAATTGCAAAACAACAATGCATAAGTGATTTAATAGCAAGCATACAACGGGGGTCCTCACATGGAGGATTGACCAAAGTAGTATTATATACCTAAATTCAAATCTAAAACTAATACAAGTGAACTAGTGTTTACTACATAAACAGGCGTCTCCAAAGCTCAGTGGAAGTGCCACTGAGCTGTTTTCTCTAACACCTTGTTTTACAGCATTTCAATGGGTGTTCAGCAAGTGAGTCTATATCTTGAAAGATCCCAAACGAGCAGTAAAAGAGTGAAAGGCAATAAAGATATTAAAAGAAATCGGAAAATATTTGCCAACCCGGGTGATGCTGCAGGGATGGAAGCTGGCAGCAAAAGCCAAGGCACAGAATCTGCAAGGGAGTTAAGCATGAGTGGATAGGCACCTGCTGTGGTCCAAGAACACCATCTATGATCCGAGGGGAGTGTAAGCTGGATGGAGGAGTAATGAACACAATTTCATCATTGTGTCTCTGGAGGATGGCTCAGGGGCAACATGCTCGCCTTGGAAGCAAGACACCGAGCAACAGGTCAATCCCTGGGACCACGCCTAGAAACCTCCGAGTATTAAGCGAGTTCTAAATAACCCATTAAATATCAATGTTGCATACTCTGTCCCTACTCGCGCCCGATTTCCAACTTGTCCTTATTCAGCGCTGATGCAAACATTGTCCAGTTCTCACCCACCTCTTCCAATATTGTGCCTGGTTTCATCACATACTACTCACCTTTCTTTTCCTCCCCATCCTTGTCCTCGTCTGCCTTTACACGTTTCAATTTCTTGAAGTTGGCCATGTTTTTGCGCCCACCCTCGCCTTCGTCTTCGGAGTCTGAAAACTCTTCATCGCAGGCCATCCTCTTGTCTGCAGATCGGACTGAGGAGAGAAGTCACATGTAAGCAAGGAGTACAGCTCACTATTGATGGCATAGACTGTTGCATTACTTTTTGAACTGTAAGAGATGCAAACATGGGTTTGTCAACACGCCTCTCAAATGGCACACCCATGCACCAATAACAGTCAGCAGCTTAAAGAGAACAGAGTCAAGCTTCGGGCACGGAGGAGCAAGGGTTTGAAAACTTCTCTACATGACAAACATTACATACCTGTAATCTTATTGATGCTTCTATCTGCTTAGATAGACATGCTTTGCATAGGCCGACATCTAGTGGTTGGTGCTGAGTATTTACAGGATTCATTTTCAATTGTAGCAGGGTTTACAAACCTAACTTTCAAAGTTCAACCCTACTTTGTATGGTGCCTTGCTCACCAAGGTCTGCACGGTTTGTAAGTCGGGAAACAGTTATGAGGATTCCTGGGATGTGGAGAGGGGTCGAAAAGTTACATGAACAAGTTACTTATTTGTAACTTTTGTTCTCCAGCATGGATTCACATGCTTATGAATTTTCTGTCTGCCAGGAATCCTCAGTAAAACGAAAAACAATTTCACTTTCAAACTGTCTTTCTCCTATAAACCAATCACTGAGCACTGGGTCATACTGCCCCCAGCCAATGCCTGCCCTCTCACTAAACCCCTCTGGCAGCCATCTTCAGATTTGCTAAGCACGTAAAGTGGCAGTATGACCAAGAGCCACAGAGGGACAGGAGGAAGGGTTTGCATGTGAATCCAAGCCAGACCCATGCTGGAGAACAAAAGTTACAAGTAACTTGTAACATCTCCAGCATGGGGCATCTTCAAAAATGACACTTTCTGTTGTGATGTAGTGCAAGGCATACATTATTTTTCAAAAATTGATTAGCAGATTTTGCTAATTAAATCTTTGATTCGCAAACAGGCCCATTTGTTTAGACATTGTGTACTGACAGTGAAACTTGCATTTGATATGTAATGCAAACAAAGTAAATGTTATATGTTTCAAACATCTCTTGCAAATGCTACTCCCCCTTCATAAAAAATCTACTAGACTATGCGAGTGGGCGAAAAGCTTTTGCGAACCATAGAGGAGTGTCTGTAAAATGTAGGTTAGCTGCATGAATGGACACAAATACACAAGATAAAAAGGCTCTTAAAACAGTCTGGCCAGCTGTCTCCTGCAGGTGGTAATATAGAATACAATAAATCATAAAGCAAAGCGAGCTCTGGAGGCCAACTACAGTGTTTGGTATTACAGTAGATCTGTAGATGTACGGACTGGATGAACTATTGATCACTACTTTGCGTAAGCATCTAGTTAGCTTTGTGGATTTGTTATGTAAGAGGCTAGAAGGAGACTAAGAGTGGATTGTGTAGCAGGCAGAGAACTGGGCAAACTAGGTGGAATATTGCAGTTTGTGGTCATCTCACTTTCAGGGTAGCTGGTATAAAGCAACAGAAGGATTATATAGAATGTCACGGGTTAGCTCATGGGAGCACCAGACGCACGATGTATGCAACAAGGTTTGCCATCAAAAGCATTTGATCATGTATATTTTCAAAAGTGTTCACTCGTCAATATGATGCATCTTACCCAACAAAATGAAGTATAGTTGACACTATGCAATTTAGATACACTAACCTAAACCTTACTGGAGATGCAGTGTTTTACAGTAGCAATAGTGTAATTATGCATTATGTGACCACTTACATTTTGGGAATTGCCAGACAGGATATTGAAAGCTTAATAGTATCCTCTAAATTACTTCTAGTTTGCAATTATTTGAAAAAGAAAGCCATTCTTGCATAGCACTCCCACACATGCCTTTAACACAGGAGTGGACAAGATGATTACTGCTGCACTTTCTCTCCATTAGCACTTGAAGTGAACAGAGAAAAGAGAAGAGCACAGAGGACAAGAAAGGAATGCAGGGTGAGCTGTGCTTTGATTGAAGAGGGCAACTTAAATAGCTAACTTTGCTACACAAGTGCCCATTTGATTAGCAAACCTACAGGATAGCATAGCAAATTGCTATGCTACATGGCTTATTTTATGCCTTTTAGTGTAGGCTCAAAAGCGCAGCTAAGTGAACCTTGAGGGCGTCAAAGACGAGGCCCGAGTCAAGTAAGTTAGGTACAAAACAATGTGTGGGGGAGAACAGTTAAACGGGTTAATGCTCTTTGAGTTGCAGATGACAGTTTCCATTTACTGGAATAGCAGTATCTAGTGTGTTTTTGCCTCCCTGAGAATGTCAATACATCTGAGGGAGTTGTAGGTGCCCAAACTATGACCTCAAGAGCCAGGCTGCTAAGTTCAATGTCTGCGGGCATGGGTGGAGCGTCTGCCCTCTGTCTTGCGACATGTTGTAAGGGTAAGGCAGTTTCATTGGAGGAGATTGGGACATCTCCATCAGATGAGCGAACCAGGGTTGGTGGGGCCACCAATATTGTGACTGCTTCCTGATGTATGTTGGGCACTATCTTGGCGAAGGGGAAGTCTATGGGGGGTGTGGAAGCGTAGACAAATTTCCCCGACCATGTTATCCAGAGTCCGTTCCCCTTGGAACGGTTCTGGGGGTACCTGGAGGTGTAATCTTGGCATTGAGCGTTCTCCAGAGTTGCGAACAGATCGATCTCTGGGAAGCCCCATTCTGCGAAAACGTTGGAGACTGTCTGTAATCACAATTCGTACTCCATTGGTAGTGGAAAATCTCTGCAGAGTAAGTCTGCCAGAAGATTGAGTTCCCCTGGACCATGTTGCGTTTGAGAGCCCACCTCCAAATGTTCTGGGACAGTTTGGACAGCCCTGGAGAGAATGTCCCCTTGTTTGTTCAGATAGTACATGGCCGTGGTGCCGTCTGTCAGGATCAGGAACGTCTTCCCCTGCAGTTGGGTCTGGAAAGCTTTTAGTGCTTTGAACACTGACAACAGTTCCAATAGGTTTATGTTGGATGCTATGTCTGACGACCAAATTCTGTGCGCTGTCGAAGCAGGTGAGCTCCCCACCCTGTGAGAGACACGTCTGTAGTCAGAATGGCTTCCACTGCAGGGGTGGTGAAGGATTTCCCCTTCAAGAGGTTGTCCCTCAACCACCACTGCAGCGACAGAACGAGGGCCAGCGAGCCAACCACTAGATTGTCTCACTGTCCACTGGCCTGACACCACTGGCTGTTGAGCCACTCTTGCATCGGGCGCAAGCGAGGAACCAAGGTGATACATGAAGCCATCATTCCTAGTAGTCGCATAGCCCTGCGTACCGTAACCTCTCGACTGGCTACGTACTGAGGGATTTAAAACAGGTTTTGAACCCTTTCGTTGGAGGGGAAGACGAGTCCGTCCTTTGTTTGAATTATAGCCCCATGGAACTGTTTGACCTGACTGGGATCTAGGCTGGATTTTTTCTCATTGACAGAATCCCAGACTGAAGAAAAGATCTATCCTCTTTTGGGTATTTGACAGACATGTTTCGTAAGAGTCCCCTGTTATGAGCCATTCGTCGAGGTAAGGATAGACTGCGATGGATTGCCTGCGCGGATGTGCTGCTGCCACCGCTAGTACCTTTGTAAATACCCTGGGTGCAGATGCTATGCCGAAAGGCAGTACTTTGAAATTATAATGCTTGTTTGTATCATAAATCTTAAGTATTTTCTGTGCGCTGGCAACAGAAATATGAAAGTATGCATCTTTCATGTCCAGTGTTGCCATGTAAGCCCCCCCCGTGCAAGCAGGGGAATTACTTCCTGCAGAGTGACCATGCAGAACTTGTGGCTTTAAATTTTTTTGCTGGGTGCAGATCTAAAACAGGGCGCATGGTTAGATACTTTTTGGGGTACAAGGAAGTACACTGAATAAATACCTCCTTTTACCTATGACAGAGGTACAATTTCTATGGCTCCTTTCTCTTGTAGTGTCTCGACTTCCTGAAGTATGCGAAGATGGTGTGGTGTCAGTCTTGCTCATGGAGGTTTGAATGTTGGGGACCGGTACCCATGGGCCACGGTCTTTAGCACCCACTTGTCTGTAGTTATCCCCTCCCATGCCTGAAGGAACGATGTTAGCCGGCCCCCAACCGGGGAGGCATGTGAGGGGACCCGAATCTTCGGGTCATTTTGACCCCGAGGCGCCTCTAGGGGTAGAGACCCAGCCTCTTCCTTTCCCACGACGCTGACCCCTTTGGGGATACAGGTTTTAACCGCTGGTTCCCTGGGGAGAGTTCCAATTGTTTCGCGAGGAGTATTGTTGATGGAAGCGTTTGCCACGAAAAAGCCGTTTGGACCCAGATCCTCATCTTGTAGAGGGTCTTTGTGTAATTTGGTCCAGTGTTTTCAAGGTGTCATGCTCTTTTTTGCGGTCTCGAGGGCATCATCGATCGCCTTCCCAAACAGGTTGAATTCTTCCACGGGTTTATTTATAAGTGACACTTGAGTCTCTGGCTTGAATCCAGAGTTCCGTAGCCACGCATGTCTCTTCAGGAGTGTGCCCTGAGCCACTCGGCAGAATCCAAAGTGTTATTAAGTATACTTTGGTTCACTTGTCTGCCCTCAATAAATGGTCAGGAGACGAGTTTGTAGAGGTTCAGGAACCTCTTGTAGGCCTTCTTGTAGTGTGGCCCATTGAGCGTCCGCGTAGCTGGCCAATAAAGTTGTGTTGGCAATACGTGTTGAAAACGCTGCTGCAGTCGTGACCCTCTTCCCAAGGGCATAAAGTCTTACCTTCCTTATCAGGGGTGCCTCGCCGGTTGACAGAGGGACTTCTGCCCTCTCTCTTGTAGTCACCACCAGGTAGTCTGGGGTGGCGCGACCTCTGATATACAGAGGGTCAGAGGGAGCATGACGAAAGAGTTGCTCTATTCTTGGATAACACCTCAAGAGAGCAAGTTTCTTAATTGAATTAAGGGGGGGGGAGAAGGGGATAGAATAGCCTGGCTGACCGGCAGCTACTCCGAGGATGTCCACCACGAAGTCAGCTTCAGGGACCGCTTCATCTGTGGCAATCTTAAAGTGTTCAGCTGCTTTACACAACATGACGTTAAATGTCAATCATCCACTGGCAAAGGTTGTCTAGTGGGGGTGGTCTGGGGGAATCCAAAGATCGGACATCCGGATCTTGTGGATCTGGAGACTGCCATGGTTGAGGGTCACCCATATCCGGGTTCTCCTCCCAGCCCTCTATGGGATTGTGCATGTTCTCAGAATTAGAGAATTGGTCCTCATCCAAAGTGTCTGCAGGAATGTCTTCAGTTAGGAGGTCAAATTTTGATTTGGGGTCCACAGGGCTCCCATCCCTTGGCCTTCTTGTGTGGGATGTTCTGAAGTGGAAACAAACCGGTCCAGCCTTTCCATGCAGTGATTTCTCTCTAGTCCAAACGGAACCTAGAATGGTCCAGAGGTCGAAAAGGGTCCTAAACACGCTCTTCTGTTGTAAAATGGCGAGATTTGTGTCTCAATGTCGAAGACAGCCCTTCTTCGCCCTCAGAGAACTCCTCCTACGGGACCGACAAGAGGTGGGACGTACTTGTGCCTTTCGTCTTATGGATGGATTCCGGTACTCTCCTTAGGCCATCATTGTACCTCTGCGGATTCTCAGAAACGGCAGTCAAGTGATGCTTTGAGGCCTACGGAAAATTCCGAGAATCGGCGGAAACAATCCTTGCTAAACGGTCGGCGCCGCCCTCCGCAGACGGTAGGCGCATAGCTTCAGCCTGCGATTGCGAGTGAGTCTTTTTCGGCAGAGCCGGGGCCTTGTCTTCAGAGGCAGCCTTTTTCGGCAGTGCCGTCTTCAGTGGAACCAGAACCCTATTGCCGTCGGACGCCTTTTTCTGATGAGTCTCGACAGAGCCGGGCATATTGGGGATAGTGTCCTTTGTTTTTGATGGCCCGGTCACTACGTGCATATGCGGCTGCGGGGAGGGCTGCCGATCCCGACTGTCGTGGGTGCCTCTGGAACCTCTGGTGTACCCATTGGCGCAGAGGTAGTCTTCGCCTTGGCCGAGGATTGACTTGGGGTTGTGTTGAAGTGCTGTGTACAGGTTCGTCTTTGTCGCCGGGGTGCGACTTCCACATAGCAGTGCCTAAGCCGTGCCTAGCGGAGACAGACTATGCAGAACGCGAGCATTCCGACGAAAGGTCAACAACCTCCGGTTCGGAAGTCTGATCACCACTCTCGCCGTCACATTCGGAGGCTGCGGCAGCAGGAGAAAACTCGGCCTTTGACATACCGTAGGCCGCCCACCGCTTGACTTTACACTCCTTTAATGTCCAAGGACGGAGGAGCTTACAAGCCACGCATCCTTCCTTGTGATCAAGGGGCAAGCACCGGTTACACCATCTGTGCTCATCTTTCCAAGGAAATTTGCGCTTACAAATGGGGCAAAACCTAAATGGAGTCCTCTTCATAGCTGAGGATGGGTAGAGGGACGAAGACCAAAAGGGAACGAGGAAGAGGAAGAAAAGGGAAAGGCATTCTCAGATAGTACAGAAATGTCCACGCCAACCCCACTCTCCCTACTGTGTAGGCCGGCGGAAGGCCCGGCCACGTGGTCGGCAGCACGAACTGGATCACCGGCTGTCAAAGTCCGGAAGATCTTCGGCGGAGATCTGGAACAGCCGTCAAAATAAGGGATGGACGGGGTGATCTGAATTTTTTTATATAACTATTCGACCGAAGGTCAAGGGGACAATAAGCAATGTCTTTGACGAGCTCCGCATTAGGCGACCAGTATGCTGGGTGGAAAAAAACAATCTGAGGGACCTCGACGCACGAGGGATCTTGGGTACACTACACTTCACGTAGGGAGTGTTACGTGCATGCCCATGTCGACGTCCCCTTTCGATTCTCGAAAGAGAAAATACTCTGCGGTTACCACTGGATGTCGGACCATATGCACAGCATGTGATTCTAAGCATATTAACAAACATCAGAAAAAGAATCCATAGCAGTACAACAGAGGTGGCAAGGCTCAACAGAAGCAATTACTCTTACCTCCGGAAGAGGCTCACCTAATAGCGAACAGGTTGTGTAGCACTGCTTGACCAACCATGGACTCTGGAATCCCTGTCACTGCAGTAGAACCTTGTGAAGGTGTGTGTGTGTGTGTGGCCCACCACATAGCCCTGCAGATGTCCAGCGGGGGCACACCAGACAGGAACGCTGTCGTTGCAGTGATCATTCTGGTGGAATGGCCTCTTACGGCCAGGCAGCAGTCGGTTTGCCAACCGGTGAATGTGTGGGATACAGCTGGAGATGGAAACTTTGGACAAGGCCTTCCCCATAATTCACAGGACCAAATTTCACCAATAGTCTTCTGGAACCTTAGTGCGTGCCACATAGAACTTCAGCGCACGAGCCACACAAGTTACTTGGCTACTTGTACTTAAGATTTCAATTGTACAGCTCACGTTACCCTCTTAAGGTAAGCCTGGTTGCTCGGTTACACTACCAGCTTGTGTAGTACAGGTCTATATTAAAAAGGTGGGTTACCCAATACCAAGGGATAAGTCTTGTAAAGTTGGACTGCATTCACTCTTACCAAACACGGGTGAGTAGCGGTGTGGGGCCGTGAGATTCAATGGGGCAGGACAAGGCAGAGTAGAGCCAGGGGGGTCTGGCCTGGCTCTTGTGGCCAAACGAGAGCCGAGTCAGCAACTCTTGGGGTCAACCACGAGCTGAGCCAGCAACTCTTGATACCAGCACTAAGGTCATAATGCCAGTAGATACTACGAACATATACATGCTAACATGCTCCATTCTATTCAGGAGATGGTAATCGTCCTTTTTTAATGTTTTGCTCACAGACACTCAGTCGTACATCAAGTCCCAGAATACAAAGGAAAAACCCAGGGCTGATCTAGCAACGCCTAGATGGAAAAGGGCAGGTTAGCATGTATGCAAATAAATGCTAATTTGTGTGTTTTAAGAGTTAAAATACTTGCAAGAGTATACACCAAGCACAAAAGGAAACCCTTTTTTCTGGTTCTAAAAAACGCACACATACAAAACTAGTTACATAAAAATATCTACACCATGGAAGTCATTGGGAGAAGGCCTCAGAGTGTAGCCTGAAGCCATATTACAGTTTGGAGGGACAGACACCTCAGTTAGGTGTTGGATAGTACAGAGGGCTTTTCCAATACATACTGTTAGGACAGTTTTTCTGAATTTCTACCCAACTTCATCAAAACCATTACACTGAGGCAGAACTAGACTCCACTGTTCGAATAAGGCCGTACCACCGAAGTACATGTAGCGTAGACAGAGCAGCCAGGCTCATTTTAGGAGAGAGAGAGGGCTGTAGAATCAGTACAAATGAAATTGTAGTACAAATGATCCAAAGAAACACTAAAACACTATGTATGTACAAATAAATGATGTATTTAAATACAGGTAGACCCAATTAAATCTAGGGGTAAATAAGTAATAATAAAATAATAATTTGGCACTTATATAGCGCTACGAACCCTCAGGTATCTGAGCGCTGCTGCTTACCCACGGTGTGTGGTGCTCATTTATCGACCTTGGCCCCGCCGGGATTCGAACCTGCGTTAGCAGGCTCTGCACGGATGTCAAAGCGAGTGCTCTACTCGCTGTGCCACTTCACCGGCTAAGTACCATCACACATATGTAATCACAATACTTGAAGTTACACTGACCAAAGTATAAACCTTATTTGAAATACTAACAGTAGTCAAAACCTTTTCATACACATTCAGTATAGGTCACCCTATTCTTGGGGAGGAAAAACCAATGGTTACTTTCACAATTACATTCAGTAATGCAAGGGCAGTAGACCCTACCAGTTGTACATTGACTAAGTACAAATCACATAATCAGTCAACTGGACAATATACTGTACCTGGAATAACTACTTTTGTGATAACAGTTTTACTAGGTGAGTAAAACCTAAGAATGTAATATACAATTACAGGTGCTTGGAGATCAGTGAAACACCGATTTAGATAAGCAGCAACTCTGGTAACTTATTTTTGGATGGCACACAGCTAACTGAAGGCAAGGAACAAGTTACTTACCTGTAACTGTTCTCCAGCATGGGTTCACATGCTCATGAATATTCCCAGCCAGGCTGGGAAACCTCAGTAAAGAAAAGTTTCAATTCTGAACTGTCTTTCTCCTAACAACCAATCACTCGTCTCTGGGTCATACTGCCCCCTGTCAATGACTGCCCTCTACCCAAGCCCATCCTCTGGCAGCCATCTTCAGATTTGGTAGCCCACAAAGTGGCAGTAGGCCCAAGAGAAGAGCCACAGAGGGGTAGGCGGGAGGGTTTGCATGTGAATTCATGTCAGACCCACGCTGGAGAACAGTTACAGGTAAGTAACTTGTTCCTTCTCCAGCATGGGGTCTAGCAATACATAGCAGTTCACACATGCACAACCACGGGAGGCTCAACATTAAGCATCTCTTACCTCCTCACCAGGCCCCCCCCCTTCTAGCAAACAGGTTGCGCTGCACTGCTTGGCCGACTCTGGACTCCTCCCTGGAATCCCGGTCGATGCAGTAGAATCTTGTGAAGGTGTGCGTCCTGCACGTAGCAGCCCTGCAGATGCACTCCAGACAGTAACACCGTAGTTGCAGCGATCGCTCTGGTCGAGTGAGCTCTCAGGCAGCCATGCAACGGTTGGTTTGCCAACCAGTGACAATGGTTGATGCAGCCAGAGAGCCACCTGGAAATGGAAGCCTTGGAGAGGGCCTTCCCTTGTTTCACATGGTCAAAGTTCAAACAGCTGTGACTTCTTCCGAAAACTGTTTGTGCGGTCCACGAAGAATTTCAGCGCTCTAGCCACATGCAGCGAGTGCAAAGTCCTCTCAGCCGGCGACTAAAATAAAACAGGTAACACCAAGGGCTCGTTGAGATTAAAGTCGGACGCCACCTTGGGCATGAACAACGGATACGTCCGTAGCACTACACTCGTCTCATGAAATGTTAAGTACAGAGGTTTACAAGAGAGGACCTGGATCTTTCCCACTCGTCGTGCGGGGGTGACGGCCACAAGGAACGCAGTCTTCCACGATAAGAATTTCAGTGGACCCGAATGCATAGGCTCGAACGGTGGACCCATGAGCCTAATCAGTACCACATTGAGCTGCCACACCGGGACCTTCACCAGCGGGAACAAAATGGACAAGTCCTTTGATTAACTTCTTGACCAGGAGGTGTGACCACAGATGATCTCCCCCCCCACCCCCCCGCAGTTCTGGTGTAGCGGGAGAAAGACGCCAGATGAATCTGGATGGAAGCATGCACCAGTTCTGCTTTTGACAGCAAATACGGCAGCACCCGAGCAGCCGTAATCCGTAGAGGGTATCTTCAGTGCACGGCACCAGACGGTGAACCTCTTCCACTTATGTCCATAGCATTTCAGTGTAGACGAAACCCTGGCCTTGGCAAGTAGCTCCTTGCAGTCCGCCGGGATATCGTATCCTCCAAACTCTAGCGCTGCAGGAGCCAGGCCTGCAAGTTCAGCGACCCTGGGTCGTGATGCAGAATCGCGCCTCCTGCTCTGCGAGAAGATCTGCAACCACAGGAAGCTTGACTGGAGGGGACACGGACAAGTCCTGGAGGTCTGGGTACCATATCTGTCTTGGCCACCACTGTGCGACGAGGATCATCCTGCACCGGGACCACCTGAGTTGATTGATGAGTCGCAGAAGCAAAGGCAACAGGGAGGGCGGGGGGGGAACGCATGGAGAAACAGGCCGTCCCAGGGGAATGAGACTGTGTCCCCCCCCCCCCCCCCAGGCTCTCCGGCTGGGGTAACCTGCTGGTGAACCTCCGGCACTTGGTGTTAATCGCCGTCCCATACAGATCAATTTGGTGATTGCCCCATCGACTGAACAGAAGATCCACTTGGTCCTGCCGAAGCTCCCACTCGTGGCATGAGCGCAGCTCCTTGCTGAGGTAATCGGCGATTATGTTCTTCACTCCTGCCAGATGAAACGGGACGAGGAACATCTATATGGGCAACGTCCCAGGGCCATAGGTCCTGCGCCTCTCTGGAGAGTGCTGGGGATCGGGTGCTTCCCCTCCCCCCGCTTCCAGATGTAGAACATCATGGTGGTGTGTTCCGTGAAGGCCCGCATCACCGCCCTTGATGGACAGAAGGAAAGACTGGAGGGCCCAAAAAACTGCCCATAGCTCCAGTACGTTGATATGCAACGACTTCTCCTCCGGTAGCCACAGGCCTCTTGCGTGGGACTTCCGGTGTGCGCGCGCCATCCCTCCAGGGAGGAGTCTGTCATGACAGTCTCCCGATGCAGTGGGGTCTGGAAGTCTGCGCCTGCTGACAGTGGTGCGGACACACCACCACTTTATCCCTCGACAGAAATATCTTGTCGAAGCTTCCCAATACCTGGATCCAATGGGCATCTAGGAACTCCTGCAGTGGCCGCATCTGCAGCCTGCACAGCCGAATGAGGTAGATGCATGACGACATCATGCCGAGAATGGAACTTTATGGACCTCACCCATGCAGTCTTCAGGGTCAACAACCTATTTGTACCTTGCCCAGGATGGCCGCTATCCTTTCCTCTTGAGACGCCTGGCATGACAGTGTTGAGTCGGGACCCCACAAACAGTGCATCTTGCAATGCAAGACTTTGCATAGTTAACTGAGAATACCAGCAGATGGACGTTTCCGCCATGTGTGCGACGGCAGTCTCCCTCGATTTCGCTCGGATGAGCCAGTCATCCAGGTAGGGGTAAACGTGGATTCCCTCGTAAATGCAGCTGCACCGCCACTGGCGCCTGGCACTTGGTGAAAACCCTTGGCGCCAACTTCAATCCGAAGGGAAGGGCCTTGAACTGATAGTGGTGCCCTTGGACCACGAAGCGCAGAAACTTGTGGTGTCCCTCATGAATAGGGATGTGAAAGTAGGCATCCTCCAAGTCCAGCAACGACAGGAAATCCCCATCTTTCAGCTGTCCCAGCACATGCTGAAGGGTGGCCATCCGAAACCTCTGGGATCCGATGCACTTGTTCAGACGGCGGAGGTCCAGGATGGGCCTCCAACCGCCTGTCTTCTTGATGAGGAAGTCAGCCCCAGAGCCTCTTTGGGACGAGCCCTATGGCGCCCTTCAACATGGCCCGACCCTCCAGCAAAAGCTGAGGGACATTTGTTTTCCTGCCTGGCCACGATTGTATGCGAGGACACTTTGTGGAATTCCAGAGTGTCTGTGGGCCAGAGCGTCCAGCACCCAACGGTCGGTGGAGATGGACTTCCACACGCTGACGAAGAAGTTCGCCAGCCGGCCTCCCACTGGGGTGCGCCGCCTTGGGGAACTTAACGGCGACCTCCTCCGGACTTGCTGCAGCGGCCCCTGTAGGCCTCCTGGGCCGAAGAGCGGGACGGTACAACGATGAGCTTCTGCCGAAGCCCTTGAAGGAACCTTGGGACTTTACTCTGGAGGTCTGAAAGGACGGCGCCGCTGTTGCAGGGAGCCCAAGGCGCACACAGTCTCTGTATCCAGCTTGATGGCCTGGAGGGACTCGTCCACAGTCTTTCCGAACCGAATTATCCCTGTCGAAGGGCATGTCCAAAATCCTCGACTGCACCTCCTGGCAAAAATGTGTGGCCTTCAACCATCCCCCGCCAACGAAGGCAAACACTGTTGCCCATTTGGCGTAATCTGTATCGGCAATGTCCGTGGCCACCGATAGCATGGTCCGATGCCACCTCATCTTCCTGCAGGATTTCCAAAGCCTCTTGTCCTCGGGAAGGAAGTCCAGGAGGGGAGCAATCTTAAACCAGAGCTCCCAGTCGTAGCGCACCGCCAGGGCGTTTTGCCGCCTTGATGGTCATTGCTGCCGTTGTGATGACTCGTCGCCCCATGGCGTCCAACTTTTTCCCCACGCTGTCCGGGGGAAGAGGTCGTTGACGCAGCCGAGCCAGAGGATTTCTTCCTCACTGCCACCGAGACTACTGAATCCGGGGAAGGCTGGGCAGAGTCCGACACCCTCTACTTTTCGTACCAGTCCCTCTTCGCCGGGGCCGATGACTGGTTCTTCATAAGGAGAAAGACCCTTGTCCCATCGACATCACGGTCTTCCTCTTTGCCTCACAGTGTTGGTACAGGCACTCCTCGGGGGGTCAGTTGAAACAGGTCTGAGGCCCGAGAGATCATGGCATGGTCTATCTGGTCAGGCAGGGAGGCTCTGAGTGGCGGAGAACCTGCCGTCATCCGTGCCTGTCGTCGCCATGTCCGGGTCCGTATCCTCCCTCGGTGGAGGTGGGGGGCGACGGGTGAAAAGGCGGTGGATGGTGCACCCTCCTCCCAGAGCCGCGGGATAATCAGTCGGCAGAAGGGGTATCCTCATCTGAATCTCCTAACACAAGGTGTGGAGCGCCTGGAGAATGTGCACCGAAATGTCTGCTGGGAGTTGAGGTGGTAGCCGAGGCAGGAGCAACGGTGGCAGCAGTGTAGGGTTCTCCAACTCCTCCACGGCCTGCTCCTCCTCGCCACTCTCGACGTCTCCTTCGTAGGCCTGAGCCTCGACGAATTGCTTTACTAAAACATCTCCAGAAGCTTAACCGCGTGGTCCAACTTCCTCTTTCACCGGAGCGTTGGCTCATGGCTGAAGGTGCCAGGGAGCCAGTTGCAACGGTGCTCTCGGACTCACGGTGCTTGGCCTTCTGTTGTGCCCCTGTCGCCCAGGTGCCTTCAAAGGTCTTAGAAGACCGCTCCAATTTCTTGTGGCTGGGGGAGGCATGCTGCCGGGACTCACCCATAGCAGGGGCCCTTGGCCTGCAGCCACTCCGTGAGACACCTGCGCAAATCCTTCATGGTGCGGGGGACCATCTCCTGGCAAAACGCAGTCAACCTCGACGTGCGATTGGTTGGAAGGCAGGCAGTAGAGGCACACTGAATGCTCGTCGTCCAAGTAGATGTTCCGCAGGCCACATCCTGGACAAATCCTGAACACAGGCGTTGAGTCTTCTTTCTCTGCCATGTCCACGCGGGGTAGGCCTTGAAGAAGCTTCTGGAATCTTTCAAGAAGAAACTAGACGGAAATTCGCCCTTGCGGGGCTCTGATGAATCCGAAAACGGGTCCCCGTTAGTCGGAAGATGGAGCTTGAAGCTCGATTATTTTTCCAGCCAGAGTAAAACTCCTAAGGAAAAATAAATAAATCGCAAAACGCAGTAAAAGCTCGAGAGCTATAGCACAAGGACTCCAACATTTGAATGTGCGGTCAAAATCTGAAGAAGGCTGGTAGAGGGCAGTCATTGGCTGGGGGGCAGTATGACCCAGAGACCAGCGATTGGTTGTTAGGAGAACGACAGTTCAGAAGTGAAACTGACTTTTCTTTACCAAGAATTCCCAGGCTGACGGCGGTGAATATGCATGAACATATTCATGAACATGTGAATCCATGCCAGACACCATGCTGTAGAATAATTGTACCTTTCTTTCAGCCGGCTACCCTTTCCTGAGTAAAACCCATCTCTGCCAGCTACTTCACTTTAAGAGGTTTGGCTTGTTTTGGTTAGGTGCTTTAGCCCCTCACTAGTGTTGTGGTCGTACAACCTGCAGCAGGTGGTTGTACAAAAACAGCCATAACAGTGTCCCTCCACCAGGGTAAGATACCATTCACAGCAGTGTACCCTCCATGCACCCCAAGTTTTAAACACTGCATCACAGTGCACCCAAGCCCACTCAGTATTCATAGCCAGGCCAAAAGCCAATATTTAGACAAAGACGCCAACTGAAACATACTTGAGATGCGCTTATCTGGGTCATCCTCATCTTCGTCAGCACTATCATCTGCCACAGCATCTTCTGGGATGGCCTGCATCTGAACACCAGGTGCATGTGGAAGCATTCGCAAGTTCTCAAAAAGACGCTGCCTGCAACCAGAAAGACATTGGTTACTTTCAATCATCCAGCGTAAACATTCTTATACATTAAGATTGCGATACCTGAAAGTCATGCCACAAAATTAACTACTATGACGGATGTACAAATACCATGGGATCCTAACAGCAGGCACAGATAACAGTGACTGGCTTCTCCCTCCAATGAAGGCCATCTATGGGGGACCTAGGCACCATTTCAACAGAAGCTAGAGACACATGACATGCATTACTTACCGTAATAGCATTACTAATGATTGGATCTGCTTAGATTCACATGCTGTGCATATGGTCCGACATCAAGTGGTAACCAGAGTATTGCATCTGGTCTTTCGAGAATCTAAAGGGGACGTGGGCGTGCCTGTAACACTATCGCGACATGTCTGCCGACCAAACTCAGCTTGCTGTCTGCTGGAACAGGTGGGCTCCCCACCCTGTAAGGGAGGCATCTGTAGTTGGAGTGGCTTCCACTGCGGGGGTCAGTGACGGATTTCCCTTTCAAGAGGCTTTCCCTCAACCACCACCACAGCAAGAGAACTAGGGCCGGCGAGACTACTAAATTGTCCCACTGTCCTGACACCACTGGTTGCTTAGCAACTCTTGCATTGGGCGCAGGCGCGCATGAGGAACCAAGTAGATACATGACGCCATCATTCCTAGCAGACGCATAGCCTTGCATACTCTGTTACCTCTCGACTGGCTACATAGTGAGGGATTTGAAACAACATGTTTTGAACCCTCTCGTTGGAGGGGAAGACGAGGCCGTCCTTTGTTCAAATTAGAGACCCTAGGAATTTTTTTGACTTGGTCTAAGCTAGATTTTTTTTCTCATTGATAGAGAAACCCAGGCTGAATAAAAGATCTATTGTCTTTTGGGTATTTGACAGACATGTTCGTAGGAGTCCCCTGTTAAGAGCCAGTTGTCGAGGTAAGGATAAACTGGAATGGATTGCCTGCACAGGGGTGCTGCCGCTACGGCTAGTACCTTCGTTAATAACCTTGGTGCAGATGTTAGTACCTTGCACTGATCATGTTTGTTTTCTATCAAACCTGAGGTACTTTCTGTGCGCTGGCAACATCGAAATATGAGTGTGAGCAGAGAAATTACTTCCTGCATGGTAACCATGTGAAATTTCTGTGGTTTTACAAACTTGTTAGCTGGGCGCAGATCTAGAACAGGACACATGTTAGATCCTTTTTGGGTACAAGGAAGTACACTGAATAAATACCCTCCTTTACCTGTGATGAAGGTACGATCTCTATGGCTCCTTTTTGTTCCAGTATCTCGACTTCTTGAAGAAGTATGCAAAGATGGTCTGGTGTTAGTCTCCGTTGTCATGGAGTCTGTATTTTGGTGATTGGTTGAACTCTACACAGTACTCGTGGGCTATGGTACTTAGCACCCACTGGTCCGTGGTTATTCCCTCCCATGCTTTCAGGAATGATGTCAGCCGGCCCCCGACCGGAGAGGCATGGGAGGGGACCCGAATCCGAGTCATTTGGAGCCTGAGGCAGGAGAACCTCTGGGGGTTGGGTTCCTGCCTCTTCCCATACCACGCCGCTGTCCCCTTTGGGGGTACAGGATATTGTAAGTATTGGTTCCCTGTGGAGAGTTCCAGTTTCCTGAAGGGTATTGTTGGTGAGTGGAGCGTTGGCCACGAAAAAACCTTCCGTTTTCAAATGCTCGCCTTGTGGAAGGTATCGAGTATTTGTTCCAAACTCTTTAGGGTTTCATGTTCTTTTCTGGGTCTCTAAGGCCTCATCGACTGCCTTTCCAAACAAGTTGGATTCCTCCACAGGTCTATTTATAAGAGACGCTTGCGTTTCAGGTTTAAACCCTGAATTTCGAAGCCACGCGTGTCTTTTGCCCTGAGCAGGGCTCGGCTGGCTGTCTCGGCAGAATCCCAAGTGTTTTTTAAAATACTTTGGTTAACTTTCCTACCTTCATAGAATGTGGTAAGTAGGCGGGTCCGTAGATGTTCTGGAGCCTCTTGTAGGCCCTCTTGTAAAGCCCATTGCGCATCGGCGCAACTGGCCAATAGAGTGGTGTCATTGGCGATACACGTATAGTGTGATGCCGCTGTGGTAACCCTCTCACCTAGGGCATAAAGCCTTTTCCCCTTCTTTGTCAGGGGGGAGCCTCGCCTGTTGATAAAGGGACCCCTGCTCTTTTCCTTGTGGTAGTGACTACCAAAGAATCTGGTGTAGAATTACCCAATATATAGAGGGTCTGATGGGAAAGGGTAGAAGAGTTTCAATTCTTGGGTTTACACCTCTCGTAAGAGCCGGTGTAATCGAATGGAGTAGAGGGATGGCTTGGCTGGTTGGCGGCTTCTCTTTGAGTATATCCTCAACAAAGTCGGCTTCAGGTGCTGCCTCTTCACTGCCAATTTTAAAGTGATCAGCTGCTTTATGTAACATTACATTAAATGTTAGTTGATCATCAATAGGAGAAGGATTTCTTGTAGGGGTGTTCTGAGGAGTCCAAGGCCAGAATATCTGGGGGTCTTGTGGCTCTGCGGACTGCCATGGTTGAGGGTCACTCACATCTGGGCCCTCCCCCCAGCCTTCCATAGGTTCATCTTCAATGGGCCCATCTTACTCCTCGTTATAGAAAGGATTCTCCTGTACCTGAACTGGTAGAATGTCTTCTTCAGCAAAGTCATAATTATATATGTCCTCTTCTACAGAGGGGTCAAAAAGCTTGGGAATTTAGATCTAGGGTTAGCAGGGCTTTCCTCCCTTGGCCTTCTCGGTTTAGGTTGTTCTGCTCCTGAAACAAACTTGTCCAGCCTTTCCATGCAGTCCTCAAACTTTTCTCTAGTCCAGAATGACGATCTAGAAAGGTCTAAGGGTGGAAAGGTGTTGTGTTCTGGTGAAAGTGTCCCTAGCAATCTTCCGTTGAAAAAGGTAGAGTTCTGTGCCTTAGCGTCGAAGAAAGTCCTTCCTCTCACTCAGAGAAGTCCTCTGGCGGGACGGATGAAGGTGGGGGATCCCTGTGCCCCTCCCTCGACTTCTGAACGCTATCCTTAGATCTCGGTGGATCTTTGGGTCTTCGGAGAGTCCCTAGCCTGCCGTTTATGGGAATCGGCGGCCACAATTCTGACCAACGTCCTAACCAGTCGGGAGGCTCGTAGGTACATCTGACGGTTGTAAGGGAGTTTGTTTCGGCAGAATCGGGGCCTTGCCCCCATCAGCAACCTTTTTCGGCAGTGGCGTAACTTTCAGCGGTGGTAAGGCCTTGTCTTGAATCCTTCGTCTCATCGCTGTACGCTTTCCTGTGATGCGTGTCGACGGAACAGTGTTTTGCGGGTAGCGCCCTTTGTCTTGGATTGCCCAGTCGCTAGGCGTGCATGCAGCTGCGGGTAGGGCTGCCGATCTTGATCAGCGGGTATCAGCGGTGCACCCATTGGCGCCAAAGTATTTTTCGCCGTAGTAAGGCTAGGGATTGTGTGCTTAGTGTCATGCACGTGTCTTTATCGCCGGGGTGAGAATTCCCCACAGCAGAGCTTACGGCGTGCTTATCGGGCCGGGGACAGACTATGCGGAATGCAAGCATTCCGTCAAAAGGTCAACAACCTCCGGTTCAGAGGCCGGATAGTCACTCTCGCCGTCGTCACATTTGGTGGTAGTGGGAGAAGTCCCGGCCTTGGACATACCCGTAGGCCGCCCACCGTTTCACTCTACGCTCCTTCAAAGTGTTGGGGCGGAGGAGCTTACAGGCCGCACACCCTTCCTCTTTATGATCGAGCGGCAAGCACCGGTTACACAGTCTGGGCTTACCCTTCCCATGGCAATTTGCTCTTACAAATAAAGCAAAATCTAAATGGAGTCCTCTCCATAGCTGAGCTTACACCGAGTGACTAAGACCAACTGGGAAAGAGGGAAGAAAGGGAAAGGCATTTTCAGTTTGAAAAGAAATGTCCACCCGACCCCACTCTCCTACTGTATAGGCCGGCGGAAGGCTCAGCCACGTGGTCAGCAACGCCGACAGGATCACCTTCCGTAGAATCTCTCAGGTCTTCGGCAGAAACTCGAACAGCGGTCGAGACAAGGGACGGAAGGGGTGATATTAAATATCTTTATAGAATAATTCGACCAAAGGTCGTTGGACAATAGCAATGTTCTTTACAAACTCCGCATAAGGGCGACCAGTTATCTGGGCAGAAAAAAATAATCTGAGGTACCTCGATGGGTGAGGGATCTTGGGTACACCACGTCATGTAGGGATAGTGTTACCGGCATGCCCATGTCGACGTCCCCCTTCAATTCTCGAAAGACAAGATGCAATACTCCGCGGTTACCACTGGATGTCTGACTATGCACACCATGCGATTCTAAGCAGATTGACAAACATCAGAAATATATATGCATGCTTAGATTCACATGCTGTGCATAGGCCAACATTTGATGGAAGCTGCAGAGTATTTGTTTGTTTTTCGAAACTCGAAAAGGGGCGAACTAGGGTGTGCCAGTAATACCATCCTAGTGTAACGTCCACTGTACCCATAATCCCTCACGCATGTAGGACCCTCAGATTGTATTTTTTCTGACATGAGGTAGCATGAGGAGTAGCGCGAGTACAGAGTATCCAAGATGATAAGATAGATCCATGCGCCTTCTCCTGAGGGGAGGAAGGGCGGGCGCATGTGAATCTAAGCAGATACAAGCATCAGAAATAAGATTACGGTGAGCAATGTATCGCTTCTGAGGCTTGTGGAATCTGCTTAGATCACATGCTGTGCATAGATTAGCAAGCAGTGTTAGGAGGTGGGATGTGAGACGGGTCATGAGTGAACAAATGTCTTAGAACCCCTTGTCCCACTTGAGTATCTGTCTTGGAATGAGTGTCAATGCAGTAGTGCGGAGTAAAGGTGTGAATAGAGCTTCATGTAGCTGCTTTGCAAATGGTGTCAAGGGGTACATTTGCAATGAAAGCCAGAGTGGCCCCAGTACCTCTTTAGAGTGGGCCCTTGGCGTGAAAGGCAGTGTTTTATCTGAAAGGGAGTAGCACAGTTGGATGCATCCGACTATCCATTTAGAGATGGCACCGTTGGAGACACGATCTCCTGCTCTGCCTAGAGCTATGGAGACGAACAGTTCATCTGTCTTTCTTAGCGTTCTGGTCTACGTAGTAGAGGACCGCTCTCCTCACATCTAGTGTGTGGAGTTTCACCTCAGCAGAGCTTTTGGGTTCTTGGAAGAAGGGCGGTAGCTCAATGGACTGGTTAACATGGAAATTTGAAATGAACTTAGGTGAAAACCTAGGGTGAGTGCGTAAAACCAGTTTATCCTTATGAACAGTAAAGAAAGAACCCTGCACTGACAGAGCTTGAATTTTACGGACCCTTCTTATGGATGTAATGGCTACTAAGAAGGCAGTTTTATAAGTTAGGTGTTTGAACCCATGCATAAAGCTAGTATCAAAAGGGAGGTTCCATGAGTTAAGCAAGCTCCACATTAAGGTCACAACCTGGTGGTGGGTTAGAAATTGGAGGGTGGAGTCGCTTTACCCCTTCCATAAAGGCTTTGACCACTGGCACTTTACACCATGACACCCGTTATGGGAGGTGGTGTAGGCCGACAGCGCCGCAAGGTGTACCTTGAATGAATTAAATACCAACCCTGCATACAGTAGGTGGAGCATATAGGTGACAATGTTGGAAGGAGTACAATCAATTGGGTTGATTTGTTTATTCTGGCACCAAATAACAAATATTTTCCACTTATCAAAGTAACAGTGCCTTGTGTTAGGTTTTCTTGACTCTTAAGATATCCATACATCTCTGGGGTAAATTGAGATGGCAGGAGCCATGCTGCCAAGTTCATCGAGTTGGGTTGAGGATGCAGTTTGTCCCTCGTGCTGGGAGAGTAGGTTGTACCAGCACGGGAGTCTGATGGGGTCGCACACCGCCAGTTTGCGTAGGTGTGGGAACCATGGTTGTCTCGCCCACATAGGAGCAATTAGGATGAGAGTCATTGATTCCCTGTGTTTCTTGTTGACCACCTTCATCAGAGGGGGTTGGTGGAAAAGAGTAGGCAAACATCCCTGACCAATTCATCCATAGAGCGTTCCCCTTGGAGTCTGGCTGGGGGAACCTGGATGCGAATTCTGGGCATGGTCTGTTTTCGCCTGTGGCAAATAGGTCTATAGTGGGGAAACCCCACTGAGAGAAGAGATCTTCAACGACTTTGGTTAGTCGCCACTTGTGTTCCTCTGGGAGGGGATCTCTGCTCGGAGTGTCTGCTAGTGAATTGAGATCCCCTGGAACATGTTGGGATGACAGGTAAATGTTCCGTCTGAGTGCCCATTTCCAGATTTTCTGGGCAAGCTTGGACATTGATGAACAAGTGCCCCCCTTGTTTGTTTAGGTAAAACATTGCCGTCGTGCTGTCTGTTAGGATCTGGACTGACAGGTTGGATAGGAGGTGTTTGAATGTTCGAAGCGCTCTGAAGACTGCCAGAAGTTCTAGCAGATTGATGTGGTTCTGAGCCACTGTATGAGACCACAGACCCTGAGCTGTGTGGTGAAGGTAGTGAGCTCCCCACCCTGCAAGGGAGGCGTCTGTTGTGACGACGGCTTGTATCTCTGGATTGTAAAAGGGTTTCCCCTTTGTAAGATTGTCTCTTGTCCACCAGTGAAGACTCTGTACTAATGTTGGCGAAACGACCACTAGATCGTCCCACTGACCACTTACTTGAGACCACTGTCGCCAACCATTCCTGCATGGGGAAACCAGGTAAATGCAAGATGCCATCATGCCTAGCAAACACATTGCTTTGCGTACCCTTATTTGGCGACCGGACTGAGAAGAATTAGCAGCAACAGATTTCGAATTCTTTCCTCTGATGGAAAGGCCAATCCCTCTTGGGTGTTTAGGACAGCTCCTAGGAACTGTTTTGAGTTGCTCGGCACCCGGCTTGATTTTTTCTAGTTGATTGAGAAGCCCAATTGGAAGAGGAGGTTGATTGTTCTTTGAATGTTTAATCTGCCAATTACAGGGGTTTCCCCTGTGAGGAGCCAGTCGTCCAGGTAAGGGTACACCGGGATTGCCTCCCTGCGTAGGTGCACCGCCAGTACCTTGGTGAATACCCTTGGAGCTGAGGCTATTCCGAAGGGCAGCACCTTGAACTGGTAGTGCTGGCTGTATCTTGAAACGCAAGAACCTTCTGTGCACTGGCAACATGAAAATATGCATCTTTCGTATACAATGTTGCCATGTAATCCTTTTTTAGTAGGGGGATTACCTCCTGGGGCATTGTCATGCAGAATTTTTGTGGCTTGACATACTTGTTTGCAGGGCGCAAGTCTAATACTGGGCGCATAGATTTTTTTTGGCACAAGGAAGTAGTTTGAATAAATACCCTGGTTTACCTGGTTGCCTGGGATGCGTTCTATTGCGTCCTTTGCAAGAAGAATGGCGATCTCCTCGAGGAGGATTCTTTGGTGCTCCAAGGAGTGTACTTTGTCTTGGAGGATGGTTGCAGGGGCGTTCTAGTAGCTCTATACAGTATCCTGCGGACACTGGACAGCACCCATCTGTCCGAAGCGATCCCATCCCATGCGTGGGTGAAGGTGGAAATGCGCCGCCCTACTGGGGATGCATGGTAAGTGACCTGGAGCGGAATGTCACTGTTTATTGGGTGGTTTACCACCTCTATCGGGGCTGCCTCTACCCCTAGTGCAGCCCCTGCGCGGTCCTCTGGTGAAACCCTGAGTAGCCTGGGACGGATTGCTGCCCCATGAGGTTCCTTGGTTCTGATGGAACCCCTCTGGGAGCTTTGGCCGCGAAAGTGACGAAAATTATTATTTCCCCTTTGACCCGAGGGCATTTTTGTCAGCTGGCCGAGGGATTTTAAGGTCTCGTATTCGTCCTTAGCCGAATTAAGTGCTTTCTCCACTGCTTTCCCAAATAGGACGTTCAGCTATACCGGCATGTCTATGAGGGTGGCTTGGGTCTCGGGCTTGAACCCGGATTGTTTTAGGCAAGCATGGCGTTTTATTACTGTGATTTCTGCTATTAATCTCCCTGCATCGAAGTTTGTCTTAAGGATGCATCAGGACACAGATCTTCCCTCTGATGCAATTTGGGCCAACTGACCCTTTAGTGGTTCAGGGGCAGAGGATATTAGGGCAGCTACCTGTTCCCATTGGTGGCAATTGTAGCTTGCTAGCAGAGTGGTGGTGTTGGCAATACGTGCCAGATATGCTGACGTGGATGCCACCTTCCTCCCCAGAGCATATATTTTCTTGCTCTCTTTGTCAGGGGGTGCTTCTGAAGAAGTAGTGGTGTGCCCGACCCCTTTCTGGTGGTTGTTCCTACCAATGAGTCGGGCCTTAACTGACCCCTTATGTATAAGGGATCGGAGTGAGCGGCCCCAAATAGTTTTTCTACTCGTGGATTAACTGCCTGAGTAAGATTAGGGGTTACCAGAGGAGGATCAATTCTGCACTGGATTGAATATGGGGATATCTTGGGCAATGGATTTCCTGTCCCCTAGGATTTCTTCTGCGAAATCTCCATCTTCTTGTAACGCTCACCTGGTATCCACGGGGACGTCACTCAAGCCTGTTCTGACCTCTTACGACCTCGAACCCTTCCCTTGAGTCCACTCGACTGGAGATTGGGACGGAAACACAGGATTGGTAGAGCTTAACCCCCTGTTGTCTGTGTGCTTGAACCCCTTCTTCCCTGGGGTCCAACCCTTCCCTTTGATCCACAGCTCACCTTGTTTTCTTGTAAAGTGTGCTCTCTGTCCTGCTTTTAGCGCAGGGGCGCGTTGAATGCTGCGGGCGCGTTGCTGCCTAGTTACCCGTCAGACCCTTGCCAGTGAAGTATGTAGGAGTCTTTTGAACAGTTCTCTAACTTTGTTCCTTTCCTTCCTTAGATGATGGCCGGCGTCCGGGGATGGCGACGTGCTGCTGAGATGAGTAGCGCTGACGGTGAGTGAGAACGCGAAGCAACCCTTTCATATTTGTATTGAACCAAGTTCTTTTTCTGTGTCTTTTAGGTGCTGCAACGTTTTCAGCGTGGATGCCGGTTATGAAGAAGAAATGCGTTGAGTAAGCGCGGTATGTGGCGCCTCTAGATGTTTCCACGCTACCCTGGAGTGTCTTTTCCCTCTTGCAGATGGGAGAGAAGTTCCGGAGACAGTTTCCCCAGAGCGGCCGGGATTCAGGTAAGCGTTTGAAGCTCATACAGTCTTTAGTAAGCATTCAGCAAATCTTTGCTTATTTTTAATGCCTTTTTTCTGTTCTTTTTCCTTAGAAAGCGGCGTGCCGGGATGGGAATGACACCGCCGAAGATGCCCGCAGAACAGAAGAAGCGATGAATGATGGGCAGAAGTGCCGCAAGGTAAGGCTGTTCCTAACGGTGTTCTTGCAGGAGCTGAGCGCAGAAGAAAGATGCAGGCCTACTGGAGACCGATCCGAACACGGCGAGTGTCACGCTGCAGGTGCAGAAAACACAAAGCATGTTTCTTAGCCTGGGCGTGGCTTAAATAGTCTCTGGGTATCCCAGGTGTCTCTGGGCTGAACCGCACCCAAAAGACTAGACTGCACATGCAGTTCTGGGAACCGAAATATGTGGGGGCATCCATCTTGCACTACAAGTCCAATCCCCAATGTTATCCTATGGGAGTGAGTGAGTCTGGTGCCACAAGCGCTAAGTCTGACACCAAGTGGGTCTTTGGAGGGATGGAGAGGCCCTTGAGGGCCATGTAGGTGATCGTGGCCTGGCTCCAGCCTGACATCTTGGAGGGCTGGGGACATGAGGGGCAGGAATCATGACACTTCTTGGACACCTTGTGTGTCTATCTGAAAATGGGCTGCAGCTTTAGCTAGAACCTCATTCAGTAATGGTTGATTATCAATCGGTGAGTCATTCACTGGGGGATCCTTTGGAATAGGGGAGTCAAGACTGTAGGCTTCCGCCTCATCTTCCTCGTCTTTGGTCTTCCAGGATCTGTATTTCTGACTCCTCACCATATGTCTGATAAGGCTGAATTATAGAAGGGTCTGAAACCAAACCCTGAACTGGAGTCTCAGAACGGAGCCTCTTAGTAGGGGGTTGAGGGTCTTTGGATCCCGGTAGCTGGTGTACTCTGATAGCTATGGAAATAATTAGGGTCCTTTTCGTAGAAATCTACAAAAAAGGACATCCTCCTCATTACCCTATCAATGTCCTCTGAGTTCCATTGCTTGGTACTGGGAATGACCCTTTCTTGCTGTGGTTCCTCATCAATGCCCATATCCTGGAGAGTTGGAGGAACAGTCTTTTCCTTGGTGACAGGGTTAGGGACCTTGGATTTTTATTTCACATGTGAAATTATTGTAAAGCTGGGTACATAGATGTTTTCAGAAAAGGGATTGAGTGAGGGGGGTGGGGGAGTATTCGATCAGAGTCTGTAAATTACGACCATAGCAAAAAATGGGCTGGAACCCAAAGGTTCAGACAGCAGTCACTTTTTGTGCAAGCTATTCCTGCCTCCGCTTGGAGTGGTATTAGATGTGGGGGGCAGCTTTGTTGGCAAATCGTGCCCTTCCAGATTTACTTTTATTAAAATGATTGATTAAAATGATATATATGAGAATGCATTACTTACCGTAAAAGCATTTCTGATGGTTGTATCTGCTTAGATTCACATGCTGTGCATAGGTCCGACATCCAGTGGTCACTGCGGAGTATTGCATTTTGTTTTTCGTAGTCGAAAAGGGGACGTCGACTAGGCGTGTCTGAAACACTATCCCTATAGTGACGTGCGTTGTACCCACAATCCCTCACGCGTCGAGGTCCCTCTGTTTGTATTTTTTCTGCCCTGAGGGAGCCTTCTTAGACGTGAGTGAGTACAGAAAGAGAGAGAGATATATAAAGGAAGTCTATGTTCCTTCCATCCGAGCGGGGAGGAAGGGTGGGCGCATGTGAATCTAAGCAGATACAACCATCAGAAATGCTTTTACGGTAAGTAATGCATTCTCTTCTGATGTTTGTTAATCTGCTTAGAATCACATGCTGTGCATAGACTAGCGAGCAGTACCCGGAGTTGGCGGTGGGTTATGAGAAGGAACAGTAGAGAAAAGGTGTCGTAATACTGCCTGTCCCACCTGGGAGTCAGATCTAGAGTGTGTATCTAGACAGTAGTGTTTTGTAAAGGTGTGCACAGAACTCCAGGTAGCCGCTTTGCAGATGGACTCAAGGGGAACATTTGCAATGAATGCTATGGATGCCCCCGTGCCTCGAGTAGAGTGTGCTCTTGGCTTAAAGGGTAGTTCTCTCTTAGCAAGAGTATAGCAGAGAGTGATGCATTGAACAATCCATCTAGAAATAGTGGATTTTGAAACCGCATCTCCTTCTCTTCCTGCTGCCACCGAGACGAAGAACTGATTAGTCTTCCTCAATGGTCTGGTTCTTTCCATGTAGAACATGACCGCCCTGCGTACATCAAGTGTGTGCAGAGTCCTTTCTCCCAAATTGGAAGGATTTTGAAAGAACGTTGGTAGTTCTATAGACTGGTTTAGGTGGAATTTAGAAATAAATTTCGGAGCAAACCTAGGGTGAGTGCGTAGAACCACTTTATCTTTGTGAACTGTAACAAAGGGGTCTAGAATAGAAAGAGCCTGAAGTTCACTTACTCTCCTGATGGAGGTGATAGCTATTAAAAAAGCAGTCTTAAGAGTAAGGTGTTTAAGGGATGCTTTGTGCATGGGTTCGAATGGAGAGCCCATGAGTCTGGTAAGTACCACATTAAGGTCCCATCCGGGAGCAGGGTTAGCTATCGGGGGGTGTATTCTCTTTACTCCCTCCATGAATGTCTTTATAACTGGGATCCTCCACCACGACACTGAGTTGGGAGGTGGTGTATGCAGAAAGTGCCGCTAGGTGGACTTTAATGGAGTTAAACACTAGGCCTGAATCCAAGAGATGGGTCAGGTATAGTACCACATGTGTGGGAGAGCAGTCAATAGGGTTGATGCTTTTACTCCTGCACCAGATGACAAATCTCTTCCACTTGCTAGAATAGCAGTGGCGAGTGTTCGGTTTTCTGGCTTCCCGGAGGATGTCCATGCATCTTTGCGGGAGTTGTAGATGTCCGAACTCTATGATTTCAGGAGCCAAGCTGCTAAATTCATGTTCTGGGGGCATGGGTGCAGAGTCCTGCCCTTGTTCTGAGATAGCATGTTGTACGGGCAGGGGAGTTTTACTGGGGGAGATAGAGACATCTCCATCAAGTGAGCGAACCATGGCTGTCGGGCCCACATTGGGGCCACCAGTATCATGGTCACTTGTTCCTGGTGCATCTTGTGCACCACCTTGTTGAGAAGGGGAGTCGGGGGAAAAGCGTAAACAAATTTCCCTGACCATTGCATCGATAGACCGTTCCCCTTGGATTGGTTCTGGGGGTACCTGGAGGCGTAACTTAGGCATTGAGAGTTCTCCAGGGTTGCGAACAGGTCTATTTCTGGGAATCCCCATTGTGTGAAGACGTCGAAGACGATGTCTTCGTGTAGACGCCATTCGTACTCTTCGGGCAGAGGGAAATCTCTGCTGAGTCTGTCTGCCAGCAGATTGAGTTCCCCGGGTACATGTAGTGACAGTAGGAACATGTCCTGTTTGAGAGCCCACTTCCATATATTCTGGGACAGTTTGGACAAGCCTGGAGAGTGGGTGCCCCCCTGCTTGTTGATGTAGTACATGGCTGTAGTGCTGTCCGTGCTTGCCTTGTAGGTGTTTTTGGAAGGCTTTTAGCGCCTTGAATACTGCTAGTAGCTCCAGTAGATTGATGTGTTTGGATGCTACGTTCGGAGTCCACACTCCGTGAGCAGTCTGATGGGATAGGTGAGCACCCCATCCTGTGAGGGATGCGTCTGTGGTTAGAGTGGCTTCCGCCGCGGGTGTGGCAAAGGGTTTTCCTTTTTCCATGTTCCCCTTTGTCCACCACTGTAGCGAGAGAACCAAGGCCTGCGAGACCACCACTAGATCGTCCCATTGTCCGCTGGCCTGACACCACTGGCTGTTGAGCCACTCTTGCATTGGGCGCATGCGCAGGCGCGCGTGAGGTACCAAATAAATACACGACGCCATCATTCCTAGCAAGCGCATTGCTCGGCCGGTCACATATTGGGGGATCTGAAACAGCATGTTTTGGACCCTCTCTTTGGAGGGGAAGACGAGGCCGTCCCTTGTTTGAATTAGAGCCCCTAGGAATTGTTTGATTTGACTGGGGTCTAGACTGGACTTCTTTTGGTTGATGGAGAAGCCCAGTTGGAACAAAAGGTCTACCGTCTTTTGGGTATTGGAGAAACATGTTTCGTAAGAGTCCCCTGTTATGAGCCAGTCGTCGAGGTAAGGGTAAACTGGGATGGACAACCTGCGCAGGTGGGCCGCAGCCACTGCCAGTACCTTTGTGAATACCCTTGGTGCTGAAGCTATACCGAAGGGTAGCACCTTGAACTGGTAGTGTTTGCCCTCTATCATGAACCTTAGGTATTTTCTGTGCGCTGGCAACATTGAAATATGAAAGTATGCATCTTTCATGTCCAATGTTGTCATGTAATCTCCCTGCGAAAGCAGCGGGATCACCTCCTGTAAGGTCACCATACGAAACTTTTGGGGTTTGATAAACTTGTTCGCTGGGCGCAGATCTAATACAGGGCGCATGGTTAGATCCTTTTTGGGTACAAGGAAGTACACTGAATAAATACCTTCCGTTACCCGAGATAGAGGCACGACCTCTATGGCTCCTTTTTCCAGCAGTTGTTGTACTTCTTGAAGAAGGATGGCAAGATGTTCCGGCGTCAACCGTCGTCCCCTCGGGGGTTTGTAGGATGGGGAACTGTTGAATTCGATACAGTATCCGTGGGCTACGGTGGAAAGTACCCAACGGTCTGACGTTATCTCCTCCCATGCAGGAAGAAAGGATGTTATCCGGCCCCCAACCGGTGTTGCATGGGAGGGGACGCGAATCTTCGCGTCACTTGGAGTTGTTGGGGGCTTGGGAGCCTCTGGGGGTGGATCCCCGACCTCTCCCTTTGCCCCGGCGTTGGCCTCTTTGGCTGTACTGCCCACTATTGGCTTGGTAATTGGTGGCAGGGTATTGCTGATGCTGACCTTGTTGTTGTTGCCGTTGGCCACGAAAAAAGCGCTTGTTGCCATAGCCGCGTCTGGTAGTGGGCTTAGAGATCTGGTCAAGAGTCTTGATAGTGTCAAACTCTTTTTTGGCCATCTCTAGGGCTTCATCTACTGCTTTTCCGAAGAGGTTAGCGTCCTCGACAGGTTTATTTATTAAAGACGCCTGTGTCTCCGGTTTAAAGCCTGAGTTGCGCAGCCATACATGGCGCTTTAGGAGTATTCCTTGTACCAGGGAACGTCCTGCTGTTTCTGCCGCGTCCAGAGAGTTTTTTACAATGCTCTGGTTCACTTGTGTTCCTTCGCCAATAGTCGACAGTAGGCGTGTACGTAAAGGCTCCGGTGCTTCCTCTGCGTCTTTGCGCAGTTTGGTCCACTGCGCGTCTGCGTAGCTCGCAAGCAAGGAATTGTTGTTGGCAATTCTTGCTGAGAAGGCAGCCGAGGAAGTAACTCTTTTTGCAAGGGCATATAGCCTCTTGCCCTCCTTGTCAGGGGGTGCCTCACTGGTGGAAAGTGGTACCCCTGCCCTCTTTCTAGTATTAGATACAACTAGGGAGTCCGGTATGGAATGTCCTCTAATGTAGAGCGGGTCTGAGGGTGAAGGAGCGAAAAGTTTCTCAATCCGTGGATTGACCCCTCTGATCAAAGCGGGAGTGGACAGCGACGGGGTGATCCTCCTTTTAACTGAAGCGAGGAGAGGAATGGTCTGGCTGACCGGGGGTTTTTCTTTAATGACTCTTTCTACAAAGTCTAATTCTGGAGAGAGTTCTCCCGTGTCCAGTTCGAAATGCGCTGCTGCTCTGCGCAACAGTGCATTGAAAGTAGGCTGATCGTCTATTGGAGACGTGTTCCTAACTGGAGAATTATCCGGAGGAGTTAGATTTAGGGCATCAGTGTCGGAACACACTGATGGTGATTGCCAGGGGTGCGAAGGTCCTTCTCCTGGGCTAATCCCGAAGCCTTCTTCTATAATGTCTGTTCTGTCTTCTAGACATTCCTCCTGGTTCTGTCCTTCGTTGTCCATGAAATCATCTTCTTCTTCGAAGTATTGTTCCTCCCCAGTGAGGTCATATACGTCTTGGAAGTCTGAGGCTGTGTCCAGCAGGGGATCGACCAGCCTCGGTTTTTTGGCTCTGGGGTCGTCTTGAGGCCCTTCTCTAGTTCTTCTGAGAGTTAGAGGGGCTTGGGTACTCAAACTTTTCCATCCTCTCCATACAGAGGTGGAGTCTCTCCATAGTTTCATGGGGTACCCCAGAGCGGTCTAGCGGGGGAAAACTCGAGTTGTCTACCTCGAAATGGCTCGACCTCTCCCAAAGCGTCGAGGAAAGTGTCCCGTCGCCCTCCTCAAAACCCTCAGGTGTGTAGGGAGACTCCCTGACTGAAGGGGGTAATCCCTGCTTTCCTTCGGGTGTTTTCGGCGTATCCTTTGATCTATGCGTAACGCTCGACGAAATTTTCGGCGTACGCTTTTGGGCGTCGGCTACAACGATCCTGGCTAAGCTATCGGCGACATTCTTGTCGGCGGAAGCTTGAGTTTTCGACGCTATGGGTATCGAGCGGTGTACGGCGGTATGCGCCTTCTGTTGATGCGCACCGGCCGGTGGTTTGGTGGTGGCGCCCTTGTTTGCCGAAAGCCCAGTCGCAGGTCGCGAGAGGGGCTTCGAACCCGAACGGTCCGAGGAGGCCGCCGGTGGAACCTGCGTCTCCTTGGGCGCCGAAGCTCTCTTCGACTTAGACGAAGAAGAGCCATGGGTTGTGTGCTTATCTTTATGTGAATCTTTGTGTGCGTCAGTGTCGCCGGGGTGTTCATCCCCATAAGCAGGGCGTGAGCCGAGCCCGTCGGGGCCGGGGACAGACGACGAAGCGCGTAAGCGCTCCTTAGAGGGGGTTTCGACTTCCGTGGCGGAGGTCGTGTCATCGCGTTCCTCGTCACTGTCGGTGGTAGCAGCGGCGGGTGAACCTTCGGCCTTCGACATCGCGTAGGCCGCCCACCTTTTAACCCTACGGTCTTTTAGAGTTTTAGGCTTCAGAAGCCGACAAGCCGCGCACCCTTCCTCTTTGTGATCGAGGGGCAAGCAGCGGTTACACCGTGAGTGCTTGTCCTTCCAAGTGAATTTGCCTTTACAAAGTGGGCAAAACCTAAATGGTGTCCTCTCCATAGCAGAGGCAATAAATCGCGATAAACACCCCCAGGGAAAGGAAGGGGAAAGTGAAAGGCATTCTCAGAAAGACCCAGAGATGTCCCACGACCCCACTCTCCCTACTGTAAGTGGCCAGCGAGGCCAGGCCACGTGTTCGGCAGCGCTGAAGATTTCCTCCGCTCGACCCTCCGTCGACGATTTTGCTCGGCGGAGAACAGCTACACTGCGTCGAGGGAGTGCTGTATTAATCTTCGTAGAAGAAACGACCAAAGGTCGAGGGTTGCAATGTCTCTCGAGGAGCTCCGCGTGAAGGCGACCAGAAGCTGGGCGGAAAAAAACAATCTGAGGGACCTCGACGCGTGAGGGATTGTGGGTACAACGCACGTCACTATAGGGATAGTGTTTCAGACACGCCTAGTCGACGTCCCCTTTTCGACTACGAAAAACAAAATGCAATACTCCGCAGTGACCACTGGATGTCGGACCTATGCACAGCATGTGATTCTAAGCAGATTAACAAACATCAGAAATATATATATATGACAATGCATTACTTACCGTAAAAGCATTTCTGATGGTTGTATCTGCTTAGATTCACATGCTGTGCATAGGTCCGACACCCAGTGGTCACTGCGGAGTGTTGCATTTTGTTTTTCATAGTCGAAAAGGGGACGTCGACAAGGCGTGTCTAACACTATCCCTATAGTGACGTGCGTTGTACCCACAATCCCTCACGCGTCGAGGTCCCTCGGTTTGTATTTTTCTGCCCTGAGGGAGCCTTCTAGACCTGAGTGAGTACAGAAAAGAGAGAAATATAGGAAAGGATGTCTATGTTCCTTCCATCCGAGCGGGGAGGAAGGGCGGGCGCATGTGAATCTAAGCAGATACAACCATCAGAAATGCTTTTACGGTAAGTAATGCATTGTCTTCTGATGTTTGTTAATCTGCTTAGAATCACATGCTGTGCATAGACTAGCGAGCAGTACCCGGAGTTGGCGGTGGGTTATGAGAAGGAACAGTAGAGAAAAGATGTCTTAATACTGCCTGTCCCACCTGGGAGTCAGATCTAGAGTGTGCATCTAGACAGTAGTGTTTTGTAAAGGTGTGCACAGAACTCCAGGTAGCCGCTTTGCAGATGGACTCAAGGGGAACATTTGCAATGAATGCTATGGAAGCCCCAGTGCCTCGAGTGGAATGTGCTCTTGGCTTGAAGGGTAATTCTCTCTTAGCAAGAGAGAAACAGAGTGATGCATTGTACAATCCATCTAGATATAGTGGACTTAGAGACTGCATCTCCTTCTCTTCCTGCTGCCACCGAGACAAAGAACGGATTAGTCTTTCTCAGTGTTCTGGTTCTTTCCATGTAGAACATGACAGCTCTGCGTACATCTAGTGTATGCAGACTTTTCTCCCAAGCTGGAAGGGTTTTGAAAGAACGTTGGTAGTTCTATAGATTGGTTTACATGAAATTTCGAGATGAATTTTGGTGCAAACCTTGGGTGTGTGCGAAGAACCACCTTATCCTTGTGAACTGTTACGAAGGGGTCTAGTACAAAAAGAGCCTGTAGTTCACTTACTCTCCTAATGGAGGTGATAGCTATTAGGAAAGCAGTCTTAAGAGTGAGGTATTTAAGAGTTGCCTTGTGCATGGGTTCGAAAGGAGTGCCCATGAGTCTAGAAAGTACCACGTTTAAATCCCATCCGGGAGCCGGGTTAGCTATCGGGGGGTGTATTCTCTTTACCCCTTCCATGAAGGCCTTGATAACTGGTATCTTCCACCACGACACTAAGTTGGGAAGTGGTGTATGCAGAAAGTGCCGCTAGGTGGACTTTAATGGAATTAAACACTAGACCTGAATCCAGTAAATGGGTCAAGTACAGAATAATGTTAGTGGCAGAGCAGTCAACCGGGTTGATGTTCTTACTTCTACACCAGATGACAAATCTTTTCCACTTGCTAGAATAGCAGTGACGAGTATTAGGTTTTCTGGCTTCCCTGAGGATGTCCATACATCTCTGAGGGAGATGTAAATGTCCACATTCTATGATCTCAGGAGCCAGGCTGCTAAGTTCATGGTCTGAGGGCATGGATGCAGTGTCCTGCCCTTGTCTTGTGACAGCATGTTGTACGGGCAGGGAAGTTTCATGGGGGGAGATAGGGACATCTCCATCAAGCAACGAACCATGGCTGCCGGGCCCACATTGGGGCCACTAGTATCATGGTAACCTGCTCCTGGTGCATCTTGTGCACCACTTTGCTGAGGAGGGGAGTCGGGGGGAAAGGCGTAAACAAATTTCCCTGACCATTGAATCGACAGACCGTTCCCCTTGGACTGGTTCTGGGGGTACCTGGAGGCGTACCTTTGGCATTGTGAGTTCTGCAAACAGGTCTATTTCCGGGAAACCCCATTGCGTGAAGACGTCTAAGACGATGTCTTTGTGCAATTGCCATTCGTACTCTTTGGGCAGGGGGAAGTTTCTGCCGAGTTTGTCTGCTAGCAGATTGAGTTCCCCTGGTACATGTGATAGTAGGAACATGTTGTGTTTGAGAGCCCACTTCCATATATTCTGGGACAGCTTGGACATTCCTGGAGAGTGAGTGCCCCCTTGCTTGTTGAGGTAGTACATGGCTGTGGTGCTGTCTGTGAGGACCATCACTGTCTTTCCTTGTAAGTGTTCCTGAAAAGCTTTCAGTGCTTTGAACATTGCTAGTAGTTCCAGCAGGTTTATATGCTTGGATGCTAAACTCTGAGTCCACACTCCGTGAGCAGTCTGATGGGATAGGTGAGCCCCCCCCCATCCTGTAAGGGATGCGTCTGTGGTTAGAGTGGCTTCCACTGCGGGTGTGGCAAAAGTTTTCCCTAATAACAAGTTTTCCTTTGTCCACCACCGTAGCGAGAGAACCAAGGCCTGCGTGACCACCACTAGATCGTCCCATTGTCCGCTGGCCTGACACCACTGGCTGTAAAGCCACTCTTGCATTGGGCGCAAGCGCGCGTGAGGTACCAAATAAATACATGACGCCATCATCCCTAGCAAGCGCATTGCTTTGCGTACCGTCACCTCTCGACCTGCCACATAACAGGGGATCTGAAACAGCATGTTTTGGACCCTCTCGTTGGAGGGGAAGACGAGGCCGTCCTTTGTTCGAATTAGAGCCCCTAGGAATTGTTTGATTTGGCTGGGGTCTAAGCTGGACTTCTTTTCGTTGATGGAGAAGCCCAGTTGGGACAAAAGGTCTACGGTCTTTTGGGTATTGGAGAAGCATGTTTCGTAAGAATCCCCTGTTATTAGCCAGTCGTCGAGGTAAGGGTATACCGGGATGGATAACCTGCGCAGGTGGGCCGCTGCCACTGCCAGTACTTTCGTAAATACCCTTGGTGCAGATGCTATCCGGAAGGGTAGTACTCTGAACTGGTAGTGTTTGTTCTCTATCTTGAACCTGATGTATTTTACGTGCGCAGTCAACATTAAAATATGAAAGTATGCATCTTTCATGTCTAGTGTTGTCATGTAATCCCCCTGTAATAACAGTGGGATTACTTCCTGCAAGGTCACCATACGAAACCTTTGGGGGTTTGACAAACTTGTTCGCTGGACGCAGATCTAATACAGGGCGCATGGTTAAATCCTTTTTGGGTACAAGGAAGTACACTGAATAAATACCTTCTGTTACCTGAGATAGGGGGACAGCCTCTATAGCTTCTTTTTTCAGTAGCTCTTCTACTTCTTGAAGAAGAATAGTGAGGTGTTCCGGTGTCATGCGTCGGTTCCGTGGGGGTCTGTATTTCGGGGAACCGTTGAATTCGATGCAGTATCCGTGGGCTATGGTGGATAATACCCAGCGGTCGGACGTTATTCCCTCCCATGCTGAAAGGAACGATGTTAGCCGGCCCCCGACCGGTGATGCATGGGAGGGGACCCGAATCTTCGGGTCATTTGTTGGTATTGGGCGTGGGGCCTTTGGGACTGGAGCCGCGCCCTCTTCCTTTGCCACGACGTTGGCCTCTTTGACTGAACTGGGTGCTTTGGTTAGAGGGCCAGTTGGTAGCAGAGTAAAATTGCTGTTGGCTTTGCTGCTGGCGTTGGCCACGAAAGGAGCGTCTATTGCCATAGCTGCGTCTGTTAGGTGGCCTAGAAATTTGGTCAAGAGTCTTGATGGTATCAAACTCCTTCTTCGCATGTTCTAGGGCCTCATCAACTGCTTTTCCCAGCAGATGTGTTTGTTCTATGGGCTTATTCATCAGGGAAGCCTGGGTTTCCGGCTTAAATCCCGAATTGCGCAACCAGACATGGCGTTTGAGAAGTATTCCCTGAACCAGGGAACGGCCAGCTGTCTCTACGGCATCCAAGGAGTTCTTTACGATGCCCTGGTTTACAAGAGTTCCCTCTGATATTATAGCTAGCAGGCGTGAACGCAGGGGTTCTGGTGCGTCATCTGCTTCGCTGCGCAGCTTGCTCCACTGTGCATCTGCGTAGCTAGCTAGTAGGGAATTGTTATTTGCGATCCTGGTTGAGAAGGCGGCGGAGGTCGTGATTCTCTTCCCAAGTGCATAGAGCTTCTTGCCCCTCTTTGTCAGGTGGTGCCTCACTAGTAGATAGTGGTACCCCCGCTCTTTTCCTTGTATTAGTCACTACAAGGGAGTCCGGAATAGAATGTCCCCTGATGTACAAAGGGTCAGAGGATGAAGGGCTGAAGAGCTTTTCTATCCGAGGCTTGACCCCTCTGACTAAGGCCGGATTGGAAAGGGAAGGAGTTATTCTTCTCCTTATAGAAGCAAGGAGCGGAATAGACTGACTGACCGGGGCTTTTTCTTTAATAACTTTTTCTACAAAGTCTATGTCTGGAAGAGTCTCCCCTGTGTCTATTTCAAAATGCGCTGCTGCCTTGCGCAATAGTGCATTAAGTGAAGGTTGGTCATCTATGGGGGAGGTGTTTCCAATAGGTGAGTCCTTGGGAGGAGAAGGCTGAAAGACATCAGGGTCTGAGTGCACTGATGGGGATTGCCAAGGCTGCACTGATGGGGAGTGCCAGGGCTGTGAGGTAGCCGTCTCTTCTTCAAAAGCTCCAGCACTAGTGTAAGGGTCTTCAAACCTCTCTTCCTCATGTTCTTCCTCTCCACCCAAACACTCCTCCTCTTCCTGGAGGTATTGCTCCTCTTCAGTGAGGTCATATGCGTCTGTAGAAGGGGGAACAGCCTAGGAATCTTGACCCTAGGGTCATCCTGGGTCCATTCTCTTGGTCTTTTGGGTGTGGGTGGGTTTTGGCTACCCAAAAACCTTTATTTTTTTCCATACAAGAATTGAGTCTTTCAAGGGTCTCATGGGGAACCCCTGAATAGTCTAGAGGGGGGAAATCAGTGTTTTCACCTTCAAAACGCTTAGAACGCTCCCACAACGTTGACGAAAAGGTTTCCGTCGCCCTCAGAAAAGCCCTGCTTTTTCGGCGTTTCTATATCTTTTGGTGCGGTATTCGACGTCTGTTTCGTCGTCCGCTTACGTTTGTCCTCGGAAACAATTCTCGCCAGGCTCTCGACGACGAGTTCATCAGTAGAGGGTTCTGGAGTCGGCGTTGCCTGCGTTACGCGTTGTTTCTCGACGGCCGCTCTATGGAGCGTTACGTCAGATGTTTTTGAGGTAGCGCCCGTGTTAGATGAAAGCCCAATCGCTGGTCGCGACTGCGTTTGCGGGTGGGGCTTGAGACCCTTACGGTCTGAGGTCGACGCTGGAGTGCCCTGCGTCCCCTTCGGCGCTGATGGATCCTTCGTTCTCGACTAAGAAGAGCCGTGGGTTGTGTGCTTAGGCCTATGGGGTCTGTGTGCGTCCGTGTCGCCGGGGTGTTCATCGCCATAAGCAGGGCGTGAGCCGAGCCCGTCGGGGACGGACGTCGAGCGCTCCTTCTGGGGGTTAATGACTTCCGTAACGGACGTCGAGTTATCACCCTCCTCGTCACTTTCAGTAACAGCGGCGGCGGGTGAGGAAACTGACTTCGACATAGCGTAGTCCGCCCACCTCTTAACTTTCCGTTCTTTAAGAGTTCTTGGTTTCAAGAGCTTACAGGCCGCGCAGCTGTCCTCATTATGATCGAGGGGCAAGCAACGATTACAGAGCTTGTGTTTGTCCTTCCAAGTATATTTTCCCCTACAGCGTGGGCAAAACTTAAAAGGTGTCCTCTTCATAGCTGAGGCAATAAAAACTGGTGATAACAACCCCAAGGGAAAGATAGGGGAGAAAGACATTCTCGACGAGAAGATAAAAGTTCGAACCCCCACTCTCCCTACTGTATGTTGGCCGGCGAGGCCTGGCCACGTGTTCGGCAGCGCCGAAGGATCTCCTCCGTCTCTTCCCCTCCGTCGAAAACTTGCTCGGCGGAGAAACAGCTTCACAGCTAACGTCGAGGGGAAGGATCTTTAACAATAATATATATATTAAGGACCGAGGTCCGTAGTAAGTGTTTTGCAATGTCTCTCTAGGAGCTCCGCGTAAGGCGACCATAAGCTGGGCGGAAAAAAACAATGAGGGACCTCGACGCGTGAGGGATTGTGGGTACAACGCACGTCACTATAGGGATAGTGTTACAGACACGCCTTGTCGACGTCCCCTTTTCCACTACGAAAAACAAAATGCAATACTCCGCAGTGACCACTGGGTGTCGGACCTATGCACAGCATGTGATTCTAAGCAGATTAACAAACATCAGAAATATATATATATATATACATATATATATATATATATATGATACATTACTCACTAATCGTATTTCTGATGTATATATCAGCTTAGATTCACATGCTGCGCATAGGCAGACATCTAGTGGAAGCTGCAGAGTAGAATAGTTTTTTTCGAAACTGGAAAAAGGACGTCAACAGGGCGTGCCTGTAATACTATCCTATTGTGACGTCCACTGTACCCATGATCCCTGGCGCGTCAAGGTCCCTCAGATTGTTATTTTCTGCCATGCGGTGTAGCGGAGTACAGTTGTATCCGAGCAGCTACATAGACAAGCTCAAGCATCCATGCACCTTCTCTCCGAGGGGAGGAAGGGTGGGTGGCATGTGAATCTAAGCAGAGTCGAGCATCAGAAATAAGATTACGGTGAGTAATGTATCCCATCTGAGGCTTGTGGAATCTGCTTAGATCACATGCTGTGCATAGATTAGGGTCATCGGTTCCTTGTTCACCAACTTCCTCGTGAGGGGTGTTTGGGGGAAAAGTGTAAGCAAATTTTCCTGACCAGTTCATCCATAGGGCGTTCCCCCTTGGAGCCTGGCTGGGGCACCTGGAGGCGAAGTCTGGGCATTGACGATTTTCACTATAGGTGGGAAACCCCATTGAGAGAAGGTGTTCTACGACCTCTTCGTGTTGACGCCACAGTGTTCCTCTGGTAGGGGATCTCTGCTCAATGAGTCTGCTAGAGCATGGAGTTCCCCTGGAACATGTGATGACAAGTCTGGATAGATTTGGAGAACGTGTACCCCCTTTGTTGATATAAAACATCGCTGTAGTGCTGCCTGTTAGGATCTGCACCAATAGGTTTGTTAAATGGTGTTCGAATGCCTGAAGGGCTTCGAATACTGCCAGAAGCTCCAGCACATTGATGTGGTTCTGAGCTGCATTGTGAGACCACAGACCCTGAGCTGTGTGGTGAAGGTAGTGAACCCCCCCCCCACCCTGCCAGTGAGGAGTCAGTTGTGACCTCTGCCTGTATCTGTGGGTCGTAGAAGGGTTTCCCCCTCATTAGGTTTTCTCTCGTCCACCAGAGAAGAATTTGTACAAGTGTTGGCGAAACGACCACTAGATCGTCCCCACTGACCACTTGGCCTGAGACACCTGTTTCGCCAACCACTCCTGCATGGGTTGCGGGCGCGCGTGGGGAACCAGGTAAATGCAAGACGCCATCATGCCTACCAAATAAAAATTGCTTTGCGTACCCTTATTTGGCGAGCGGCTTAATATTGAGGAATTTGCAGCAACAAATTTTTAATTCTTTCATCTGACGGAAAAGCCAACCCCTTGAGTCGAGGACAGCTCTTAGGAACCATCGAGGTGCTTGGCACCAGGCTTGACTTTCTCGATGGAGAAGCCCAATTGAAAAGAGGAGGTTGATGGTTCTTTGGATTTTTGTCTGCAAATTAGGGGCGACTCCCCTGTAATGAGCCAGTCATCCAGGTAAGGGTAAACTGGATTGCCTGCCTGCGCAGGTGCGCTGCCACCACCGCCAGCACCTTTGTGAATACCCTTGGAGCCAAGGCTATTCCAAAGGGCAGCACTTTGAATTGGTAGTGCTTGTTAGCCATCTTGAAACGCAAGAACCTTCTGCGCGCTGGGAGAAAATGGGATCTTTCATATCCAGTGTTGCCATGTAATTTCTTTTTAGTAGCAGGATTACTTCTTGTAGCGTAGTCATGCAGAACTTTTGTGGCTTGACATACTGGTTTGCAGGGCGTAAATCTAATATAGGGGACATTTTTAGATCTTTCATTTGGCACAAGGAAGTAAGATGAATAAATACCCTGGTCTACCTGGTTGGCTGAGACCACTTCTATGGCGTCCTTTAATAGAAGCATCATTTCTTCTAGAAGGATACGCTGATGTGGGGGGTGGTCGTGAGGACATTGTATGCAGTAGCCCTCTGCTACCGTGGACAGCACCCATCTGTCCGAGGTGATACCCTCCCATACGTGGATGAAGTTGGAAATGCGTCCTACTGGAAATGCATGGGAGGGTACCTGGAGCGGAATGTCGCTTGCTCTGAGGTGGGGTGCCACCTCGAGCAGGGCCTCAGACCACGACCTCTGCGTTGTCCTCTGGGATAGCCTCGGAAGGCTTGGCCTGGATTATTCCCATAGGAACCTTGGGCTCGATTGTAACCGAAACCTCTTTGTGAAACAGCGAAAATTATCATTACCCCTCTGACCAGTAGGCTTGTTTGTGAGCTGACCAAGATTTTAGAGTGTCATACTCATACTTTGCTGTCTTAAGTGCATCGTCCACTGCCTTACCAAAGAGCACGTTAGGTTCCACTGGCATGTTTATTAGAGTGGCTTGTGTTTCCGGCCTAAAGCCTGACTGGCGAAGCCATGCATGCCTCTTTATAAAATAGTCCCCCCTGCAATGACTCTTCCGGCATTGTCCACTGCATCGAAATTTGATTTGCGGTGACAGGTAGATACGGCCCTTCCGTCTGCCGCCACCTGAGCTAGTTGTGATTTGAGTGGCTCCGAAGCAGACGAAAGAAACGCAGAAATCTCCTCCTACTTATGGCAATTATAACTAGCCAAAAGTGTTGCGTTGTTGGCTATTCTAGTTTGATAGGCCGCAGAGAAGCAAGCTTTCTGCCCATGGAATATATCTTTTTGCTTTCCTTATCCGGTGGGGCTTCGGAGGATGCAAGGGGTGTGCCTGCTCTTTTTCTAGTTGTGGTAACAGCCAATGAGTCTGGTTTCAATTGGCCTCATATATAAAGGGTCTGATGGTGCAGGCCTGAATAGTTTTTCCACACACGGGTTAACGTCCTGTGAGAGATTAGGTGCTTCCAAGGAAGGTTGTATCCTGCGATGGACCGACTTTAGTAGTGGGATAAACTGGCCTACTGTTTTTGCCGCCCCCCCCCCCCAGTATTTGTTCAGCGAAATCTCCATCCTACTGTACCTCCTGAATAAATTTGAAGTGTTCCGCCATTTTGGCTAAGATGTCATTGAGGAGGGGTTGATTATCGACAGGGGAATCGACAACTGGTGTGTCTTCATTAAGAGGGGAATCTATGGAGTACATTTTCACCTCCTGGTCTGCCTCTGGGTCCTCATCATTCCCTTAATAAAGTTGATCTGTATGCTCTTTATTAAGTGGAGGGTCAGATGTTTCCACGAAGGAGAGATCTTCCTGGTCTTGTTCTAATTTGGGGTCATATAGATCTATAACCGTACTTTGTAAGGGGACATTAGAGAGAACTCTTAGAAGGGGGGTGAGTGGGTAAGGCAGAGGCTTGAGAGCCAGAAGGGGCTGAGGTTGGAGTGCAAACTCAAAGTAATTGGGTTTTTTTCCATAAAAATTGGCCATGAAGGTAATTCTACGCATTACCCCATCAATATCTTGTGAAGACCATTCCTTTGAACTTGGAATCACAATAGATTGAGGGGGGAAATACCAAAGTCCTCATCAGTGGGAGGTATAGTTTTTGGTGTAGAGTCCCTAGGTTTCTCTATGGGCTTGGATAATATTCCCTTCTGTGGCGCCTTCTCCCTAGGAGGGCTCTTGTCCCTATGAGGGGTTTTAGAGGACTTCTTATGCTGCTTTTCCCTACCCTGGGGCCCAGAGGAGTGTTTCAGACTTCTTGGGGCCTGCTGCTTTATCAGACGATGAGCGTCCAACTTTGGGTGTGGGAGCTGGGCTTCGTCCTACGGACAATAGGTCTTCAGAGATTTTGAAGTGACACCCTTGTCGTCTTTCGACAGTTGTACCCTGTGGTGTGACGATCTTGATCGAGATTGTCCAGAGGACCGGGACTCGGTGGGCCTTTCTCGGGGTGCCGAACGTTGTCGAGTATTCGACTCATCTGTCGAATGTTGACTGGGGCTTATGTAGCGCTGCCGGGTGTAATCTGCACAACATGGCCACCGGCCTGTCCAACGGGGTCGGGGGTCTGCACTTCAGTAGCTGAAGCTACTCCGTTGCCATCGCCTTCTAAAAGTACGGCGTCACTGCCATCGCTAAAGGTTCTCTCTACCTCCATGGCCTCGAGTTGCCTGGCGTAGTGGGCCCAACGTTTCATGGATTGGTCCTTTAACGTCTTAGGCTTGAAGAGCCTGCACAAAGACATTTCGACGTGGTCTCTTAGGAGGCACAAATTACAAATTAAATGTTTGTCCACCCTGGGGAATTTTCGGTTACACAGGGCAAAATTTAAATGGTGTATTTTCCATAATTATGGTTTATGGAAATGGCAGCTGGGTGACCAAAGTGTACGAAGGGGAGAATATGTATTCTAAAATCCCCCCCTCTCCCTACTGCCTGGGCCTGGGCCCAAGGCTGAACGGTCCGTCGTGGTGGTTTCAGACAGGCAGTTTTCTTTCTTCACCGGCATGGTGTTTCGGTATTCGATGAAAGGATAGAAAGAAATAAAAAACTTCCAAAAAACAAAGTGAAACCACTTTGTTAGGAAAGGCGCATCTCAGTTAGCCCCAAATAGGTTGCTAATGTTTAATATGTTAGAGATTAGGTATCCAGTTTACGATATGAAAGTAATGAAGTTCAAAGAAATATATTTAGCAGGAATTGTTTAATTCACATTCCTGTAATATTTGTCGCCAAAATTTGTTTTTGTAAATCACACAATGAGTTTGCATCTCAAATTGCCCATAATACTCTGGTGCCAATGCATTTCGGATTTAATCCTTCTTCAGGGCGGTATTATAGCAAAAAACAAGTAATATAGCATGACTCGGTCATGCCGAACGCTGAAATCGTGGTGTTGTACGGGGTACAGCAAAATCTTTTTAATGAGCTCCAACAAGAATATCCTCATGTATTTCACAGATGGTGGATATTTCGTACACAGAGGATGACAAACAGTCCTTTTTAAAATGTCAAGCAGCAACAAGTGATCCAAAGACTTCATAGCTACAATTACTACAATTCAAACATGGAAATGTTCCAATTATTTCCGTTAGTTTCTTCTTAAGTGCTGGTTTAGTTTGAACTAGTCTATCTTGTAGGTTTTGACTCCACTGGTAGGCAAATGTGGGTACTTCATTAAACAGGTGTTCTACTCTCTGATCACATAATAATGTGTTCCAATGTTTTTTTTAATAATGCACTTAATACGGTTGCTTTGACGTGAGTATTTAGACACAAAGACCAGTGGGGGAGCCAACTCTTGCCTAGTCTTTATCTTCAATAGGTCTTCTCTGCTTTGTATGGCTACTCGTGATTGAGCTGTGTTTATTTCGTCTTCTGAATATCCCCTCTCCAGGAACTTTTTCGCCATCTCTTGGATGGCTAACTTGTAGTCTTCTGGGTCACTTACCAATCTTTTTACCCTGAGCATCTGGCTATATGGAAGGTTTTTTATAAGACTCGGTTGATGGAAGCTGAGGCGTTGTAATAGATTGTTCCGATCTGTGGGTTTTCGAAAGATGGTGGTCTGATAGCCTGTGTTAGTAATCTTAATGTCTACATCCAAAAAGTGGATGTTAGTTAGGGAATGTTCTTGAGTAAACTGGATACGGGCATCTATGTTGTTGAGATATGTGAAGTTGAGCAGTAGTTCTTCTGTATCTTTCCATATTCCAAATATGTCGTCGATATACCTGATCCAAAGACCCAATTTCAGGTACCAATATTCATTTTGTAGTATCTTTTCAAATTCAAATTTGTACATGAATGTGTTAGCATAGGAGGGGGCCATAGTGGCTCCCATGGCTGTCCCAGCCACTTGGAGATAGTAGTCATTCTTATATCGAAAATATGAGTTATTGCTAATAAACTCCAGCAGTACCATTATGAATTCTCTGGGCTGGTATCTCTTCAGCATTGAGTAGCATCCATTCCACCGCCTCACCCCCTAAATCGTGGGGGATCGATGTGTAGAGGCCTTTAACATCGATGGTGAAACAGATGTTGCAATTGAATGGAGTTCCGTTCAAGAGTTGTAAAAAATGGGTTGAGTCCTTGATGTATGTATTGGTTTTTTGAATCAATGGTTGCAAAAAATGGTCCACATATTTGCCTACAGGTTCTAGTATACTGTTTATCCCTGCTACAATAGGTCTCCCAGGGGGTTTGATGGGGTCTTTATGTACCTTTGGAAGGGTATAAAAGTGTGATATTTTCGGGTGTGAATTAGTCAAAAATGTTTTTGTGTGGTGATTAATCCACTCCAATTCCTCCGCTTTATCTAGTAAAGTCTTCAAATTTTCTTTTATCGCCGGTGTTGGATCTTGTGTTAATCTGGCGTATGTATTGCCATCACTTAGTTGTCTCTCACATTCTTCTTCATACTCTCTAGTGTTAAGTAGCACTAAACCTCCTCCTTTGTCCGCAGCCCTTATTGTGATTGCTGGATCTCCATATAAGTCACGTATCAACTTTAGTTCATGAGGTTTCATGTTGCGAGGTGATTGACCTTTAAACTTGAGTTTTTCAAAATCTCTCGTAACTTGTTTTTGGAAGATTTCTATTGAAGGTATACACTTATTGGAAGGATAAAGGTACTTTTGCTTCTGAATTCCTTGAGTTCTGCTTCTTCCCTAGCTTCTTGATGGTCCAGTTTGCTAAAAAACACCTTCAATTTCATCTTTCTGATTAGTTTAAAAAGTTCTATTTTAGACTCAAATAATGTGCTGTCATATGTAGGGACAAAACCTAGGCCTTTCTGTAGTGTTTGTTTCTTTAGCAGTCAAAACTCTAGATGATAAATTTATTACTATGTTCTCTTTTGTTGAAGTCTCGTGTTGGGTTTTCCCTTTGGTCTTTCTCCTCCCCGTCTCGTTCTCTTCTTCCTTTGTCTAAAAAAGAAGACGGTGTATCCCTCGCTGGTGTCTCTTTTGTTACTCTCGAGAAACCCAAAGTACTTGCCGTACTAGTCTCTTCTCGGTCCGGGGGTTCCCTTTCTGTATCGGTTCCTGAGCTTGATGTTTCACTTGAATTTGTAGGCTTGGGCTTCCTTTAATGGGGGGCCATATTTGTCCATCCAATTATAGACTTCATCTTTAAGATAATCAAAAGTATCCCTTTTAAATTTGCGGATTTTTTTTGGATTCTAATTCTGTTTTGTAATCTGCCAGTTTCTCATTTATCTCTTGAAGGATAGAATCAACTTCCTCTCTATTCAATGTTGTTACCAAAGCTTCTTCATTCTCTTGGATTTCTTTACTGAGACCAGTTATGTCCTTCGCCAATTCTTGTATGGTCAGTAATATAAGATCCAAAGAGCACTTGTTAAGTATAGCTTCCCATTTCTTCACAAAAGTTTTACTCTCTTTACACAATGTTGGACGCAACTGGATGCGTAGTCCTCTCGGAATTCGTTGGCTTCTATGGTATCTCCCTAGGGTTATCGCATGTAGCTTCCGATTTATTTCCTTTCGAATTAGATACTCTAATTGTTTAATCTGTTGTTTGGGATCTGTCGTTTGCTGTTACTGCTTCCAAAGCCGCTGTCTTTTATCAAACCTAATATTGCATCTGCTTCTTCAGATGAATCACCCAATGTGTCTGCCCTGTTAGTGGTCAGGGCTTCGATGTCAGTGTATGACATTTTATTACTTTTTCAAAAATACTTTAACGATCTATAATTCTTTTATGAGTTGTGTGCTCCACCTCTATTTGTGCCAAGTGCGAAATCCAAGAAAAAGAGAGTGAGGAGGGCACTACGTATTATAGTAGTTGCTTCTATTAAGAAAATTATAAATTCACTTTACAGTAAGTTTATTGTAATGTTCTCGCCTGGGGCTGCCAATCCAAAAACGGTCCTGTAGCACTAGGACCTAATCCAACAAAAAACTTCCAAAAAACAAAGTGAAACCACTTTGTTAGGAAAGGCGCATCTCAGTTAGCCCCAAATAGGTTGCTAATGTTTAATATGTTAAAGATTAGGTATCCAGTTTACGATATGAAAGTAATGAAGTTCAAAGAAATATATTTAGCAGGAATTGTTTAATTCACATTCCTGTAATATTTGTCGCCAAAATTTGTTTTTGTAAATCACACAAAGAGTTTGCATCTCAAATTGCCCATAATACTCTGGTGCCAATGCATTTCGGATTTAATCCTTCAGGGCGGTATTATAGCAAAAAACAAGTAATATAGCATGACTCGGTCATGCCGAACGCTGAAATCGTGGTGTTGTACGGGGGTACAGCAAAATCTTTTTAATGAGCTCCAACAAGAATATCCTCATGTATTTCACAGATGGTGGATATTTCGTACACAGAGGATGACGAACAGTCCTTTTTAAAATGTCAAGCAGCAACAAGTGATCCAAAGACTTCATAGCTACAATTACTACAATTCAAACACGGAAATGTTCCAATTCTTTCTGTTAGACTAGTTCAAACTAAACCAGCACTTAAGAAGAAACTAACGGAAAGAATTGGAACATTTCCGTGTTTGAATTGTAGTAATTGTAGCTATGAAGAAGTCTTTGGATCACTTGTTGCTGCTTGACATTTTAAAAAGGACTGTTCGTCATCCTCTGTGTACGAAATATCCACCATCTGAGAAATACAGGAGGATATTCTTGTTGGAGCTCATTAAAAAGATTTTGCTGTACCCCCGTACAACACCACGATTTCAGCGTTCGGCATGACCGAGTCATGCTATATTACTTGTTTTTTGCTATAATACCGCCCTGAAGGATTAAATCCGAAATGCATTGGCACCAGAGTATTATGGGCAATTTGAGATGCAAACTCATTGTGTGATTTACAAAAACAAATTTTGGCGACAAATATTACAGGAATGTGAATTAAACAATTCCTGCTAAATATATCTTTGAACTTCATTACTTTCATATCGTAAACTGGATACCTAATCTTTAACATATTAAACATTAGCAACCTATTTGGGGCTAACTGAGATGCGCCTTTCCTAACAAAGTGGTTTCACTTTGTTTTTTGGAAGTTTTTTGTTCGATTAGGTCCTAGTGCTACAGGACCGTTTTTGGATTGGCAGCTCCAGGCGAGAACATTACAATAAACTTACTGTAAAGTGAATTTATGATTTTCTTAATAGAAGCAACTACTATAATACGTAGTGCCCTCCTCACTCTCTTTTTCTAGGATAGAAAGAAATACCATCGTAATTGTGTAAAAGTCAATCGCTTATCGCCGAAAGGAACTCGTTATACGCATCCGTCTAGCATGTCGGAAAAAACTATCTGACGGACCCAGACGCGTGAGGGATCATGAGTACAGTGGACGTCACACTAGGGAAAGTATTACTGGCACGCCCTGTCAAAGTCCCTTCGAGTTTCGGAAACTAATACTCAGTAACTTCCACTAGATGTCAGCCTATGCACAGCATGTGATCTAAGCAGATTCCACAAGCCTCAGAAAAAAGAAAAACAAATAAACATTTTAAAAAGTATATATTTATAGTTGTGATAGGAGCCAGAAGGAAAACCAGGGTAGGGAAGAGCAAGGACATCCATGGCATAGTCGTTGATGCAAATAGATTTTAGGTTGGCTCTTTGCTGTACATGACCAGTCTTGGAGGCCACACACTTAAAGAACCAATCTAACAGGAGTCTAGCAAAGCCCGTCTGAGGCAGCCAAGTGGTACCTCGAGACAGAATGCACTTCCTGCAGTGGCAGAGGGTTGGGGAGAGCCTCAGAGCAGAAAGGAACCGCACACTCACTTGATTTTCTCCAGGTACTCGTTCGTGTTTTGGTTGGTCATGTTGGACGGACTGATGTGGAGTTTAAAATCTGGTCCAAAGTATTCAAAGTAATCATTGTACGGCAGCTCTGAAAAAGAAAGGCTAAAAAGGTCACAAACTAGGAAAATGCATAAAGCAACAAAAACTGCATGCATACAAATGGCAAAGCGCAAAGAACTGCACTATGGGTTTTCAGACAACTGATCTAACTAGGTTACAAGACAGTGCTGCCCTCCGACACGACCCTCAGCAGACCTGCACAACCCACTAATCAATGCCCACTTGTGACAAGACTGTATGGCCTGTCTCAGACAAAAACAGTCTGAGACAGGCTCTATGACCCACAATCCCAGCATTTCCCATACAAAACGAGTTATGTGCTTCTTAACCATCAAACGCCTGGCTACGATGTATACTACTACCCCAAGCATGGACATGTGCCCCCTTGTATGCTCATTGGTTTTTCTAATGAGAATGTCGCAAGCCCCAGAAACCTGGGTCAATGACCCAAACTTGGCTAGCCACTGGTTACCATGAGCTTGAATAAGAGTACCTTAAACAGCTGCTTGATTATCCAAAGCCTAATGCCACATGGCCCTTCTATGCTGGACAGTTAGCCTGAGGCATGCTGTCAAGTGCCCATTGTATGCCAACAGGTACACAGCCTGGCAGCTGCCCCACTTACCATTTGGAATTTCTGAATCCAGAGCCACAGCCGTCTCAAAGGTCCAGCAGCGGGCCACGTTGCGGATGGTGTAGCCACCACCCCCAAGCATCAGCAATGGCAGGTTGAATGTCTTGATGAACTCTACACACTTGGCGTGACCTGGAGGGGAAAATGAGTTAAGACTGCAGTCAAGAGGAAGAAGGCCTAAGAAAACAGCGCACCAAGGAAGGGCAGGGTCTACAGCAAAGGCAGAACGGAGCAGATGCAAGGGAAAGAAAGGCAGCCTCAGCGGGTAATGTAAAGGGAATGCACCATCTGCAGGAAAGAGACAGTCCCTTCAAGGAAGGGAGACCTCAGCCGCCCCTCTCATCCAGCAAGGGAGAAATGCTTTCTCAGTGACAGAGGAGGAAGAAATCTACAGTAATGGGACGGCAGCCTGAGAACACTAGGGAGAGAGATTGACAGATCTAAAACGGAAGAATAGCCTCACAGCACAGCAGAAGCTTAAAGTGCCGTGAAGGCAGTTTCAGCAATGAGGCCTGCAAGATGACAAGACATCTATGTAGATAGGGTAAGTAGTAACAGGCTGCGTTCTGGAAATGTTTCATGTAGCTACTTCTACTAGTCAGCCTAACCACTCTTACAAAACAAAGGGGACTCTCACTTTCCAGATTCCTGTGGCTTTGAGTTGGCAGAACACCAGCAAGACCGTGTGGACAGAGCACCAGGAAAGCAAGCCCATGGTGGAGCCAGTGCACAGGTGGGAGTCAGGAGGCCTTCCCCAGGTGCTGCGAAAGTGGCTCTGGCAGACTACCCTGCACTCTACCCGAGGCTCACCCAATCAGAAGATGCCAAAGTATGCTGTAAAAGATGAAGCACCCTCATGTACTGGACCAGTGAGCCAGTTGGCTCACAAACCCAGCATCAACACATTCCCAACTATAGGTCACTTCACGATGGCCAAGAGACCACCAGTTCAACGTGGCAAAAGGAGAGTTTCAATAATGGCCAACATGCTCTGCATGCCCTCAAATGTCTTCAGCAATCAGTAAAGCATCACTGTACCCCTTCCCAGATCACTGCAGAATTAGGGGCAGACTGTCCTCTCCCAGGAAGCCATTTTCTTAAAGGCCATATTGTATTTCATTTTGATACAATACACAACAAGAAAAACTAAAGCCCACTGACTTTACTAACACCTATACTCTAGTCCCCATTCACTCCTCTGTATGCACAGAGCAAATCTACAGTATTATCAGGATTAAATTCCAGCGTATAGGTGGCTGTGCCCGCAATGATGTCACAGCTAATCTTTCTTCAAGCATTTCCCATTCAAAGGGGTGTTTTTACTGGTGGAAAGCTAGTTCTGTCGGAGGGGCAGATCATTAGAACAATTATGAAGAAGTACATGAGTTATTACAATAAGCGAGCACCTCCAGTCTTGCTGTAGTGAAGATGTCTTAGTATTGCTTGTACTATGTTACAATTGAGAAGACCTTTTAAAGGATTGAAGTTTGATAATAGAAAACCAATCGTGAGAAAAGTGGGCAATTGTGGGGTAAAAACAATGGTGATGGGTGGGAGGTTTAGAATGAATCTCAACCTCTGGCATTGCTCTGGGCAACCCTCCAGACCATAGTTCACCACCTGCCAAGCCATTACAGAAGAGTAAAGACCATCTGCAAATCAGGCTTGGTCCCACCCCAATGAGCAGTCCAGCCTGAACCGCTAGGTCACATCCCTTCTGCACGAGACAAGCACCCCAGACATGTTTCAGCCTCAACGGTAGTCATCAGTGTGAAGTAGCTTGGGTGTCTAAGCACGGGACCCACGTCTGGGCATACCCGTTCCACTCGGGGTGGCAACGCAAAAACAGAGGTGATGGCTGGAAGGTTTAGAATGAACCTGGGGTGGCTGTTGGTTGTTCAGAAGAGAATTGCCTAGCATTTTGGGGCAGACTGCCCTTGGGCAGGACAAAGACGGATATGTTGTGGATATTTCTCTTCTGTTAAAGGGATAGGGAGCTAAAAAAAAATAATAATATTCTGACTCCCACGCGACTGAGGACGGTAGAAAGACTCCCAGAATTCCTGTTTGGAATTTATTGGATGCCAGCTCATTTTCACCTCAGAAGAAACAGAACAAAAAAAAAAAAGAAAATTAAAAAAAAAAGTTTGGGGGAAATTTGGCGTTACAAAATGATGGGTGCAGAAGGAGAGACGGGTGGCAGTGATTATTATAGACTTCACATGCAAATAAAGAGAACCTCTCTTCTTTCATCTATTGGGGGGGTGGGTTTCCCCGCCTCAACTAGGGATGTCTTTGTAACTTGCCCACCGCCCTGTGTCAAAATGTCCCCATCTTTGTCCCTTACACTTGGAACCAAACTGGACTGTCTCCTCCTGGACTGAGTGGCACAGTCTGGTTGCCAGTTCTTTACCAGGGGAAATGATTTGACTTTGCTCTCAGTTCACAACACACCAGGGGGATGGTCTCCCTTCCCATCACCTTTCACAGGCTTTTTTCTACAATACAAGGGGGAATGTCCCCCTTCCCCTGGCTTTTCTCAGACTTAGTTTCATTCAGCAGGGTCACTAGAACTTGGATTTACACGCGCCTGCCAAGTATACCATTTACATCTAGGGTGTATTTTTCGTATTAATTTCCTTGTGCAGCCTTTGTACCCCTATCTGTTCCTACTATACACTAGTTAACTTGCTATGGGACACTCCTCTGGTTCTCCCTGGTGTCCGGCTACTCTCCCCGGTTGCGAGTCTCGCGTTCCTTGGGGCAGCGGTACTGATCTTGTGGTCATAACAGTGTCCACTTCCTGGAGGTCTGCTCCACGTCTTCCAGTCTCCAACATCAGCTTCACACCATCAGGTGAAGGACTTTTTCTGCCCGCCCTCTCTCTGCATCAGATGGCTTTTGTCTCAAGCATTTCGCTATACGCTGGGGCTGGATGGAGTGCCGTGCTGGGCTTTGTTCCTTCCACTGCTTTCGCAAGCAAACGTGGCCGACCACCAGTATTCCGAGAGCTTTACCTCCTCGGCACTTCGTGTAGATTTTACCACCTCAACTTGAAAGCCGCACAGCTGTAAACCCTCAACGACTGCCCTCTCCCCAAGCCCCTTCTCTGGCAGCCATCTTTAAATTTGGTAGCACATAAATTGGCAGTATAACCAAGAAGAGCCACAGAGGAGCAGGAGAAAAGGTTTAAATATAAATCCATGCCAGACCCATGCTGGAGAACAGTTACAGTTAACGTGCTCCTTCTCCAGCATGGGGTCCGCCATGGATTCACATTCTCATGAATAAACACATAGCAGTACATACAAAACCATGGGAGGTGGCAAGGCTCAACAGAAGCAATTCCTCTTACCTCCTGTTATGGAGAATAATGTGCCAATTTCCTTCACCTGAAGAGACTCCAACTTCTGGGACTTGGAGAGGGAGAGCCTTTTTCTCATGTATTTTGATGTGAGTTTTACTCGTGTTCTTTGATTATGGAGTTTTAGACAACTCCATAGGCATCTTATGTACATCATACCGCACCCTCAGTGCAGTGACACAGGGAAGCCTTTTAGGCTCTCCCAAGGTTTAAACACCTTCTCTGGGATAAACGACTGTTTCCCAGAGAACGTAAAGTTAAAAAAAAAAAAACACACACTCCAATAGTGCGCTGGAGGGGTTACCTAGTATCCCCTATGTCTAGAAAATCATGTAGCAGTCAAATGTTACCCTTTCCTCTAGAAATTGCTGGTGGCAGCGACCAAAAAAAAAAAAACAAGATTTCCTCCCCCCCACCCGACGGCAGACATGGGTACCTAAAAATTGCAGTAGCCATGTTTTTCAAGATGGTGTCTGAGCCCCCTTTGTTTAAACAGGTCCCGGTCGTCTTTGCCATTTCTTTTTGGAAAGGTCCTTCAGAAATTGTCTGCGCACCAGACCAGGTTTGGTCCCTTTGTTCCTACGCCTTTGGTGGGCTTCAGGACTGGTGGGCAGGAAGTGAGGGAGGTGCCCAAAACTCCCTGTGCTTAGTCTCCTAGGAGACCCAAATGCACTCTGGCGTGATTGGCTGGCTGACTGACCGGCAAGCACAGCCACCCTGCTGGTTGAGTGGCAGCTAGGCTGGAATGAATGGGAGAAAACGGTTTAAAAGGCGAGTCTCCTGGACTGGATCGCAGAGTTGACCACTGGAATGAAAGAACCGAAGAAGAGCAGGAAGAGGATGGCTGCTGCAACTCCTGGACCATTGGTTTGCCCGGTGAAGCCCTGCTGCAGGTCCAAATTGCTAAGTACATCTCGACAGAGAAGCCCCTTCAAGGGCAACTTCTTCCTTTGAGTTGGTGGGACCACTGAACTCGTAAGCCACCTGGATACCATTCTCAAAGCTGGTTAGGAGTCCCCCGACGTCCTCCGTCTTGTCCCCACAACTGAGGCTCAGAACAGTGAGATCTGCAGGAACTGCTAGGAACCAACTTCTTCAGCTGCATCTTTTGCAGCATATTAAGGTACTGTGCCAACCCGATTAAGAGACTGCTTCTCTCGCGGTGAAAGTTTGTGGAACTTTCCCCAACTTACAGGCCTAATCAGCTTGTGACCCAACAGAAGATTCTTGTTCGTACAAACTACCTTTGAGAACTTTGGCAAAGACTTTACAGTTTACTTCAAGAACTGCTCTTTCCTATCCAAGACACTAGTCCATTGACTTTGGCCTATGCCTATTGAACTGAATCGAGTCCTCTGGTGAACTATAACCATTTGCACTGCCTAAAAAAGTATTTGTGACCTATTCTATTAACTTGTGGCTTTGCCTTCCCATTCAAATTGACTGAAATGCCCTTTGGCTCCTATTTCAGGGGAGCTTAAATTGTTCAGAAACGTATTGGTTTTGTGTTGAAGTATATTTGTGTATAATATTAAGTTACCCCCTTCTAGTGAATGTTTTCTAAATGATTGTGTAGAAAATGTATAAGTGTTTTTACAAAGAAACCTTGAGTACAAGTGTCTACTTGAACCACTGTGATTGCAAGACCTCCGTTTAACTTTTACTGCTCACATTCCCTCTTGAGATAAGCTGGCTGCTCAGCTCGCTACCACAAAACTGTAGTAGACACATACCAAAGGTTGGTTTTTGCTTACACCTGTAGTCCCAATTGTATGTGGTGGTCCCAGAGGGTACTGCATGCAATTCTGCCTAACAGTCACCAAGGCTGGGCGACACGGTAACCGCGTATACTCCGGTTCGGGCGCACTCACTTTACTCCAGACCTGGGAATGACAAGTGTACGAAAGTCCCGTGAACACAGAGCTTGCAATGTAGTAAGTTGAGGGCCTGGCGGTATCAGGGAAAACTCCTGCGCAAGCTGGTCAGCCACTGGTTGGCCCAGTGACGCTTCCAAAATGGCTTACTTGCAGGTTTTGATGACGGTTCAGAAGGTTCAGATGAAGGTGCAGAGAATAGTTGGTCCCACTATTCCAATGGGTCGAAGAGTCTTTGCAAGACCTTATAGGACAACCAGTTGCAGAGGGGTCCCAACAGGCTCATGGTGTCAAACCTAGCGGGTCACCAGCGGTTCCTCGACTCGACTTCTTGGTTTCAGGATACTTGGACTCGATCCTTCGTTCAGTGAGAACTCTAGAGATCGACAAAAAATAAATAAAAATCGCCTTTGCGCCAAAACGAAGAAGACCCAATGGGAGATCTGCTCACATACAGCCATACCATACGTGGACATGGACAACGGTGGTCCCAGACATTCACAGCACACCAGATTCTCTTGCACCCAGTATGTGTATTGTAACTAGACAGTCCAGCCTACATCCTGGGGGCACACAGGCCATGCAGAAGCCTGTGAAAGCGTGGCGCTTCACTGGAAAATGCATACCCAAATAAGGACCGACCTGGGGAGGGTGAAGGGGCAAGATGGCCACAGGACAAAGAACCTTGTGGCGTGGCATTTTGGAGCCAGGCCACCTAACGGTGCCAAACGCAGTAATCACGGTTTACCTGGCAAGAAAGAGTTCAAAAGATACGAAGCTATAAGCTACCACCAGCCCTGTCCAAGGCACATCAGCACTTCTAAAAAATCCTTCGAGAGCAACTAGGGCCTTTAGAAATGACAGAAAGACCCAAGTGCACTGTAAGGTACTTTGTGCACTTGCAACATGTTGCAGAAAAGTTGCAACATTGACAAGGACTAAGGGGAACAAAGTCTCCCAGTACTGACTGTCTTTAAGGGCATGCCAGTTTCCCCATAAAAAGTGAGCGAAAGCCCAGGAGTGCAGCAGAAGGCTGTGCTCCACTGGCAAGGTCAGACTATGGTGTTTCAACAAAGCGAAAAAGTTGGGGGTACACAACTGGAGCGAAAATTACGCATGAAATGGTAGTCTTTCCTAACACCGTGCCCGCACTATCTACAAAACTTCCTAAATAGTCTCCCTCTAGAGTCTTCTGCTACTCCTCCAACTCTCTGCGGGTGAGCCGATTTCACAAACTGATTTGGGGATAGATCTTTATCCTCTGCAGGTGCCCCTCTCTGGAACAGCCTCCTTGCCTCTTCCCCCTCAACCAGCATGTGCACTTGCCTCCAGGCATTACTGCACTTTCTGCTTATGCTCTATGAGTGAAGCAACCCCTCTGCACTTAACCCAGGGCCGTTGGAATGGATGCGTTTGTGCCCCCCTCCCCATTCCTCGCACCTCCGTCTGTATGCATGCATTACCTAAATGTACTAGGAATAGTACGTTTGTCGGTCTGTCCCCCCGCAACCTTTTTCTATCCTCCTCCCCCCCAGCTAGATCAAAACTAACACTTCATGCACTTACACTAGAAGAAATGCCGTCATTTGCCAATTGTTCCATTTAGATCATTCGGAAACTTCAAGGCCTAAGAAATTACTGTATTCTCTTGTTCCCTTCCCACCTTGAAGCACTCCAACTGTCTAAAGGGCTGTATAAATAAACAGTTACTGTTATCTGGCCACTCAGGTTATCGAAAAATCTTAGAACTGGTGAGAAGATTTGGGTGGGAAGGCATGCATGTAGCTACCTTGAACGATGTTAAGACCTGAGAAGTTTGTGCAAGTGCCAAATTTGAGAATAGGACCCAAGCTGGGTTACTAGAAACGTTACCAGTCTCCCTGCCCCCCCTCGCCCATGGCATATGACTTCCTTGGGTTTGATTGTGGCTTATACGCCGGGTCAAGGATATACTATTTTGCTGATTGAGGACATCTTGACTAAGGCGAGACATTTCATTCCGAATAAAGGAACTGCTTCAGCAGTTTTGGCTCTGGCTTTTTTCAAAACAGTGCGGTTGCAGGGTCTACCAAACCAAGCGATTTCTGATAAGGGAGCTCAATTTGTAGTGCTTTTTGTTTGGCGTTCGGTATGAACCACCAGTAATTAACCATAAAGTAATGGCCAAACAGAGTTGGAGAAATATTTGCAATGCCATTTGTAGACAGGAGAAGTTGGGTAGACCCGATTTGGTTAGCCGAGTTTAGCTATAACACCTCCAACGGTACGTCAGTCACCATTTTTTTTAACCAATCTTTGCACGAGATCCATAGGGAGGAGGTAGAGGTTCTGCATGTAGAGGATAGGCTTGAGTTGATGGGGCGCCATTTCCGCAAGGCAATTTAGCAAAGTATAAGCTTTGCTGACAGGAAGCTAAGGGCAGCTCCAGATTTTTCAGGAGGGAGCTTCTGTATGGTTCTCCACTAGGAACCTGGCTTTAAAGAGGGGAGGGGGGGGGGGGGGGGGAATAGTGTGAGGTTCATTGGTCCTTTAGTAGTAGAGGAAGTGAAGTCACCAGTGTCTGTTAAACTAATAGTAACTCCAGAGGGGGTAGATGTCGGAGTCAGGGAAGGAGTAGGAGGTGCAAGGAAGTTGCAGGATCTGGTGGATTGGAAGGGTATGGACCAGAGGAAAGATCTTGGGAGGAGGATCAGGATGTTCATGCCCCCGGGTTGGCAAGGAGACGAAATGATGTATCCATGTGAACTCACAGCAGGCATAGCTACGTACACTATGGTTGCGAGTTATGTATTCGTTATTACCCAGAGTAGCTTTGTAATTTTGAACCAGGTCCCTCTCATAGGTTAAAGAGGATGGCAGTAGCCTTAACTCTGCTTCCAATGTAAAAGTGCTATGGGACCTGCCATCCCAGGGGTCGGTATGGAAGGAAGGGGGGTAAGGAGGGTGGTGGGAGGGGGCGCAGGGGTAAGAGGGGCCGCGGCAAGGGCGTGTGTGCAGAGAATGAGAAGACTTAAATAACCAACAGAAAGAAGAGCTCAGTTAATAGGAGTGCTTGGCCATTACCTTTGATGGTGAGATTGAAGCAGCCGAGCCGGTCCCCAGACAGCGAATCAGCACCGCACTGCAAAACCACTGCGCTCGGCTGATACATCTCCATCACCTTCGTCATCACCTGAAGAAAGGAGAGAAATTTAGTGCCCTTGCTGGCTATGCACCAATGCCTAGATACTGTAGGTCAGTTGGCCTCCCGAGCCACATGGTCATGGTTAGTATTACAAAATCAAGTCTGAAACATTTGCGTCACAGGACAAAAAATTGAATCTGGTTTAACTTTAGAATTTGATCATGCCTGAAGTAAAAGGACTTCTAGTTTTTGAATATAAAAATTATGGATTGCACCTCCCTAACCCATTATCATTCCCCTCTTGCAATCGCATGCCTTAACATTTTGTACCAATATCACTGTCAGAACTTGGTCATTAAATAGTGTAGGAATGTTTAAATTTCAAACATTTACTTATCAAATGATCCACCAAATAGCCCCCAAAAGTAGCAAAGACTGGCAACAGCAGACTGGACAGCAAAGTCGGGTAGCCTAGCGAGGAGCATGTACAGGTAGTGACAGTACTGTAAACAAAGATCTGGAACAAGTTACGTAACTGTTCTCCAGCATGGGTCTGGCATGGATTCACATGCTCGTGAATATCCCCCCAACCCCCCCCCCCTCCCCCGTCAGGCTGGGAATCCTCGGTAAAGGAAAAAAAAAACCACCAGTTTCATTTCTGAACTGTCTTTCTCTTAACAACCAATCACTTAGCTCTGGGCCATACTGCCCCCAGCCAATGACTGCCCTCTACCCAAGCCCCTCCACTGGCAGCCAGTGGCAGTAGGACCAAGTGAAGAGCCGCAGAGGGGTAGGCGGGAGGGTTTGCATGTGAATCCATGCCAGACCCATGCTGGAGAACAAGTTACAGTTAAGTAACTTGTTCCTTCGCCAGCATGGGATCTGGCATGGATTCACATGCTCATGAATAAAGAATGCATAGCAACACTCACATGCACAACCATAGGAGGTGGCAAGGCTCAACATAAGCATCCCTTACCACCTCACCAGGCTCACCTTCAAGCAAACCGGTTGTGCAGCACTGCTTGGCTCTGGACTCACTGGAATCCCTGTAGATGCAGTAGAGTTTCGTGAATTTGTGCATCGACCTCCACGTCGCAGCCCTGCAGATGTCCAGCGGGGGCACGCCAGACAGGAATCCATTGTAACAGCAATCACTCTGGTAGAGTGTCCCTTGGACGGCCAGGCAGCAGTATGTTTGCCAACAGGTGACAGTAGGTGATACAGCCGGAAAGCCACCTGGAACTGGAAGCCTTGGACAGGGCCCTCCCATGGTTCACAGGAACAAAGTACAAAGAGCGGAGAGGTTTTCTGTGAACTTTGTGCAGGCCACATAAAACTTCAGTGCTGTAGCCACATCCAGCGAGTGCAAAGCTCTTTCAGCCAGCGTAAGCAAAGGCATCAGAAAAAACACAGGTAACACCAAGGGCTCGTTTAAATGAAAGTCCGACGGCACCTTGGGCATGAAGGAGGGGTGCGTCCGCAGCACCACCCTCGTCTCGAGCAAAGTCAAATAAGGTGGTTTACAGGAGAGGGCCTGATCTCCCACACTCGTCATGTAGAGGTGATGGCCACGAGAAAATCTGTTTCCACGACAAAAACGAGTGGTGCAGAATACAGAGGCTCGAACGGAGGTCCCATGAGTCTAGTAAGCCCCACATTGAATTCTCAAGCGGGTGCTGAGCCTTCACCGGCAGGAACGAGCAGAGAAGTCCCTTGACTAATCGGTGCGACCACAAGGATGGTCGTCCTGGGGATCTGGTGTAGCGTGAGATGGCCGCCAGATGAACCTTGGAGGTGTGCGCCAGCCCCAATTTGACCAACAGCAAATATGGAAGCATCCGAGGGGCCATGACCCTCAGTGGGTCGATCTTCTGGGAACTGCACCAAATAGCAAATCTCTTTCACTGCGTCAGTAACATTTCAAAGTAGACTATGCTCTAGCCTTGGTGAGAGCTTTCTTGAAGTCCGCCTGGAGATCGTAGCCACCGAATTCTAGCGCTGCAGGAGCCAGGCCTTCAGGTTCAGAGACCCTGTATCGTGGTGAAGAATGGGGCCTCACGACCGCTGGCAGCTTGACTGGTGGACACGCCTACATGCTGAGAAGGTCCGGGTACCAGATCTGCCTCTGCCACGCTGGTGCGACGAGGATCATTCGCCACTGGCAACATTTGAGTTGACTGATAACGGAGGTCACGCATACAGAAAGAGGCCTTCCCAAGGGAATGAGAATGCGTCCCCCCCCATGCAGGGGAAGCCTGCTGGCAAACCTCCGGCACTTGGCGTTCGTCACCATCACCCTAACCTTAGAACCACAAATGAATGCAACAGTCAAGAAATGCTTTTTCCTCCTCCACACAGCAAAAATAATCCCACCTTTCCTCTCCTTAATGCACAAGGCTCACCATAGTGGACCTCATCATGTCAAGAATAGACTATGCAAACAGCCTCTACCTCGGAATACCAGAATACCTGCTGAAACTACAACGGATTCAAAATACAGCAGCCAGACTACTCCTCAAACTATCCAGAAGAGACTACATCACTAATGCCCTAAATACACTGGCTCCCATCACCTTCAAAACAATGTGCATAACGCACAGGGCAATCAGTGGACAAGGAGCAGCATTCCTACAAAAAGAACAAGCCAACAAGACTCCAGTTAAGCAACGAAATCCGCTGGGAACTAAAACCATACCTTAAGAAAAAACTTGGTTCTGAAGGAAGTTGATTCAAGTGGAGGCCTGATGTGAAAGGGACCGTGAATACCTGAAAAGACTAGATCAGGACAGGCGCAGAAATGCTCCCACACCCCATCTGGGGAGATTTGCGCAAACCCAGTGCCTCAAATCAAGATAGAAATGCTAACTAATCACATCCACTAACAATTTCCCCCTCTGCGTACACCTCTCAAAATCCAAACAACCACAAACCGCACAAACTTCACTACATTGCAACAAAACAAAACAAAAAAAAAAAACCAGACTCGCACAACAGTACAGGACTACCGGACGAAAACACCCCAGGCCGCCAACAGCACATCACTGCTCTCTTGCATTTTTCCAGCTTCCCCTCGCGAACTCACCCTCCCTTCCTCTTTCAGAGCCGAAAGAGCCAGGGGACCACTCGTGTGGTGAGTGCGTGGTACAAATGTCCATTAACATGTAAAACATTGTGGTGGTATCGTCTGACGACCCGCACAACTTGTCCCTTGAGGGACAGCAGGAACGATTTGAGGGCCCAGAACACTGACCATAGATCCAGAACGTTGATGTGCAACGTCTTTTCCTCCGGCAGCCACAGGCCTCTGGCGTGAAGACTGGTGTGGGCTCCCCAAACCACGCAGCGAGATGAGAGCACACGCCCCACCACCGTATCGCCCGATATAACCCGTCGAGAGCGATCTTGTCCTGGAAAGGTCCGGACACTTGAATGCAACGGACATCGAGGTATTCCTACAGCGGCCGCATCCGTAGCCTGTAGAGTGGGATGAGAAATGCATGACATGCCGAGCAGAGACTGGATAGCCCTCACTGCGGCGATCTTCAGAGCAGCCGTTGCACCTTTCCCAGGATGGCCACCACCCTCTCCTCCGACGGCAATGCCAGACAGGACACTGTTCAGCCGGGATCCCAGGAACAGCGCGTTCCGCGATGGAGTAAAGCAGGAATTCAAAGAGAACCCCAGATCCATTATTAAGCGGACGGTCCTCGATGTGTGGTCGACGGCGATGCTCCTTGAGCTGTCCCAGATGAGCCAGTCGTTTAATTAAGGGTAGACGTGGATCACTTGCAATGGCAAATGTGCCGCCACCAGCGCCAGTCACTTGGTGAGGACCCTTTGCACCGACTTCAATCCCAAGGGAAGGGCCCTGAATGGTAAGGCTTCCCCTCAATGACAAAGTGCAGAAACCTGCGGTGTCCCTTGTGAATGGGCATGTGAAGTACACATCCTACAGGTCCAACGATGACAGAAAGTCTCCCTCTTCCTGCTGTAAGGGCACGTGTTGGAGTGACCATTCGGAACTTCTGGGACTTCATGTATCTGTTCTGAAGTCGAGAATGGGCCTACAGCCCCCGGTCTTCGTTCACGAGGAAGTACCTTAAGTACACACAAAGCCCCAGAGCCGCTTTGGGACGAGCTCTATCACACTTTTCTTTAGCATGGCCCGAACCTCCAGCAGCAGCTGAGGGATGGTGGTATTTGGGGACACTTCTGTTGAAACTCCAGGGTGTGTCCGTGGGTGAGAGCGTCCAGCATCAAACAGTCAATGGAGATGGCCTTCTGCACGCCCACTTACCAGCCGGCCTCTCACCGGGGTGCATGGGTGGGGGCCAGACGTCACAGCCGGTTCATTCGGACTGGCTGTCTTGGGGTCCCTGGTGACGAAGTCCTTCTCCAAAAGCCTTGCAACAGCCCCTGTTGGTCTCCTGGGATGAGGAGCGGGAGCGCTGGCAGCCTCCCGAGGATCGAAAGGACAGCCGTCACTGCTGTAACGTGCCCAGGGCACGTGCCATCTCCTCCTGGATGGCCTGTAGAGACTCATCTACTGCCTTCCCGAAAAGATCTGTCAAAGGGCATGTCCAAACACCTTATCTGGACATCCAGTCGAAAGTTGGTGCCTTGAGCCAGCCACGACAAAGGCAAATTCTGATGTCCATCTGGTGGAACCCCACGTCGGCGATGTCCATGGCCACCGTGATGGCATGGTCTGACGTCACCTTGCCTTCTTGCAGAATCTCCATCGCCTCCGACCTCTTGTCATAAGGGAGGGTGTCCAAAAGGGCTGCGATCTTGAACCACAGTTCGTGGTACGCTACGATAGCAAGGGCGGCCGTTTTGGTAATCGCTGCAGAGTAGATAACACGTGTTCTCATAGCATCTAACTTCTTCCCCCCGCTGTCCGGAGGGGTGGACACTGCCGAAGATGAAGTGCCCGACGAGGACTTCTTAGCCGCTGCAGAGAGTCTGGTGACGATTGGACCCGCAAGCACTTGGGCGCAGAATACAGTACCCTGGATTTCTTCTCTAGGTGGTCCCTCCTCGCCGGGGCCTTCGAAGGGTTCTTCAGGAGAGACAGGCCTTTGTCCCAAATGTCATCCAAGAGTGGGACTGAAAGGATGGTCTCTCTTCGCCTCGCGGTGCTGGTATAAGAAGCCCACCTCCTCTGGCGCGAGCTAGAAGCGCTCTGGAGATAATCGCATGAAACAAGCCTGCTTTGTCCGGCGGGGAGGATCTGACTGCGACGACTGGCGGTCCCCCCGCCCCCAATCACACTGGGCGGTGAAGGGTGGCAAGGAGGCAGTGGTTGCCTCTTCTTGGCTGGCAGTTCCCCATTGCCAGAGGGTCGGCCATCACTGGAGCAGCAGGCTGGGCCGTCGGCGCAACAGGCATCCTCATCTGCATCTCAGATACCAGCGTATGCAGCCTGGAGAGATGTCCACAGAGCGGTCTCCAGGGGGCAGCGTAGGTGGAACAGGAAGCTGCGGTGCAGGAAGAGAACCCAGGCCCCTGTCCTGAGGCCCTGTCACCTTCAACGGTATATACATCGCCGCTCTCCTCATATGGCGTGACCACAACGTTTCCCTGGTCGCCTTCGTCCTCCTGGATGCCTGAAGGTAGACCTGCTGCTCCTCTGAGGAGATATCCGTGCCCTGGAGGACCTCCATGCCTCCCCCCTTTCTTCGCGTCCAGACAGTCTCAGGGAGATGACCAGCATCTTCTCCGGGGTCTCCTCAATGGGTTGGAATGAAAACTCCCTCCTGGCAGGGAGAGACACTTGCCTTCAGAGGTGCGTCCTGCAGGTCTGCCTTAGCAGACTTCCAAAGGGATGCCACCACCACCTTGATGGAAGGCGGAACCTTAGTCAAGTGTACCTGGGCCTTCAACGTCAAGATCGGTCCTTTGTCCTGCTTGGCCTTCTCCTTAAGGGGGGGGGGGGGCTGGAGCCTCGGTCCCCCTTGGCCTTCTCCATTGAGGGCAGGCAGGTTTTGGACTTCTCCTTGGCCACCTCTGGGGCCACCTTGAGTTTGCCTGGATGGTCCGATTTCCTCTTGGACGAAGATCCTGAGCGTTGGCTGGTGACCAAGGATGCCGGAGAAGTCGGGCGCGCCCTGGCCGCCGAGGCATCTGCTGCAACAGCACACCTGATGGCAGTGGACTCGCTGTGCTTGGCCTTTTGTTGGACCCCCGTGGGAGGGGTGCCCTCAAAGGACTTGAAGCCCGCTCGGCTTTCCCAGATCGGGAGAGGCATGCTCCCGGGACCCCACCCAGTGCAGAGTCTGCAGCCACTCACATTCAGCAGCTTACGCTGATCCGTCACCGTGGGAGTTGCGAGCTTACGGCAAAATGCACAATCTTCCACCTGTTTCTTTGGGTACAGGCAGTAGAGGCACTGGAAGGTTTATCATCCATAAAAACATTCTGCAGCTCGCAGTCGCTACAAAGCTTGAAAAAGAGGGAGTATCCTGCTAATCTGCCTTGAAGAATCTTCTGGAAGCCTCCACAGACTAATCTGAAAAATGGGTCCCCGTTAATCGGAAGGTTGATAGACGGAGCAGAGGTGCTCGATTGACCGAAAAATAGAGTAACACTCTTCCAAAAAGTGAAAAACACAGTAAAAGCTTGAGAGCTAAGCATGAGGACTCAACACTGGAACGTGCAGTAAAAATCTGAAGATGGCTGCCATGGGACGGGCTTAGGTAGAGGGCAGTCATTGGCTGGGGTCAGTAGGACCCAGAGCTCAGTGATTGGTTAGGAGAAAGAGTTCAGAAATGAAAAACTATTTGATACGCTTTATCCCCCCCCCCCATGATAGATCGCAGGTGTGCCAAACCACATAGCCCCGCGTTCAAAGTGACTCGGCAAGAAAGAAGAATGTAGTGGGCACAGCACCTCCATGGATTCTGCAACTGCATGACCATCAGTGTACATTTGTTAGCCTGACGCAAGTGGATATTATATATTTTAGGTGTGGGATTAGAGTTGTACGCTTCTGTTGAGTTGCATGCCCATGAAGCTCTGCTACCGCCAACATCCCCCATATGCCTCCCGTTACTGTAATTGCCACCTTGGATGAATAGTGGCAGCACAGTGGACCCTAAATGGATGCCTTGGAGATAAAAGGCAGCGCTGTATTGATCCCTGAAATATACACAAGACGGTACATTGGACTTCCCTACAGGAGTGTAGGATTATACTGAAGCCAAATGCTCACATGCCAACACGTAATATTCCTGACTAACCACTAGATGGTGACCCATGCTCAACACGTGACTAAAACACGTTCATCTGGGAAAAGTAGAGTGCTGCACCTTAGAACCAAGGCTGGGGGCATGGTCTGCCCCTACCGCGCACTCCTCTTACATTGACACACGAAAACTGCTCACCGGTTTAAATATGGCTTCGTACGATTCGTCATCAATGCCGTCCCGGAGAGGAAAGTTCACAGCATAATACTTGCCCTTACCAGCACCAATGTCCTGTAATGAGAAGAATGTCAAGAGTTACTAATGGGGTGCAACACAAACCACTGAACAAAACAAAAGTGCAGACAACCAACTTTCAAGAACTCCATGTCCTCTACCCCTTCCCATCCACGCCAGGTTACCATCACAGACTACCACCAGTTTCACCAGTCCTCGCACAAACTAGCAGCCCACGGGCCAGCCATTCCATGCACCAAACGCAATCCTGTTAATGTCCTGGTTTCTAACTCTGTTAACCATATAACAGCCCCAACACACGGATACCTCTATATAGTCAAGCCTTATGGCACCACAACCCCATTATTCAACTGCCCGCGAGGGGTCTACCCCCTGAACTTTCATTGTTCATTAAATCTGACACCAAACGGAGTACATTTCCCAGGTTTTTGCAGCCCCTCACATACAAAACAAACTTTCAGACTGTCTGCATAGAACTGTCAGCTTCTCTGCGCCTCCCCATTACCCCCCCTTCTTTGAAAAAAACCCTCATATCTTAGTCACCAACATCACTCCAATTATTTCCCAATAGCATCCAAACGAAGCCTGCAAACATCCTGCAAGTGTTCCACCCACAGCCAGAAATGATAAACCTTCGGAAGGTCACCCATCGCAAACTCCAGCCTTTTCAGAGTGCAGTACATGGAAAACGATGTAGCACTGGTTCCACTGCCAACACACTGCTTAAATATAGGCAACACTTCTTGAAAGCCATTCAGAGAGCTGTAATCCAGACGTTTTACTGCTCACCCGCAGGTCTCCCGTTCCAGGGAAGTACTCCCCATACTTGTGGAATGATGCAGTCATGACGCGGTCAGTGGTGTAAAAGGCCTCCTCCACACCATCGCCATGGTGAATGTCAATGTCTATGTAAAGCACCCTCTGGTGGTACCTAGAAGAGAAGAGGGGTAGGTCACGGCACAGGGGAGGGCAGCCACTCAAGGTGAAGTCTGGCATTGTGGCCTCAATTGTTTGCTGACTAAAAATCATCAAGTATACATAAAGAAAGGTTTGTGAAAGACGAAGCTGGTAACACTGGTCTGCTAGTTAAGGGCTTGATGCTGGGGGAAGCTGAAAGCTACAGGAAAGGTATCAAATGCAGTTGACCTAGCGCCTCAGCATAATGAAAGGTTTCCCATCAACCATGGGCAACAGTAAGAGCATTTACATCTTTATGAAAGAAACCCAGTGATCAACAAACCAGTCCCTAAGACACTATATATGCATTTTTTTAACAGCAGGAAATGTTAAATGAATCAGGCGGCCACCTCTGGAGATGAAAGCTAACTGGCCAGTCAACGCAGAAAGACTCACATTTGGATCTACAGTTTAATTCTGGTGTGTATTAGGTACCATTATTCCTTAAATCAAAAATCAAACAAACTACCCAGGATCAAAATACAAAGCTTAAGAACCACAATTGGAACCCAAGTCAAAAAAACTCCCAATGTCGCTAATGCACCAATCCCCCTCCCAATGCACCAAAGGTTATTGTAAGGCTGTCCCCAATTACGCTCACACCAGAATAAATACACCCCTCTAGGGAAATAATGCCAAGAGTATCTTGTAAGGAGAACAAGTTTAATCTTTCAAAAACAAGGATGGTAGCAAAGGACTCTGCTGCCTGACCAGTCTTCTCCCGTCACTCATCTGTTCCTTCTCCTGCCACCGTGGTCCCATGCAGGAGTTTATATAGTCTGGTCTCGCTGTAGTAGTATCACTGGATACGGGCTATTGCTTCATCCCAATCCAGCCTTCCATACAAGGGATGCTCCAAATCCTTCTTTTCTTCATTGTCAGCGGTTTCTGTTAGAACATGCTGCTCTACATTTTGCTACCTTACATAGAAACAATGCAGCTCTGCAGACTTTTACAAACATTGATGCCTAGCCCCAGGAAAACCTAAACCTTTATAAAAACAATTTTCATTGTCTATCCATATTCTGCTCATATATGACCCTTAACACTCATGTGCCATTTCTGCATTTGGCCGTACGGAACATACAAATCCCATGCTTAGACTGCACGGACTCCTGACGGACAGTAGATAACTGGTGAGTCACATGTGCTCTGCCAGTGCTAGCTAACACCACGGGGGGTGGGAGGGAGAGGGGAGACAAGGAAATGGTTGCCAGGCACTACACAAGGCCTACAGGCAGTTTTGGCAAAGTGGGCAAGCTAATGTTCACAATTCTAAGTGCGACATTGGTAACATTCACAGTTCAGAAGAAAGATAATGTTGAGTGGCAGGGTTTTCTGGAGTAGAGTAATTGCTAAACTCCCCACCCATGCTACACTTACTTTTTTGGTTGCTGCTGGTTGACGGCGGGTCAGTGCTTTCACTGGCTTCCCCTGCAGACACCCGCTTACACTTTCTGGAGCCGCCCTTTGCCTCGAGGCCCTTAGCCGAAGGGGCTGCCAGGCAGAGGGTTCCCAAGTACAATGCCCAGAACAATGCCTTAAGAGCTGCAACTGGCATTTTACGCAGAGAACACATCTCATTGGCTAGGAGAGAGGCACACTGGCTACCCATCAAAGAAAGGGTGGTCTTCAAAACCCTTGCCCTAACACATAAATGTCTTCACGGACTCGCACCCCCCTATCTCGAACAAAGGATCCAGAAACAAACAGCTTCCAGATCCTCCAGGGCCGCTTATGCCAACCGCATCCTGACTCCTCACACGCGCAGAGTGCGTGCCGGGGGCTCGAGCTTCCCATCAATGGCAGCCTCTCTCTGGAACAACCTCCCAAACGAGATCAGATCAATCGAATCCCATTCTGCCTTCCGCAAGGCATTAAAAACTAGGCTCTTGTCTAGAGGGCTCACCCATGTACGATTCCTGACACATGCTCCATCTCTGAATATTAAATATCACTACTTACATTGCATGTATAAGACTTTCTCTGTATCGTACCAACCAAAGCAAAGTTTTTCTGGCCCGCTTACTGTAACCCTCAAGCAAGCCTTCTTAAGTATCCTTGATAGCGCCTCTATGCCCGTGGGCTGCAGTGCGCTTTACAAATGCAAAATAAAATAAATAAAAATCGGCCCATAAGGAGTGATTGGCCAATCAGAGCTGGGGGGAGGGTTTGGGAGGCTGGATCATGAGGGGAAAACACGGCTGCAATCAGGCGGCAGGGGGGGATCACATTTAAGCCACCTCAGACTGCCTCATGGTCCCCAATGGTGCCGGCGAGGCCACTGCGCACCTGGTAGCTGTTTGGATGGGGCAAATGAACCAATCAGAGCGCCTGGGAGGCAGTATTGGGGAAGGAAGGAGACATGGTGAATGGGGAGTCAAGCGCAGAACGCACTGTATGTGCGTTTGTAGCACTAAGATATTTAAATGGCATCTGGGACTAACTCACCTCGGACTGCCTCTAACATTAAAGGTATCCAGCTAATAGTTTGTTGTGCTTTATATTTAAACATTAACTTCCTTCTTCTGCTTCTTCAGGTCATTCAGTGTGTATGGGATTATACCTGCAGGAGAGCCTTTCCAGTGCCCCTCCTTCCCCCTAATCCATTGTAGTGCCTAAAAGAAGATTAATTCTAAAGCGCTTGGGCGGACGGGAGGACCCTGGATCCTTCCAAACGATAAGCAAGATGACGCCAAGCACCAGTGCCCAACTCTGAAACTGCAAATAAACAGAACTGTACTAATCCACTCGCATTGGCGAGGAGATTTTATGACGGGCGAGTACCATTTACATGGTCCTCAACCTTGCTAGCAAGAATATGGATGTTTGAAACCCACTTCACATTTACTGCAAACAAACCTTTCAGTAAATGGCAAATAAGATTTGCTGTGCATAGGGGCAGCATTGCACCAAATATGGAGTGTGTATGGAGGACAAACACCATTTTACAGACAGCACTAGAAAATATGCTGGCGCTGCCACCATGGAGCAAGTGCATTTCAGGTCAAGCATCTAAACTAAGCGACACGCCTTGCGGGTCTAGTTGGATTCTTAAGGTTTGCAAGGCCCGATTGACCTTTGCTTAAATATGGTTGTCTCCCCTATAGCCAAAGACGCATTAAAGAGACGATAAGGCAAGTGATATACATTTATTTATTTTTTAGAAATAACCCCTTTGGAGGCTAAGTCTCAAAGAAATCCATACTACTGTGCAAGTGGGATACGCACATTAACAAAGAATGCCCAGTCACCAATACATTGGTTTTCACTTAAAGCGGCCACCTGATCCCACTGCTCCCTAGGAGCAATGCACTAGTTACTGCATACCAATCTTAACTCAATGGACCAGTAGAACAAGTTACTTACCCGTGGTAACGTTCGACTGGATGTTCCTCCCACGTATTCCTCATCTTATGATAAAAATATCTTTCCAGCTTCAGCTGCTTTGGAATCTATTTCCGACAGGCGCTGTGCGTCTTGTCAATGTCCCTCGAGGGCCTCTATTCGACTGTCGAAAATAGTGCATGCAGCCCCAGTTGGCTTCAGTTCCGTTTTACCCTACTGTAGAGGAATTATCAGGCGTACCATAGCCCATAGGCTCCAAGAAAGCATAAAATGTAAGAACACGTACATTCTACGGCGAGGTAGGCTGGGAGAGGTGATGCGAAATATGTGAGGGGAACATCCAATCGAAAGAAGCTTACCACTGGTAAGTAACTTGGTCCTCGAATGGAGTGTGTCCTCCCACGTATTCCTCATCTTATGATACAAAGCAGTAATAATTGGGTGGGTGTACGAATTATATTTGGTCTTAACTCTTAGCATGGACTTAATGAACCGCCGCTTTCGCCGCTTTCCCAAATGGTGCTTCTTGATTGGAAGATGAATCCAAGTAGCAATGTTTAAAAAAAGTGTGACCAGACAACCAAATGGCCGCTGCACGATTGTCTGACGGGAACACCTCTCTGAAGAGCAGCAGCGGTTGCCATGCCCCTTGTGGAATGTGCTCTCAAGCCTTCCGTTTGGTCTTTATCCGCTAACCTGTAACATTCCCCAATAGCCAGGAGTTCGGTAAGAATGAATGCAGTCCAACTGGTGTGGGACTACACAAGACCTCTCCTTCGTATTAGACCCACCTTTTAATACAGGCCGGTAGTACACATGTTGGTATGGTAGTGTGACTGAGCAACCAGGCTTCTCTTAAGAGCGGTAATGTGAGCTGTGCAATGAAACTAGTAAAGACAAGTATCCAATTAAACACTATTATTTATACACGAAGATCTGTAAAGCATTCTTTAAAAAGCAGTAATTAACCAATAGCAATTCCAAGTTAAGGTTCAATTCAACAAGTAACCAAAGAGGGTGAGTTTTTCATTCCTATGTTACACATGTTCCAGCACCCGGAGGCAATGTCATTTGAGGTCAGTAGAGCATTTATATACTACCACCTTTACAATATGAGTTTTTCACGAAGGAAAGGTTGGGGTTAGAGTTAGATCAAAAAAGACTGATAAGCGATGAGAACAGTTTGATTATCCCAAAGGGATGAAGGCAGTCAATTATCCCAGTATTAAAGTGTACAATATTTACGACCTGTAAGGGAACAAGCACTGCCAAGGCCAATAGGTTCATAAGGAGGCCTTTAGGGAGCCAGGACAGCCAAAGTCAATGGACGATGTCAAAGTTCTGATACTCTTCTCAAAAAATGTCTTAGTCCATGTTCAAAAGAGAAAATCACAGCAACTCAAGAGTTGCCGCCTTTAGAAAGCACAAGCTGTAAAGCCAATGCAGCTAGTGGGGTCAACTTGGTGGTGGGTTAAAATGCACCCCAAATGGCAACAGGATAAAATACCCCAAACCCCATAGTACCTTGAAAATGAAAGTATTCAGCTGGTTGCCTTCACGATGCAATGCAGGAGACTCTTGTTCCTGGTCCTTGATCGTGGTGACGAAAGGGAGGACATCAGGCGGGCTCCTGTGGCAGCACTCTAGGGACTCGGCAGCAATGGATTTCTGTCGATTCAGCGGCTTTGTGGTTCAGCGCCAATGAAGAACAAAACGCTCCGGTTAGGATTTCCTGGATCCCTCGGTCCTGGACTCTGGACGCATATTTCTTGCTTCTGTAGGGTCCTCTAGACGTCTACAAAGATCTGGCCGGATTGGGACTTCTGAAGACAATGTACACACAAGTGGTATTGGGCTTCTGCAGCCTTATAATGTCTCAGCAAGTCGGGGGTTGCGCCAAAATAGAGTGTCTCAAGGCTAGTTGGTCCCACCAGCCTAAGGGAGGAAGTCGCCCTTTGCAGGTCTTCCCTGTCCATTCGGAACAGTGTCAGCACTGCTGCAGGGCTTCAACGGGCACTCAGCAGTCTGTTAGGCAAGAATTGTGTAGTCTCACACACTGTACACTTCTCTGCTTGGTATTAGGTAACCCACCTTTTGGTATAGGTCTGTACTACACAAGTTGTTAGTGTGACTGAGCAGCCAGGCCCATCTCATGAGGGATAAATGTGAGCTGTAGCAATGAAATTCGCAAATACAAGTAACATTTCCAAGTGTTCAGTTAGTTATTTAACATCAATTTTTAAATAAGCATTCTTAAAAATGGTGGCAAGATAATCTACACAGTAAATATACTTTAAAATACTTTCAGAATCATGCAAGTTAGTGGTTACTCTTTGGCTATGCTTCCAACACTTGCTACACCCTGAAGGGACTTCATTCACAAGGACAGTAATGGCATTTTTATATATCACTAGTTATAGGGTTGCAGAAAGGAAGGAAAAGGTTAAAAGGTTAGTATATGCGATGAAAACTAAACCTTCCAATGAAATCGACAAGCCTTTCCCAGCAATAATAGTCTCAAACAAGTTTCCACCCATCAGGGAAAACCAATATCAAAGTCAATGGGCTAGAAGAGTCTGCAGGGAGCCAGGGCAACCCAAGTCAATTGGAGCAGTCTACGGAGCTGAAGCACCTCTTAGTCTTGCAAAGTTAGGGAGTTTGGAAACAAGTCACTTGTAGGGTCACAAGCTGTTAATCCTGTGAAAAGCAGAGTTGAAATCCACTCTAAGGGTAAGCCACTGCAGAAAAGCACAGCTCATAGACACCGAGGTAAGTACCCCTAGTCTAAACAGTACCTCTGGTTTGAAGAAGAGTGGCCCAGCTGGATTCGGTCCCATTACAGCGATGCAGACCCAGGGTTCCTGAGCCTCGGCCGTGGGGCTAAGATGATGTCTGGAGGGCTTGCGCAGCAGTTTGGAGGTTGTAGGCAGCTACGGCTCCTTGGTTCGGCGACACTTTCGCAGCGTCAATGCTGATAAACAGCACAGTCGCAAATCTCGGAAACCGGTTGGGCTTCCTTCACCCCTGAACTCCAGTGAGGGGACTCATGCTCTGGTCGTCCTGCTTCTGGCGGGTCCTTAGGAGACTCCTGGAGCTTCTGGCCAGATTTCAGACATTGCACTCTACTACAGATTCCTCGACTCCTGGCACTCGGTTCCTGCAGCAGCAAAGTACAGCCAGTCGAGGAAGATGGTTCAGTGGAGTTAGTTGGCCCCATTAACCCAAGGGAAGACGTCCCTTCAATGCTTCTGTCAAATTAAAAAAGTAGTTTCAGCACTGCAGCAGGGCTTCACTGGGCAATTCAAAGGTCCAGGAGGATGCCGCAAGAGTTGTTCATGGTTTCGTGTGGCGTTTCTCCCAGTGGTCGACTGCCTGTAGTCCCAAAACCCCTGCCTTTTAAGCAGGTTTCTCCCATTCATGCACAGCCTAGGCTGTCAATCACAGCAGGGTGGCTGTCCTGAAAGGACAGCCAGACAATCAGGACTAGTTGCATTCAGGCATTCTCAGGAACCCACACCAACATAGGGTTAAGATCACCCATTGGGATCTCCGCACACGTGAGGACCTACATAAACACTTTCGGTGTACAAGCCGAGTGATTGGCACAACATTTAACGCCCCTTTTTTGCCCATTGTCGGTTGCCATAGCAACCCGTATTAAACACTGTGGCTAATTTACACAATTGGATCCCAGACACATGGGGACCCATGTAAATTCTCTTTTCACACTGAGCAATTGCTGAAGTTCACTCGCTTCCACAATTAGTGGCTACCCATCCCCACCCAAGATGGCTGCCGTATAAATGATCATGGAGTCCTGCAACAGCGTTACTAACGCCAAGCAAGGCCCCCGTGAATCGTAGAATGACTCAGCGGTTCATACGCTACAGCGGCAGACTGCGAGCAGGTCCTGTACCCTGACAGGTAAGGCCATTTTGCCCGCACTCAACTTTCAAAACTACTGAGGTGCATTTAGTGCCATAAAATACTAATTGGATATTCCCGTTCGATTTAGGTTTTTGGCCGCTGGACCATTTTAAAGAAAAGAAAAACTAGGTTCTTTTACAAGTGAAACTTCACCTCCAGCCGAGAGGTAAGAGTCTGTTATGAAGAGTGCCCGCCATAACAGTTGTTTTCGATCCCTTCTTAGGTGATCTTCATACCAACAAGAAATTCCCTTCTTTGTTTTTTCACAATAGGATCAGACAGAGTTTAGCCCTTGTGGCTTATACAACTTCCAATAACAGAACCTTTGGATTTAATACACCCATAGGTAAGCTGTGTGTGTTTTCACTACTACACAGCGCATGATTTATTCTTCTTTAAATAATCGGTGCATGAGTACCCCTGACAATTTGTCAAACCGGATATTAAATTATGCCTCTTATTACAAACTATTTGTATGCATATTGGCCTACGCCAAGTTGCTTAGAATTGTACGCGAATAACTCTACGGCAAGGTCTTGACCATAGAAATTAATGTAAGCCGCCATCTTGAATCAAGCCTCCATTTTAGGTTAGAAACTGCCATTTTGGGGTTTTATACAAAGTCACCCTGTAATCTAAAATGGCCGCCTCGTGTGACCTTATTCTTGCCTTAACATCTCCAACCTCTGTAGGAGAGTTAATGTCCAACCTGCCCTCAGGCTATATGTTAGGGTCATGTAGACCTTGTCCTTTGTTGACCTCGGGAGCAGGGGATTACTTGAATTAGCAAAGTTAAACTACAAGTATATAAGGACAGTAATGCTATCCAAATATAAGTGAAACATTTGTTTGGTCTGTATTAAACCAGCATGTAAAGAGTGTAAATGTTAGATTAAAGAATAATGGAGTGTTAGTAAAATGTATTAAAAAAGTAAACCCGCATTCACGAGATGTAAATTAGGAAAGTGAACCTGGCGCGACCCTAGCCCAGTGTATGATTAACTAAAAGGGCTGGACATCATTTTACGAATTGTATAAATGCATCGATGTCCAGCTAGGAAATTGTCACTGCTCACATTGAACCCTGCTGGTGGTCTCTGATGTATTGACGGCCAAATAGCTATTTATGTACTTTGTTGAATACTGTTCAGTTTTGTAATAAAGATTCTGGGAATCTTTATAAGCCCGTGTCAGTGTATTTTCCTTTGCTCTGTGTAACAGCCGTAATATTGTATTTTTCCTGATTCCACAGATGGCACCCGAATAGGGACCCTCAACATTGACTTCGTCTCGTTGAAGGTTGGCTCGGCTATCGGACCGAGATCGGAACGGTGCCAACAGAACCGGCCACTCGAAGACGAGAAGTGAATTCCTCGACGAAACTGCACAATCCGATCCCTGGACGGTGAGCTGTAGCCCGAGACGATGTCTTGACGAGGGTCCATATATTTGAGGTGGGTAAATTTGCCGAAAATCACCAGACACGTGGGTCCTTTGCATTGTCCTTAGTAACCCGATCGGGCCTCCCAGTCCTTTGGTCAGGTGACTTGTGTCCCGATTCTTAATCTAACCCTGACAAATTTGATCTAACCCTGACAAATTTGAATTTGGACGAGCACAATTATTTAACCAGGTAACACCAGAACTTTGATATGCCTGGGAAATTGTCTGCCAGCTTTAGGGCATTTTTCCGCAGCGACAATCTTTGGAAGATAGCTGTCCCGCACCACAGGAGGGGTCGCCGGCATGTACTGTAAGAAAGGCTTTGGTAGTATAGCATTTAATGACATTTGGCACAGACAAACTAGACATAATTCTAATCTCCGGTGGCCAACCAATGGTAGTTTTCAAATCCCTCGTATAGAATATTTAGAGTCTGTATTAGTAAAGAAAAAGGCTAGGCCTGCAGCATTTGACGCATTGCACAGTTGGAAAACAGAAGCTTCGCAGCAATAAAAGAGTAGAGAGAAACATATGCGTCGACATATGACGAGTGTCGAAAAGGCACGGTTATATGATCAAAATGAACAATTGGAGTCAGTTAGGAACACGGAGAGGGCATTTCAATTAGGCATTCAGAAAATCTACCCTTCAAAAGATTTTCATTCGTCAGACGAATTGATTAATAAACTTTTGCATGAACGAAGGCCCGATGCCTCCGCGCCACCTCCATACGTCCCTCCTCCTGGCGCTTTGCCCCATCCTGTTGTAGTTCCCCCCCCTCCTATAGTTCCTCCCTGTTCCTCCAGCCATCGCCCCTTTGCCTACCCCCTTTCCTTCACCTGTTATTCAGAATGTGCCTACTCTTCCAAGTGATCCTGCATTGCTTGTAGTAGACCAGGGAGCAAGACGAAGGGTTGTGACTCGTAATACTGTGTCCCCCGACAAGAGGAGTGAATTGACTGCTTGGGCTAAACATTGTATGGCGAAGGGTGAACAAGCTGATGTTTTTTCCACACTCGAAAATTTTAAAGATATGCCTGAGAAAAATGTTTTTATCGAAGGATTAGGGACTCATTTAAGTATAATGTGGAATAGACTAAAATGATGTAGATTTCCCACAAGGATTACGGGATTTGAACGCCTTAGCGTTGTCCAGAGATACTGCGGAGAAGGTATACGAGCATGTTGAGAGGATTTTTGAGTATAGGAAGGAGTTGGAAGAATAACAGAACGAGGAAGTAGATGGTGATAGTTTAGGTATTATGAACTTACAGAAACTGTTTTCTCCTCGTCGAGAATCAAAACGTGAGGAAGCACGAATTTGTACAAAGGACGCAATAAGATGGATTTCGGATATGTCGATAACTCCAGATGAAGTATGACACAGTCAGTATACTTTAGAAATGCAAAAGAAAGTGATACAGGTGATTGTAGAGCACCTGCAGAATGAGTGTGTAAGAAGAAAGATTTGTTGTCCCGCAGAATTGTTGAGTGTTTATAAGAGAGCTTTTTCGATTGATAATTCTTCGACTGCCTTAGCACTTGATTTGGCTCTGTTGCTTAGTAAGCGTTCGGAGCTGCCTACTTCTCAGTTGCCTATGAGATAGGTCCCTCCGACATTTGTCCCAAAAGTTGAGATTGCGGCTGATGCTGCACGAGGTATAGTAGCCGGAGAAATTCCTGCACATTACGTTTCAGTTTGTTCACGTCCCGTTTCTCAAGACAGGAAGACAGGAAGTGAACACCATAAAGCAATCTACTCCTGATATAAGAAAAAATCCGACCGGATTCTATAAAGAAATAGAGTCAGTCTTACAGTCGTCGGTATTCACTTTAAGTGATATTGACCTATTATTTCCCGTACTCCTGCCAGTTGATTTGTGGAAGCAGATTAGGACTATAGATGACATACCTGGGTTGGGAGATGGGATAACATGACTAGGCTGGACAGAGAAAGACCAGCTGGAGAACGACCACCCTTGCCTGATAGAATTATTGTAAAATTGAAAACTATGGTTCCAGAAAAAAGAATCATTTGGGACAAGCTTACGGCCTGTGTCCAAGGAAAGTCCGAGGGTGCTACCGATTTTTTCAATCGGTTCGAGCAGGTATTCTCGGATTTCAGTGGACAAGACTTGGGCACAGAGTCAGGGAAAAGGTTGTCGACAAATTTGTACGTGGATTGTTGCCTGACATCCAGTTACAGATTATGTCTTCTGAAAGCGCTTGGCAGGCACAGTCCCAAAATCATGTAAATACTGAAAAAAGAGAAACCTGAGAAAAAAAAAGGGTGACTTGAAAACTAAAGTTTTATTGCAGCAGATTGTTAGAAACTCTAGAGGGGGTAATCAATTTAGAGGTCAGTACATTCCACAGGGAAGTGCGCCCTTGGCTCCGGTAGCCATTAACCAGTGTGCCTATTGCCGGCAGGAAGGCCACTGGCGCGCACAATGTCCGACCTTACAGCAAAGGTCATTTGGGAACATGAGTAGACGATCCAGAGGTCGCCCAGGTGCAGGGTGCCCTGGCAGAGGTCAGTTTACACCAGAATCACAGCAACCTTCTTCACAAGATAAGCAAGTTTCAAATGTGGATAATAGAAACATTTTTGATCACCCTTCTGCCGCGTACCTCCGAGGAGCTTCCTTTTGATAATATTCTGTTCCGCTAGGATTGCCCGAAGCAGGATTTGGAACCTACGCCTATTCCCGTTCATCAGAAAGGCCCCTACGTTGAGATGGCGGTGGGAAATAGGAAGCATCTATTTTTAGTAGATACGGGAGCACAGAAATGTTCCATTGATCATTCACAGGTTCCAAATATTCCCCTGTCAAGGCAATCCCATGTTTCCGTAGGGTTTTCAGGCACACCTGTAGTTTGTCCGGTCTCTTTGCCGGTACCGATAACACTAGGTCCCTTCACGGAACAGTGTCCATTTCTACTTACCAGAAACTGGGGAGAACTTGCTGGGGCTAAATTTGCTGAAGGCATTACACGCAGTAATTCATTGTTCTCCAGATGGAACTCGGCTAACAATTTCGCCTCAGTTTTTGACTCGACCTTTACCGCCAGAATTTAGTAATGTTCCAGAATGCTTATGGGCAATTGATAACGATGTGGGCATTCTCCAAATTGAACCTGTTAAAATTATTTTGAAACAGAGTAAAATTGCCTCGCATCCCGCAATATAAGATCTCAGTTGAAGGCGAACAGGCTTTGAAATGTATAGTTTCTGATTTTGTACATTGAGGAGTAATTGAGGAGATTACGGGTAGCATATGTAACAGCCCTATTTTGCCAGTATACAAAAAAGGTGATCATGCAATTTCCTTTCGTTTTATAATTGATTTACGGGCCATTAACAAAATTGTGGCTCCTCAATTTCCTATTGTACCTGATGTCACAACGATACTATGATTCCGGCTTCTGCCACTCATTTTAGCGTTGTTGATCTTAAAAACGCGTTTTTCAGTATTCCCATACACAAGGATAGCAGGTATTTGTTTGCGTTTACCCTAGGTGGACGCTCGTTTACAGTCACTCGTGCACCACAAAGGTACACTGAGAGTCCAAGTATTTATAGTAGGGCATTGAAAGAGCAGCTTGATACCCTCGAGTTGCATACTACTTGCACGTTACTGCAGTACGTAGATGACCTTGGCTGCTGATTCTGAGTGCCTGTAAAAAAGGCACCGTGTTGTTGCTTTGTCATCTAGCAAAACATGGCCACAAAGCTTCACTTAGGAAATTCCAATATTGTTGCCAGGAGGTCGCCTATTTAGGCTATCTCCTGTCAAAGGAGGGAAGACGGTTGACACCTGAACGAATAAAGACCATTTCTGGTAAGTCTGTCCCAAATACGCAAAAGGAGGTTAGAGCCTTGATAGGTATGGCTTCTTATTGTAGATCCCTAATTTTTCGTTAACGATTAAACCAATGCTGACTTTGACAAAGAAGGGCATTTCTTTGCCATTGCCATGGACCTTGGAACACCAGACAGCATTCGATTTGCTCAAATTCGCGTTGTGCTCAGCGCCGGTTTTAGGAACTCCGAATTATGATAAGGCCTTTGTATTGTTTGTGCATGAACGTGATGGATGTGCTTTGGCTGTGTTAACGCTGGAACATGGAGGGAACAATAGGCTGTGCGGCTACTATTCCTCTGCCCTTGATCCTGTAGCATGCGCTTTGCCAAGATGTTTGCGCGCTGTTGCTGCTGCGTCTGTAAAACAAAGTGAGGGAATGGTCCTGGGTCATGCGTTAACCCCTAATGGTACCTCACTCTGTAGATATTCTATTGAATAGAACTCAAAAGCAACACCTCACTTCTGCTCGATTGACAAGATATGAACTGATCTCGTTTGCCCCTCGCATTCAAATTCAGAGGTGTTGCGTATTAAATCCGGCTGAACCTTTACCTGTCTCACAAAATACTGCTGATGATACATCACACGATTGCCTTTATATAACAGAACAAGAGACTAAAGGCAGAATCGATTTGAAAGACACGCCTTTGAATAGCCCTCAAGGAGAGCTATTTTGTGATGGCTCTTGTTTTAAACTTCCAGACGGTACGGTACATCCACGGCTGCTTATGCTGTCACTACTTTAAGCACGGTTGTGGAAACTAAAAGAACTATGCATAACTCTGCGCAGGCTGCAGAAATGATAGCGTTAACTCGAGCTTGTGAGCTTTCTGAAGGGCGTACAGTGAACATATATACTGACAGCCAGTATGCCTTTGGGGTGGCCCACAATTTCGGTAGACTTTGGAAACAACGAGGTTCCTTGACCTTGCACGGAACAAAAATCCAGCACAGCACTTTAATAGTGCGATTGCTTTCAGCACTTGCACTCCCTGTTCAGTTAGCTATCATAAAATGTTCAGCACATCAAAAAGTTAGAGATGTAGGAAAAGGGAATGCCTTCGCCGATCAGATAGCTAAACAAACTGCCACCGATTTCAGTTCAGAAATGTACGCTGTAAAAGAAATTGTAAATGTTTGCACTTTGGGTGAAAGTATTGATCTTGTAAAAGATATTCAAGCAGATGCTACCATAGAGGAAACTAAGAGATGGATCGAGGGTGCAGGGAGATTGGATGATGGGTGTTGGGTAGAAAATGTTGAAGGGAAATGGTTACTCCCCGACGCCTACATTACAATGATGGTTATTATGGCTCATGGTCCGACATCTGTGCGCGCGGAAATTAAAAATGCTACACAGTGTATGGGCCAATGATAAGATTTTCATAACTGCGGAGCGTTTTGTCCAGAACTGCATGGTTTGTTTGCAGCACAATGTAGGAAAAGGTACCTCGACTCCTAGAGGAAGTTTCGCTCCACCTTCTGTCCCGTTTGAGGTTATTCACTTTGATTTTATTGAAATGGAACAATCTTAAATATGTATTGGTTGTTATTTGTGCCTTTAGTAAGTGGGTTGAGGCCTTCCCGGTTAGAGATGCAACGGCCATAACCACGGCAAAGACTGTTGAGAGTTTGTTCCTAGGTTCGGGCTGCCGAGTCTCATCTGGTCAGATAATGGGCCACACTTTGCCTCTGTTATCCTACAAATTTGCAAAGGATTACAGATTGACAAGCGGTTCCATTCAGCTAGACATGCCCAGAGTGCCGGATTAGTGAAAAGGCACAACGGCATTATAAAGAACAAACTCGCTAAAACGTGTGCTGGCACCAAGCTAAAATGGCCGGATGCCTTACCGATTGTGTTACTATCGATGAGAACAACCCCTCAAACTAAGACTGGGCTCTCTCCCTTTGAGGTGGTATTGGGGAGACCTGCTAATATTTGGGGTATGCCAAAAGGTCGCTCATTACGGGATATAGAAAATGTGCTTCTTTCAGACTACTGTAACCAGTTGACTAAAAATCTGTTTTCAATTTATCACCAGGTGCGAGAGGCATTACCTGTGCACTACGAGGGTCCTGGTCACAGTCTACGACCGGGGGACTGGATCCTCACGAAGGTTTTTGAGAGGTCATCTTGCCTTGCACCTCGGTGGAGGGGTCCCTACCAAGTCCTGCTGGTCACTCAGACTGCCGTACAGGTAGCGGGTTGTAAACACTGGATCCATGCGACGCACACCAAGCGGATCCCACAGCCCGTGCCTCACGATACAGAAGACACAGAATCCCTTCCCACTGCTGTAACTAGCGTGCCTGAAACAGCAACCACCAACAAGGGAGAATCAGAGACTGTTTCAGAATCCGCAGGGCCGGACAAAACGGCCATCTTGTCTCCGCACTCCCAAACAGTGCAACTTCCGGATCAATCCTTTCTTGATCCCATTTCCGTCCGTTCGCCACTTCCAGGAGGAAGTGACGACACTTTGTTCCCACCAGAAACTGCAAAATATAATTGTCTCCCAAGGACGTAAATGTACAGCATGTCTAACTGTGCGATTGAGAAAATCATTTGAGGGCTTGTCTTTTTGGCCAGATTGTACGGAAAGATTCTGTTGGCTAAGGGTTGTGAGAAAGACATTAAGACGACGCGCGACTGGAGTCTCCAGCAAACGAACAATTGGTGTTTTTTCGATTGAAGACTACGATGCCTGCACCCGCTACCGCTCGTACTGAACTCTTAGATAAAAAATGTGACTAGCAGAGCCAATGATCAAGTATGTAAGGGGACCCCCAAAGTGTATTGTTGCCTTCTCGTAATAATTACTGGATTTGTAATAACTTTTGGGTTATGGTATCTGGAAGAAGCATATCCATTAGAGGACTTTTTACCTATTGAAAATGTATCTGTTATTCCCACTCCTGTGCAATTGCCTACTTTGTCGTCTAGAGATTCTTTGCATAGACTGAATTATCAGAATAATACCCTTTTGTTAATAATGAATGCCACTCATGCAATTTTTAATAAGACCAATTGCTGGATCTATACACATCTACCGCAACATGGGGATAAGGGGCTAGGTTGGTATATTTACCCTTTGCCACTGACAACTGCCCGTTACGCTTCTCTTAGAGCACTATTTTTTGGTCGATGGAATGACAGCATCTCAGGAAACTTTGATGGTACAAATTTAAATAGTTTTGAAAAAAATGTTTTGATGCCCCTGGGATGCTCACTTTTTGCAAATAGAAGTAAGCCAACGTTGCTTCTGTTAGGCCTTCTGATAGATTGTCTCGTCCTTTTCAGTCTTTCATTTTTCAAAATGGCTCCTATAGGCAATAAGGATGCCATGCCTCCATCTTATTCTGTTAATCATAGCCCCGATTAAGTATCCTTCTGCATACAGAGGAATGGAACACGGTCAATGGGCAATTTTAGAAAGTGCGCCAATGTTGCGAATTTGACTAGTGAAAACAGACCTCTGTACGTAGGCGAACCTGTCTATTTTGTTTGCGGTAATGTGGCATTTCCATGGTTGCCCAGGGATTGGCAAGGAACCTGTTATTTAGGGATTCTATTACCTGGGGTATTTATTGCCAGTACTACAGAAATTTCAAAGACTCGTCCACGACGAGGTGTAAAAGGGGATACTCCAGCGCAAACTCTAGGAGAAATTATGAAATCCTTTGTGCCATTTTTTTGGGCAAATTACGAATTCAGAAGATATTAGGGGACTAGCGAGAGTATTGGAGAGAACCATCAATCGGACCACTGACATACTCTATAATATGACGTTAGAGCAGAGAGCGATAAGATTAGTGGCTCTCCAGAACCGGATGGCATTAGATGTCATCCTGGCAGAGCGAGGAGGTGTATGTAAATTAGTGGGGTCCGCTTGCCGCGTTTACGTTCCAGACTCCTCTCCAACGATCTTTAAGGCGATCCAAAATCTATATGTTATTAGTTCAGAAGTACATGTTCCTGAGGGAAACTGGGAACTTGGTACATGGTTTTGCGACCTCCTACGGTCATGGGGATGGAAGTTGTTCTCGGCCCTGCTGATTATCTTGGGAAGTTTTTTGTTTCTTTGTTGTTGTATACAGTGTCTCCCTGGTATATGCTCAGTATTAGGGGGATGTTGCGCGCAAGAAACAAGTGTAGTAGGGAATAAAATATACGCCCCAACAGAGCTGTCCAAAGAGTATGTGTTGAAAGAAACTCTAGTATCATACCTAATGGCAATAGATATGTCCGACAATGATTCGCGGTGTATAGACGATGACGCATGGAGTTACTTGCAAGCAAATCAGAAGTAGTATTAGCACTTGGCATAGCCCAAAATGAGGGTTTGTCAAACCGGATATTAAATTATGCCTCTTATTACAAACGATTTGTATGCATATTGGCCTAGGCCAAGTTGCTTAGAATTGGACGCGAATAACTCTACAGCAAGGTCTTGACCTTAGAAATTAATGTAAGCCGCCATCTTGAATCAAGCCTCCATTTTAGGTTACAAACCGCCATTTTGGGATTTGATACAAAGTCACCCTGTAATCTAAAATGGCCGTCAAGTGTGTCCTTGTTCTTGCCTTAACCTCTCCAACCTCTGTAGGGGAGTTAATGTCCAACCTGCCCTCAAGCTATATGTTAGGGTCATGTAGACCTTGTCCTTTGTTGACCTCGGGAGCAGGGTATTACTTGAATTAGCAAAGTTAAACTACAAGTATATAAGGACAGTAATGCTATCCAAATATAATAAGTGAAACATTTGTTTGGTCTGTATTAAACCAGCATGTAAAGAGTGTAAATGTTAGATTTAAGAATGGAGTGTGTTAGTAAATGTATTAAAAAGTAAACCGCATACACGAGATATGTAAATTAGGAAAGTGAACCTGGCGCGACCCTAGCCCAGTGTATGATTAACTTGTAAAAAGGGCTGGACATCATTTTACGAATTGCATAAATGCGTTGATGTACAGCTAGGAAATTCTGTCACTGCTCACATTGAACCCTGCTGGTGGTCTCTGATGTATTGATGGCCAAATAGCCATTTGTGTACTTTGTTGAATACTGTTCAGTTTTGTAATAAAGATTCTGGGAATCTCTATAAGCCTGTGTCGGTGTATTTTCCTTTGCTCGAGTGTAACAGCTGCAATATTGTATTTTTCCTGATTCCACAAATTGTCTCCATTCCCCCTGCAGCACAAAACCTCATACAGTACAGACCCCTGTCCCGATGAAGGCCGTATACCAGATGTGGCATACTAAGCCCACCTAGAAACGGCTGAAACACCGTGGTGTAGACGCACTATCCCCAACTGCAGTACATCCATGCTGCTTTACACAATGAAAATGACTTGTTTTTATCGAAATGTTCAAGTGATGTTGTAAATGTCCAATTGTTTATATGTTTGCTATTTTCATGCAAACTCCTTGACAAATGAAATTTGATTGTCTTGCACACACAAAATGTTTGTCCTACCGAAAAACTTTTGACTGTGTGATGTAAATATTTTCTGTACTTTAGGTCAATGACCTCCCCTTTCTCTTGTTGCTAACTCTGAAATGTCCATTTTATTTTGAACTGTACTAACTTTAGATAAAAAAATAAGATTGATTCTACAACAGAGTTTGGAAATATTTATTCTTTGTTGCAGAGGGCGACAAAAAACAGGAGTATTCTGATAGCACCCATTTCTCTTGAACCTATTCAATTGTAATCATTGTTCCCATTGTAACGATTGGCAATAAACTGATCCAGCGCCATTACCACCAGAGATCCAACCAAAATGTTCCTTATCCCACAGGACTCTGCAGCCTTGTCACCTAGGAACGCTGGAACAGTTGCAGGATATATCAGACAGTCGAACCACTCATCAGATCAGCGCAGTGATCCGCTTTCCAACAAGCTCCTTCCTTCGAAATAACACCAGGTTAAGATCCCATGTAGGGACTTCAAATGTAAATGGTGGAAATACATTAGTAAGACCCTTTAGGAATTGCACAATCGGAGGGATTGTAAAATCTGACTAATCCTCTGAAGAGCGCTTTAAAATAGACAGCGCTGCCAGGTAACCTTTAATTGTTCCAATCTGGAGCTCCAGATTCGCCAAATGTAACAAACAAAAAAAGCAACATGGTGTATCACACAGAAAAAAGGATCCCCATTCTTATACCTGCACAAATGCTGAACTTTACAACGCAAGCGGTACAAAGATTTTGTTGCTGTCCTGGCTGAAAGCAAGATTACATCATCTGGGAGGTCCCAATCCTTATAGCTCAACCTCGCGGAAGCCATGTGTGAAGGTTGAGAGTCTGGACCTCTGGATGAGAACCCAAGCCTCCTCTTGCAAGAGAAGGTCCTCCCCCCTCTGTGGAAGATGCATTGGAGGACAGATGGACGTCTCCAGAATGTCTGGTTACCATGTCCTCCTGGCCCAATCCGGAGCAATTAGAATCATGGATTTCCCGAACTTTCTCAACCTCTTGATGAGACGATGAATGGCGGGGACTGGAGGAAACACGTACAAGAGTGGAAACTCCCTGTCTGCTAAAAACTTGTTCCCTAGAGCTCCTGTTGGGGGAAATTCCCTGAAGCAGTACAGTTCGCACTTCCTGTTGCCACTGGCTGTGAATAGATCCACGCGAAGATCTCTTGAAGGACTTCTGAGCTAGTTCCCACTCGTGGGAGACTACTCTGCCTGCTCAGAGCATCGGTGTTCTCCTCGCCGGCTAAACTGCTGATGGGGAGATTCCTTCTTGAACTGCCCAGAACCAGAGATGCATTGCCTCTACACAGTAGTAGTGACCCTACACGACCCCTCTTGTCGAGGTAGTACATAGCCACTGTGTTGTCTGTCATTATCAAGACATTCTTTCCCCGTAAAGAGGGCAGAAAGGCCTTCAGGGTAAGTCAGATTGCCCTCCGCTCCAAAAGGATGTTTAATTTGGACTCCGATGGAGACCAACGACTCAGATCTTTGGTGTGAGCTCCCCACCCCATGAATGAGGCATCCGTCACTATTGTCATCTCTGGGCATGGCTGCCAAAAATATTTCCCCTCAGAATATTGTTCTCACAAGCCCACCTCAGAAGATCCAGTGCGACTCGCTTGGAACCTGAAGAGGGTCCGACATCCTGCCGGAAATTGAGACCATTAAGTCCCGAGAGCCCATTAGCGAGATCTCATTCTCAGACGAGCCTCTGGCACCAAGAAAAATAAATGCAGGATCCCATGAGGCCGAGCAACCTCAAAGGCCAGAAGACGCTGGCCACTCTGGAATTTAGTGACCATCTGCAGAATGTGTTGAGCCCTTACCTCAGGTGGCGAGGCTTTTCCTGAGGAAGCATCCTGGACTGCTTCAATGAACTGGAGTCTTTGAGATAGCATTACGTGGGACTTCTTGTAATTGACAGAGAAGCCCAGTCTGGAGAGAGTGGTAGTTTACGCTGAGATGTTCCTGGGCTTTCTCGGGTGAACGTGCCAATACTCCAGATAGGGGTAGATGTCAATTTAAACCCCCTCCACCCCCCCCACACCCAGTGACCCCCCCGCTTGACACTTGCTGCCACCGCCATCAACTTGGTGAACACCCTCTGGCGGCGGTAAGCCCAAATGGCAGAACTCGAAATTGATAGAGCCGCTAACCTGAGGTACCTACCTTCTGTGCTTCTGATGGATAGGCACATGAAAGTAAGCATCCTGAAGGTCCAATGATCCAATCCTGGAGTTGGAGAGACTGAAGAATCCGAGAAAGGGTAACCATCTTGAACTCTTGCTTCCTGGATGGGTGTAAATCCTCTATCCTTTTTGGGAATGAGAAAGTACCAAACATTGTTCCTCTTGCCACAGGTACCGGTTCTATAGCACCTTGCTCTAGCAGGGTCAACATTTCCTGCACACGGAGCTGATCTGGAATTTTTAAATAAGTGTTCCCTGATGGATGGTCCTGGGGCCTTTTGAGAAAGGGAAGGCAGTAACCCTGGGCTACAGTTTCCAGTGCCCTAGACTCTGAAGTAATGCCCCACCATTCATTCAGATGCTGAGAAATTCTGCCTCCCATCGGGGTTGAGTCAGAGGTTTTGAGGCAGCTGAAGGTGCTTGGGCCGACTTCGCACATTTCCCTCGTCCACCACGAGGGAAACGTCTGACCTCTATGGCAGGCCTGTCCTCATCCTCTTCCAACAGAGTAGCAGAATCTTGCCCCTCCAAGATGATGAACCGGGGTAGGAGCGTTGAGGCTCTCTAATGACAGCACACAGATTTAACCACTGCTTTCAAGGTCTGTAGCTTTTCCAAACTTTCAGCCTTGCTGTCAGACGGTCTCAAGCCATCAAGGGAATATTGAGGAGTCTAGACGGCACATCTGGTGCAAATCCAGACTTACTCTGCACAGCATGGTGCTAATTGCCATGGACCTGTAATGGCAGCAGTATCCTGACTGGAGGCATTCACACATTGCTTCCTTACCATCCTTGATAGCCAGGAAGCAGTCTTCTTCTGGGATGTGATCAGCCACCATAGCTACGCAGTCAGATGGTAAATGTGATTTTCTACAAGGCACAAGTTGTGTTTGCAGATTTTAAAGCCATACTTCCAGCAGTACATTTTTCTAGCCCAGGCATCCACTAGCTGGTCATCTCTATCGGGAGGGATAAAAGGATATGCAAATTGTTTAGTAGATGTAGCAGCCTGACCCACCAAACTCTGGTGTTGGCTGCTTTGTTAAATATTCTGGGTCATTGCTGGATGGCCTATATTTTTTGCTAAGTTCTTATTTAACTGCAGCTGCCGTTTCTGGTGTTATCCAAATAGACTTTTGTAGGGCAATATGAAAGGGCAAACTTGGATCTCTGGGGACCCCGATCCAGTAAAGGTTAGGTCATCCTCACTCAAATGCCCTTCACAATCAGCACCTTCCTACCTAGCGGAACAAATACACCAAGCTCAAACACTCAGACCCAAACAAGACATTTACTCACACCAACTCACAATCCAGTTTCGAAGTATTAGCACCAAAATCCAGGAACTCACTACCACTTGAACCAAGATCTGACACTTCTCTCATGGTCTTCAGAAAGGCTCTCAAAACCAAACTATTTAAGTAGACCCTACTTGCTTCGCTATTCCCCTGTAACCTCGGAACATGAGTACTGTATATGCCTAATCTGTATACCTGCACATAAAATGTTTATTAAGGGAATATTCTGTAACAGGGCCTCGATGCCCGAGGGCAGTTTGTGCGCTTTATAAATGGAAATCAAAATCCTGCTCGAAAGGTGGTGCAGACCTGCTTCAACCCAAAAATTCAACCACCTTGCTCATTAGTTGTCTGTACGATGAGTCTACGTGGTCAGAAGGATCTGGGTCCCCAAATTCCAAATCTGGAAAGGTTATCTTTACCACTGGCTGCAGGTTTTCCTTGTCAGAAATGTAACTCAGCTGGGACATTTGGGGTACCAAAATGATGTATTGTCATTCGAGGGCTCATTGTCTTCATAAATTGAAGTTAAAGATTCAAAATATATGTTTTGGTAAGGGTTTGAAAACGATTCCTGCGGAGCCATGGGCTTCGACAACTTTGACGAAATAGTTGACGACTTCGAAATTAGTGTACATTTTGTGGAGTCTACTTCGACACAGGTGTCGAATGCTCCGACGCCGATGGCGTTAGCGAGGCCGTCTGAGTTGCTGATTTTTTGGGTTTCTTCAGAGGACTGGATTCCTGGCTTGTCGGAGCCCATGACAATTTCTCATCGGATCGAGATTTCCCTCGATGTAGTTCCGGCTTATGCCTCGGACTCTAATATAAGGTTGTCTCTTCAACGTACCTTTTGCAATCTTGATGCAGATCGGCAGGGTTATGGACTTTCCGCTTCTCCTCCGAGGGGTTGGGGCGCATTCTCAAAGCTTAGCATTTCTTTTCGAAATGCACCCCATTTTGCTAGGGTGTCAGACTTGGTTGGACATCCCATTACCGCGGGCTGAGGAATCACTAGAGGTCGAAGGTGACCCGTGACGCAGGTTTTGCTTTCTTTGAAGAATAATGGCACAATCCACCTCGATTAAGAAGTTTCAGACCTTTAATATCAATGAGAAGGGAATAGTTTCTTATCTGTAACTCCATTTCTCCAGCATTCGCATCTTTCATGGATTCACATGCTTAGAATATTCCCCGTCAGGCTGGGAATCCTCTGTAAATTATAGACCTTTTCCATAGGAAAAATTGCGACACGTGTGTCCTATCTACGTCGTTTTGGGCCGTGTACGCCTGCGCCACTAGGACGTAGAGGTGTAAGTAGCCCGCCCTGGGGCTCCCTCAGATTTCGACCCCCAAAGTATTATGGGGCGGGGGGGTTTCGGGTTTCATCTGGTTTGCATGCTAGGGGAGGCCAGCGGGCGCATGTGAATCCATGAAAGATACCAATGCTGGAGAAATAAGAAACTATTCCCTTCTCCAGCATTGGCTCTTTCATGGATTCACATGCTTAGAATAGATGGTATAGCAGTATCCCCCATAGTTGGAGGTGTGTATGCAAACCAATAACACTAACCCCATAAATGCATATTCGCCATGGCTAAACTTCAAATCATAGTACATGAACAGCAAAAAAAAAAAAATAAAAAAATAAACACTTTAAAGTACATTAGCCAAAGGATATACCCCCTTTATTGGGGCCTACCTTATTGAAACAGGTGCCGTAGGACTGCACGACCCATCTGTGTATCCTCAGCATGTTGTTCGAGGCAATAATGTCGGGTAAACGTATGTGGTACCGACCAGGAAGCCGCCTGACATATCTCCCAGCGGAATCCCGGACCACAATGCCGCCGAAGTGGATCTCGTCGAATGGGCTTGTGGACGTTTTTCCAGCAGTTTCCCAGCTTTTGAGTGGCAAAAAGAAATGGTAGATGACACCCATCGGGACAGTCCTTGTTTTGAGATTGCTTTACCTTTAGCCGAAGGGCCATAAGCCACAAATAGCCGTCTTGTGTCCCTGAGATTTTGAGTGCGATGGAGGTAAAATTTCAGAGCTCTTCTCACGTTGTTTAGGGGTGTCACGGTATTAGTTTTATGACTGTATGATAACCTTCTTGCCAAATGACGGTATATCATGGTTATCGCGGTATAGCAGGTGGAGTTAACTAATCTTAACAAATATTTTCTAAAAGGTCATAAATTATCAGAAACAAAACCAGGCACCCAGGGCCAGAATTGGGCTTTTCAACATACTTTCCACTGAAATGCCACCCCTTGCTTCCACCAAACACAAACATGTGTGGAAAGGACTGCGGGTGGGGGATGGGGGAGCCTGCTGCGACTGGCAAAGCAAACTTAGCTTTTCTTAAGTGGTAATTTAGGCTTTTAGGTCCCCCACTGGCTGCTGGTGAAGATGAATATGTTGCCATCTTTATAACCTGCATGCCACAGATCAATGGAGGCTGATGGTGGTATAAGCTTGTGCGCATACACACACACACACACACACACACACACACGCTCTCTTTGCGTTACAGCCTTTCGCAGTGTGACTTATTATATGTAAATTCAATGATAGAACCAGGGAAATCCCCCCCATTGTCGCATGTTTAGCAAACATTATCCATTATAAATATATAAACCCAAAGCCGCCAACCCAAAGTAAACCCTTTTCCTTCTTGGCACTGTATTCTTCCTATTGCTAACATATTGATTTTGTGTCAGGCACGTGTGGTTTATGGAATGTAATTAAAAACTGCACCAACTGAAACTACTTCGCAGATGGCACATCCAACAGTACAAGACCAAGACTGCGCAGCACCTGCTTACTGCAGCCTTTCCAAATCAGATTAAAAAGCACACTTAACGGTATACCGGTATAAACAATGTGACGGTTATTATTGTTCAATTGAGTGGTTCACGGTATCTTTAACGGTATACCGTTACATCCCTACTCACGTCCAACGTATGGAGAGTCCTCTCCGCAGCAGACGAAGGTGTTGGAAAAAACGTCGGTAGCACCATAGAAGAGTGCTTATGGAACATGGTAGGGACTTTAGGAATGAAATGAGGGTTAGTAGCCAACACGACTATTTTTGAAAAACCTCAAATATGGTGGATCGATCACTAACGCTTGTATTTTTGACCAGACGTCGAGCCGAAGTAATAGCCACCAGAAAAGCCAGTTTCCACAATAAGAATGGGGACGCATACAAAAACTTGTCCGTCCACAGGAAAGAGAACGCTTCCCCCAGTGAGTCTTGCTGTGGCCACCTGCTCGCGTATTGTGGGCACTTCCTGTTCTCTCTCGTCAGGAAGAGATCTAGGGCCGGACGACCCCACTTTTTGAAGACACGGTGTAGTTGTTGGTCGTTCAATTCCCATTCGTGTAGTCTCTGCTGAGAGAGTCTACCTGCACATTCATTTTTGACTCCTGGTAAGTGGAACGCCAATAGATATATCCTTTGGCGGAGGGCCCAATGCCAGATCTCCTGGGCTTTGGTCGACAGAGTCCTGGAGCGAGTACCTGCCCGTTTTCTTTGACGAAGAGTCCCTCGCAGGATGTTTATCAGAGGGGCGTTTTTCCGATGTACGTGGTTTCTTCGTCGGAGGCTCTGCCGACGCAGAGCAATGAGGGGGCACCGGAGATTTAGATCTCGAGGCAGTAGAGCCTACCTCCGATGCAGGGTACGCACCCGCCCAGTCATTGAGCCAAGTTACCAGGCGTCCGTTTCGGTCCTTCAGGGTCTTCTGGGAGAAGCCTTGACAGATCTCACACGTGTCGGTCGAATGATGAGGGTGAAGACAGTAAATACAGTCCATATGCCCATCACCTTCATATACTTTAAGACCGCAAGTAGCACACGAACGAAACAACGCCTTTCCAGACATTCGAGGGAAGTCGAAGAAGAAATACACACAACCTAGCAAAAATAGTAGATACTCGAGGTAATCCTACTATTTTGGAAGACGGTTGAAATCTGAGGGAGCCGCGGGGGTGGGGCATCTTATACCTTTACGTCCTAGTGGCGCAGGCGTACGTGGCCCAAAACGACGTAGATAGGACACAAAAGTGTCCTAATTTTTCCTATGGAAAAGGTCTATATAATTTACTGAGGATTCCCAGCCTGACGACGGGGAATATTCTAAGCATGTGAATCCATGAAAGAGCCAATGCTGGAGAATATTTGATTCTTTTTTTGGAACTCGTAGGTAACCTACCCTCCGCCAGTTTACCTTTACGCTACATCAGCCTTTTTGGTAATCGCCAGACAGGCGTTACACTCAGACTTAAGGTGATCGGTTCAGAGACACCACAGGCATATGCGATGGGGGTTGGTGATTGACACGACAGGCATATGCGATGGGGGTTGGTGATCGACATCTTTGTACCGCAGTCTTGCAATTCATGGAAGCCCGTTTTAGGAGTAGATGGAGCCGACAGCAAAGACATTCAGTAAAGAACTGAAGCGTGCTGTAATTCGTTACGCTCGGAAAAAAGAACTAAAGCCAATGGGAGCTGGTGCGCTCTGCATACTAATGATGTCGACAGTAGAAAGGTAGCCCTCGAAGTATGACAGCACACAGCCCCCCCCCCCCCCCCGTGAAATGTCCAGAGCAGCTGAAGCTGGAATAATATTTATCATAACACGAGGAATACGTGGGAGGACACAATCCATTCAAAGTGTATGTTCAAGTTCAGGACCAGGTTTGTGATTGAAAATATAAATGTTAAAGGCAATACTATGTCAAGTCAGGGGTATTTGATGGTGGGAAATATTGTTAATTGTGAGAACGTTGGTGTTACATACATTTCCAACATGCCCCACTCCAGTCGGGAAGGGCTACTCCAGTCCCGGCTTTAACTTTGCATTCTGAGACTTGGAGCCGTGGGTCTATAGTGGGGAAATTTGGGACAAGTTCTAGAATACAAAGTTAAAATAAAGACTTAACAAGCATCTCCTAAGTGGAATGGAGATGGGGTGGGTAGCAGTGTTGACATATCTGGTTTCCTGAGTCTAGAGATGGCCCTCCAAAATCTGAAATTGGAGATTGAATTATAAGTGTGACAGCACTTTTGTTGGCAAAACCAGAGTCAGACAGTGCCACCAACATATAGAATAGGCTGTGTGGCAGCAGGGCTGTGTTTTGTGCATGAAGTGAATCACAGCTTAACCACATGGTGCTGCACAACCAACACTGAGCGCAATCTAGTACCCGGTGCACAAATACCATCATCTGCCCACGATTTTCAGAGGGCGGGGCGCTTTCTACATTAGAGCGCTTGAAGTCGTTTTTCCGTCGGTGACAATGGAGGGGCAGGAGGTACCTAGAGCGAGGGGGACAAAATATATAAAATTTGAATTTAAGACAGAGCTCACCCTAAAGGTTGGGTGCACATCCCATCAGGCACTGCTTCAGTGATGTTGCACAAACATGTGTTTGCCCACTGTGAAACTGCAGCTTCCAACTAGCACACCATTTTTGGTGGCCACATCCAGGATAAGCTGTGGCAACATAGTTGGTGGCAGACTATATGATGTACTGCTTGTTAATGACTCATCTAATATCTCTTGAAATGTGTTTGCATCATTCTCAGCAGTCATGTAAAAGAATTCTCTGAGGAATCTGCAACACCGCCACAAAAATGCCTTGCAGTATCCTCACTTCAAACGTATTTGAGGAAAACATTAACACCCAAGCACTTCAGCATACACCAGCCACCATGATGCTGCTTTCATTTTCCAAATGGGCGGCCCAAGAGGTGCTTCCGAATCCAAGCTGCCACCCACTCACTTTGCATTGGACACCACTGTGCAACCGCACCAATACAGATATCGATACATAGGATGGCATACACTCTGAGCTTTGAGTGTGCTGGACTAGCTGGGGAAACATCCCAAGCAGTCTCCAAAACCTACTCCTGAGCCCGGGTGGGCTCCTTCCATCACCCACCAATAAGTGATTTTACGCAAAGCAGACAGGAACCCACTTGGTGCCATTTGTCCCACTCCCCTTTCTCATAAAGGGTGATTCACTCACTGATGGAATGTGACAGCAAATCGTTTACAGTGATTTATTTACAAACCGATCTAGAGATCAATATGCAGGCTGAATGCAAACAACCCCTCACCAAAAGCACTGCACTCACTTCAATAGCTCCAAGATGGCCAAGACAATGTCGTTCACATAGCAGAACCCAGACGCTTCAGACTTCTTGGCATGGTGGAGGCCACCCGCCCAGTTCACGGCAATGTCGGTCTGCTGCTTGTTCAGTTTAACAGCGCTAGCTAAAAGAAAACATGCAGAGATTATACTGAGCTCTCTGGAAACAGCCCACCAAGATTGTCACCACACTAAACAAGGAGGGTGGCGGGGGGGGGGGGGGGGTCGGGGTCGAAGGTCCTCACCTTGGCCACCATCAATTCTTGATTACACAGTGGTTAATCTTCTCCCCTACCTTCCGTGCAGCCTTTCCCTGCACCCCCCCCCCCCCCCACCCATCTCACTGCAGCAATCCCACTGGCTTCCGGTGGGTCACCATGTGTTCCCAGGTCATTGCTTTGGCACCTGTAGCATTGGGGCTCTCCCATACCCCCTCCATAATTTAACTATGCACCCCCTCCTCCCCCCTTAGCACCTGTACAGCAGCTCTCCCCCTTTTCTCACCCACAGAGCCTCCGGCGGACAGCTGGCAGAACTCAAAGAGCCCATCGAACACAGGACAGTCCTCGCCAACATTGACTGAAATAAAAAAATACAAAAGTGATATCAGGAAACAGAAGAATGGTAACCAGCTCCCCTACTCTGCGTGGTGCAGCAGGCGGGCATCAATCACTGGTGCACCACCAGCATTGACTTGTGCTATTGTGTGTTTTATTGTACATGGTCACCCACTGCAGGCTGGGATACAAAATCTCAAGTAGCAAAAGAAAAGTATCCAAATTCTCTGCACACCTTAATGCCCCTGCAATAAGGTGTGCAGAGGGCGGGAGTATCCAATACCTTTCATACTTAGTTTATTTATATAGCCCGCCTCACCCCGAGGTATCTGGGCACTTCTGCATGGGCAGGAGACAGTGGTTACAAGCAAATAAGAACAGAAATGCAGTGGTTACATATCAAGTAAACATGCTGAGCAGGTGCAGCAAACTACACCATCATAAGGCAGTTGACTTAGTAAACATTCTGAAATGGTGCAGAGGTAAAGGGAACAGTAAGATTCAGTGGTAAATAAATTGCCTAGTGTTATGAATTTAGGCATTAAAGTAGCTGAAACAGTAGGTTAAGAGATCAGGCAGTGTTTTACTGGGTGAAGAGCCAGGCTTTAACTTCTTCTCTGAAGGGCCAGAAGGATGACTCAGTTCTTAATGCTGTTGGGAGAGAGTTCCAGATCTTAGCCGCTAGTATTGGGAAACTGGAACCGTCAACTCTTGGTAGTTTGAATTTGGGAATACGTAGGCAGGGTGTGTAGTTGGACCTGGAAGACTGGTTCCTGTTGAATTTGTCGACCAGCCATCGTATTGGAAAGGCATTTATGCGTAATCACTAAGGTTCGGAGAGTGACTCCGTCACATACTCAAAGCCAGCGAATGTTGACTGTAGCTGCAGAGATATGGTTGGATTGCGGGATGTTTAAGGCAGATCTAGGTGCATTGTTTTGAAGCACCCAAAGTTTGTTCAAGTTTCGTTTGTTAGTGCCTAGGTATAAGGTGTTACAGTAGTCAAGCTTAGATAATGTAAGCGCTCAGGCAAGTGTAAGGCGGCCGTTAGTAGACAGAAAGGGTTTGCAAGCATTTATCAACTTAAAGTATAGGCAGTCGCATTGACTTACCTAGTGAGAGAGGGTGGAATCTATATAAATACCAAGGGTTTTGACCTCTTGGAGACTTCGATGTTGTTCCCATCGATGTTAAAGGAGTTGTACTGGGCGTCAAGTTTATTCAGGTGAGCCCGAGATCCTATAAGTAGCAGCTCTGTCTTATCGTCATTCAGGCAGAGGCAATGGGTGGCCATCCATGCCTGAATTTGGATGTAGATGTCGTTTAGCAGTTTCAAGTCTTTATCATAGCATCCTGTAAGTTAGATGAGGATTTGGGTGTCATCTGGATAGTTAGTGTAGGTGACACCCAAGTCGTCTAAGTGCCAAACAGGAACTTGGTAAAGATGTTGTAGAGCATTGGAGACACACAAGAGCCTTGTGGTACCCCGCAGGAGAGGACTGGATCTGCTGAAGCCATTGGTCCAAAGACTCATAGTCCTGTTTGCCAGGAAGGATTGTATCTAAGCAGCAACGTTCGGGGAGAAGGAGGCTGCTGAGGACAGGTGATTAGTGAGGATATTGTGATCGACAAAGTCAAAAGCTGCCGAAGGAGAATTCATCCATTTGGATTTTTAGATCTAGGAGGGCTGTTTCTGTGCCGTGTCCGGGCCTAAATCCTGACTGACGTAGGCCTAAACGGTGGTTGTCTTCTAGGTGTTTTTGTATTTGGATGTAGGCTGTTCTCTAGTATTTTTTAGAAGGAATGGTACAGTGGTTATAGGCCTGTATTTAGTTGGGGTGTTTGGATCGAGGTTTGTTTTTTTTTTAAAAGGCATGAACCATGCCTCTAAGATATTAGGAACTGTGCAGGTTTGAAAGGAGGCGTTGATCAAGGAAGTGATGAAAGGAGTCAAGAGTCAATTCTTGCTTTCTCCTTTATGAAAGTAGCTGGGCAGCATCTCCTAGCCATCTTGAAGGTTTGAAACTGGCAATTATGTTCAACCTCCTTTGTGGGGACCTTAGATAATTGGAATAGGTGGCAAGATTTGGGAGGAGGGTGGTCAAGAGGCTTGTTGTAATCGGTGTTCATTGTCAAATTACGTTCTTTGGCCTCTTTGATTTTAGGAGAGCTATTTTGTCGAGAAGGGCTTTTTGGATGTTGGCATACCAAGCGGCATCTTTGATGCAAGAGTCTGGCGGTGGAACAGGAGACTAGCTCCCCGAGGATGGTAAAGAGTTCTTTCGAACACCATTTGGCATTTTGAATTCTGGTATTTTAGGCATCTTTTTTAGGATAGCTAATTTGTAGGCGGTAGAGGCAGATGTAAACCTTTCCTTGTTAAGTTCAGTAGGTGTTTTCTTTTTCCACATGGCTTCAGCGATTCTTTTAGCATTGTGTTAGGCTTTTAGGTCGGGAGTGAACCACTTGTTTAGGTGGGCTATTGGATTAGCTTCTCATTTTTAAAGGAGCGATTTTGTTTAATGCCTGTAGTAAGGTATGGTTGTACAGGTCCACTAGGAGGGATGGGTCCTTGTTCACACATGTGGTAGGATTGGTAATGGACTGTATAAGGGGCAGCAGGTTGTCCGTATTGACGGTGCGATTATTTATAGACATGACCAGTGGGGCGGTTAGGGTGGCGGGATTTGGGGATGGGAGAACTCTACCATACTTGGATAAGGGCATTTGGTGTCCTGTATGGTGACGGAAATGGTATGGTGATCGCACCAGGCACATTGCGAATTAAGAATTTTTGTAGTGCAGTTTAAGTCAGCCCAAGAATCTTCCCTCGCTGTGTGTTGGGTTATTGATCTGCTGTTGAAAACCTAGCTGTGAGCGCTCTCTAGGGCTGTTGTGTTGATATCACACACAGTGGAGGCCTAAGTTAAGGTCACCAAGCAGTATTGTTGTTAGGGAGAATTTTCAGAAATGTACCAATTGCTTCTACCTTAGAGATAGATATTTTATTTCTATCGCGCTCATACACAAGTGTTTCAGAACGCGACAAAGGAGGGGAACAGGGGAGAACAAAACAGCAATTTTACTAGGCCCATTCAGAATGCGCAAGTGTATGGGAGAGCGGGAGGGGTAAGAGTGCATGGAAGGGTGGAGAAGTGGACAGTGCGGAGCAAAGGAGAAAGATAAATAATAAAGGCAACAAACCGTGGTAGTGCAGCCAGCAATTGGCAAGTGCTGGGTTTAAGGCAGCAGACAGTAGGTCTAAGCGCAGGAATAAAAAAAAAAGGGGGGCTGTATGGGTACAGATACAGACCCCAGGGTAAGGGGTGGCCGGGAGGCAGTTGGGGAGGGCGTCAGGGTGAGCAGGTACCTGGGCCCAAAGGACAGGGTGGCCAGGTGCAAGGTGCCAAGAGAACAGATCAGCCGAGGAGAGGTGGAGCAAAGGCAGAAGCAAAAAGGAAGGTCTTGAGGTGCTTCCGGAATCAGAGATGGTTCTCCTCAGGTTTTAGAGTGGCAGGGAGGCTGTTCCAGAGGGAGGCCCCAGCCGAAGACAGATCTACCCCCAGCTCGCTTCTTTGAAAAACGACTGATCTTGAGTGTGTTGGAGGTAGAGGCGCTAAGAGCGCGAGAGGGGAAGTATTTGCAGAGGGATAGCTTTATTTTGGACCCATGCCCCAGAAAGCGTTGTGGACAATGCAGAGGGTTTTGAATGTAATCCTTGCATCCACTGGGAGCCAATGGAGAGATTTCAGAGCTGGAGAGATACAATCCCAGGGCTTAGGGCCAAGGACAAGTCTCGCAGTCCAGTTCTGGATTAGTTGCAGAGAGTAGAGGCAGGTAGATTTAGAAAGAGGCTGTTACAATAGTCCAACCTAGAGAGAACCAGAGGAGGTGCAGTAGGAAGTTCGACTTTAGAGAAATCAGAGATGTGGGCCGAGAAGGAAAGTGTGGAGTCAAAGATGTTCCCGAGGTTCTTAGCCTCGCAGGTGGGGGTAGGAGGGCGGCCAAGATAGGCCGGCCAGAGAGTGAGGGGAAAGGATGGTGAAAATGTGCCGATGAGGAGGATCTCAGTCTTGCTGGCATTCAGACAAAAATCACTGGCGGCACACCAATCTTGAATGGCAGTTAGGCATCAGAGATCGGAGAGGTGGCCGCCGAGGTTAGTCTGAAAATAAGTTGTCAGCGTAGCACTGGAAATTTGAGCAGAAAATGACAAAGCAGTGGGCGAGAGTTGCCAGGTATTGGCTGAAAAGCCAGGGCGAGAGGTTAGACCCCGGGGGAACACCACAGGTAGAGAGGAAGATAGAGGATAGGATGGACCCAAGTTAAACCTGGGAGGGTTGATCAGAGAGGAAAGAGGACAGCCAGGCCAGAGCCTGATAAGTGATACCCAGGTTATCAGAGACTGTTGATTAGGATGGTATGGTTGACCGTGTCGAAGGCAGAAGAGACCCCCCAGCAACTTTGCTGGATTTTGAGGACTTTATTTTTTTTTACCTGGAGAGAGGGAGACCCTTTTTCCCCACTCATGTATTGTGATGTGATTTTATACACCGTTTCTTTTGGTTCTGGAGCCCAACAAACTTCATAGGCACCATCTTTTACATTACATTACCCAGCATCCTTAGTGCAGTGACACAGAGAAGTCTTGCCAAGGTTTAAATGCCTTCTCTGGGATAAACTACTGTTTCCCAGAGCAGTAAAGTGAAATTGACCTTACTTACATTTGTAACTTTCTAGACACAGCACACACCATCTTACAATAATAGGGTGCTGGAGGGGTTACCTAGTATCCCCTTTGCCTAGCTACTCATGTAACATTTTTTATGTTACCCTTTCCCCACTGAATGGCTGGTGGCAGTGGTTTCGTTTTTACTACCATGGTGTGCATTTACTGCGGGCTGTGTTCACAGCTACAGTAAAGCACCCAAGGATGCAATTTTTTTTTGTCAAAATGGCCGGTCTTTTTTCGCCATTTCTTTATGGAAATGACCGTCTTGAGATTTACTCTGCACGTCAAACCAGGTTTGGTCCCTTTGCCGGGATTCACGAGTGAAGCCTGCCTCTGGCTCCAGGGTATAGGCAGGAAGCAAGGGATGCCCGAAACTCCCTTTGCTTAGTCTCCTATGAGACCCAAATGCACTTTGATGATTGGTTGGCTGACTGTCCGGCAAGGACAGCCACCCTGCTGGGTGAGTGACAGCTAGGCTGGAATGAAAGGGAGAGAACTGTATAAAAGGAGTCTCTTTTGGCTTGGAAGACAAGAGTCGACCACTGGACGAAGGAACCGTTTCAGATTTAAGGTGGCTCGTCTCGTTTTTAAATGTTTGAATGGTTTGCTCCAGCATATCTGAGTGAACTGCTTCAATCTAATCAACCCACAAGAGATTTGTGATCCAGAGGCTGCAATCTCCCATAGATTCCTCATTCAGTGCACACAAGAGGATATTGAAGATTTGCTGTTTTTGCACCAAAGTTGTGGAATTTGCTTCCAATAGAGATAAGGACTACCAAGTCATTGTATTTCTGCCTCCCCCACCCCCCCCAGGCTCCCGTGGGGCTCCTGCCAGTGTACAGCTGGATCATATTCATTTTATTTCAATTCTTATAATGCGTCACACCGCCAGTGGACCTCAGGGCGCACAAAAAACAAGCAACAAACCAAATGACAAACTAGTGGGTAGCATGGGAGTGTCCGCAGAAGAGGAGAGAAGCTAGGTTAAAATTGAACAGGAACGTTTTTATTTCTTTTTTAAAGAGCGCTATTTTCAGCCATGCTTGTGTCCGGGAAGTAGATTCCACTGCAGTGATGCTTGGGTACTGAAGGAAGTTCCTCCAAATCTGACAAGTCTGTATCTGGGCTGGATGAGTTGGGCAAGCAGAGGAGTGAAGTTTCCTTCCGCTCACTTGAGATTTTACTCCGTCAATAAGATAAACCGGACAGGCATTAAAGACAAGGTCAGAGTAATCCTGTCGTATATGAAGTGCCCACCTGGACTGAGATATGAGCACATTTGGGAAGTCGCTAGATGGCTCGTCCCTAGATGGCTCGAACAGAGTTCTGTGCAACTTGCAAGGCTGATTGCAAGGTGCCTGCAAGGAGATAGTTACAATAGTCAAGTCTAACGAAGTAGCAAGCAAGGTGCAGTTTTGGTGGAGAGAAAAGGGCGGATATAATTAATTCGCTTAGTAATGAGGCCGCACGATGAACGAATGAAGGAAACGTGTGGCCACATGGATAGTTCGTCATCTACAATAACCCCCAACGTCTTGATCTTTTTAGTACTGGGATCGGGTCATCAGCAATGGTGAAATTGGCATAGGCAGGATCTAATTTGCCCAGGCAGACTAGATGCCATAATCAAGAGCTCCATCTTTTTACAGTTTCATTCGAGAGAGTTGCCTGCCATCCAGTCCTGGATAGCCTCGTAGATGGTATTTATGGCAGCAGAGCCCTGTTCATACTGCCCACTGAGCTGGAAGACGACTTGGATATCATCGGCATAGTTTGTATACCGGACCCACAATGCGTACAGCATGTCTAAGAGTGGTCGACTGTAGATATTGAACAAAGTCAGGGACACGCATGAACCCTGTGGTACACCACATGTTTGGAGAATGGGGTTGGAACTTTTCACCAGCAGACAGTACGAGGACCAAGAGATCCACTGGGATGCAAGATGGAACATTTAGCAACCTCCGCCAAGGGTGTCACCAAAATAGTGGTCCACTAAATCGAAGACCGCAGAGAGGTCCAGAAGCATCAGCAGGGCAGGATGACCATAATCCACCATTGTAATTGGAGGTATGCCAATTTGTCCATGATCCTAGGTTCGTGATAGGCCAGTAATTATCAATGACATGTGGGTCAAGATTAGTTTTCTTGAACAAAGGTGTGATCATGTTTAGAGAGAGGAGGGAACCACACCCTCATCAAAAGAGATTGAGAATCTTGGTCATCCATGCCAAGACTTCAAGTGCATCCTTAAAGAGATCTACGGAACAGTAAGCAGCCGGACAGGAGGTAGTTCTGAGATCACAGATTTGTTAACTTGTTCCTTAGAGTAAGAAAAGCATTATTGATATCGAACGGGAGCTTGTGAGCAGGCCGAGTGGCTGTCTGGTTCCTGTGTAGTCAGAAAGATAATAGTTTCCCTGTGGGTAGAGATTTTGTCCAAGAAACCCTCATGGATTTTCTGGCACTAAGCAGAGTCCTTGGTGACATTACTGGAGAGGGTGGGGTGAACAAGAGTCCTGGAAATCCGTCTTGAAAGCAGTCTCTATGAAGCTCCAGACCATACCACCATCGCCAGACACAGAAGGGGGCACCCTTCCCTACCAGGAAGGGTCCGGCATCTGGACCAGAGTTCCTTTATTCCTGTACATCAGGCAAGCACCCTGGTATCTCAGACATGGGAAGCTCTAGAGGCCTGCAATGTTTTTTGCCAGTCAACTGTCCTCCAGCTGTTCTTTGGCTGCCCACTCTCCGGGGGAGGGTCTTCCAGGGGGCAAAGGTCTTCTGTGGCTTAAGCTCAAGTGTAACACTAGAAAAACACTCCTTTTGACATTTTCACAAAAGCGAGTCCAAACCAGCAGAACAGTTGCCCTTGATCTCTATGAAAACTCTACTCTGGTCTAGTTTGGAAAGTTTATGCACCATGGAAGTGCCTTTTCCCTATAGGGAAGGATATTCATTGAACTCTTTAAAACCATTTATACTTACTGCATTTATTTTATTACGTTTACTTCCCTTTGACTTGGGTCTGTGCTGTTCTGCCACCCCAGCAGTAAGACAGCCTGGAGGGCTTGGTAGAAATAAATCCCTTGTACCCATAGGTCAAGAACACAGAACTAATGAAGCTGACCACATGGCTTCTAACACAGGTGAAGAGGAGTTGAGCTAGAAGGAGAGGAGAATGTGCAGTGACCACGTCAAGAAAGCCCTTTAGAAAGTGCCCACTAGAAGGGGAGTAGGCTTAAGAAATGGAGTCCAAAACTTGAGAAGTCAGGGGCAGATGGCAGGAAAGCTGTAGGGGCCTGCCGACACTGGCACTGACATTGGCAGAATAGAACCCACTGGGGCCACGGAGTGGTGGGAATCACTGCCTTCAGGTAAGCAGTAACCAAGTTAGACTAACTAGTGCTGCGCTCACCGTTGGGAGGGGGGGGGGGGGGTGGTTTTAGTCTGAATGTAAGCACCCAGGCCATGTAGGAGCAGCAACGGGGGTTGTCAGATCAGCCTATGGACGGGTGCGCTTAGATAGGTGCTTCAAAGCAGTTGCCCCATCCCTGAAGAGATCACGTGTAATGAATCTAGCAACAATATTCCCCGGAGGGAAGCTTCTTACGTGAAAAGGGAAAGGTAGAAGCTCACCGACTGATCATGGGGGTGGCCATCTGCTTGAGGACCACACAGGAAATGACAAATTCCAGGGAGGCAGAAATATACCGGATCAAAATAACCCTTCAGCAGTAATTCGTAATGACACCCATGGCACTGCTTATTGCAATGTAGAGAAATTTCAGGTTTTCATAGCCAACAACTGTATTTACCTCTCCCACCTTCCCCTCCCCTCCCCTCCCCTCCCTTTATAGTACTGAGACTACTAATAAGGCTTACCAGAAGAAAATGCTAGGTAAGCGGCCCATGTCCCCAAAGCATGGGCCACAGCATCGGAGACCCCTGGGGCAGATGATCACTGCCCCCAGGGGTGAAAATGGAAAAAAAAACCCAGTGGGAGGTGGGAGGGAGTTTGGGGCCCTGGGGCCCACTAGGCCACCAGGGATGGAGGAAAAAGTGGTGTCCCTGGAAAGGGGGTTTGGGGGCCCACAGGTGTTCCCGACGAAAAATGTACCTCACATGTGTGGGTGCACCTACCAGGGGCGCAAAAGGAAAAGGGTAACCCGCTGGTAACCCCAAGCCTTTCGCCACAGCAATTTGTTCATGTGGGCAACCTACAGAAGCCAGCAAGGAAAACAGGGACCCCATGCATTTCCAAAAAGAGGACACCCGTGGGAACGCGCAGAGGTCTGACTTGCGCGAAGCGGCCCAGAATTTATTACCCAAAACCCCAGACAAATTGAACATTGTGTTTTTTCCCCCACCAAATATCACACTTTGTCGGGGATTGTGGCTAATAAAAACTGGGGCAATTTGCGCAAGGCAGACCCACGGGTGTCCTCTTTTGGGAAATGCATGGGGTTCCCCGTTTTCCTTAGTGGCTTGGACACCCGAGGCCCATATCTGTATGGTGTGCCGGTCGGCAGAGTCTGAAATTCCGGTCTGAAAACAGACTTGGGGTTACTTGTGTTTTAAGCTTTCCCCTTGGCGCCCAGGTAGGTGCACCCACACATGTGAGGTACCGTGGGAAGTGTGATGCTGGAAATGCATCAGAGGGACAGGGCCTCTGAATCCTTGTCCTTTACTGCTTTTTATCGTGTGTTCTGTCATGTTTTCTGCCCAGGAGTCCATGTGGGACTCCTGGCAGTGCAGCTCTTTTGGTTTGGTGAACAGACCCATGGGATACCCTTATGGCACCCATGGGTAGGGGTACAACCCTGTACCCCTAGTGTATGTTTTTGGGCACCTGTGGGTGGCCCACAGAGCAGGGTATGGGCTGGTGGCAGCTCCATGCTGAATTTGACAGGTGCTCTGGGTGTCCTCCATTTTGGGATACCCAGGCCCTGCCATTGGGATCAGTTGATTCCTGATAGGAAACTAGATGGCCCCTGTGGCCTCTTGCTTTCTATTGCCTGTTACCTTGTTTTTCCAAAGTCCTGGGAAGCCCTGACTCTGTCCCTTCCCCCTGACTGGCTGTTGGGTGGAAGTTCCATATATGGTGTTGTTGTGAAGGCCCAGCTAGACTGACTGGAGCCTTCCCAGTGACTGTATGTTGTGGGTACCTCCTGTGGGTGGGACCTGGGTGAATGGAGTGTGTGACCAATATACACTCCTTGCTGTGGTTGTCTGGTTTCTGGCATGAGAGACAAAGACTGAGACAGCCCTGCCCGAAACTGGCCCGAATGCAGTTGTGTAGTGTTGAATGGCTGGGTACTTGTCCCAATCCACATTCCTTGTTGTGAGTGTCTGAAAGGGAGGAGTGTGGCCTGAATGCACTGTGTGCCCGATTGGCTGACTCCATGAATGCCCTTCTGTACGATTGGCTGCTGAGTGTGTGCCAGCAGTGTGGATGAGAGACAGAATAGTATATCTGGGGAACCTCTCACCACTGGTAATTGTTCAGAAGCGTTCAGAAGCTGAGTCTTAACTCTAAGAGTAACTGGAACTGCTGATCCTCGACGTCCAGCTGGAAGAAGACTTGCTGTTGCATTTGCTTCGACCGATCCGAAGGCTGCCGAAATCGAAGACTGACCCGAGAGAGGACCTGGTAAGGCGCCCTCTTCCCGTGCTCCGAGGGACCATCGAGCAGCGCTCCATCTTCGCCGAAGCGCCCTGGAAGACAGACCCTCGAAAGGCTGCCGACCCGAGACCGCCGAGGTGATCGAAGTGAAGCACCCGGACATCGCCGCCGTCGACCAGGGTTCGCAGGTTTGTGTAACCGCTGGAGGCCCGTCGAAGTTGTGTTGCCCAGCCGTGGGAACCACTCGACGCCGTGCCGCCGATCGGAGCCGTCCGCTCCTTGCCTAAGAACATTCAAATCGAAGGACTCCCTCGCCCGCACCGTCGACCGCTTTATCCTGCCGGAGAAAGTCGAGGACGACCAACGCGCCGAGGAGAAACCTGCCGGTGGTTTTCCCGCCACCCGAAGACCACAAAGACTCGAACGACTCGACGCCCTTGCTGGGCCTCCGTCTCCACAATCTTTGCGGTCCAGAACTATTGTCACCGAGGTGCCCCGCACGCCCCTGCCTTGCAGGACGCCGACGCTCCGACGCCGACGAGCACCGCTCGGACAAAGCTGCCGCCTCATCGACGCCGTTCTACCCTGTTTGTTGACGGACATTCGACGCCCCGTGTCTCCCGCTTGAAAGGGAAGGCATTCAAGAAGGGCCGTCGATTCCCCGCCGCCGAGTTACTCGACGCTTCTCGACGCCTTTCAACGATCCGTGACTCCCGCTTGAAAGGGGGTCGCTCAAGAAGGATCTGTCGACGCCTCTTCGAAGAACTCGACTCCACCAGGTACATTGGGGGGGGGTAAAAACATTATAGGAGGGAATAAGACTTGCAGAACAATATATGGACTGGGCTTGTGCTATACCTTTATTTTACAGGTTGCCCAAGTGGGGGAATCTCCACACAGAACTGTGTCTCGTGATAGGGGCCAGTATTCTGCCTATTGCTCAACCATCTTATTTTCTCTCCTCTCTCTATTGCTGGTTTCACTCTATTGATCTGTGTGACATTGTTACAGTATTGTGGATGCACTTTAATGAGATCTAATACAAAGGGTGGTACCACTTTAGAATTGTATATATTTGCCACTGTTGATTTTCCGAAGTACAAAGTGAGTTATTATGATAAGTGTATATAACCTTGAATATTGATTATATAAAGACTGTTCTAACCAATACAGTGTGTGGACATTCCTTTGTGGGGGCTTGGGGACTACACTGTACTTAAGAACCAGCCTGCATCACCTCCTGAGAAGCTAGGCCTCGATTGCTCGTCCATTGCTACCGTAATAGAGAATCTTGGCTGGGGTCTTCTGTGCCTCTCTTCTACCATATAGAGAGCAGAAGTACAGACACCCCCTACCGGTCCTTTACACTGGTGGCAGCGGTGGGATGCTTATGGTTTTAAGAATCAGTGTATAACCGTGCCACTTACAAAAGATATCTGCACTTGGAGCTTGAGTTATTAAGGATGAAATTGGCATTTGAATACTGCAAGTTGGAAATAGATGCTGAACTTAAGAAAGAGGAGTTGGCTCAACAAGTGCAGCTCAAGAATAGGGATCTTGAACTCAAGAGCCAGGACACTGAATGTCAGAGAATCCAGCTAGAGAAAGCTAGAGTGGAGACTTCAGCTAAAACCAATGAGAGTGTCAGGTCCCCAGCCACCAAGTTCATGAAAGATTTGGTTGGTGTATTTGTGGAGGGTTCAGATATCCTCCAATGGATTGAAGCGTTTGAAATGGCTTGTGCGATTCATGCTGTTGATAAAAGAGATTGGGCTAAGTGTTTGTTAAGCAGAGTGCCTAAAACTGGATATGACTGTATTCTGAAGCTGAGTGCGGAAGAAAGGGGTCAGTATGAGTGTATGAAGTCTGCTTTGATTGCCAAGTTTGGCAAGACACCTACCCAATACCTTAGAAGGTTCAGGGATTTTAAGAAAAGAGAATGTGTCTTGGGTTGACTGGGTGAGTGCTGCGCACATGAACATGATGGGGTGGATCGATGGATACAAGGTTAAGACTTTTGTTGAATTGTCCCACCTCTTGTTTTTTGAGCATTTTTCTGAAGCCTGTTCACCAGAGCTGCGTCAGTATGTGGCTGACCAGAACATTTTGGACCCCTTTAAGCTGGCTAGGTTGGCTGACAAGTGGGTCTCCCACCGGGTGTCCCCTAAGGACTCCAGTGGGAAAGACAAGGACAAAGAAAAGGGGGCCTCTCAGAAAGCTGAGGAGTCCCACAAGCAGTCACAGTCGGGTAAACCTAAACCTTCCTCTCCCAAGACCCAAAAATCTAGTGGGGCCAAGTCATCTGTGGGTGGGAATAAGAGTGGTGGTCCACCTGCTGCAAAGCAGGCTCCCAATGGTTCCAGTACCGTACCCCGCACTCCTGGCGCTTGTTGGGACTGTGGGGCTCTGGATCACAAAGGGGTGACTCCAAGTGTAAAGGTAAGGCACTTGGAGTACAGGCTGTCAGCCTGACCTACCCTTACCCCGTGTGAGGTGGAGGCCACTGTCCTCCCCTCCTCTACCGGGATCACATTTGGTGCTCCGGTAGAGATTTCCTTAGTGTCCCTTGGGGCCTGGGCCCAGTATGCAGAAGTACTGGCGACTATCCCACAGAACACCCGTAGGTTTTTGAGAAGTGTCCTCTTGAATGGCCAGCCTTCTACTGGTTTGAGAGACACTGGGGCAAGCATGACAGTGGTGGACAGGACCCTGCTCAAGCCAGAGGACTATGTAGGTGCTCCTCTGAGAACCACCAGGTTAGCTGGTGGGCCACCCAAATTATCAACTGTAGCCTTAGTCACACATGATTGGAGACAAGACAGTAAAGCTTCCTGTCCTGGTTCAGGACAATGTCCCTGCTAACATTCTGTTAGGAAATGATCTAGTAGAGTTGATCTCGGATTGTCTTCCCATGACTGCTGCTGCAGTCACTAGGTCACAGGTGACACCGGGTCTGGCTGTGGGTCAGGTACTCGAGCCAAAGGCGAGGCCGAAGGCAAGAAGAAGGAAGACCAAGAAGGCCACCTCTGTGGAGGGAACACCTTCTCTTCCTGCTGTTCCGACAGCACCCATTGGGAACCATGCTCCGAACGGGCTGGGTCCATTGGAAAACCCAAACTCAACTCCTGTGGGAGAAGAGACAGAAGACTCTCCTGTGGGAGAGGTTCTCAACCCGGAGGATCATCCCGACCTTCAATGCTTGTTAGCTGAAGGGGGACCCTCCCGGGCATACTTCTGTAAGGGACAGAGAGAGTGCCACTCTCTCGAGGGACTGAGGAAACAGGCCCTGTCCCAGGCACAAGGAGAAGTGCCTAGGACATTCCAGATTTATTGGGAGGGTGATCTCCTTGTTAGTGAGCCCACTAAGCCTGAACCTGGTGCCCTCAAGAGGTTGGTGGTACCCCAGGTTTACAGGCCCTTCCTACTGCAGTTGGCGCATGAGGTGCCCTTGGCTGGTCATCTTGGGACCAAGAAGACTAAGCAGAGGCTCTCTGCCCATTTTTTACTGGCCACGGATGGGAGTAGAGGTGGAGTCCCACTGCAGGACCTGCCCAACTTGTCAGTTGTCTGGCAAGACTGGAGTTAGTGTCATTGCCCCACTGCAGCCATTGCCAGTGGTTGGCACACCATTTGAGAGGGTGGGCATCGACATAGTCGGTCCCCTTGACCCTCCCACTTCAGGTGGACATCGGTTCATCCTGGTCTTGGTAGATCATGCCACCAGGTACCCTGAGGCAATACCCCTTCGGACTGTTACTGCCAAGGTGGTTGCCAGGGCTCTCCTGGGCATTTTCACCCGTGTTGGATTCCCCAAGGAGGTTGTCTCTGACAGAGGATCCAACTTCATGTCTAGTTACATGAAAACCATGTGGAAAGAGTGCGGGGTAACCTACAAGTTATCCACCTCTTACCACCCCCAGACCAATGGTCTGGTTGAGAGATTTAATAAAACTCTCAAGGGCATGCTAGGGGCTTTGGAAGAACCCCTAAGGAGGAAATGGGATCTCCTCCTGCCATGCCTGCTGTTTGCGTACCGAGAGGTACCTCAAGAGGGTGTTGGATTCAGCCCCTTTGAGTTACTCTTTGGACATCCCGTGAGGGGGCCCCTCGCCTTGATCAGAGAAGGCTTGGAAGCCACCCCTCCAGGTCCCGCCAAGCAAGTGGGGGACTATGTGTTAGGCCTCAGACGGAGGATGACACAGATGATGGGCCAGGCAACAGCAAATCTCAAGGCCAGCCAGGAATTGAATAAGTACTGGCCTGACCTTAAAGCCTCGCAAGTGGATTGGACTCCGGGACAGGAAATCCTTGTGATGGAGCCTACCAAGCCTAGAGCTTTGGCAGACAAGTGGACTGGACCCTTCAGGATCATCTCCAAGATGGGCGAAGTCAATTATCTGGTTGACATGGGAGCCTCTGGGGTAACCCCTCAGATATTCCATGTCAACAGGCTCAAGCCTTTCCACCGGCGAGCCGAAGTCTCATGTCTCTTGCTAGCTTCAGGGCAAGAAGAGGATGAGAGTGAGCCCCTTCCTGATTTGCTGCATAGCAACCCTCAGGATGGCTCAGTGGAGGGAGTACATCTCTCTCCGGATTTGACAACAGAGCAACAGAGGGCCTGCAGGGCTTTACTCCAACAGTATACCTCTCTATTTTCACTGACGCCAGGCCTTACACTGTGGTGTAGCCATGAAATTGACACTGGTGACAGCGTGCCTGTCAAAAGCAGGTGCTACCGTATGTCAGATACCGTCAAGAACCACATCCAGGCTGAGGTCGCCAAGATGTTGGATCTGGGTGTTATTGAACCCTCAACCAGTCCAGTGGTCCTTGTCCCCAAGGCAAGTTCCCAGGCGGGTACCAAGGATTGGAGGTTCTGTGTGGACTACCGAGGAGTCAATGCCGTCACCAAAACTGACGCGCACCCATTGCCCAGGGCTGATGAGCTCGTGGACACCATAGGTGCTGCCGAATTTGTGAGCACCTTTGACCTTAACTCAGGCTATTGGCAAATAGCTCTGACTGACCATGCCAAGGAAAAGACGGCCTTCTCAACACCTGAGGGACTCTACCAGTTTAGGGTCATGCCTTTTGGGTTGAAGCATGCCCCTGCCACCTTCCAGAGATTGGTCAACCATGCGCTCAGTGGGCTGGAAGCCTTTTGTGTGGCTTACTTAGACGACATTGCCGTCTACAGTTCCACCTGGGAAGAGCATTTGACACATCTGGATAAGGTGTTGCAGGCCTTGAAAAGGGCTAACCTCACTATCAAGGCCACCAAGTGCCAGATAGCTCAGGGGAAAGTTACCCATCTTGGTCAGGAGGTAGGAGGGGGGTCAAATCCAACCTCTCTCCAGTAAAGTACAGGATGTACAGAACTGGGAGACTCCCACTACTCAAACCCAGGTGAGAGCCTTTTTGGGCCTCACTGGGTATTATCGCAATGTCATGGCAGACTATGGAACCATAGCTGCACCCCTGACAGCTCTAACTTCACCCAAACAGCCTAGGAAGGTTAATTGGACCGAAGACTGTCAGAGGGCCTTTGATGGCTTGAAAGAAAGTCTGTGCAGGGCACCTGTGTTGTGTGCGCCTGACTACAGCCGACCCTTTATCGTCCAGACGGATGCCTGCGACACCGGAACTGGAGCTGTCTTGTCCCAGTTAGATGACAAAGGGAGAGAACATCCTATCATATTCATCAGTAGACACCTCAAGGGTAGAGAACTTAGGTGGGCTACTGTTGAAAAGGAGTGTTTTAGCATAGTTTGGAGCCTTAGGCGTTTTAGGCCCTACCTTAAAGGTCCAAACAGATCATAAGCCCCTGAAGTGGCTTATGCAGATGAAGGGTGAGAATCCGAAATTGCTCAGGTGGTCCATTAGCCTGCAAGGGCTAGACTTCACCATAGAGCACAGACCAGGGAAGAATCACGATAATGCAGATGACCTTTCCAGAAGGTATGTTGACCGTCTGGATGAGGGTGTCTATCCCGTGGGAGATTAGACACCCTCCACCTCAGTCTGGGGGGGGGGGGGGGGGGCGACTGTGATGCTGGAAATGCATCAGAGGGACAGGGCCTCTGAATCCTTGTCCTTTACTGCTTTCTATCGTGTGTTCTGTCATGTTTTCTGCCCAGGAGTCCATGTGGGACTCCTGGCAGTGCAGCTCTCTTTTGGTTTGGTGAACAGACCCATGGGATACCCTTATGGCACCCATGGGTAGGGGTACAACCCTGTACCCCAAGTGTATGTTTTTGGGCACCTGTGGGTGGGCCACAGAGCAGGGTATGGGCTGGTGGCAGCTCCATGCTGAACTTGACAGGTGCTCTGGGTGTCCTCCATTTTGGGATACCCAGGCCCTGCCATTGGGATCAGTTGATTCCTGATAGGAAACAAGATGGCCCCTGTGGCCTCTTGCTTTCTATTGCCCGTTACCTTGTTTCCCAAAGTCCTGGGAAGCCCTGACTCTGTCCCTTCCCCCTGACTGGCTGTTGGGTGGAAGTTCCATATATGGTGTTGTTGTGAAGGCCCAGCTAGAATGACTGGAGCCTTCCCAGTGACTGTATGTTGTGGGTACCTCCTGTGGGTGGGACCTGGGTGAATGGAGTGTGACACCAATATACACTCCTTGTTGTGGTTGTCTGGTTTCTGGCATGAGAGACAAAGACTGAGACAGCCCTGCCCGAAACTGGCCTGAATGAAGTGTGTAGTGTGTAGTGTTGAATGGCTGGGTACTTGTCCCAATCCAGATTCCTTGTTGTGAGTGTCTGAAAGGGAGGAGTGTGGCCTGAATGCACTGTGTGCCTGATTGGCCTGACTGACTGCATGAATGCCCTTCTGTATGATTGGCTGCTGAGTGTGTGCCAGCAGTGTGGATGAGAGACAGAATAGTATATCTGGGGACCTCTCACCACTGGTAATTGTTCAGAAGCGTTCAGAAGCTGAGTCTTCACTCTAAGAGTAACTGGAACTGCTGATCCTCGATGTCCAGCTGGAAGAAGAAGACTTGCTGTTGCATTTGCTTCGACCGATCCGAAGGCTGCCGAAATCGTCGAAGACTGACCCGAGAGAGGACCTGGTAAGGCGCCCTCTTCCCGTGCTCCGAGGGACCATCGAGCACTGCTCCATCTTTGCCGAAGCGCCCTGGAAGACAGACCCTCGAAAGGCTGCCGACCCGAGACCGCCGAGGAGAACGAAGTGAAGCACCCGGACATCACCGCCGTCAAAGTCCATCGCCGTCGACCAGGGTTCGCAGGTTTGTGTAACCGCTGGAGGCCCGTCGAAGTTGTGTTGCCCAGCCGTGGGAACCACTCGACGCCGTGCCGCCGACGATCGGAGACGTCCGCTCCTTGCCTAAGAACATTCGAATCGAAGGACTCCCTCGTCCGCACCGTCGACCGCTTTATCCTGCCGGAGAAAGTCGAGGACGACCAACGCGCCGAGGAGAAACCTGCCGGTGGGTTTCCCGCCACCCGAAGACCACAAAGACTCGAACGACTCGACGCCCTTACTGGGCCTCCGTCTCCACAATCTTTGCGGTCCAGAACTATTGTCACCGAGGTGCCCCGCACGCCTCTGCCTTGCAGGATGCTGACGCTCTGATGCCGACCACCGCTCCGACGAAGCTGCCGCCTCATCGACGCTGTTCTACCCTGTTTGTCGACTGACGTTCGACGCCCCGTGTCTCCCGCTTGAAAGGGAAGGCATTCAAGAAGGGCCGTCGATTCCCCGCCGCCGAACGCAGAGTTCCTCGACGCCTCTCGACGATCCGTGACTCCCTCTTGAAAGGGGGTCGCTCAGGAAGGATCAGTCGGCGCCTCTTCGAAGAACTCCACTCCACCAGGTACATTGGGGGGGTAAAAACATTATAGGAGGGAATAAGACTTGCAGAACAATATATGGACTGGGCTTGTGCTATACCTTTATTTTACAGGTTGCCCAGGTGGGGGGGGATCTCCACACAGAACTGTGTCTAGTGATAGGGGCCAGTATTCTGCCTATTGCTCAACCATCTTATTTTCTCTCCTCTCTCTATTGCTGGTTTCACTCTATTGATCTGTGTGACATTGTTACAGTATTGTGGATGCACTTTAATGAGATCTAATACAAAGGGTGGTACCACTTTAGAATTGTATATATTTGCCATTGTTGATTTTCCTAAGTACAAAGTGAGTTATTATGATAAGTGTACATAACCTTGAATATTGATTATATAAAGACTGTGTTCTAACCAATACAGTGTGTGGACATTCCTTTGTGGGGGCTTGGGGACTACACTGTACTTAAGAACCAGCCTGCATCACCTCCTGAGAAGCTAGGCCTTGATTGCTCGTCCATTGCTACCATAATAGAGAATCTTGGCTGGGGTCTTCTGTGCCTCTCTTCTACCATATAGAGAGCAGAAGTACAGACACCCCCTACCGGTCCTTTACAGGAAGGTAGAACATTTGTTGTGTTTGTGCGTTTTTCATAACGTTTTGACCCATTTGCTGGTGCCCTTTGTCACACAACCCTCTCATTTCCCAAATGTGACCTACATTTATTTGCTGCTTTAGGCACCATACACTTTTGTAACCTGCACAAGTCACCTACCCTTGAAAAGGTCTGCCTGTGCTCTCAGAAAAATGTATGCTTGCCGTTCCTCACCACATTGGTTTTCCCGATTTACACATGCTAAGTGCGTCTGTACAGGCCGTGAGCGTAAAACTCCTGTGTACCACGGCCCAGTGTTTGGCTTGTGGTATTGCTCGTTTTGTAAAACACTACAAAAAATGTGTGCTCACCTGACTGCAAGAGTCGGGGGAATGCAGCAGAGCATTGCTTTTCTCAAAATTCATAGAAGCCATTGCCGTACCAAGCCAACCATGTCCAACATACCTTTTTTTCGGTCATTTTCCCCGCTTTTCCCCCCAATCTATGGCAGTTTCCCCTACCTAGTGGTTGCCTGACCTACGCAAATCACCCCTTTCTAAACTTAGAATTTTGTCTACTTTTCAGAAATATATGCTTTTCTGTCCTCCAATTCGGCTTTCCTACCCTTTTCTTCCATTCCATGCATGTCTAATTGGCAAAAATGGCCAAAATCGCCTACCTCTCACAAAGCGGTTGATCACCACATCAACATTTTTCATTTCCACTCAACCGGTTTTTGAAAGCCAGGAAATTGGGGAACTCAGCACAGCAAACCATGTGTTCCTAGCTCTTACAAGGAAAAAACACAGGCTTCTTTGTACTTCATTTTATTGGCATTTTCTTTTTAAAAAAAAAAAACACATTTTCGCCCTTTTTGCTTATTTTCTCTCACCCCCTACAGCAACCTAGGATTCCTGGGTGGGGTTACGATCGCCTACATGTGGGGGGAAAAAAGGAGCCAAATTTGGCCGAGATCTCATGTAACAAAAAAGTTACAAGCCATTGAATGGCCACATACCAAAATCACCAAAAAAAGGCCATGGCACTGGGGAGAAATACCCATGGCACTTAAAGGGTTGGTGTTGGGGAGATGGGCCAATTCTCTACAGGTTTAAAAATATTTATATTTTCTTGGAAGAGCTACCGTTCCCAAGAAAAGACGTTCCCCTGTCTTTATTTTCTCTTTGTGGGACCAGCACACAACACCCTATGTGGAGTGCTGGGGGTTACTTAGTAATTCTTATCCACTTCGGCAGAGGTTTAAATTTTACTACCAGTGTGCATCTTTACCACAGGCTGAACCCTCAGCTGCAGTACAGCACCTATGGGTGTGCATTTTCTCAAAGTGGCCCCGCCATTTTTAGTTTGTTAGTTTCTTTTGGGCTTTTACACCGTTAGTGCAGGTTTGAATCCTGTGTGTTTTGCCTTCGGCATGCTTCCGCCCTGAAGCCTGCCCAGGCGCCAGTGTGTCTGGCAAGGCAAGAAGTGAGGGAGGTTCCTGTAACTTTCCAGTCCTTTGCCTGAGTGTGCCGGAGTGAAACCCGTCGTGATTGGCCGGGTGGCTGCCCTCCTGCTGTGCGATTGACAGCATAGGCTGTGAATGAAAAAAGCATAAGTAAGGTTTTTGGGACTAGCGGCAGAGTCAACCAAGGAGAGGAACATCCTAAGAAGACGTGACCAGACACCAGCAGCACATGCCTGGACCGCGAAGTGCCCGGTGAAGCCCTGCAAGCTGTGCTGACCCCATTTGCATATCGACTGGGAAGACTCATACAGGAAAACTTCCTCCCTTGGGCTGGTGGGACCAACTAGCCTCAAGACAAGCTTCCAATTGGTGTAAAGTCAGACTTGATGTGCCTCACCAGAGCAGCAGAAGTCCAATGCCAGGGGTCCTGTGACCATTGACTAGTGCATTGTAGTCTGAATCCAGACAAATCTTCATGGGCATCCCAAGGACCCTACAAAGACCAGAAATCTTGAGTCAGAGTCTCCTCACCAGAGTCCAGGACCGAGGGAGCAAGCTTCTTCCAACCAGAGACTCGTTCTTCATGGACATTGAGAAAAAGGTGCCAAACCACCAAAGTGGCGATGAAACAAAGGAGATGCGTAGAAGAGGAGTCTCTCTCCAGAGGACTGCCAGAGAAGCCCGCCAGGTGCATTTCCTTTCATCACAGTGACCAAGGTCCAGGAACAACGGTCGGTCAAGCTGTAGCAAGGAGGAATCCAGCTGGAACATCTTTCTCATAATCACAGGCACTGTGGGGCTTGGGGTGTTCACCTTTTAGCCATAAGTTGTTGCAAAGTGCTTTTGTGCCACTAGAGTTGATACAAACTCCCCTGCACAGCTTGTGCTCTCTATAAAGTAGGTCACTTGAGTTACTCTGATTTCTGCTGAAAGTATTAACTTAGTTTAGAATTTATTGTACGCACCAGATCCGAGGGTATAGGGGCGCAAGAGCATAAGAAAACGTACAGCTTAGTGGCAGGTTACAAAGAAAACATACATCTTAGTGACAAGATACAGAGTACAGAGGTGTCGGTGATGAACAAGATTACATAATACAGCAATTAAGTTTAGGCAAAATAATCGATTGAAGCATGATTAGAGGTATATACAGTGGGGTAAGTAAGTTTGTTATTAGTTGCCATTAACCAGCTGATCAGGTTTTGCCTAAATTTGGTGAAGGATTGTTCCATTCTCATTGAGCTAGGTAGCTCGTTCCATAGTTGGGCAGCTTTGACAGGGAAGCTGGAGCCACCAATGGTGGAGAGTTTGAATCGGGGTACCTGAAGGCGATTAGTGTTTGCTGATCTAGTTAGTCTAGGGGTTACTATTCTAGCAATCTGTCTATTCGGTATTGAGGGGCTTTGTTGTTTAGACTTGTGTGTGAGGGCAGCAGTTTTAAGTCTATTATGCTTCCTTCTTGTTTCGGAAATGTGTTATCTCCTGGGGATGTTCAGAGCAGCTCGAGAGCATTGTTTTGTTGGATCTGTATTTTATTGATAATGGATTTGGAAGCTCCAATGTAAAGGGCATTACAATAATCTGATTTGGAGATAATGAAAGCTCTGGCTAGAGTCATGCAACTATTCGAGGATAAGAATGGTTTGCCTGCTATGATAAGTTTACAGGTGTAGGCCGTTGATGAGGCTAGAGAATTAACCCGTCTGGTAAATGATAATGTGGAGTCTAGATATACGCCTAGCGTTTTTACTTCCTTAGCTACTTGAATTACATTCTCATTGATAATGAAGGCAGAGTAACTTGAGCCTAGTTTGTTGAGCAAAGCTGTGGTGACCAGGATGAGAAACTCTGTCTTGTCATCGTTCAGGTAGAGGCCATGGGGGCCATCCATGCCTGAACGATACTGTAGATTTTGTTCACCATTGCAAGGTCCTCACTGTGAGTGGCAGGAGGATCTGGGTATCATCTGCATAGTTAGTGTAGCAGATACCCAGATGGTCCAAGTCATCAGGGGGTTTAGTGAAGATATTGTATAGTGTTGGTGTTACACAGGAGCCCTGTGGCACTCCACAGGTGATAGGGATAGGGTCAGCAGCCGCGGAGGGCGAGAAGACCCTCATGGTACGGTCACTAAGGAATGATTGGATCCAGGCTATCGCCTCCCTAGAAAAGTGGGCTGCTGAATCCAAGTGATTACATAAGACTTTGTGATCCACTAGGTCAAATGCCTCAGATAGATCTAGTAGGAGGAGCAATGCAGGTTTCCCAATGTCTCTTAATTTATCTATTTGTGCCTTCAGGTCAATGAGTGCAGTTTCCGTGCTATGTAGAGGGCGGAAGCCAGATTTGTCAATACTAAGAAAAATGTGCATTAGAACTTTTGACTTTGTCCATTAACTTTGGCTGTCCTGGCTCCCTAAAGGCACCCTTTTAACCCTACTGGCTTTGGCTGTACTTCCCTCATAGGTTATAATTGTGGACACTATTCTTGCTGGGATAAAAGTTCTCTGCCTCCCTTTGGGAGATTGCAATTGTTTCACATTTGTTCTAAATCCAATTCAAACCTTTTCTTGCTTTACAAACTCAACTGAACTTGTAACTGAAAACAAGTGCAATACGGACCTTCACTGAAGTCACACCTGCGCTGGAATGCACGTGTTTACCAACTGTTATTGTCACTGAAGTCACACCTGTGCTGGAATGCACGTGCTTACCAACTGTTATTGTCACTGAAGTCACACCTGTGCTGGAATGCACGTGTTTACCAACTGTTATTATCACTGAAGTCACACCTGTGCTGGAATGCACGTGCTTACCAACTGTTATTGTCACTGAAGTCACACCTGTGCTGGAATGCACGTGCTTACCAACTGTTATTGTCACTGAAGTCACACCTGTGCTGGAATGCACGTGCTTACCAACTTTTGTCGTCACTGAAGTCACACCTGTGTTGGAATGCACGTGTTTACCAACTGTTATTGTCCTTTACAGACAAAATCCAAACTTTCATTGAATGTTACTGGTGGATAAGAATGCTAAAAAATTGTGTCCATTATAAATTAATATTTATAAAAGTGTGAGTGCTACTTGTACTTACTGATTTCATTTGTACAGCTCTACAGATCACATTACCCCTCTTATGATAAGCCTGGCTGCTCAGTCAAACTACAAACTTGTGTAGTACAGGCCTATATTAAAGGTGGGTTACCTAAAGTCTCACCAGTCGGACTGCACCAATTCTTATCCAACAGTCAGTGACCCAATACTTGAAAAGCATCATTTCCTGGATGCAAGAGTGAATGGAGAACAGACATTTCCTGGAAAGATAGGGAACCAGGCAAACTGGAAGTCTAGGACTCACACCCATGAGAGGATATAAAAGCCCTGGCAGAAAAGGAAAACGGGCAGTGTGCGAGTCTGGGACATGCACTAAAGTGCAATACCCTGGCAGGAGATTAAACCAGCAGTCAGAAGAGAAGTTAGAACCCTCAGGGGTAAAACACCCCTGCCTGAAATTGTGGAACAGTGATAACACATAAAAGGGAAGACCTTTTAAGGATCAAAGTGGAAACACCCTGGCAAGAGTACACCAGGGGTAGGAAAAGGACTGAGCAAGGTAAAAGGTCAAAAGCCCTCCTTGAAATTGTCCAACAGTGACAATGAATGGAAAAGGGAAGAAACATACAAGATCCAGAGATTGAGATTGAAAACATTCAAAAGAACTGTATGCTTAAGGAAGACACATGGAGTCATTACCCTTGAAACTATGAAATAAAACATTGCATAGGGGGGGTGAGTAGGGGTCACCCCCCCACCCACCACCCGTGAAGCACTGGAACATTGACCTTTATCTGGGGGGTACAAGATAGACAGTGGAAGACCCGTAGAAACATGGGAAGGGAAGACTTTTCCTGGTGGAACTTCATTCCTCTTTCTGCACCTTAGAACTTTATTGCAAGAATGCTACAAGTGTGCAGCTTACAGAAATCCCCAAGTTGCACATTACAAGGAGTTTTGCGTGCAAGGGTCAGGTTAGAGTTTGAAACAGGACAGAGGATGCTCTTTGATTTAACATCCCGACAGACCTAGTTTTTTAAGCAGGGAAACCCCTCCTAGGATTAGGGATAGGTAGGATTTCAAGTACCATTTCAATCTGTTACTGTGTTTGAGTCTTTATTCTTGCCACCCTTACACACCTCATACAACAGCAAGACACAGCATGGATGAGGACCCAGCTACAACACAAGTTGAACCCCAATGAAAGGAGTGCGCAGTCGGCCCTCTAAACCCATAAACAATGAGTGCCTGGCCACGGACTGCCACAGGTGGCAGTTTGGAAGCTTTGTTTAGACTGGGGATGAACTAGATAGCCAGTCCCTTAGTTTAGGAACCCCCTCACAAACCTCCAGCTGCGCCAAGTCCTCTGCACTGTGTTGTATAGAATCACCTCCTCTTGATTTACCCCATCCATTAGTCATGCTGCACTTATTCACTAGAACCTGACCCAGCGGACAAACTCCAGCAAACCAAGGACTGCTGGGGTTCTGCTCCCTGTTTCATAGAACACCTTGGACAGTACTGAAAGCCCTGGCTGAGCAGGGCCCTTTTACGCTGCGCTCACATTTACTTCCAGACTTAAAATCTTTATTACGAGAAGCTTTTATCACATTGGGTAAATGTTCTGCTCCTTCCTCCTCGAAGGAGTTTTGACACCAAAAGTAGAGCAAGCTCGAGAGGCTGCTGCTCAAGTACACACATGGTTTTACCCAGAGATGGCATCCGAGGGCACACCTGCTCAAGTACACACATGGCTTTACCCAGAGATGGCATCCGAGCGCACACATTGTAAGACATTGCTTATCCCACCAAGTTCAGCATGTCGGTATTCATTTCATTACTTAACTCTGGTAAGAGCTAGTCCCTTGCAGAAGGGGAACTGCCAATGCCTGGGTTAAAGTAAGTCTGTACAGCCCCCCCACAGATCTCCTGTGCATTAACTCACACCCGCTAGCTGTACTCTACAATCTCACACACCAGTAACTCTCCATCAGCTCACAATACTCGTTCACACAGATTTACTTACACCTCTGCATCTGCTTGCTGTACTCCGACATGTTGTCTGGTCGGATCGATCGCAGAAACTTAATGTAGTCATCGCTGTGATACTTAGTCATCTCCTCCGCATTGGATTTGTTAGGCCGCTGTAAGGGAAATCACACCAATTGTGAAAGATACTGCAAATCCATTTAGGCTTCACTGCTCACACCACCACCAGACTCCTCCACATTCTGGGTAATCAGTGGTACACGCATACAGTCTTCTGACAACCCAAAAACAGGCTCCTGAATCAGAGCCTCGGCAGAGAACCACACGGGTGACACCAGAGTCTCAAATTACCCCAGCAGCAACAGCACTTGTTTCATATCCACTGTCAGACCCCCATGCAATCTTCCACAAGACTACCCATATACAAAAGATGGAATAGCTCTAATTTTTCCAGTAGCCCCAATCCCAAACAAAGTTTACAGCAAATCTGGCAGCAGCACTGGAATGCATCTTGCTCAAGCCCTCACTTTAGAGAACACAAGTTAACAAAAGACTTACAGCGCGCCCCCCCCACCGCAGTCCTCACCACACATGAACCCACAAGAAAGATTCAACACACCCTACTGGCATCCCCGTCACTTTACAGCAGTCTGATCAACTTACGTAGATCTCCATTTTCCTATAGAGGCCATAGTTGAGCAGAAGGTTGTGAGTCATGCGAATCCGGTGCGGTTTCATAGGATGCCCCTGTCCATAGTAATAGTTCCCGACATCCCCTACAATGCGAAGAAATTAAGGAATTAATAAGAAAACCAACAAATCCTGCGCCTTCGTCCTGATTTCACCTCATATGGATAGGATGGTCACTGGTGTGAAAGCAACCTTCCTTAAATTTCATTTCGTTTTGGCTGAAGCACCACCTATAAAGTCAAAACTATTGGCATACCATTACAGGCAGGCTGGAAGGGGGTGGGGGGGCGGTGACAAGGGGCACGGACTGCGGGGGGGTTTGGCTTCACAAACTAATTGACTACTCACGCTAATCCCTTTGGCCCTTCCCACCTACCAACACTGGCCCCTACCCACCTAAAAAACACCCTTTTGTGATCTCGTGCTAATGTGCAGCAACAAACTGCGTTTATGGGTCTGCCATCATCCTCTCTAATCATACTTCTAAAAGATTATGGCTTAAATGCAGTTGGAAATCGGGTCCAGCACGAAGTCGCAGGCAACTGTGCATTCTTCCACTTTATGCTTACTCAATGTGTGCCCTTACAGTGAAATCCTGTTGTGAACGAGCATGGGCAAAGCCAAGTGTTGTAGCTCTTTCAAAGGGATTACATTAGCATTCATTAGGCTCTGCAATCAAATGCCCAGATAGGCATGTGCCACATGCCAGGTAGCATCATCATGACAGTGCCTGGCAAGGGCATATGCATTTACATAGCACACTACAGCCCAGAGGCATTGAGGCGCTGTTGCACGATTGTCTTGGCTACAATTTAAGACGGCTTGGTTCATGGTTGTCCCTTCAAGGTTACATACATCAGGCATTCTGAACATAGGGACTTCATTACTTCAATGGGAAGCCTGCACACACATTTCATACGGTAAAGCAATGTTACTAGATAGAAGTGTGAAAAACCCAACACTGGATAGGGAAACAAATGTGGGTGTCCTCAGCTGTAAGGTCTCGTACTGTAGCAACAGCGAGAACATTCATTACAAAGTTATACACATAGCATTTCCTAAAGCAATAAAGACCAGGCAAGGTGTGAATCAATCCGCCTGATTTGAGGGGGCAGAATCTTCCAGTGGGTTGCGGCCATGGTGGGGAAGCTGGCGCCTCCTGCTCGAACTCTAGAAATGCTAGGTGTGAATCAATCCTCCTGATGGGAGGGGGTAGAGGTCCAATGAGTTGCCGCCATTAGGGGAGGGGGAGCCGGTGCCTCCAGCTGGAACTCTCAGGGATAGCAATTAGATTGGTGTAGGCTGTTCTCATGGGTATCTCTGTGTTAGGGAGAATTCTCTGTTTAGGCTGAATTTCCCTACCTAGTGAGTCCCCCAGCAGCTTTGCTGGATTTCTGGGGTTTCTTTTTTTTCTCCTGCCAAGAGTGAGACTCTTTTACCCTCACTCTTGGGCATGTTTGAAGTGTGTTTTCTTGGTTAAACCTTGTGTTGAATGGGCTATGGGGTCTTTTACTCCATAGGGCCTCATGTATTTTTGTGATGTGGGTTACACAGCACCCTCTGTGCAGTAACCCAGGGGTGTCCTAGGGACTCCCCAACATAGACTCCATACCCTGGGACTGACTACTGTCTCCCAGGGCATGTAAAGTCACCAAAGACTTTACTAGTCTTAAATCCTGAACAGAACCAGTACAAACCATCATATTGTGGACGTACTGGCTGGGGCAATTCGATTGCCCCAGGGTCTGTTAGTCGAAGGGGCACGTCTCCGTCCCCCCTGATCGAGTTTTGGCTGGTGGCAGTGGAAACTACGTTTTATATTCAACCGTGAATATTTTCCTATGGGATTTCCCATTGTTTTAGGCTAACACATTTAATTATTTATTTACGGTAGCCTCAAACATACCGCCGGTTTATATATTTATTATTATAACTCCGGTTGGGATTTTTTGCCAAAGCTTGATTCAAAAATGGCGTTGGCGTTCGCCTCTGTAACTCTGACCCAAAGTGGAGCCCTTTGTTCCACTTTTGGCGGGCTTCTCCACAGAAGCCCTCCAAAGTGGTGCCACTCTGTCTGGGGTACTTAGGAGGGGTGGAGGGGGATTTAGGACCCTGGACTGAGTTACCTTGGTAACTCAAGTCGCACTCCGTCCTGATTGGCCCAAGTGGTGAGCCGGCCGGCTCACCACTTAGCATGTTTGAGTGACAGCTAGGCTGGGTGAATGGGGGTTTGCTGCATAAAAGCAGGGCTTTGGGGACTGGAACTTCAGAAGTCGCCACAGGACCAAGAATCCGACGAGGGAAGAGCTGAGCCGACCTGCTACGACACCACCCGGTGGAGCCCTGCTGAACCGTCTCACCACCTTTCCCGACGACCGAGGAGAACTCTTAACGGAGTGGCTCCTTCCCTTGACTGGTGGGGACAACCAGTTTTCACCTTCTTTCCGCTTCTTCGAGGTATCTCGTGGCCGCCTTGCCCGTGCCAAGCACCCCGGCAACCGGAATACCACACTTTTACTAGGGCTGTACCGAACTTCGGCTTCGAGTCCCTATTCTGCCGAAGTTCGGCTGAAATACAGCTATCCGGCTTCGGCAGAATAGTTTCTGTTTAGGGACTCGAAGCCGAAGTCCACTTTCTATGATTAGCTGCCCTCTCCCTGTTTGGGAGATGACAGCCAATCATAGAATGTTTGACAGTGTTCAGGCTGCAGAAGCCAAACAAGCTGTTTGCCTATTGGCTTCTGCAGTCTGACCACAGAGGAACCAGCCTAACGTGTTGAAATAGGAAGCGAGGGAAGGGAACAGTTCTTCCCGTCCCTCACTTCCTATGCCAGCACCCGGACCCAATCACCAGGTAAGTGACGCCCCCCCCCATACCCCCTCATCACGGTGAGGCCGCGGGGCCTCAGGGAACCCCAGCGGCCTCACCGCAATAATGTTTTGTTTGTCGGGCCACCGGTGCAAAGCCGGTGGCCCGACGTTTATTTTGCATTGAGGGGCCGCTCCTACAGGAGCGGCCCCCCCAGACTCATGAGGCCGCCGGGGCACTTTGCCGACCCCGGCGGCCTCGGTGCCCCCCATCCCCCTCACCACGGTGAGGCCGCGGGGCTTCAGGGAACCCCCGCGGCCTCACCGCAATAATGTTTTGTTTGTCGGGCCACCGGTGCAAAGCCGGTGGCCCGACGTTTATTTTGCATTGGGGGGCCGCTCCTACAGGAGCGGCCCCCCCAGACTCATGAGGCCGCCGGGGCACTTTGCCGACCCCGGCGGCCTCGGTGCCCCCCATCCCCCTCACCACGGTGAGGCCGCGGGGCCTCAGGGAACCCCCGCGGCCTCACCGCAATAATGTTTTGTTTGTCGGGCCACCGGTGCAAAGCCGGTGGCCCGATGTTTATTTTGCATTGGGGGGCCGCTCCTACAGGAGCGGCCCCCCCAGACTCATGAGGCCGCCGGGGCACTTTGCCGACCCCGGCGGCCTCGCTGTGAAATGTGCCTCACCCCTTGAGCACGGTGAGGCCGCGGGGCCACAGGGAACCCCCGCGGCCTCACCGCAATAATGTTGTGTTTGTCGGGCCACCGGGCCAAAGCCGGTGGCCTGAGATTGTATTGCATAGGGGGGCCTAAAAAAAAAAAAACTATTCGGCTCCGGCCGAATACTAAATATGCTATTCGGTACAGCCCTAACTTTTACCACAACCGCGAAAGTCGGTACAACCCTTTAACCGGAGGACTCCGCGGCTGGTTTCTTCCCGGGCAGTGCAACGACCTTCTTCTTCTGCTCTTCAGCGAGAACAACTTCTTCCCTGACCGACGTCGAGCCTTGCTGCCATTGCCTGGAACAACCGCCACCGCTGGAGGATCCTCCCCGTTTAAGGTACCGTGTTCCGCCTGGCTTCCCTTGCCACCGACTGTACGGGGTAGTTTTAGCCCCCGGCTTTCGAACCTGGGAGTGCCTGGGACACCCTGGCTAAACTTTCTAAGCCTCTCTAAACTCTTTCTGAACTCTTTCGCAAGACTCTGAATCCCTAATAACTGTGTGATCTTGGGCACATTTTCGCTCTGTCTGCTCTAAGAGTGGGCCCTGCCTAATGACTTTTGCTCACCTGTGACTTTGTGCTTCTTTGAGCCTACTGAAAGTGTTCTTGACCTTACAGTGGTGTGTTTATCCTAATTCTGCTCTTTTTCCCTCCCTTCTTTGAACCACTAGAGTGTCATCTAACGTTAAGCACTCACCTCTGTTTGAATTATGTGGTGTTAACCAAGAGTTGTCTAGTTAGGAATAAGGGTTGGGGCTGCTTTCCATATAACTGTTTGAAGTGTTTTACTATATATTGCTAGAGTGTTTTCAACTTATGTGTTCTTAAAATAAATAACTATATACTTTTGAAACCAAGCTCTGGTCAGTGTTTGCTTGTACTATTGTGTTTGAGTACCTATTGTGTATACTTTGCATACTGCCTAACTCTTCTTGAGGGAAGTCTGACTGCTCAGCCACAGCTACCAGGTAAATCTGGGTGGTGCGGACTGCTACCAAGTGGGTTTACTGCTATACCTGTAGTCTTAAATCTTTTGCAGTGTTCCCTAAGGGAAATGCACAGGTTTCTGTCTAACACTCTGCCAGATACCCCATGCCTACACAACACCCCACCAAGTGTTGCCTTTGGCTGGTTGGTTTAGGGCTTTGAATCAAGAGCCTTTTCCACTCTCCATCCCCCTCCCCCCGGGATCAGGTCCTCAGTGGCAGGAAAGCTGGAATGAAGAATGTTCTAAAGCCATCACACTCACATGCAAGAGCCAGGTTTAGCATTCACTCGACAAAGGAAATAATTTTCACTTCGACAGCACGCACAACAAAGAGGGGCGTTGGTCGTGGTGCCATTTCAAGGTGGTTCGCTAGTCAAAGTCGGCCTTTGGGGTGAGCTGTATACGGACCACGGAGCAGTCCAACTGCGTGTAGCTCATATTCCAGGTCAACAAAGTGATGCCACCAGATCAAGGGTTCTCTACTGGGACAATGCAGAGACTGGCGAGGATCAGTGAGGATCCATCATTTCACAAGGTCAGCTCCAATGCTGCCTCCACTCAGCCCTCTCAAAATTCCCCCCGCCGCCAATTGCCTAAGCAACCCTGGAATACGAATGAAGACCAGAACTAGAACAAAGGTTATGACCCAGCTAAGAATGATACGATAAGGGCGAAGAAAGCAGGTGTGAGAAAAGCAAGGAAGAGATGCATGGAAGTTGCACATAGCGGCACTGAAAAATCTGCATCCAAGATAGATCACACATCCCTTGCTTTTTCTTGGAAGCAGCATAAAACAATTACCCACCTATTTTGCAGGAAACCCTACCGACACCCTCTTTGTTCCACACATCCCAAATCATAGCACATGTCCTAAACCATCCTGAACAATTCCTCTGCTAGGAAACGAGTCACCTTCACAGGCAGCTCCAGCAATGTTATTTTAACCTCGCTTACAGGAGACGCATCTAAAATGGCTAGTAATGAAGTATAAATCGTGGGCCATCTACTTCTTCCCCACCCCTCTTTCAAGTTCTGGACGTAAATACCCACATGAATTCTGCTCTTCTATTGGTCTATGTCAGCCCTGCGCCCAGGCCCTCTTCACCGGCATCCGTGTACAGTAGGGGATGCAACGCCTCATTGGAATCCTTGATCATGGATGCTTTTCCTCAATCATTTCAAAGTCTTCCTTGCTCCCGGAGGACCATATGAAATAGAGTCCAATGCATTAAAGTTGCATTACAACTCACCGTAAAATCCCACCACTCCCAAAAAGGATGAACGCTATCCTTTACTATTGGGCATTGCTCGAGAATGGCTCCATCGCATCATGCCCATACACGGACAACCAGTATGAACTTTCCCCTCTAAAATATCACTTCTCCAAGGAAACTCCAAGAACTTGGTTGTGCTCATTGAGGCTAGATCCTCACAAATAACATTGGCCTATACACCTTTCATACACTCATTTTGTTTTTGATATGCAGGCCACATTCCAAATTGAAAGCAAGCCTGCACCGGAATGGTCAGACGGGTGTAACAAATGCAGTAAGGGCCATAGAATGTGGATGCAAAGATAGGTTGCAGCCAACTTGGGAGGGAGGGGGGGGGGGGGAGAAAGAGAAGGTAAAAAAATAAATAAAATATCAAGAAAAGAGGCAAGTCTGCTCCACATATTTCTGAAATCAACTGGTGTATCTTGGAAAGTGGAAACTCCTGTGCCACAACATTTCGGTTGAGCCCAAACATCAGTGCAGAGTCAGATAGCCCCTCTGCTTTCCAACATCACTACTACGGGGCTAATCCATTCTGATTAAGTCCATTCAAGTAGCACTTAGTGACAGTAGAATGCTTCCCACTTGCAGAAACAGGCTCAGCATTAAGATCAGTGAGCTGCATTCATTTTTAAGAAAGGAACAAGTTACTTACCTGTAACTGTTGTTCTACAGCATGGGTCTGGCATGGATTCACATGCTCATGAATATTCCCCGTCGTCAGGCTGGGAATCCTCAGTAAAGAAAAAAATCAGTATCAGTTTCGTTTCTGATCTTTCTTTCATAGTAGTAACCAATCACTGATCTCTGCATCATACTGACCACAGCCAATGACTGCCCTCTACCTAAGCCCCGCCTCTGGCAGCCATCTTCAGATTTGGTAGCACGTGAAGTGGCAGTATGACCAAGTGAAGAGCCGCAGAGGGGTAGGCGGGAGGGTTCGCATGTGAATCGATGCCAGACCCATGCTGGAGAACAACAGTTACAGGTAAGTAACTTGTTCCTTCTCCAGCATGGGGTCTGGCATGGATTCACATGCTCATGAATAAAGAATACATAGCAGTACACACATGCGCAACCACGGGAGGTGGCAAAGGCTCAACATTAAGCATTACATCAAACTCAACATTAAGCAATTCTTACCTCCTCACCAGGCTCACCTAAGGCGAACAGATTGCGCAGCACTGCTTGGCCGACCCTGGACTCCTCCCTGGAATCCCGATCGACGCAGTAGAATTTCGTGAAGGTGTGCGTCGACCTCCACGTAGCAGCCCTGCAGATGTCCAGCAAGGGCACACCAGATAGGAACGCTGTGGTAGCTGCGATCGCTCTGGTGGAATGGGCTCTCGGACGGCCAGGCAGCGGTCGGTTTGCCAACCGATGACAGTACATGATACAGCTGGAGAGCCATCTGGAAATGGAGGCCTTTGAGAGAGCCTTCCCCTGATTGACAGGTCCAAAGTTCACAAAAAGTTGTGACGTCTTCCGAAAACACTTCGTGCGGTCCACGTAAAACTTCAGTGCTCTAGCCACATCCAACGAGTGCAAAGTCCTTTCGGCCGGCGACGAAGGCGACGGGAAGAAAACAGGCAACACCAAGGGTTCGTTGAGGTGGAAGTCCGACGGCACCTTGGGCATGAAGGAGGGGTGCGTCCTGAGCACTACCCTCGTGTCGTGAAAAGTCAAGTACGGGGGCTTGCAGGAAAGGGCCAAGATCTCTCCCACTCTTCGTGCAGAAGTGATGGCCACCAGAAACGCTGTTTTCCACAACAAGAACTTCAACTGAGCTGAGTGTAGAGGCTCGAACGGAGGTCCCATGAGCTTGGTCAGCACCACGTTGAGCTCCCACGCCGGGGCCGGAGCCTTCACCGGCAGGAACGATCTGAACAGTCCCTTCATGAATTCTTTCACCAGACGATGAGACCACAAAGACGTCCGCCCCGTGGTTCTGGTGCATCGGGAGATCGCAGCAAGATGAATCTTGATGGACGCGTGCGCCAGTCCAGCCTTGGCCAGCGTCAGAAGGTACAGCAGTACCTGGGGAGTCGTAATCCATAGAGGGTTAATCTGTGCGTGGCACCAGACAGAGAACCTCTTCCATTTGTGTCCATAGCATTTAAGAGTGGAGGACGCCCTGGCCTTTGCAAGAACCTCTCTGCAGTCGGCCGGTATGTCGTATCCTCCAAACTCTAACGCTTCAGGAGCCAGAGCCTGCAAGTTCAGCGACTTCGGGTCGTGATGGAGGATGGCACCTCCTTCCCTGGAGAGAAGATCCGCGTCCACTGGCAGCCTGATTGACGGGGGCGCTGACAAGTCCAGAAGGTCCGGGAACCATATCTGCCTCGGCCACGCAGGTGCAACGAGGATCATCCTGCACCGTGACCTCTTGAGCTGGTTGATGAGCCGGATCAGCAATGGAGGGAACGCGTATAGAAACAGGCCCTCCCAGGGGAACGAGAAAGCATCGCCCATGCTCCTCGGCTGGGGAAACCTGCTGGCGAACCTCCGGCACTTGGAGTTTGTCGCCGTCGCGAACAGATCGATCTGGGGTGTGCCCCACCGTCGGAAGAGGCGGTCTACTAGATCCTGTCGTAGCTCCCACTCGTGGCACGAGCGCAGCTCTCTGCTGAGCGAGTCGGCGATGATGTTTTTTATCCCTGCCAGATGAAATGGCACCAGAAACATCCCTTGGGCGACGGCCCAATGCCACAGATCCTGCGCCTCCTTGGACAGGGCTGGGGATCTGGTACCGCCCTGCTTCCTGATGTAGAACATGGTGGTGGTGTCGTTGGTGAAGATCCTCACCATCTTGCCCTTGAGGGACAGAAGAAAGGACCTGAGGGCCCAAAACACTGCACGGAGCTCCAGGACGTTGATATGGAGGGACCTCTCCGTCGGAAGCCAAAGGCCTCTCGCGTGCAGATTTTCGGTGTACGCTCCCCACCCTTCCAGGGAGGCGTCCGTGGTCACTGTATCCTGGTGGCGGGGGGTCTGGAAGTCCATGCCCGCCGTCAGATGCGCGCGGGTACCCCACCACCGGATCGCTCGTCGGAAACTCGTCGAGTGTGATCCTCTCCTCGAAGCTGCCCGTCATCTGGATCCAGCGCGCGTCCAGGAACTCCTGCAACGGGCGCATCCGGAGCCTGCACAGGCGGATGAGATAAATGCAAGAAGACATCATTCCGAGGAGGGATTTGATGGACCTCACCCTGGCCGCGTCCGCGACCAGCATCCGCTGCACCTTGCCCAAGATGGCCCTCGTCCTTTCCTCCGATGGAGAGGCCAGAAGCGACACTGTCGAGCTTCGCTCCCAGAAACAGTGCGTCTTGAGCGGGCACCAGGTGGGACTTGGCGTAGTTTATGGAGAATCCCAGGTCCGTGAGCAGTTGGACAGTCCTTGCCGTATGCTCCACGGCGAGCTCCTTCGTCTTTGCTCAGATGAGCCAGTCGTCCAGGTAGGGGTAGACGTGGATCCCCTCTCGGCGCAGCTGCGCCGCCACTGGTGTGAGGCACTTGGTGAACACCCTGGGTGCCGACCTCAATCCGAAGGGGAGGGCTGTAACGCTCTTTGGGCTGGACCTCTGTACACTGTATGTCTGACTCGAAGAGTAAGATGTCTGCAGATAGAAAATATGGGATTAATGAACTGGGGTTATTGGGTGCCTCTCTCCTCTTCCCTTTCTCTTCTCCCGTAGAACCCCAAAGGTTAACGCCCTCACCTTAGGTAAGTGAACGCTGAGCTCTCCATCTGCCTCGGGGCAGGGTGCCGTAACCAGTTTCTTCACTGGATAAGGGTGCAGGCCTCTTGACCTCAGAGGACTGCTGTCCGTCGTTAACTGCAGGAACGGTAAATTCTGGGCACTTCAAATGTCTTAAAAGTCTTTTGTAATGATATCTCTTGTTTTGCAGGGTTCCGGCGATGGCGGATGGCGGGCTGAAGAGAATTGAGGATCGAGCCCGCGTGAGGAACAGAAGCGCCTGTAAGCACGTAAGTAAGCGCTTGTAGCCTGCTTCACGATGCGCACTAACTGTCCCTTTTATCTTGCAGGTACAAGTTCGGAGCTTTAGAGAAGCTGAAGGGTGCTGGAATACCCACTGGATTCGGCCTGGGAAGCAGAAATGGCACGCGAGTAATAAAGTTGCCCAATGCCTTTAAACGCACCTTCTTTTGTCTTTCAGATGCCGGAATGCAGCGCGAGGCGTTGGTGACAGCCGATGGACCAGGTAAGAGATGCGCTGCCACTGAAGACCGTAGTGCTAACCTGTTCTTTCTTCTTCTTTACAGGTGCTGCTGAAGACTGGATTCCAGGATGATAAGCCTTTGTTCCCTTAGGCCCAGGATCAGAAGCTGAAGACCAGATGAGCGTTCTGCTGCAGAGAATGCAGAATAACGCAAAGCAAGATTCATCCATCGGGTGTGGTTTAAATAGCCTCCTGTAGTGCTTAGGTGTCTCCTTCCACAGCCTCGCCTAGGTAAGAAAAGAGTTCCTGCTTTCCAGAAGAGTTCCAGTGTTCTGAACCTAGGGAGTGGCTCCTGCCCCACCCAACAGGAAAAGTAGTCCCAAACAGAAGAGGATCAGGGGCTCAACTGGCAGGTAAGTAAGCAGCATGGTCTGCTGCAGGTAAGTCCACCCAAGCATTATGAGCACGGCGCTTCCAGCGCTGGGACTGGGCATCTTTATGAGCCTGGTGCCACTGGCGCAAGGACAGGGTCCAAAAGGTCCCAATTGGGACTGGCTGGCACTCGGAACCGGGGTCATGGATCTGCTTCCAAGGGAGTTGGGCAAGTCCTGATCTTTTGGAAGCAGAGATCATGACAGGGCTCTGAACTGGTAGTTACGCCCTTGGACCACGAACCTGAGAAACTTTCGGTGTCCCTTTAGGATGGTAATATGAAAGTAGGCATCCTCCAAATCCAACGACGACAGGAAATCGCCCTCCTCCAGTTGACCCAGGACGTGTTGGAGGGTGACCATCCAGAACTTCTGTGCCTTGATGAATTTGTTCAGTCGTCGTAGGTCCAGGATGGGACGCCATCCTCCAGTCTTCTTCTTCACGAGGAAGTATCTTGAGTAAACTCCGGAGCCCCGAAGCCCCGAAGCCTCTTTGGGACGAGCTCGATGGCACCCTTCTTGAGCATCACATTTACCTCCAAGAGAAGTTGAGGGACGTGATGTTCTTTCCTGGCCACAGGGGGGGACGCGCAGGCACCTCTTTAAAAACTCGAGCGCGTGACCCTGAGCTAGGGCGTCCAGCACCCAACGGTCGGTGGAGATGGACTCCCACACGCTGACGAAGCTCGCCAGCCGGCCTCCCACCGGGGTGCTTCGGTGGGGTCCGACCCCACGGCCGGTTCAGTCCTGCTTCGATGAGGCTTTGCCGCCTTGCCCTCCTTGGCAACGACGGCGGGGTCCGCCTGACTTGCCTCGTCCCCTGTAAGCTTCCTGTGACGACGAACGGGCCGCTTGACGGTAGGTGGAAAATCCGCCGCTGGAATCTTTGGAGGCACCCTGTTTGCCTCCGCCGCTCCGAAAGGGCGGCCGCCGTTGCTGGAGAACCCCAAGAGCCCAGGCCGTCTCCGTGTCCGCCTTGATGGCTTGAAGGGAATCGTCCACTGTTTTCCCCAAACAGGTTGTTTCCGTCGAACGGCATGTCCAAGACTCTGGTCTGCACGTCCTGACAGAAGTAAGTAGCCTTGAGCCATCCACGCCGCCTAGGGCACACGCCGTTGCCCAACTGGCGAAATCCGGTGTCGGCGATGTCCGCCGCAATCGTAATGGCGTGGTCCGACGCCACCTCTCCTTCCTGCAAGATCTCTAGGGCTTCCGCCCTCTTGTCGTCTGGTAGGAAGTCCAGCAGGGGGGCCAGTTTGTACCACAACTCCCTGTCGTAGCAGGCTACGATAGCCAAGGCGTTGGTCGCCTTAATCGTCGTTGCTGCCGACAAGATGACTCTGCGTCCCATTGTGTCTAATTTCTTTCCCTCGCCGTCCGGCGGGGAGGTTGACGTAGCGGCCGCGCCCCCCGCCTTCTTCCTGGCCGCCGCGGAAACAACCGAGTCCGGGGTCGGCTGTGCCCGAAGGCACAAGGGGGCCGCGTCCGGGACCCGGTACTTCTTCTCGTATCGATCCCTTCTAGCCAGCGTCGTGGATGGGTTCTTGAGGAGGGCGAGGCCCTCATCCCAAATATCGTCTAGTAGAGGTACAGCGAGGACCGTCTTCCTCTTAGTCTCGCGCCGTTGATAAAGGAAGCCTTCCTTCTTCTCTTCCGGGCAGAGCTGGAAAAGCTCGGATGCCCTGGCGATCATGGAGTGAAACAATCCAATCTCGTCGGGCGGGGAAGCCCGGGTGGGAGGTGACGGGAGATCCTCGTCGTAAACCTCGTCGTCTGTACCTGTCGCGGCCGTGTCAGTCCCTGTATCATCCCCACGTGTCGTGGACGGGGAGGAGGGCTGAACAGGGCGCGATGGCTGAAAAGGAGGTGGAGGATGAATCCTTCTCTTAGGGGGAGGGCTCCCAGAAGGGCCTGGCTCCGGGTCCCCCGTCGGGAGCGGTTTCTCCGTTGGTGGTAACTCGTCCTTCTCTCCGAGCATAAGGACTGTATAGCCAACAAAATGGCCGCCGAGTTGTCTTGCGGCACTGGTTGAGGGAGATCCGACGGGCGATCAGGAGCCCCGTCGGCATCCTCGACGCCCTCGTCGTCTTCCACGTCGGGGTCCCCCCTCCGAAAGGATGGCCTTCCACGCCAGAGCCGTGGCCTAGGACTTCGATGAGCTCCTAAGAGGTTGAGGCCGAGTCCACGACGACCTCCTGCCCCCCCCTTTTCTTCTCCGTCGGAGGTTTCACGGGGGTCCTGTCGATGGGCATGAAAGAGGACTCCCTCCGCGGTGGCAGGGAGATTCTGGGCCCCGGGGTCGCCACCACTGGTGTAGCCTCCACAGGCTGAGCCAGGGCCGCCGCGACAGGCTCGATAGAGGCCTTGGTCGGATGGATCAAGGCTTTCACCACCTTAGGTGCGCTCACCGCCTTCTCCTTGGGGGGGGGGGGGGGGGGGGTCACCACCTCGCTCCCCCTCCGATGGGGCCTTAGGGCACGACCGGGGTTTCTCCAGGAGTTGGTGCTCGGCCTTCCTCTTGCCAGAGCGTTGGCTCGTGGTTGATGGCGCCGGGGAGGATGCGCCCTGCCTGGCGCCCGTCGAGCCCGACCGTTCGGCGCTCCCGGTGCTAGCGGACTCGCGGTGCTTGGCCTTCTGTTGGACCCCCGTCGCTGGGGCGCCCTCAAAGGTCTTAGAAGACCGCTCAGACTTCTTCTTCTCGCCTGACGTGCTCTTTCCTTCCAGCCAGTTAGCGAGACGCTGATGGCGGTCCTTCATGGTCCGCTCCGACATATTGCCGCAAAACGCACAGTCCTTCTCCACGTGCGTCTTGTCCTCATGTAGGCAGTAAAGGCAAAGGGAGTGTTCGTCCTCCTTAAAGACATTATGAAGCTGGCATCCAGGGCAGACCCTGAACAGCTTTCCGGGCGTCGAGCTTCCCTTCTCCTGGGCCATGTCCGATATGGGCCTGAGAAACTTCTGGAGTCCTCCAAAAGCGTGGCTCGACGAAATCTTCACCCTTGAGGGGCGTAGACGAATCCAACACGGGTCCCCGTTGATCGGATGAAGAACGGTGGAGCTTGAGGCTCTTGACCGAAAGAGAAATTTTTCTGAGAAAAAACATGAAAAAAAAAATAGCACTAACGCTCGAGAGCAATAGCACGAGGATCCCAACACTTGAACGTGCGGTAAGAATCTGAAGATGGCTGCCAGAGGCGGGGCTTAGGTAGAGGGCAGTCATTGGCTGTGGTCAGTATGACGCAGAGATCAGTGATTGGTTACTACTACGAAAGACAGATCAGAAACTGATACTGATACTGATTTTTTCCTTTACCGAGGATTCCCAGCCTGACAACGGGGAATATTCATGAGCATGTGAATCCATGCCAGACCCCATGCTGGAGAAGATCCAGTTTCATTTCTGAAATCTTCTAGTCAACAGTTGGCAACGTCAGAGGCAAAGCTTAAGCTTTCACAGAGACCACCGAGAAACTGTTGGCACACAGAAGAGGCCAATTGGGACTGGCATTGGCCAACATGCTCGTCTCCCTCCGCGTGCAGGGTTTAAACTTTGTACTGCACGTCTAGGCAATTGTCAAGGTTATCATCCATCCCACTGTCCATAAGTAAATGGTTTCCTATGCCAGACATTTGGACTGGCACGTGTGCCACCCCCTCAGCCCCCTGCATTTCATCTGTTTAACCATGCTCCGGGTATAAACCAATTGCCTACTGTGGTGGCTGTGGGCTGACTGGAGAGGGAGATATTCTAAGTGTACCAGAAAGACTAGTGGGAGTTCTGCTGTCAGGGCGACTACTGCATGGATGGTAAGGGTAGGGTGCAAAGGTTTTACTATCCCCTAGCTACAGATAATGGGCTCTAGGCGACTAAGAAATGGTGCACTGTGGGTCTGGCTGGCAACTTGAATCTTTCTGCTCGAGAAGGGACATGTGCGGGAAGGTTGGCTTCGTGACGGTGTAAAGGACAGCCCGACAGGCTTTAGAGCGGTGAAGTATCTTATTAGAGGTCACAGTTCGGTTGTGCCGGTCAGAATGAGAGAAAGTAATTTATATACAGCATGAAACCCATTTCGTGGTGTCTAAGGCAAAAGCCATAATATCCGAGGACTTGGTGGGCTGATGTGCACGCTGGTATAGAAAGGTTGTTGAGTACAGCAAGTGTGTGCCGAGTGGTATGATGCTAATCGAGAAACGTCCATCGCCCCCTTACTTTAGGAGGTGCAACAGATTCTTATGCATTAGATACTCCGATGAAATGGCCAGAGGTCTGCAAGCTTTAGAAGTACAATTTTTGGAGTCACTATTTGGGCGAAAGGAGTCTCTCTAAAAGACGGTTATGGATAATCACCCCATCCTTATCCCCAGTATTGATCAGTCACTGCTTTCAATGACGAGACCAGCACAGATTAACAGTGAGCTGCTTTGTGGATTTCATGAAGCTATGGCAGCCCCAATGACACCAGCTTCAGGGGATGCCTCAGCTGCACCCCCTCAACTGTCACCCCGTTCCCCAAGCTACCGTGGAATCTGAAGAATACGGAGACAAGGAAGAGGATGAAAGAGTGAGAATGGGAAAGGCTAGGAATTGGGAGATGAACATACAATAGTGCAAGAACACACATAAAGAACACATGTATGCAAGGCATAACATTCTCCAATGAGAACTCATATGGGGCAGGGGAGAGTCATTCTCACTTAAATAGACCCTCCCAATAGAAAGAATGGAAGGTTCCTAGGGACTTGCAACCCCCTACACTGATTATCTGGACCCTTCAAGGAAGGAGAACCACGAAGAGGACCGGTTAGGGCAATAAGATTTCTTAAAAAGACAAGACTTCATATCTGGTTATATTGGGGCATTTTCAGAAAGCATCTATTGCCACCAAGTGTTGCTCTTGTTACGCTGCAGATGCAAACTATATTTATTAAATATTTGGAGTTCAGTCACCTGCAAAATAAGTAGGTTTTCTGATTGTCCAAAAACTGTACTGCCCCAAAAGGTTTGTGCTGAGGACAGACAGGATTGCAGAATCAAACCTGAAGTGACTCTTCAACATGCTTTGTCTTTTTTGAACCAGTGTCTCGTGCAGGCAAAGGCAGGAGCAGATGATGATGAACTTCTAGACCCCACCATACACGTTACTTGGAAGACAAATCTTTTTTGAGTGGAGCTGTTCGAACTTTATTTTACCTCTTTCGCTGCATCACAATCTAGTAAAAATTGCTAAGGCAATTAAATCTCGAAAACAATCAAAACAAAAAAGGCAATTTTAAGGACAAATACTGTAGGCTCACCCCATAGAAAGTTGCCATGCATATAGTCAGGCCTCCATTGGTAAAGAGAGTCCTTCGGGCATGAGAGGAGAATCCCCATGCTGGCCCATATTTTGTACAATAATTTTAAGTAAGAGGATGCCCCATTTGCATAGTTACAATGGGATAGGACCATCCAAATACTAGCAGAGACCGGTAAAGTAAGGAGGTGGTGGTGGTGGCAGTGCGTCAAATGTGCACATAAAGATTTGTCACAACCACTGCTATCTGGAGTAGGGGGAGAGGGAGGGTATGGAGATCCTTGTTAGTCCAACATCCATTAGGACGCCTAGGTTTTTAACCAGAGGTAGGCAGGTGGGAGGAAGTGTCCCAGCCGACAGGCAGCTTTGACAATGGCAGGAGTATCTGCTTTGAGGGATTCACTTTGGAACGTTTTGATTCCCCAACACATCAATGTGCCCATGAAAAGCAGGTAGTTGACTGGAGGAAATCTTAACCCAAAGCATCAGCAGAATTATGGCACAGGAGGTAAACGAGAGAAAACACATGGCGTCTCAGAGGGACCCCACATGACAGCAGCCTGCACAGAAGGATATTTTCAACTCCATTTGCACTTTGACTTGCCTGTACCCAGTGCTCCAGATTTTTGGGAGTATTTTATGCATGATTATTCAAATTGGAGAATAAATGCAATTTCAAGAGTGTATTCTCCTCTGCAATAGAGTAAAACCTAAACACATAAATCCAATGCATACGTAAAAACAGACCCATAGACCAAAAGCGTTGTAGATCAAAGGTGTCTGGCTTGTGCAGAGCCCTTCACTCCACAAGCAAACGGCACATCCCAACAGCACATCACTCCACTTGATAAAAGGCATATATCCTCCCTAAACATGCTAGCTACGCATCTCCTCTTGACACATACCAGTACTCCAAGTACTCTGCACATGTTAAAGGCACATCTACTTTCAGCATTTTAAGAGATGTGCTGTAAGCATTTGAAGAGAACATTTTTATCATTTGCATGTGTAAATTGCACCTTTACACTGTGCGCATGTTAACAGCACATCTCTATGCATATGCTAGTGGCAGACATTGTTTTCACGTATTGATAGAACATGTTCTTTAGCAAGCTTGATATTTGTACACGTTAACAGGACAGATCTTTACCCATAGTGACCTCCAATCTCTTCTCTGTGCATGCTATTGGCACATGTCATCTGCTAATGGTGCATCTTCTCTGTGCACATACATGTGACAACTCTTTGTACATGTCTGATAACTGCGCCAATGTGCACAGAGGAGATTTGCATGGTAACGACATGCCTTCTACGCACATGCTAATGGGACGTATCCTCTCTGCACATCCCATGCCTGCACGTACTAACTGCACATTCTGTTCAGCGACGGGATGTGCAGTTAGCATGTGCAAATTCCACATCCTGTCTATGCAGATGCTAATGGCACATCTTGGCTCTGCATGTTAATTGCCCTTTTGTTCCATGGCACCTGCAAATGACACTTCTTTACTAAGTACGTACTATGGGGACATTTCTTCTCTGTGAGAGCTAATGTAGCATCTCCTCTACCCATGCTATAACAGCACATCTCTCTGCCAGTCATAACGGCAGGGCTCCCTTCTGCACAGGCTAAAACGTTGCATCCAAAGAAAGGGTGGAAAGCTACTGGGCAGAAGGGCTGCCTGCACTACCCAAGTTCCAATTACGTGATGCAGCCATGATGGGTGTGGCGCAGAGGGAAGACCACAGAGGAGTCGCTTCTTTCTTACAAGAAATGCAATAACTAAGAATGACCGTTCACACAAGTTTCTATCAGTGCTGGAAATTGACAAAATTAACTGGGGCCAAATGTACCCGATTTTCCCCCTCCCCTTTCCTTATTCAGCCTGACTCGAACATGTCCTCGCCAGCCTCCACCACAATGCCCAACAGTGCTCCCCTGGCATTCTGCTGTGTTTTGCTCTAATAAATTAAGTACCATTCGAAATGGGATAATAACCGTTAACACAGTGCTTAAAAGCAGAAGGAATTTGGCTAAAAGCGCCATGTAAGAACACATACTCCCTTTCGACCCGTTATTGGCATAGCTTCCTTACACATGCAGCAGCACATCTCCTCTCTGCACATGCTAACTGAGCATCTCTTTTCTGCATGCGCCAGTGGCACATGCCCTCCCTGCATGTGCTATTGGCAAATATATTCAGTTCAGGCTAATGGAACCGTTCATCCCTGCATGGGGTAATGGCCCATCCCTCGTGGTATAGCCCAACAGCAAGCGCACATCTTACTACAGCCAGCATAACTTTATAAATTATACATTACAGAGCAGGTTTACAACAGGCAGCAAGTAAAGGAATAATTGCAGATGTGTTGGATCCCGCCCCTTTATTTCAGCACTTTGAGGGGAGAGTGGGGGTTGCTAGTGACTTGAGTGTAAGCCGACCTACCTGACCTCTCTCCCAGGCAGGGGTACAACAAAACCTACATTTCGTGGGGCAGGGGGAGTTAAGTCGTGATGGGAGGGGCCACTTCAGAAAATAGGCCGGGCAAACCTGGACGCTCTGCCCCCACTGTTCTACTCAACTCCTCCCATGGTCTGGTGTGGGGAAGAACTATTGAATAGTATATTTTAAAGTGCAATATGCAGAGGTGATGGAAGACTTTCTTGAAAGTAACAGCTTTAAAGTTGTACTGTGTTTGTTCAAGACATTTTTCTGAGCACACACAGTAAAACATTAACACCGCCAGTTTGGGGGAAAGACGTCCCTCACCTCCCTGCCTATCAAAATGCAAGTGCGCACATCCAGGAGTGCACCTAGGCTAAAAAGTAGGCTGGGGATAACCCTTGAAATGTTGGGAAAGGCACTAACTTCAGAGACTGGAGGAACGGCAAACTTACTTGTGTAGGGGCATCTAACTTCATTACTCATTGTAATGAAAATATTCTAGTGCAGCTTCAATGTTACAATTGTAACTTCAATGTTACTTCAGTTAACGGCTCTCTCCTTTGAGTTTGAAACACCCACTTTTTCTGCAGAACCTGAAGGTGCTAGAAAGTGTGAAATTGGCAGATGGTGTGCAATGAAAGACTCAATATCCGAGCATAACGGGGCATTTCAGAGTGTGGGGCAATACTCTGGACGGCCCAAGCACCTTCAGTGGCTGGGAGCAACAGGGGAGAAAATGGAATGTTGGTTCTACCACAGTCCGCTATACTAGAATCTCTGGTGCACTGGCCGCATGTCTGCCTGTCAAATCCAGTGTTACAAGAATGGCGGAGGGCCATTGCAGCAATAATGCAATTCTATGCAGCAATATTGGAGCCACTAGCAGAGGAGCAACAGTATACACCAATGTGTCCCTACTGTCCTTTTAAGGGTGTAAACTTGTATGCACTCCAATTTTTGCAATTGAAGTCAGGGTGAGATTACATTATTTGCCCATCATCACACACTTGCGCTAAACAGCGAAGCTGGGATTTTAACCCGCTCTTTCAATTTGGGCATGGCCACCTTCTTCCGCGCTTTACTTGGAACAAAACTTTTAGTTTTGGGTGTCAAGACCTACAATAATGTCCTATAGAGTTTACTTGCATACTTGCATAGTAAATCATCATAACATGTAAATCCTTATAGCAGCATTTTGTGCCAAAATAATATCACTACCTTTATTTTCCACATCCTGCATGAGAAACTAGAAGATGCAAAAGGCAAAACATCCTGGATTTACCCACTTCATTTTCAGCGCTTTAAAAATGCCCTCAAAAATAAGTTTTGCCATAAACTCACTTAGGTTTGGAGATTCGTCACAAACTTCCAGCCTGTTATGTATGGTTATTAAATAATATTCAATTTAGGACATCAAAGCAAACTTTACTTTTTAGCATATCAAGTTATTAGGTGATATGGGTATGAACACATTTTAAAAGGGTGCTTGCTTTATTGTGTTGCTCGCTTAGCTGTCACAGATTTGGTCTTTCAGTTAGAAATTCACCATCATGTGTAAGGAAGGCTATGCTGCTGACAAAAGAAATGCTACAGTGCCAGCTAGTGGTGGAAAGTATTATTTTAATGAATAAATCAAAGCGTACACGGTACGCAGTACAAAATGAATTAGTGCATTTGTCATAATTTCATGCTTAAAAGCCTCATACCCACGTTATCTGCAGGGCTGCCTGTACCCAATACCTTGGAAATTGATCTGCCTGTGCATACGTTTCCTAATGATGAGCTGGGGAGCCAAATGCTGTACATTCTGATCTGCCTGTGCATACTACTTTGAGAACCGACTGGTCTGTGCCTAACATCAATCTGCCTGGTCCAAACCCCAATCGATCTGTACCCAGCCTCACCTAATGCTCCTCTTACCTGTGCCCTTATTAATGCCAGTTCTCTCCATGCCCATGCACTGGACGTTCATGATCTTATCACTAGCTGCAACATTGACTTATTGATAATTAGCGAAACCTGGCTCCCCGAAGCTTCCGGCTCGCCATCCCACCAGGTTACTCCATTTTTAGACAAGACCACTCTTCAGAAAGGGGGAGGGGTAGCTCTTATTGCTAAAGAAAGCATCCCTATCAGAAGGGTGGATGGGGATCTTGGCCACAATAGGGACCATCTTCATCTTTCACCCAACTGCACTATTGCCCTCCAGATTGTATATCGACCACCAGGGCCAGTGTCAGAATTCCAAGAGGCCTTGATCCACTCGCTGTCCCACAATCTGAAGAAATCTTCCCGAGCCATTGTCCTGGGGAGATCTTAACCTAGGCCTTAATGACCCTAATGAATCCCAGGCAGCCTCCATGAACAAAGCCATGTCCACCTTAGGGTTCATCCAGGCTATCACGGAACCCACACATACCAAAAGCTGTACCCTTGACTGGGTCACCCATCATAATTGCTCCCTTAGGGTCAATGACATCTACCCTATTCCTTGGTCTGACCACTACTCGAACTTCTCACCATGAAGGGAGCGGCTAGTTACAGACTCTCCTCCCCCCCCCCACAGCGCTCAAGCAATGTACCCGTATGCTCACTAAAGAGAAACTCACCCCTTACTTCCAAGTGCCTGCCCTCCCCTGCCTGCCCACCCCCCTCGCCCCTACCCTCCCCCCAGAGCTTCTTCACCTTCACTCCAGGGAAAGGACCACACTTTTCCCACTAGATAGCGAACCCCAATGACTCCAAGCTAGCTTTTCAATCTATTTCAAAAGAATATAAAAGCCACTGTCAAAGCAAAAGCCTCATCATTCAATACAAGGATAGCAAATGCCAAATCTGGTACTAGAGACATTTTTGCCATCTTCTGGAAGTTAGAAACACCCACTCGCCCCCTCCCCTACCTACCTTTCAGAAAAATGAGACTGGTGCAATAAGATCCAATCCGCTACGCACACCCTGCAAGACAAAATCCTTGCAAACCAACGTGCACTCAGCCATCAAATTATAAGGCAGGACTGTTGGCGACTCTACCACTCACTTTCAGGGAAATTAGTGAACAGGAAGTCAGCACTCTCCTTAACTATCAAACCATCCCTCTGTAAAGGAGATGCATGCCCGGCTCAACTTATTGAAGACTGTGCCCCTACACTGACCCAGTTTCTCACAGCATTCATTAATGCTTCCTTCGTCAGGCCATGTCCCTACTGGTCTCAAGGAAGCATGGGTGCACCCCCTCAAGAAACAATCTCTTGACCCCACTGTCCCGGGAAACTACAGACCCATCAATATGGTCCAATTCCTACTAGAGAATTCTTGACAAAGCAGCCTATCTGCCGGTCCAGAAACTTTGCGAGGCGAATAACTGGCCCGGCATCTGGGCAGTCAGGATTCCGACCATGACACGGTACCGAAACAGCACTCCTAGACTTACCAAAAAATGAAAAATAATCAAATGGACTACAGAGATGCAGGCAAACCCGGTCTCCTCCTGCTACTTGATTTATCTGCAGCACTTGACCTGCTAGGTCATAATACCCTTTGCCACCATCTCTCTTCCGCTGCCAACTTCTCCTCCAATGAGTCAGACCTCTCTATGAACAGGCAGGTCAACGCCATTGCGTCAACCTCAGCCTGTCCAAATACTTTATACCTTGCTCAAAGAATTGTCAAGCCCACTTCAGCCAGACCCACAAGATCTGCCTACACCAACAGGATCTCCATTCCCAAAACACAGAACGCGGGCAGATCCAGTTTCCCAGTCTTGGCAGCAATGCACTGGAACTCACTGGTTCTCAGGCACCATCTACCTAGGTAGACAGAACGTTCCTTCCTTGCTATCATGTGACTCAATGTTATCTGAACAACATTCTAAAAATTGTAACCATCTATGTATTTGCTCTTAATGTAATTTCAATATCATCAACCTCGGATTGTTTTGCCTGCAAGCTCACTGCAACAATGAGCAAATAACCTGACTGTAACTAAGACTATACACAATTTCATGCAACAGCGCCTCGATGCCCTTGGGCTGTTAGTGCACTTTACAAACCCAAATAAACTTGCAGAAAATATTCCTGACAGGGAAAGCTGGGAAGTAGAATTGGGTGGATGACGAAATCCAATAATGCCAGAGCTACTACACTGCCTGCTGTCTCTCATTCAAGATGCATGCAATAATGGTCCTCTCCATCAGCCAGAATCCTACATGGCAAGTCTTTAGTAAACTGGGAGCTGCACAATTACTGCACATTCTAGCATTAGTGTGGAGAACGCAATCAGACATGCCAAACATATCAAGCACACAGGTGAGGTTTCCTTCAATGAAAGGCTTGCCGCTCCCTCAAGTAACCATAAAGTGGCAGCGCATCTGTGCTAAAGTTCTTAAATGCCAAGATCCGCTGCCTAGATTATGCATCGCTTCTCAATGTCTCTTCTGTAACCACTCTGGCACGAGGAGGGACTTACCAGACAGGTTTGACAACAATCTACCCCCAGATTTACTAAAAATAAGCACACAGGTTGGGTGGAGTACTCTTCTCAGGTACGTTCTGCTCTCATCTGAACCATATGGCTTCTTAATTTGACGCATCCCTGGATGCCAGAGGAATTCAGGATTCGCAGCCCACAAAACAAGCATTTGCAAATGGGCATGGATGGGCACTGCCATAATGATACAACTTTACCATGTGATCAATGTCCAGCTGTTTTCAACATATGGCCAAGCCTGGCAAACGCACATCAACAGTATACACAAGCAAAAACAGTTGGCTTTGTCTATGCTGGTTAAAACAAGATTTCAATGTGTATAAATCGTGTGGTTGAATGCATACTTGGCCAATACATTGTGAAAAATGATTGGTTATTTATGTGCCCTAGCGCAGTACACAGAACACATTTACATACATTAACCATCTCAACCAAATCATGCATTGACCTCGGATGGAAGAAGGGCCGAGTTGGCTTTGCCGGGATTCCAGGCTGCAACATGCAGATCACATTGCAGCAGCGAGTGTTGACACCGCTGAGCTAGCTTAGACATTAGTTCATCAGCAGCATATTTACAGCTCCAAACCGCTTAGAAATAACATTGATGTTAAAGCTTGATTAAGCTACCTCCAATCCATCTCCAGAGGGCCATTTTGGTCGGGGAGGGCATCACTCATGTGCCCTCCACAACAACAGACCTCAATTCCTCCAGGATAAGCTCATATGCCATCATCCCACCAGGAACCTCAGATCTGTCTGGACTTCTAATATCCCCCATTACAACTCACCAGATTGGAGTGTTAGGGAGAATTCTCATTCTATGGCTAATTTCCTTTACCGAGTCCCCCAGTAGCTTTGCTGGATTTGAAGGGTTTGTTTTTTTTTTCTCCTGCTAAGAGTGAGACTTTGCTATGTGTGTTCTAGGCTATTTTTGTGTTTAATATCTATGGGGTTTTTCTCACCTCCATAGGAACCATCTTTATTCACATGTGTTACACAGCACCCTCCGTGCAGTGTTACAGGGGTGTCATAGCGACCCCCAAACAGACACCATACCCTGTGACAGACTACTGTCTCCAGGGCATGTAAAGTCCCAATTGACTTCACTAGTCAATTTTTATGAACTAAACCAGTACAACCCATCTTACTATGGCGGTACTGGAAAGGGTTAATAGTTTTCCCCTTATGTTCATTTTCGAGAGGGTACCGTACAGTCCCTCTCAAATGTTTCTGGCTGGTGGCAGTGGTTTCTACCGTAAATATTCGACCACGAATATTTACCTATGGGATTTTCCCATTGTTCGAGGCTACCACATTTTCTGACAGCCTCTACCATACCGCTGGTGTATTTTAATATCAACTTTACTCCGGTAGGTTTTATTTGCCAGAACTTTAATACAACTTCTTTCTCGTGTTTTTCTCTAAACTCCTAACACAGGTCGGGATCCTTTGTTCGTCCTTTTGGCGGGCTTCTGCCAAGAAGCCCTCCTTTTGGCGCCACGGAGTCTGGGGTGGGTCCATTGTGTGGGAGGGGACCCCTGGACAGGGTTGCCTCAGCAACCCATGTCGCACTCCATCCCGATAGGCTGGAGGGTCTCCCGCCAAGATGACCACTCCACTATGTGAGTGACAGCTAGGCTGTATGAATGGGGATCTTTTTGCATAAAAGCAGGGTCCCGTGGACTGGAAGAGCAAGACGTCGCCACTGGAACTAAGAAGCCGAAGAGGAGAGAAGCCAAAGACATCTGCAATGACTGAACCACCAGTGAAGCCCTGCTACAGCGTCTCACCACTTTTCTTCACACGATGAGAAAAGATCTTCATCTGAAAGAGCCTTCTTCCCTTGAGCTGGTGTGGCCAACCAGTTTGCCAATCGCCCTCCAGGACCTGCCTTGGTCGAATCGCCAGTACCCAGTACTCGGAGGCCGGATAGCCAGGCACCAGTCCACCCGGACCGCGATTTAAAGGAGCATACCTTTTATTCATTGGGCAGCACCACGGCTGGTTTCATCCCTGGGTAGTGCAGTAACTCAAACCTTCCTCCACGACGAGAACCTCTCTTCCTCTGCTGGATCCCCCGAACTGCAGAACTACCAGGAACAACCGCCACTTCTTCATTTTAAAGGTACATTGTTCCATTAGGCTGCCCTTTCTTCGTGGTAGAGCTAAAGGTGTTTTAAATCCTTTACCTACCTGTTGCGTTGGCTGCCCCTGTCTTTCACCTTCTGCATCCACCTTTTCAAAATCGTGGACCAAAGACTTGACTGCAGCTACAAGAACATTTTGCTCCTGGGCCCTTGCCCTGTACCACCGACTGACACAGGCCTACTGACTCTGGCTAAAATTTTAGAACTGCCTTCTCTAGATTGCTTCTCAACTAGAACCGTGTTGGTGCACCTACTTCTTATAACCACCCCTTCCTTCCCACTTTAAACCTTGGGAAGTGCCATTTTGCTCCGTTTTCATGCAAGTATTTGCTATACTGATGTACTGCCTTGCCTAATCTGGTTCACAAACGCATGGGAAGTGTTGCTGGGGCCTGTAAGAAGATATTTCTATAGGACTTGTGTTTTCCCTCCCTTGTAAGAAATTGCTAGAGTGCCATTTTGCTCAGTTTTCAATCTTGCTCAAACTTGTCTACAATTTAACTAGGGAGTTGTGTATACTTTCTTTGACCAAATTTAACTTGCTTAAGAACTGTGATAGATGTGTTTAACTAGAAGTGTATAAAAAAATGTATATATATTGTTTTTACTACTAAGCTTTGGTCAGTGTTTCCTTGTTCCATAGTACTCAAGGCGTATTGTGTAAACCCTGAATATTGCTCATCTCCCTCTTGAGATAAGTCGGACTGCTCAGCCACAGCTACCAACTAAATCTTTGTGGTACAGACTGATACCAAAGGGAATCTTCTGTAGTGCCCCCTAAGGGAACTGCACAGGATTCTGCCTAACATGGGAGGATCCATCTTCTCCATCCAAGCCCCCCACATCTGGAATTCACTTCCTCTCCACATCCACCAGGACTCATTTAAAAAGGCCTTCAAACTTGGCTATTCCCCACTGTAACTTGAAATCTTCTTCCCCACCATTTTCCAACAGCACATCCCCATTAACAAGCACCAGCCCACACATCAAAACACAAACAAGTCTTGTTTGCCGGCTGTTGTCGCAGTGTCCCGCCGTACACACAATCACCAACAAGCTCTCATATACATACCCACAGACTGATGCCAGCTGTTGCCGCGGCCCACCCTGCTAACTCTGCCCAGGCCACTCTTTGCACACAATTACACTTCAGCACAGGGCCGCTTTGTTCCGACTGGTGCGTGCTCAGGCCACCAGTATACAACAGCGGACAGTCTGAGGGCAGCTCTTACGTTACCAATAAAAAAATAAATTCAGGACAGCCAATCAGAACATGAACACCCACTGGAGTTCCGTCCTTACTACCCAGAGAACCATTACGGTTACCCCTTTCTTGCCAAACATCTGAGGGGGATTGCCAAAAAGCATGTCCGATTAGATAGACCTTGAGGGAGTAGGAAATTGACGCACTGTGGATTTTAGGAAGGTAGGAATGGTGTAGTATTCTCTCGCTAGCCTCTTCACATGAGATGTTTTATGAGGGCGATATCCCCAGCACTTTGAAGATCACAGGAGAACGGGCCCAATGTGCCTGAAGTCCGTTTTGCACCGAGGAAATGTATCAGGATTGCCCTTTCCATGCTTAAATGGTCAGGAGAGCTTGCCACTACTCTGGGACCACGGGACTGTGATATTAGCCCTCTTATATGCTTACAATATCTGCAAGGACAGCCAAGCGATTGTTCCTAGATATGCAGCTAGCCTGGCATTGCAACTAGAAGAAAGCACACGCAGGTCAACACACGTGCCACACTTCGAGCATTTACGATGTTTAATGTTAAGCCCGCCCATGATGCTTAAAGATATTTGGTTTACCCTCCATCGCGCTTATATTTGCTTGGTTTGGCCACTAACGCACAGTGCGGATATACAGGTATCCTTGAAATCGCACTTAGTAGACTCCTGTGGTTACCATTTGTAGAACTTAGAAGTGCAGTGGCACAGGGAAACCTTTTCAGGCTTTCCCAAGGTTTAAATACCTTCTCTGGGATAAACTATTTCCCAGAGTAAAGTGAAACTGACTTCACTAGTCTCTAAATTCCTAGAGCCAGCACACACCATATTACAATACAGTGCTGGAGGGTTTACCTAGTATCCCATGCGTCTAGATACTCATGTAGCAGTCAAAAGCTACCCTTTTCTATCAAAATGGCTGGTGGCAGTGGTTTTACAATGAACTACCATGATTTTTCCCCGACCGTGAATACTGGTTGCGTTAAATCGCGAGAGCCATGTTTTTCAAGATGGCGTCTGAGCCCCCTTTGTTTAAACGGGACCCGGTATTTTTTCGCCATTTCTTTTTGGAAAGGTCCTTCTAGAGTTTGTCTCTGCGCTTAACTAGGTTTGGTCCTAGTATTTCATCCCCTTTGGCGGGCTTCAGGACTGAAGACCACCTCTGGTGCCATAGTGTCTAGGGTGACCAGGAAGTGAGGGAGGTGCTCAAAACTCCCTGTGCTTAGTCTCCTAGGAGACCCAAATGCACTCGTGTGACTGGCTGGCTGTCCGGCAAGGACAGCCACCCTGCTGGGTGAGTGGCAGCTAGGCTGGAATGAATGGGAGGAAACTGGATAAAAGGCTAGTCACTTGGCTTGGAAGGCAGAGTCGACAACTGGAACAAAAGAACCGAAGACAAGCCTGAAGAGGACAGCTGCTGCAACTCCTGGACCGTTGGTTTGCCCGGTGAAGCCCTGCTGCAGGTCAGAATCTCTAAGTTAATCTAGACAGAAAAGCCCTGCAAGAACGACTTCTCCCTTGGAGTTGGTAGGACCAATCAACTCGACCCGTAAGCCACCTGGATACCATTCTCGGAGCTGGTTGTATTTTCCACAAGAGTGCTGCAGGAAACCAAATAACCAGGGAGAGGGACACCAGTTTGTGTGCTTTACTACAGCTACCAGAAGATTTGCCAAGTGCCAGCTTTTTCAACCAGTCCCCGTGCAGTGCAAGAGTCCTGACGTCCTCCCTCTCGTCCCCACGACAGGCTCAGGAACAGCGAGATCGGCAGGAACTGCCAGGAATAGAAGTCTTCAGCTGCATCTTTTTCTTCATTTGCAAGGTACTGTGAAAACGAGACTATTTATTTGTAGAGCGCATAACAGCCCTTAGGCATCGTGGCGCTTGTTACAGAGATTGAGCAGAGCTTAGTCACAGGATGGGAAGCAATAAAACATTTTACATACAAGAGTACATTTTACATGATATATACACAATACATCGCGAAGAAATGTGTGTGGGTGCATGGGATGTAAGATGTTTATGTGGCAGTGGGAGAATGGGCGTGAGGGGGGGGGGAGAAGGTTGTTAATTGAAAAGGGGGTTTTCAGATGTGCTGGAAGGGAAGGCTCTGCTCTTAGGGCAGTAGGGAGAGCGTTCCAGAGCTTGGGGGCTATAAACAGGAAGCCTATACCCCCTGCTTTAGTACGGTTGATGTGTGGAGTATTGATTTAATTGGTATGTTGTGTCCTGGTGGGTTGGGAGGATGTAGTCCTTGATATGGTTTCCGATAGGTAGGATGGTGCAGAGATGAGACATTTATGAGTCATAGGTGATGCCGTCTTTGACTGGGAGCCAGCGGGCTGCTTGTCTGGCTTGGGTGATGGTCTCTTCTCGCAAAGCTTAATGCTGCTCTTAGCGCATTGTTTTGGGTGACTTAGTTTTAGGTTTTTCGTAGAGTTGCCAGCTAGAAGAGCATTGTAATAGTCTAGCTTTGCCCCCATCGTAGCTCTGGCAATTGAGAAACAGTTTGATTTGGTTAGGTAGCGTTTTATGGCATTAATACGTTTTTTGTGCTTCGTGCAGAGACAATGGCGCTTACATGCTTGTTCATTAAATCGGGTGGCATCAGTGTGGACCCCTAGCGTCTTTACCGAGGGAGAGATAGGAATGCTAGAGTTGTCTATGTTGAAATTGGTGTAGAGGGGGGTCTAGCTTGGCTAGTGTAGCCTTTTGACCAAGAATCAAGATCTCGGTCTTATCCCCATTGAGGAATAGGCCATTTGTGGCCATCCATGCTTGGATGGTAGCGTAGATTAGGTGGAGAGCCTTTGCGTCTTGGTCATATGAGCCCAATAGTGGTAACAGGGCTGGAGTGTCATCAGCATAGTTTGTATATGCAATCCCTAGTGCATCAAGCTTGTCGAAGAGGGGCTTCGTAAAGAGTTTGTATAGTGTAGGGGCTGTGCATGAGCCCTGTGGGACTCTACAGTGGATGGTAGTGGGGGCTGCATTAGCGATGTTGGAGAATTCTTCATTACTCTGATTTCGAGGAAAGAGGTGATCAAGAGGCTGCTTGTTTGGACAATTGTGCTGCTTGGGTGAGGTGGGCTGTAAGGGTCTTGTGATCTACAAGATCGAAGGCCGCCGAGAGGTCTAGTGGGAGAAGGGCAGGCTTGCCATTGTCAAGGATTTGAGTAATTTGATTTTTTAAATTCTAGTAGGGCTGTTTCTATGGCGTGCCCTTTACGGAATCCGGACTGTCTTTTTCCAAGGATGGAGTTTGTTTCTAGATATAGCTGCATCTGGTTGTGCGCCGCCTTATCCAACATTTTGAGAAGGAAGGCGACAGTGGTTATAGGCCGGTAATTGTTCCAGGGCGGGTTCTCAAGAGGGGGCAAACCCAAGTCTCTTGAGGCTGTTGGGAACGATGCCCGTTTTAAAGGAGGAGTTGATGAAGGACGTCAGAAGAGGGGCAAGGGCTTCGGCACAACCCCAAATGATTTTAGGCGGGCATATGTCGCCTTTACATAGTGATGGTTTAAGGTGGTCTATGACTTCTAGTTCTGAAATGTCTGAAGGAGAAATTGGTAAGGTGTAGGACCTTGTGCTCTAAGGGGGTTAAAGTGGGCAGGTGCTGGCTTGGTAGCGCATTATAATGATCCTGAATTTTCTTCTGGAGGAGGTCCATTTTGTTCTGGATTTAGCAGTGATGATGGCATCTTTGTACTGCAGAGCAATCATCTTAAAGCTTTCTCTGGAAGAGTCGCTAGGGTTAGTCTGCCTGTTTTTGAGAGCCAGTTTATTCAAGCGAAGAGTTTGGAGCTCTTCTGTGAACCATGAATTCCTGTGAAAGAACTTTTTCTCCACCTTCAAGTGGGGCTATGGAATTTATTGCATTGGTCAGGGTGTCCTTGAAGAGGTCTGCTAGAATGTGAGGGTCCTGAGAGAATGAGGGTGATGGGCAGGGGATGTTGAGGTATGGTAGGAGGTTGTCTGATGTGAGTTTTTTTAGCTTCTTATTTGCGCCGCTGGGGCGTGTGTAGGGAATTTGGAACATGGGTCAGTAGGAATGGGAAATGGATGCAATTGTGGTCTGTCCACCGGTAGGCAAGATTAGACGTGATGTACGAGTCACAATTGTGATCAATAACCCAATCTAAGGTCCGGTCTTTGGAGTGGATTGGGGTCAGGACTTTTTGGGAGATCCTAGATCTAGAACGTTTTTGGTCAGTGCTGTGGCTGGTTTATCATTGGGGTGGTTGTAGCCAAGGTTCCGATCACCTAGGAGTATGGTTTTAGTAGACTTTTTGATGTTATCGCTAAGTAGGTGGATGAGGTGACCCTGAAAGTCTGCAGGGAGACCAGGGGGCCGATCTAGAACATGGATGTTATGGTGTTGTTGGGCGAGAAGGATAATTTGACAGATAGGCGGTCCGCATTGCACTCCCAAAGGCGGGAGATGGGTCTGATAGCTAGGGTATCTTTGTAGATTAGTGCAACTCCCCCTCCTATTTTGGAGGGTCTGTCCTGTCTGAGGATTGTATAGCCTAGGGGCAGAGGCCTCATGTAGCCACGTTTCGGTAATGCCTATATGTCTAGGTCTTGACTAGATAGGACATTTATTTCGAGAGCATGAGCGGGGAGAGAGCGCACATTGAGCAGAGCGCATTTGAGGTGTGGTATTTGAGAGTTTTTAAACTAATGGTGGCATGGGTAGGCAGGCTTTGGGTGGGGGTTAGAGGGTATAGTGGGTGAGGGCTTTATGCTGTGAGGCGGGGTGGGCCTTACTTTAGGTGTAGGAGGGTAAGTGAAGGTTCTCGCGGCAGTGCGAGAGCCCAGTCACGGTTTCTTAATATAGTAGGCATGGGTGACATGATAATGTGCATGGGTAGGGTCTGTGATGCAAGTCTGGTAGCTTGATAGGGTGGGTGTAGTGATGTGAGCACCGAGACCCATGTAGCATGGGGGGGGGTCGGGGGGGATAAATTAGACCTCTTGATAGTGTGAGCAGCATGGTTCTCTGAGGTGGTGTGGGGAGGTGGTGTCCCCATGTGTGTAGAGTGTGTGCGGTAGGCAGGAGGGTAGGTGATTGGATCATGGCAGTGGCTAAGTAGAGGGTGATGAGGTAGAGGATGGGAGCGGTATGCTGTGTGTTGGAGACTCTCAGCCTCATGGTGAGGTGGGCCTTGAGGTAGGTAAGAGTGTTGCTATCAGGAACACAAAATAGCATAGGGTAGGCTAAATACAGTATGCGGTCAGCCGGGTAGGATAGATGCAGAACGCTAGCTATAAAATGGGGCTTCGCTCGGTAGGTGGGTTAGCATTGGACTGCCGAAAACCTACGGTAAATTATCATTTCACTCCGTTTGGCTGGTAGTTAAGGTTTATCATGGCATAAGTGTAGACAGCGATGGTGGGCGGGATCTCCACACGCCGTTGTGCAGAGTCATACGTGCCTATGAAATCGGAAGAGTTCAGAGTGGAAGATATGTGGCTCAAACAATGTATGTGAAGAGCAGTGTCACTGTTTTTGCGTACTTCCAGTGGTACAAACGGGAGTAATGCAGGGGGACAGCACGACTGCCCGAGACCCGCCACAAGGACGACTTCCGCCTCCCGGTTCCGGCAGCAGACAGATGTGGGAGCGTGCAGCCAATCGGATGCCGAGTGGCACCAAATTCGAAGGTTGCTTGCTGAAATGAGTGCGAGTGCCTGTGCCGGCCATTACACACATTGCAAAAGCACAGATTATAGATCGGATGTCGGGTATTCAGATTAAATGCTGTTTTGAGCAGAACAATGCTCCGTTTGCACTTACAGTGCTTTCCAGCTCGTATTTAGTAAATGCAGGAAAAGGATAGACCGGAGTTCATTTCGGAAAAGAGCTCATCATCTCACCAGGTTGAGCAAGCGGATGGGGCTTCGTCGGCAGTATGTGATGGCACGATGGTTAGGGAGAGTACTTGCCTCTCGCACTGAAAGTGCTTGAAACTTAATCAGCTTGTGACCCAACGTATAATTCTTCCGCCTTCAAACTACATCTAAGAACTTCTACAGAGACTTTACCGTTTACTTGCCAGAACCGTTTTACCCGACCATTGACTTTGGCCTATTCTATTGAATTGAATTCTGGTGAACTCCAAGTATCTGCACGGTCTAAGAAATTGTAATTCTTTTATGTTCTAAACCGGTTCCTTTTTGCTCCTCCAAAGTATTCTGAATGCCATTTTTCTCCTCCTTCAAAGTAGTTTAAATGCCTCAAACTAAACGAGTACAGTATTGATGTATGATATTTAACTGCCTCCTTCTAGTGAATGTTTTAGAACTGTTGAATAAATTAATGTTTAGAACTGTTGAATAAATTAATAAGTGTTTAACCAAGAAACCTTGAGTGCAAGTGTTTATTTGAATACTAGCGATTGTAGACCTCTGTGTAACATCTCATCAGCTCACATTCCCTCTTGAGATAAGCCTGGCTGCTCAGCTCCGCTATCAAAAACTGTAGTACAGACTTACACCAAAGGTTGGTTGCTTACACCTGTAATAGTTGTGTGTAGGGGTCCCAAAGGGTACTGCATACAAATTCTGCCTAGAGGTAACCAGTCACATTATCCTATTCTCTATGTTAGTCGGTTGGTTCCACCTTAAAGATGTACTAGGACAGCAAGTCTATCCCGCTTGGTTAACCCGAGGTGAACCCGTCCATAGCACCTAGAAAAGCCTAACAAAGTAGCTGACCTTTCAGACTAAGACCGGACAGCGACAGAAAGCTCCATCTTAGCTTGAAGTATGTATAAATGCACCAGGGCACCTGCCGCAGGCACGGCTACCCATCCACGCACTTGCAACTACGTAATTCAGTCTAACTGGCAACAACCTTTCGCACTGAAACACCAGACTGGCCTCAACACCTCTGCCATAGAATACAGCGACAGCCTATGACAAATTTCGATCTAGCTGCACTGCACTGGCACAGTCAAAAACTGCTAACCGGCAACTTCACCTTCAGTGGCTGTTCGCGCTTCAGCTTCTCGCGGCTACCACAAATAGCAACAAGCACGGTTCCTGACTGTCAAGGTGGAATTTCCTTGCTTCTGGGGTCCCGCACTCTGCTGAGGGGGCTCAGGCTTGGGCAGTCCTGCTTCGTGGGAGTCCAGAGGATCTTCCAAAAGGTCTAGGCCAGCTTAAAAGCAACACACCAGACTGTGCTCCTCTCCCTGGCTATTCTGTCTCCTGCAGCAACAACCAGCTCCGAGATGTCTAGGTGGCTTACTGGTCCCACCAACTCAAAGTGAGAAGTAGCCCCTGTAGGAGCTTCTCTGTTCATACGAACTTGGCAAGTTGGCACAGCAGCAGGGCTTCACAGGGGAAAACCAATGGTCCAGGAGTTGCAGCAGGCGTCCTCTTCAAGCTCTTCTTCGGTTCCTTCGTCCAGTGGTCGACTCCCCTTCCAAGCCAAAAGACTTGCTTTTTATTCAGTTCTCTCCCATTCTTTAAAACCTAGCGGCCACTCGCCCAGCAGAGTGGCTGTCCTTGCCAGACAGCCAGCCAATCACGCCAGAGTGCATTTGGGAAGGAGTTTCGGGCACCTCCCTCACTTCTTGCCTACCCCAGACACTCTGGAGCCAGAGGCAGGTTTCTCTCAGAAACCCAGCCAAAGGCAAAATTAACAAAGATCAAACCTGGTTTTGCGCGCAGAGAAACTCTTGAAGGACCTTTCCACAAAGACATGGCAAAAAAAGAAGACCGGGGGCATTTTATCAAAGATGGCTGCGCCATTTTGAAAGAGATGGCTCCCGCGGTTGCTTTAACAGAGCCGCGAACGGTCGCGGTAAATGCAAACCACGGTAGTACATAACGAAAAACACTGCCACCAGCCATTCAGTGAGGAAAGGGTAACAAAACATGTTACCTAAGAAGCTAGACAAAGGGGATACTAAGTAACCCCTCCAGCACTCTATTGGAAGATCTTGTGTGCTGGGTCTAGAATGCCAAGTAAAGTCAATTTCACTTGACTGCTCTGGGAAACAGTAGTTGACACCAGAGAAGTTATTTAACTGTCACTGCACTGAAGGTGCAGTGTGACAGTTGTAAAAGATGATGCCTATGGAGTTTGTTAGACTCCATAACCAAAAGAAACCGTGTATAAAAGCACAATAAAATACATGAGAGGGAAAGGGTCTCACTCTTTGCAGGTTAAAAAAAATAAAGTCCTCAAAGTCTAACAAAGTTGCTGGGGGTCTCTAAGGTGCAAGAAATGACCACATTTTTGAGAATTCTCGCCAACAAAGAGCAAGGGAGGTTTACCGTGAGCATCCCAGGCTCAACTCTCAAGAGGGAGTGGGATGGTTAACCAGTAAAGTATGCACTTTCACAAATACCCAATGAGAGAGCATTCAAACACCAACATGGGAAACTTCACATAAGAAAAGGAAAGGAATAAAATCCACTACACTTTGTTATTTATTTAACTTAACTACACCTCGCTTCATGCCAGTGACCAGCCTATAAAAGTGCAGCACTGGGAATTGGATCCTGTGGTGCTCTGTGCTGTCCTGCTTTAAAGACAAACACTTTGCCACTGAGCTATCCTTCAGGCCCAGGTAAAAACTTCATAAAATAAAAACGCAAACATAGGAAATAGTTTCATCAGAGTTCTGAGAACTAAAAGACTTCGCGAGAAAAGAAAGAAATCTATCAGTTCCAATTAGCCCAGAGAAGAGCTTTCAGAGTCCACAAATACACAGGATTAGGGCAGGCTTTTGCAAGAAAAGTTAACTTTGATGAAAGTTCCCAAAAGGAGCATATCCTAGATTTAAAACCACAGAAGACCCTGGCTGATGAAGAGGTGACCCAGAAATAAAGATCCAAAACAGCAGCACCAGAGAGCCGAAAGCGCAATATCCTGGTTCCAAAAATGTTTAGAACGCATTTTCGCACGTTGGATGGCTACCGCTGTAGTTTTCAGTGACAACACTGTGGCACAAGTGTCTCGAAGACCTCAGGAAGAGTTAATGAACAATACTGGGTTATGCGTCCACACCATAGGTGCTGAAAGGAGCAGCTGCAGCTGGCATAGCAGGCTAACTCGGTCGTCCTCCAGCTAAGAGGGGATTGGGCTTCTGGGACTGGGGTGGCCTTAATACCCCAGAGAAAGAAGGCTATTGAATATGTACTTGCAAAATCACACCCGCGAAAGTAAAAAGGAATGGAGGCACATTTGGCAGTGTAGTTTGGGGCTGGACTTCCACTTTTGGGGTGGGTCCAAGTCCGATTTACATATTGTCTTTTCCTTTCTGCAATGGCTTGGCAGATGAAGAACGATAGTTGGAGGGTTGCCCAGAGCAATGCAGGAAGTTAATTCCAAACCTTCCAGCCATCACCACTTGTGTGTGGCAGGAAAAAAGGCATCATAGGCTCTGGAGCAATAGAGGATAGGCTGGGGTTCTTACCCGCTGTCTTGTTTAGGCAGGACTTGGAGTTGTAATCCAGGGGTGCCATGGGCGGCGCCTTCTGGTGTACCGGAGGGACAGAGCTTCACTGGTGGATTCGGTGGAGCACCAAAGGATGCCGGTGCAAAGCGTGTCAGTCAGTCCTCGAGCAGCAGCTCTCTACGGAGTGCAGGTTCAGAGTTACAGCAGTAGGCAAGACAGAAAGGGTGCTCTGTGGGAGTGTGGATGCCTGGCTTGGGCTCCTCTCGGGAGGCACGTGAGTGAACACAGAGCCCAACCCAACAACAATGGCCGACCATCCTCCTCCCCACAAGCACACCGAGGGCTCAAACAAATCCACACCACATTAAACAGGCATGTGCCCGGCAGAACTGTGTTCGAGGCGTTTATTGTGACTCAGGCAAAGGAGAGAAAAAAAAAACAAATAAAAATAAAAAAAAGTCCAAAAACCCAGAAATTCATCCAAAAACACAGGGAGGCTACAACACAAGGTTATAAGAGACCCTTCTACCCAACCAGCAGAAAACTATTGGTGTGTAATTGGTCCATCCCACAGTCTGCTCTAGTACCGGAAACTCCTTAATCCAACTCTCCTCCAACATTCATTTCTCCGACTGAGAGGCAGGCCTAAATTGGTCACTGAGGAAAAGTCTGATACACCACAGCGGTCCCGGTTGAGGATGTAATCCTGGGACACTACTGCTGTAGCAAGACCACTTCACCTACTTTACACACTGGCAGAAGATGTGCTAAGGTCTAGACATACTTGAGCAGCCTCTATAAGAGGGCTCATGAGACTAAAGCTCATAAGCTTAACTAACATCATGGAACCTGGCTTCAATGCAGAAAACTATTTTGGGCAGAGTGCCCATATTTCGTGGTCTTCCAACATCTTTTGGTTTCTCTTACATGTATCCATCAGACTATTTTTCTGATTCTTGTTTTTTTTTTTAATGGTTATTACCACATTCACCCCTTTCTGCCCCTCACAATTCAAGCATGTCCAGGCCAAAGCAGCCATATCTCCTGCTTTGGCCAACGAGGTGGGAGCCCTACACAATATATGCAGCAAGAGGCCAATTTCTAGAGTGGTGGGCAATGGAGGCGGGGGCTGAAGGTCTGCATCCGGCTAATTCAAGAAGAGTGCATGGCGAGACTAGGTCCGGCTAAAATGACCAGAGCCAGAAATGCGAGAACCTACTGGGTATGCTCAAAAGTTGGTGGCCCCCCCATCCTGCAGAGGATGGGAATCACATGGGAGACTAGATTTGCATCTCAACCTGAAATATGATCTGAGCAAAAGCAGCAAACATCAAGCCCTTCCTCACTTCAAAAGAAACGTGAAGTAATTCAAAATGCTCCCAAAGTTGCTACTGGGGAGCAAGGAAAGGTTGATCTAGCTGGTCCCGTGGGCTGCACCCACTCCAGGGGAATCGCAGTATTCCTGTACTGCACCACAGACGCCGCACTTCCAAGATGGTGGTACTGCTTTGGCAGGTATTCAGGCAGGACATGCAAATAAATATATTCTCTGGTAGGGCAGGGGGTTAAAACACGATTGAAAAGCATAGACTGGGACACAACCCATTAAACAAGCCCTCCAACACCACTGCCACCGTTCTTCCACTCACTGCTCTCAGAAAGCAAGGCTTTTCAACATGAGCTACAAGGAAAAGGATCCAACTCCAGCTTTATGCTGTGGAAATAAGAATGGGCCCATTTCAGAAACTAGTCTACTTCAGAAAACCTGCAGAACAGGTCAAGATGGGCATTCCAGATTCAGCCATCGATACAATAAAAAAACGGCTAGCTACAATCACCCTTAGTAAACATACTTCCACAACCCACTGCTGATCTCAGTGTGCAGTACACTTTTGGTCTTAATCGGGATCAAGAGTGTTCACCAATGGGATTTGGCATTCGTCAAAGGAGAGAGCGCACTCACACCTACCTGGATACGTCAGTTAGAAAGGCACACTCCTCTTCAAGAGCCAACTTTCATCCCATAGGATTCCGATTATGGGTGAATAACTCACTTTGACTATGCGATTTACGGCAGCGGCAGATTGCTGTTTGCAAGAGGCAATCCATGTGGTAGAACATGAAATGCCTCTTGCGCCCTGGCGGGCAAATGTTCGTTTCTCCATTCACAAATCTACCTAGCAGGCCAATGGGAACTAAAGGAAACCATGCGGTGTAACACCAAACTCACACCTGGGACTAGAGCGTGACCGTGCACATCAACCTGTAGCAGCTAAACAGCCATCAGATGTGGGCCCTTATTACAGGGCCCTACCACAGACAGGCAAAACTACAGCGCGCTTTTACCAACAGGAGGTGGGCACCCATTGCCACGCTCTCAGCTGGCAACTGAGTTTCGGAGCAGGGAGATTAAAATTACGACTCATTGGATTGTACAACAATGCCCCGTTCACAACTAGTAACATAAAGATGATGCATTTGGGAAGGCATCGTAGGGCGCGTCTGCGTGGCTTTACTCTTCACCTGATTACAGAGTGAAGAATTGAGAAGCAAGGCTGTGCTTGCAGCTGGATATACCCAATACCACCCATACCATAGAGGCACAGCATGGAGTTCCAAGGTCATCAAACAAAAGCATTTTCATTAAATAAATGTATCTTCTGATTTCCTCCGGAAAGTATGCCCTCTTTTTGCAGTGGCACGATCGGGGGGTAAAGAGCCGTTTTTGAAGAGATGGTGGAAGAAATCATTCAAAAACAGTTGTATTTTTCAACATAATGAAATATGTTAACAGCAGGTCAGCAAAAATTACTGTGCAGGGAGGGTACAAAACACTGCATTAGAGATAATTTGGTTTTACTATATGGTGTATAATAAAACGGATACTTAAAACTTCAATTAACGAATCATGGTGTAGGTGCGGCGTCTCAAAGAGCTGTTTCAGTTCTTGCTGTTGTTACCTAGATATGTGCCAACTCGCTTTGTGATTGGTGGTACGATCGGCCAAGTATATCCAGCCAAGAGATGGATGGAAAGGCTGCGGCAGAAGCTCAAAATATTCCCATTCAAATGAGAATTCTTTGCGCTGGAAGAACCTGCACCAGTACTTGTGGACTAAATACCATTGCATGTGCTGGAGTTTGGGGGCAGGGGGGCTTGTTTTGTACTTAAAATGATACGTCCGTTAGGTGGCACCGGTGTGGGTGCATCAGTGGTTGGCCAGCAAGCAAGCATCACATAACTCCTCCTAAAATACCGAGGGTCCCCTAATGAGCGGATCGTCGCTACGGTCTCCGACTGGCACGCCAGCTACTCCCCTCCAAGAACCTATCCGCAGTGAGGCGTGCCATGAGCGCAGGTCCCGCGACGACCTTTGTTTGAGCGGAGAGATTGTTTTAGGGAGTGCCATTGTCATTTTACAGATCTGATTTACATCGTCTGGCCCTTCGTTCTGAGGAAATAAAAGCAAAGGCCAGGGTCCTGCTCTATTCGCCAACATTAGCATCATCTTAAAACGATACATAGCAAAAAGGTCAAGTTGCACACATTTGAAAGTCTGAGGACGGCATACACTATTTTTGTTTTGGAGACCATTCAGCAAAATGCGTGGACTCCATTTTAAATTAAAGTTTGGGGAGTCTGTTTTGGGGGGGGGGAGGGGCAGCCCTTGCATTCATATACAGTCTGGAAAATTGTAGAAGTGCATTCTAATTTAGGGCAAGTTCATATTTGACTTATAAAGTTTCAGCACAGTCTGTCTTGGCTTACATTTGAAGCATTGCATTTTGTGTGCCATTCTGCCGATTTGCACAGGAATAATGCAAGTCTCCATGCACTCTTCTGTTAAGAGTAGCACTTACGATAAATTACAGCCCGCTTTTTACATATACCTAATGTACATGTTTTGAACTATAGATCCTTACGCTTCACGGTCAGGGGCAATGATCTCACATCACTTTAATGCAGAGGTCTACAAACTGTGGGGAGCGGCCGCCTCCTGGGGGGGGGGGCGCCAGAGCCCAGCATGAAATGTAAAAAAAAATATATATAGATTTGGAGGAAATGGGAGGGGGCAGCTCACATGGTCAGACTGGACCATAAAACGGTCTTAGGCACCAATGAAAACATGGGCAGCAGTTGCAAATGGATATTCAGTCCTTTAGTCACAGACTGTTTGAATAGTACCCAAGGGGTTGTTTTTTTATTCAAATGTAAACAAATTGTGATATTTAAAGAATATTTATTCAACAATGGTCAAAACTACTAGCTGCATAGTGAAGCAACTCCTCAAACTGGCCCACATTGGCCAAAGTGGCGGCCCATTTTGATTTACACTAGCATTTTGCATTTTTGGTACAGTCATCGCCCTATTGCCCTATAGGCCAGCCCAAGCCTGCCGACTCATCCATAATGGGTGAGGGGGCGTCCACCCACTGGCCACCTCACCCATTATGGAGGAGCCGAGGAGCCAGCGCAGTGAAACACTGAGTACTCCCTCAGCTGCTTTTTCCAGCTGAGGGAGTGCTCCCTGGCTGGCTGAACTGTCAAAGGGAAACACTGTTTGCCTTTGACAGTTCATTTCCCCAGCCGCACATGATCACTGAGCCATGCAACGTTGGGGGTGTTTTGCTTCGCCAGCCTTGCATAGCTCATTGGAAATGCTGGCTGGGGCACTGCATGTATGTATGTGCGAGGGGGTGCTCCTGCGCCTCCTCGCACATACGGGCAGAGCAACCTGGAGCGGGGCATTTTAGCAACCATGCGCAGGCCCCTGCAGAAGGTAAGTTCATGGCGATTTATTTTTTATTTAAATGTGTATGATGTGTGTATGCTTGTGTTATGGGACTCTGGTTGGAGCAGGATGGGCGGCAGCACTGGGAAAGTGGTGGGAGTATGGTGGGGGAGAGCCCAGGGTCTGTATTGGGAGTAGGGTGCGGTGATGGCACGCAAAAAGTTCATTGCGATTTCTACATACTGTCCATCCGGCACTTTTAGGGGGGCCCGGCCTGCCCAAACTTGGCTCAGGGGGGGCCCCCGAGCCAAAAAAGTTTGAAGACCACTGCTTTAATGTGTACCGTATTGCTGTAGTGTTGGCACACATGGATTCAACGAGTCATCCACCACACTTTCCACAAATGGCATTGGGGAAATGGATTATGGCAGCATGCAATCACTGCAAGGTACGGTAGCAGTGTGGGGTGCCATTACAAGTGAATTCCTGAACCCTCAGAACCTTAAAGTAATAAGATCAGATGGTCATCACCCCCATATGATAGAATCCGAGATAAAAAAGCGCTGAGGAGGCTGCGCGTGCATTTTCTAATCAGGGTTCACAATAAATGTTTCTTAAATTCCCAAATCAAAGCGTCAACAAAATTAAAATCACCATCTTGCGTAAAAAACAGATAGTGGGGGAGGGGGCTACCTCTTCCATTATCTTTATTTCAATATTTTCATTTTTTCTTCTTCAAATACAGAAAGATTAATTACAACATGTTTCTATACATAGTGACAGAAAGATATATTCATGAAGGTATCGAAAGATTCTTTCGCTTCCACCAACCATCATAGACTTTTGTTTGAGGTATAATCTGCACTTGTACAGTACTTAAATCTACAGAAACATACAACTCGTGTTTTTAGAGTACGCGCAATCACAGAAATGTGTATATTGATGACCCAAATGCTAGTTAGATCCATGCTCCTAGATTATTATCTAGGCAAGATAGAGGCTGTATTTGGTCACCGGCACTAGTTATCGGTACCAGATACGGCGAGTGTGCACGATGGAATCGCTATGCAGTCCCCTGGGATGTTTTGGCAGTGACTGATTTAGCATGCCTTCGTCTGGAGCATTAAAGTGATGAACACCTTGGAGGCCAGAAGGCCAAATCGAACATGTCTGAAGAGGCTTATAAAAAGGAGGTACAGCTCCGGTCTGGAGACTGAGGGACTCGAGAACTGGCGGGTAGGTGGTCATCAAGAACATGAACCTTGTTCTTGATGAGCTCTTACATGTCAGTTTTAGGGTTGGGAGGCTCAGACCTGGCAAGCCCTCGAGGAGCACCTGCCCGATAAAGCCGCAGAACAAGGAGCTTGAGGTGGAATTTTACCCAGAGAAAAGCAGAGACGGCTTTGCCCTCACAATACGAGTCACCATGTGACCAGGGCCCGGCATCCATCCTGAAAAGCGTTCCTGCACCATATTAGTAAACCGCAGCAGAGGAAAAGATGTATGACCACCTACCCGCCAGTATTCAGTAATTCCTCCCGTCTCCAGACCGGAGCCGTACTTCAGGGCATTGAAAAATAACCAAGAAGTGGGTAAATAGTACTGGGGCTCCACAAACAGGCATGGCAGACTCTGTATGAAGTCATCGAGGAAGGAGATTTAAAAAAATAACAAACAAAAAAAAGTGGTACATGTAATAAAAAAATAAAAAACGCATCGACAGCAGAAGCATTGGATTGTAGCATTAATGGGAGGTACATCTGGGGAATACGCTTAGAAGTCACATAAGAGTGTAAAAGGAAAATTTCCAGTACTAGTTCTATTGACCTTTCAGTGGCGATAGTAAACGGCCTTAAAACATCTAACGCCCTGGTGCCCAATGAAGTACCAAATATGCTAATGCATGCAAACCCTCTCTTATGGAACACTATCTTTAACCAACTGTTGATGGGTTTTGAGTATGAACAGTATCCCCAAGTCTTCAAAGCAATCTCACATCAGGTAACTATAGGCTAATATTGTTGAACGCATCTAGTAAGATTTGCATCTCACGGATATTGCAAAATATTAAACACATGAATACGAGAGAAACTCAATTCACTTATAACATCAATGCGTTGAATACGCTAACAGCAGGCGAGATCTTGCGCGACACCCCCATCATATGTCCAGTTTGTAGATTTTGCCTCCGCGTTTGATGCAGTCGACAGGGATAAATTGTGGATCAAACTGGAGTTGCTTTGTATGCCTTGATATATGCTTCACGAGAAAAAAGCTGCTACAGTGAGACTGAAAGGAGGGGGTGAGCCCTGTCTAATCCAATGAAGATCCAAACAGGAGTGAAACAGGGTTGTCTGCTTGCCCCGGTCCTCTTCAATTTGTCTTTGGATGATTGCCCAAATGAGGCAGAAAATTACCAATCGACTACCTTGCCTATGCAAATAATCTGGTGATCCTAGACTCTACCCCTGTTGGAATCTCAAGAAGCATAGCAACAATAATTTAATATGCCGAGGTTAACGGGATTTCTGTGAATATGTCAAAGTAAAAAATCATGAGGTTTGGGAAGGTGAGGAAAGATAAGCAGATATTGCACTAAAAGGAGGAATAATTGACAGAGTGGAGAATTACTGTAATATGGGATATGAAATCTGTACCCAAAAAGGAGAAATAGGTCTGCTGGATAAGTAGCATTTGAAAGCAACAATGTCCATTAAAAACGTGTCATGTGATTCAACTCACTTCCTTGTAGACATAATTGACCCATACACACAAAAATGTATAGCAAGTATTGCTTATACGTTAAGAGTACTCCTTTACCAACCTTGCTAAGTGGGCAAAGGGCCTTGAAGCCACAATCTGGCAGCCTATCCTTGGTCTCTCAGGGGTGTCTCCAGTGGAAGCGATACAGAGAGAATTCAGAGTTAACATCATGGTCATCAATAATAAAAATGTATAGAGGGAAACTGTATAGCAAAATCGTGGGAGTATAACCAACACATTACTAGGGATCATGAGGGATGAACGGTAATACTAAAACTGCCAGGCATTGATGGAAGTTAAACAAAACAAATACTATTTGAACTAATAGCCTGGTCCCTGAAGTGCAGCAAATGCGACGGGTGCTTTTTAAAACGTTAAGAAGGTTGTGGAATGGGATGTGCCGGTAACTAACGATAATATAGCACAATTGTCCTCATTACGTACAACAAGAATGCCATGCTTAATTGGTAAACCGCAAAGACATATTCCCTATTTTTCTGTAAAATTCCACACTAGTTGCGGTGCAACTAACCACTTTCAACACGTTTCCTCCTTAACAGGTTGCTTAGCAACAGGTAACAAAGCCCAGTTTTCAACCAATCCAGACGGTGGAAGGCGTAAGCCAGCCCCTATAGGTAAGGCCCATAGAGAAGGCCCCTGTCTGTGCCAGAGGTACGGTAGGGTGGATCAGACATGCCTGCGACCGTCTATGTTGAACATTCCCATCCACCTCGGCGAGGGACTAGACTACTTGGCCACATGCCACCCTACTCTTACTGTTCAAGCTAACCTGCAACCGCCTGACTCTCCCCACATGCAAGACTAGTTTACATTGCGTTTACCCTACTAACGGTAAGACACCAGGACAATTTTGAGATCAATTAATGTTAATCTGGTAAAGGTAATAATTGTATGGAACCCTGTGTACTTTGAGACCGCACAGTGGTTAGTAACCCAGCACTTCGCTGATCCTTTAGTGTACACAGGACCAGCATTGCTTAAACTGTTGTGCACCCTAATTAACTATATGTGCTTGCCCAAAGTAGACTACCTCTCACCCAAGATCGTAGACCAACATACCAGCAATTTGAGCCAACAGGAGGGCTTACTCATGATCAGCATGTCCACGCTACCCTTGCACATGTTACTGTTATACTACACATTGTCATAACCATCTTCTGTGCACGGCACCTTTTTCGACAAGATTACAACCTCACTTGCATTTTAGATCAACCTTAAACTGCCTGATCACCTAATAGTCAATATACTTCAACAGCTAACAGTAGGCGAAGTAGTGTCATTTTTTCAGCTTCCAATTTGCCTCTGTGGTATCATCTTGATAACTTATACTATTCCCACTTTATTCTTATGGAATAACCGAACTACACTTTAGCATTCAGTTAATGTCCGATAACGTTCCCAAGAAAAAGATTTGTTAGCCATCTTTCCTAAGGTACGACTTGACCAGACCAATGAAACTACTACTCACTGCCTCCTCAACCTTGACCATACACCTTATATACAGAGCCCAAGATCCAAGAACCCTGGATGAAGGCTTACACATCTCATCAGGAATGCCAAACCTGGGTCAAAAATTATCTTACTGGGAGATCTTAACCTAGGATTTACGACCGCAAAGATGACGCCACAGCACTAGCCAGCAAAATCTGAACTCTGCTTTATCACTAACCCCACACAGAATAAGGGTAGAACACTTGACTGGATGGCAGATATAAAACTGAAATATCAAGATTCTCTCCAATACCCCTTGTACCTCATCCGGCCACCATGTGATCACCTTCACTATTCAGGACAACCCCATCCCAGACCCAGGTCTTAGCATGACACTACCCGCCCTTAATAGAAACAAACAGAATATTCAGCGGAAAGATTACTGTTACTCCACCCTATCACTAGTCAACCAAACCTTGACAACGTACAACCGGCAGAGTTTTACAACCAGACCTTCTTGCAGGCGATAGACAAAGTGGCACCATTAAAAATGCGGAAAACCAAACGGCTGGGCCCCCTAACCACTCGGTACACTACTAACCTAAAAAAAACCTATGTAGTACCAAGAGGGCAGCCAAAAGAACAAAGAAATTTCACACCGCCTTGACTATCTACAAAGAAGCTATCCACCAAACAAAGTGACGCAACAAGAGAATGCCAAATGCAAACTCAAATACCAAAAAATTATTTTCCATTCTCAGAGAATTATAATCCCCGGTGGCACCGCAGGAATCCTGCATAAAAGATGTTCGTAAATCCAAAAAGCACTGGACAACATCTCTTCTTCAATCAAAAATAAAAGTAAAATAACTTTAGCCTGCCCCCCCGACTCCCAACGCTTTGAGCAAACGGACTACTACAGACCAACCTACCCCTTTTGAGTTTGCCCCAGTCTAGGTATCTGAAGTTCAAAAATAAATGGGAGCCTCAAACTATTTAGATGTCAAGAAGACATACGCCCAGCCACGGCCATTAAAGAGGTGGCAGAGGAGCATGCTCCATTTATCACTGACTTAATAAATGTATCGTTCGAAACTAGCAGAGTCCCGACTAACCTCAAGGAAGCCTGGGTCCTCCCACTTGAGCCCAACTCCCCTACTAATTATCAGGCCATAACAAAGGTACCTTTCCTACTTAAAATCCTGGACAGGGCAGCCTACCTTCAAATTCAAAATTATCTAGAATCTAATAACTCCCTGGGCCTTCGCCAGTCAGGCTTCAGACCAGGTCACGGTACAGAATCAGCTCTCAGATTTCAAAACACAAATGGATGAGCTACAGGACTAAGGCATCATAGCTCTCTCTAGAATCTGCGGCCTTTGACCTGGTCACCACAAAGGTTTTTGTACACACCTGACAGCGGCACACTCCGCAAAAGCATCATCATGGATGCAATCCTTTCTCTCCAATAGAACAATGATGGTATTCGCCCCGACGGCAATGGCTAACACTGCCCCAGTTTGATGTGGAGTACCACAGGAATCCTGTGTCTCCCCACCTTGCATAATATTTTTTACTAAGCCTTTATTCGACCACCTTGACAATTTCAGTGTCACCTATACAAACTATGCAGATGACACCCAAATCCTCATTCCCATCACAGGCTCCTACGACAGAATGAAATATATCAAATCCTACAGGCATGGATGGCCATTCATGGCCACTGTCTGAATGATGATAAAACTGAGATACTATTGATCAGATTCCAAAACCCAACAAAATCACCTTTTTGTTTTGCTAAACTCACTCCAAGTGGGACGGGTATGCCGAGACGTGGGTCCCGAGTTTGCCGGGCCTAGAGACCCAAGCTACTGCTCACTGGCGACGCCCAACAAGGCGGAAACATGTCTGGATGCTTGTGGTCTCGTGCAGAAGGGATGTGACCTAGCAATGCGGGCTAAACTGCCCCTTCTGGGGTAGGACCAAGCCTGATGTATGGTTCCCCCCACACCCCCCTCTGTAATGACTTTGCAGGCTGAAAACAATGTACCTGTGGTTATGATTTATTCAAAACCTTCCAGCCATCACCTTTTTGTTTTGCATATGTATATTCCTGACAGCAGGAAGGGGAGGCTTTTTAATCTTCAGCACTTATAATTCAAAACATCAATCTATTTTAGCCAGCCTTGGCGAACATTAATATTGAAAAAATAAAACATCTGATTGAAGCATGGTGGCCGCTAGGGGTCACAATTATACAGCCACAGCAATTTTATATCAAAGTGTTTGATCTGTGAGCAAAGCTTCAACTATGACGAAACTTTTGTACATTATCCATCTGGCCTGGATGTCTCCACAGCTGCAATGTAGGGCAAGGAAGCCAACTCAGATTCTCCTAAGGGAAGGAAAATACGTTCCTCCCAGGGCAATGGAACCAGATAATTCCTGGGAGTCGGTGCTCGAAAGGCAGCACCGACATAAAAACTCACGAACACCAGGGTGTTAACCACTGGAGTCATTTTGAGCTCAGCATTCATGGGAACAAAACAGTAACCAGAAGAGAGGGAGGCTGTGTGAGGTTTTCCACACTTGTTTTCAGTGAGGGCCCTCTACAAATTCTCATCTCCTCTACCATCCCAACTCCCTCCCCAGTTTACATCAGGGCAAAGCACTCCTGATATCAGAAGGTAAAGGGCACTTGTTAACAGCCTTGATTGGACCGTACAGCAGGATTGCTCGAGACCAATACTCTGAAGTGTTGTCTTTATAAAGGAGGAACTACCTCTTTTAATTAGTCATTGGACACAAGGCAACTCTGCTCCACAACCACCCCCAGGGCTATTGCACTGGAACCACGATCCTCCTTGATGGAGGAGCCCCTGTGGGTGCTGGACGACTTCCTGGGATGGTAACAGAGTTGAAGGGCTCAACTGGTCCTAGAGACCCTAGATTGGGCCTCAAAGAAACCCAAAAGCAGCTTGGAAAAGGTTTCATTGCCCCAAGACGACTGCAAGCCAGCTCGACCTTTGAGCTGCTAAAGAAACAGTGGTGCTGCCTTTGGCACTCTACAAACCTTTGAATCACTTTCTGCACACTTACAAGATACATATGCTAGTTCTAACCAATCAACCAATCCAATTGCCACTCTGAAGTGTTGGATGCCAATGATTACCTCTGCAAACTCACTTGAGCCAAAAGAATGACCCACATCGAATCGACGCAGACTTGCCAGTGGGAGCACATGACATCAGCTCGACAAATATGCCTAGAAGAGCTCAAAGCAGTTGAGCACCCAAAGACAAGAAGCATAGTATCTTGAAGCGGCCCTGTCCTTGTGGTCCATTTTAAAGGACTATAGTGACTTAAGCCCACCTTGTATACCATCCAAAGACATTGTTGAATAATTGGAATTAATGCCAAGTCTCTTGACCGAACATCCCTGCTTATCAACCCAGGGTGCCCTTTTACAGCAAAATTCTGCATTCTGTTTCCTTTTACTGTGTTATTTTTTTATTATTCTAATTTCCGCCTCTGGAACACTACATACACCCTGCCTACACTTAGTGGAAAGCATGGCTCTCAACTCGCCAATGTTCAGCAGGTGTCACCCGCAAAAAGCATCTAGACACCCGCTAGCTCATCTGTTTCACCCGCCTTGGAGCCACAGACTGTTGCATACCTCACACAGGCTCAGTCTTACTAAATGAGCCAGCGGGTATAGAAGAAAGCCGAACAAAAATGTAGGGAACAGCCCCACAGACTCAAGTCTACCGAGTCAGTACTGATAAGCTTCCACTTTCTATGTTGTGTTTATTCAGCCTCATGTGAGAAAGCAGGTTTTAGTTTATAAATATAATACGAGATTTGTAACAAAAACGTCACCCTACTTACAATCAGCTGTCTCACTTGCCAAGCACCCTATACGACCATTCACTTCAATGGGCTCTCACCCTACCCCCCCCCCCAAAAAAAATCGGGTGTTTTCACCCGTCTTAATGTCAAAAGGTTGAGAGCTATGGGAAAGTGATGAGGTAGTGAACATCTGGGCAAGGTCGGATATCCTCTGCAGCACACGGAACGTGTGCACATTTTGATAAAGGGCATAGTTCATGAACTACATACAGTTCTGTGATAGTCTCTTCATTTAAAAGCCGATGTATGGTAAACTCGATGGCTATGGACAGCAGGGATGTCAGGAAGAAGGTAGGGGCGTTTTGTAGTGGAGGACTTGGAGCTTAGTGCTGGCGCGTGGTAGGGATTTGAAGGCAGAGTCTATAAAAGGGATAAGGCCAGTTGGGGTGCCAAAGGGGACAGTGTTCAATTATCTTTTAGGTGGTAAATCGGGTGTCTGGAGTTCAGAGATATATGTAGCTGGTGTGCAAAGGAACTGGGCGAATATGTAAAGGGTGGGGGGCAACGGGTTCCAAAAGGTATCAAAGTTTGGGTTGCAGTAATTACCGGGTACACTGAGGCCAGAGAGCTAACGTTCAGATTGCAGGGGATTCAGGGTGGGTCAGCGTGCAAGTACAAGGTATTTGGGAGGATGGGGATGGCAGAAGAACCGGGGACAGGCGATTACAGAGCATACGTGTGCAAACAGGCAAGGACGCAGCAGGGGCTGTGAGCAGAGTCAGCCTAGGTATGGGTATAAGGGCAGTGAGGCTAGGAGGGTCAATGGACCAGGGGTTTGGATGCAGAGATGTATGGTTTGGAGGGGAGGGAGGGAGGACGGGGGTTTAAGGTGCAGGGATAGGTGGGAAGAACTCTCGATAGTGCGGAATATCAGTCTGCTGGACGGGGCACTGTGTCAAAGGTCAGTAGGCTGTGGGGGGCGGGGGGGGGGTAGTGCAGCTGGAAGTGACAGTATATGGGAGTGGGGTCAGAAGGTTAGTCTGCAAGTCAGTACACGTTCATTGGTCTTCAAGGGTCCTGTCTGGGGGGGTTGGAGGGGGGGGGGCTCACGAAGGACCACCAGTCTGTGGCATGAGGCTGGGGGGGGACCATTCTGAAAGGGGTTCAGAGGGCCAGCAGGTAAGGGGTCAGAGGGCCAGTCTGTGTGGGGAGATTAGAGTGCAGGAGTATTCGGGGGGGGGGCAGAACGAGTGGTTCAGAGGGTCACTCTGCTTCGAGGGGGTGGGGGGGTATGTGTGAAGGCGGGAGTTCAAAGGTCAGTCTATGCTGGGGGCTTTCGGGGAGGGGCAGCATGCAAGGGTTCAGAAAGTATGTCTGCGGGAGAGTGAAACTGCAGCGAGTTTGAGCACAGGAACGTGCATGGTAGCTGGGGTCAAAGGTTAGGGGTGCAGAAGGTCATAAGGGGGCGGGGGTCAGCATGGGGAGAGTTGCTAAGAGTTCCAAAGGTCTTATGTCCGTGTTCTGGGCCCGCCCGTCTGTTCCCGCCCCTCACTGCCCATTGCCATCATTTACCGTCATAGTAGTAACAGACTTTCTTCTTTGTCCCCAGGCTCAGCGCCATCTTCTGCTCTGGGGCCCGCACCGCACGCCTCGCACCCAAACTACCGCCGCCGGGGGCGGGGCAAGCGCAGCCCACCAATGACAGACCAAGACTGGGACCTCGCGCGGAGACTGACAGTTGGCTAAGCCAACCGCTGGGAGGCGCACGTATGGAGCCCTGAGTGACAGCGTCTCCGCACAATCGGCGCACACCAGGAAGAGAGCCGGCTCCCAGGGGCGGGGCGGGCAGCTCCCGCAGACACACCCTGTTCCTGTTTGGGCCGTACCATTGCGGGGTGGGAGGGGCCTCCACAGGAATGGGGGCCTAGGCCCTAGCTCGGTGCTGTCCATCTCCACCGCCAGGTCTTACATTGCGTTATGGGTTGTGTGAACACCCTCTCAACACTGGCTGTGGCCTCTTTAAAACCCAACACACAGAAAGTAAAGGGGCCTTTAGGACTGTACCATTCGCCACTATTGCTGTTTTTGGGGCCTAAGGGAGGAAGGGTCGGCGACCTCCTGTATAAGAATGTGCTGTGTAAATAAAAACAGTTGCACCTATATTTTTTATATATATTATTACTTTTTTAAAACGTTAAGTTGCAAAAACCGTTCCCCTCTCTGCAGGCTAAAGGTCAAAGTTCATAATGCAGAGTCACCGGGGCTCTTGCTTGCCTGCTTTATGACGTCACCGACGCCATTTTGTTTTGACGCTGCAGAACTTTCCTGCCGGGCCTGGTTTAAATGTAAAACTCGAGGAGCGTCACATAGTGCTCTGGTGTCACAGAACTGTGCTCCCAACCCCACGATTGTGCTACAAATCACAAAGAATGAGAAGGCAATACAGTCCTCAGTTTGCTTGGAATGGGCCTGTAGTTTTCGTAAATTTCAAATGGGAAAGAAAAACAAGTCCCAGAATCCAAAAGGGAAAAAAACCGGACTGGATCGCTTTCTCACACATGCCCACGGGAAACGCAAGAGCGCAGAGAAAACCATACTTGCTAATCAAATAACCATGCTGCATACATGCTAACCCTCCCTATTTAGGCGGGAGACTCCCGATTTTTCCGGGAAAAATATTGCTATTTTTCAGATTCTCCCGCCTGTCGAGATGTGTAAAACGTTACACCCTGAAATAATGCACAGACGCGGAGCCTTCGTTCAACACATCCTTTATTTCCTCACACGGTCTCCGAAGTGCTTACCCCACGTCATATCCCGTCCCTCCCCTTCCTGCTGCCCCGTGTTCCTTCACACGTGACTAGGGAGTCATGTGACGACATCACACCCCCCCCCCGATACTAAACATTAAGTTCATTATCAGGGCATCTCCTCAATGAGACGCGGTGGTCAACGTCGAGATCTCTGAGGTCTCCAATTATTTCTTTCGCTCGATTCCTGAGGTGGCCAACGGGGCTCATCAGTGTCGGAATCTTCTTGGTCTCCTTCATAGGGTGCCTCCCGCATCAGAGTGTCCCTTGGCATGTAATGTTCGACTAGGGGTATGATCCCTGGCATTTTCTTGAAGTGAGAGCTGTTTCTTGTCATCGTGTGCGTTGTTCCCTCAGCTGTGATGAGAGAGCCTTTCCTCTGTGTGATGGTGAGGGGCTCTTCATTGAACGATGCCATGTTTTTGCGATGTTGTGGCTGTCGCGCAACGACGATGTCTCCCGGCTCTAAACTATTCTCCTCGGCCCTCCTTTTCTTATCTGCCATGGTTTTCATATTCATTTTCTGGGCCGCGTCTTGTTGTCTCATTTCAGTGTCTCCTTTGTACCGTTCTTCCTCCAGTTCTATGTGCGGTAGTCTAGTTCTCACATTTCTGCCAAACATGACTTCTGACGGTGACTTGCCAGTGGTACTGTGTGGGGTATTGCGGTAGTCTCTCATTAACTTGCACAGTAATTTTTCCAGTGGCTCTCCAGTTAGGAGAGCTATCTGTGTGGTGCGTTTAATACTTCCCATGAACCGTTCAACTGTGCCGTTCGCTTGAGGCCACAACGGTGTTACTTTTCTGTGGTGGAAACCCATGTATTCTGCGAAGGTTTTGAAATCTTGTCCGGTGAATGGGGGTCCATTATCTGACTTCACTACTTTTGGAATTCCGTATATGGCAAACATTCTGTCCAATGCGGGGATAGTGTGATAGGCTGCTGTTGACGGTACAATTTGTGCATCTGGGAATCTCGAGTACTCATCGATGGCCACTAAGACATATTCACCCCCTTCCAGAGGACCATAGTGATCGATGGCAATTTCTTCCCAGGTTCCGTTTGGCAATTCAGTCATTTTGAGGGGTTCAGGTCTGGTTTGAGGGTTAAGAACCACACAAGTGGGACAGTTTTTGAGTAGTTCTTCCACTTGTGTGTCCATTTGGGGAAACCATACCCTTTGTCGTAACATCCTTTTTGTGGACATTATTCCCCGGTGTCCTTCATGTGCAAGCTCAAGGACCCTTTTTCTTAATGAGCGAGGAATCACTAGTTTTGTCCCTTTCAGTAAGAGTCCTTCTGTTTCCGCAAGTTCTTCCTTTACTGTGAGCAGACAGGTGATGTCTTGCTTGGTTTCTTCTTCTGCACCTTCTTTGAGTTGCTTTGCCTGTTTCCAGTGCCCTGTCTCAAGACATCTCATAATGACCTGCATTGCAGGGTCCGAGTTGGTTTCTCTGGCTATTTGTTCCATGTCCAAACCTTGTGGTGTACTTTCTTGGACCACATACATGATGTATTGATCTGCAATGGATGGATCGGAGTGGCAGTCTTGACTGGGATGACGCGAAAGGAAGTCTGCAGGATTTTGTTCCTTTCCGGGTCGATGAATGATGTTGAATTGATAGTCTTGTAGTCTTAAGGCCCATCGAGCTATTCTGGGAGGCATCTTGGCCTGAGCATTGCCATAGATGAATAATAGTGCCTGGTGGTCGGTGACTATGGTGAAAGGCTTCCCATATAGGAAAAGATGAAAATGTTCGCATGCCCACACGACCGCCAAGCCTTCCCTCTCCGCTTGTGAATATGCTTGTTCAGTTTTTGAGAGGCTGCGACTGGCATAGGATACTATGTGTATGGCCTGGCCATCTTTGTGATCTAGTTGAGTTAGAATGGCTCCTAGGCCAACTGGACTGGCATCCACTATTAATTCCGTGTGTTTCTGTGGGTCAAAGTATGACATGTTTTTGGCATCAGCGATGCGATCCTTGATGATTTGGAACGCCTGTTGGCATTCATCCGTCCATCGGAAATCGGCGTTAAGTTTGGTGAGGGCTCTCAAGGGTGCACTGACGGATGCAAAATCCTTAATGTATCTCGTGCAATAGCTTGCCAGACCAAGAAACGATCGCAGATCGGTGACGGAGGTCGGTGGTGTTGTGTTTGTGAGTGCTCTGACCTTCTCAGGATCCGGAGTCATTCCATTTTTGGAGAAGATGTGGCCGAAGAATCGCAGGGTTGGCTTTCTAAATTCACATTTGTCCTTGTTCAAGGTGAGGTGTGCTTCCTCCAGTGCCATGCACACACGCATAAGGGTGTCATCGTGCTGTTCTTGATTTTGTCCAAACACTAGGATGTCGTCACTGTAGTTCAAGCAATTTGGTACATGTTTTATTACGTTATGAATTTCCGACTGAAATATTTCGGCCGCTGAAGAAACTCCAAAACTGAGCCGCTTGTATCTGTAGAGGCCCAGGTGAGTGGCAAAAGTGGTGATGTACCTGGACCTTTTGTGAAGTTCTAGTTGATGGAACCCCTTATTGAGGTCCAGTTTTGAAAACACTGTGGCTCCATTGAGTAGATGCACCATGTCCGTTATCCTAGGAGATTGGTGACGTTCTCTCAAAATTGCTTCATTTGGTCTTCGCATGTCTACGCAAATGCGAATGTCAGCGGAGTCTTTTTTCGGGACTGGCACAATGGGGGATACCCACGGAGTGGGGCCTTCAGCAGGTTCAATTATGTCCGCTTCTAAGAGTTTCATTAATTCGGTTTCCACTTGTTTTTGTATATTGATGGGAATGCCGCGGTAATGCTGCGCTACCGGAGGAATGTTGTTGTCTATATGTAGTTCAATTTGTCTGTCCTTCAATTTTCAGAGTCCTCTGAACAGTGCAGGGAAAATTTTGTCAATGTTGGCGGTGGGATCCAGGTGTTTGTGCATCATGAGTCTATATAGAACATGAATTAGGCCCATGTCGACCGCAGATTTGTAGCTGAGAATACATCCACTGTCAGTGGCAGCTTCAAGAACATGCATGGGTATTTCCTTCACGTGATCTTTGTATCGACATGACGCTGTGAAAAAACCTTTGCATGGTAGCGGCGTCTTGGAGCCATATGGAAAAATGAGTGCTCTCGCGGGTTGCAAACGTGGGGCATTTGGCATGTTGTTGTACACTTCCTCACTCACCACGTTTACTGTGGCTCCTGTGTCCACCAGAAATTCGGCAGCCACTTGGTTGACATTTATGATGAGAGTAGGGCTATTTTCTTTTGCTGTGGGGTTTCCAAGGGCATATAGGTAACCTTTTGTCCGTGGTTCTCCTCTATGTGGATTTGATTCCTTCTTGGGTTTGTCCTCTGAGGAGGTGCTAGAGATGCTGTCAGAATGTGATTGTTCTACCAGACACCTGACATATCTCCGGGGACGTCTTTTCCGTCCGGAGGATGAAGATTTGTTGTCACGCCATTCATGTGTGGTCTTTGGTTGTCTTCTATCGGATGTTTCTTCTCGTTGTCGGCGGCGTGTTGCGTCATTATGGTAGTGTGACTCACGACTGGGACTCATACGCCTCACTTCTCTTTCTGGTGTGGAGCGTCTATTTCGTCCACTTCCTCGCACTTTGCTGCGATAGATGAAACACACAGCCTTGTAGTGATTTTCTCCCCCGCAGGCAGAACAAATTTGACCCATGGCAGGACAGGAGCCTTCATGAGGATACTCATGTCCACAGCGATAGCAAAATGGATCTGTGTTCCCTCTGGTGGTGCTTTCAAGTTTGTGTAGATTTTCATGCTTCCCGTGAATGATGGTGATGCCATCAAGACCTTCCACCTGTGCTGTTAGCGCTGCCTCGGATCGAGCCAGGCGTAGAATCTCTTCCAGGTTTCGAGGCTTTTGTAGAAGTCGTTTTCTGAAATCACTGCTTTCACACCCTACAATTATCTGTGAGCGAAGGGCTTCCTCATTAGAGTAGTTGTTAAAATCGCAGTGTTTCATCTTTATTCTTAATCTCATCACAAATGCATCCATTGTTTCACCTTTCAGTTGTTTCGTGGTGTGAAAAATGTGACGCTCATAGTCCACGTTTGTGTGTGGCGTGAAGTAATTGGTTAGGGTTGTCTTTAATTTGGTGTAAGTGTCTATGTCATCTTCAGGAATTTCATCTAGAATGTCTCTCACATTTGATCCTATGGCATGTGTGAGCAAACTGTGCTTCCTTTCATCCTCCAAAAGCCCTACCGCCTTGAGACACACTTCGAAATCCCTCACCCACTTTTTCCACCTTGGTCCCAGTGTGCTGGTGTCGCTCAGGTCAAAATTGGGGGGCAGTTGTGATATCAGGCCGTCCGTCATGCTTATGCGTGTTGTTTTGGCGGGAGTTACTTGTACTGTTAGTGATTCCTCAGACGAGTCATCCAGCATGACAGACAAAGTATAATTGCTCACTCAGTAAGTGTAGTGGATGACAGATTAATACGTTTTGCTTGAGGGCCTGATGATGGTGGATGTTCCGTGTGGTGTTTGTATACGGAGCCGATGTGCTCCACTTGCGTGCTCTTTAAATCGATCGTACCTGTGTGAGCGCGGGGAGCCGACGCGCTCCACCCACTGATGTTACTGCCTTTTTCTTTTTGGCGGGAAACGCTGTGAGGAGCCGACGCGCTCCACTCACACGCTTCAGCGCGAGGAGCCGACTGCGCTCCACTCGCGGGCCAAATCCTTTCCACGGAAAGAGCTGTCGCGGGGAGCCGACGCGCTCCACCCACTGATGTTGCTGCCTTTTTCTTTTTGGCGGGAAGCGCTGTGAGGAGCCGACACGCTCCACTCACACGCTTCAGCGCGAGGAGCCGACTGCGCTCCACTCACGCGCTTCTGTGTGAGGAGCCGACGCGCTCAACTCACGGATGACTCTGCCACTCTGGAGTGGTCGCGAGGAGCCGACTGCGCTCCACTCGCGCACCACGTGTGACAATCGCGGGGAGCCGACGCGCTCCACCCGCTGACCAACCTGTCGCCGGTGACAGATGCTTACGAGACCTCACTCGGACTTCTAGGAGAGTCTCAGCTGGCGGGGAGTGTATATTTTCTCCCACCCGCCGTACGCCGTACGCTTCCGTGTGTTCGCTGCGTGAGTTCCTCGTCGCCAGTGTCGAGATGTGTAAAACGTTACACCCTGAAATAATGCACAGACGCGGAGCCTTCGTTCAACACATCCTTTATTTCCTCACACGGTCTCCGAAGTGCTTACCCCACGTCATATCCCGTCCCTCCCCTTCCTGCTGCCCCGTGTTCCTTCACACGTGACTAGGGAGTCATGTGACGACATCACACCGCCTAAAATAAATCTTTGCCCTATGCATTCTTATGGCAAAATCTTTGTCTCCCGATTTTTTTGACGTAATCTCCCGCACAGGTCTGGGTTGAAATGTTGGCATGTATGATACTTTCACGCCACATAACTAGTCCAAGACATATTACAGAATTCCATTTCACAGAACCACGCTTTCAACCCAGAACCAGCCAGAAAGAATCACACAGACTCGTGCAGCCAAATCACGGAACAATGCTTTCATCAACAAAACACACTAGTACGGATATGCCAACATTCTGGAGTCTTTAAGATAAAGATTTCACCACAGAAATCAGCAGAATGTATTTTTCCTATAGAATTGCATGGGGATAAAATTATTTTAGGCGACAGATAGTAAAAAAAATAGCACTATTTTTCATTAAAAAAATCGGGAGTCTCCTGCCTAAATCCATAGCTCTCAACCATTTGTGTTGCAAAGGAGGATGAGAAGCCCATTGAAACGAATGGGCGTGCTGGAGGCTTTGCGGGTGAGTCAGCTGTTTTCAAGGCGGGTGACACCCGCCAAAAGCGTGTGAGTTGAGAGCTATGTATATCGGAAGGGTGGTTTGTATGCTAGTATTGGAGTGACTGGTAAAGTATTCACGTTTAACATACCATCCCACACCCAGACCAAGACACATCACAGGGGTAAGTAGGTATCCTGGTTTTCACACCATGGCCCCTTGTCCAAAAAAGCTTCTGCAAAGTAGGGGGCAGATCCCTATCCCAGCACATTCCCAATAAGGGGTGACGACACATGAAGTTACAGCTCCTGGGAAAGCTAGGGGGACACATTGTCAACCCATACATACCAACATTCTGAAGTAGCTGGGAGGGAGATTTTGTCAGAAAAATCGAGAGAAATTAATTTTCTCATAAGAATGCATTGGTTTTGGTCGTTTGTTTGATTTGTGCAGCAGATCGGATTTTTAGTCTGGAAATTTGTATTTTGGTGCAAAGTTTCCTCCATGTTTTCCTCATTAGTCATCTTCGCATTAACCATCCAAGGTTCTTGAGGTATTTTGCCAGCATCTTGCCTAGTGCCAATTTCCTTTGCCAGTTTTTTATTTTTCCTGGATGTTTCTTGCAACTCCATTAAGGCCTCGATCTCGGTAAGATCTAAAGAGAGTCAAGCAAGGCATTTATTTGAGGGTATTGCATTGGCTCTCGGGTCATGGCACTCCGATCTTGCTTGCCTTCATAAAGCTTTTTCCATTGTTCTTTGGCTTGATGGGCTTTTTCTTTTTGTGTTAGTGTCGCTGGGGTACTAACATTTAGATATCCTTGTCCATGTTGTTGTTGATATGGGTGTGTTTCAAATTGGGCGTCATGTTTCCCTCAATAAGCCTTGGATTCTTCCTGTATTTGGGTCGAACATCAGGTATTTCCTGTGTTATTGATCTGGATAGACTTTTCCTCTTGATTGATTTACTCTGCAATGGACACTTTAAGTTAGTATTGGTACTTTTATTTTGGTCATCAGCATTTATTCCTTGCAGTTCAGTGTTCAGTTTCTGTGTACTATTATTGTGTCTCGGCAGGGCTTCTATTGTATCGTTTTTTGTTTCATCAGACAGGTTCGCTTCTTTTATGCTGTCGTCAGAATTCTGAAGTTTTCGATGTTCATTATTTCTTATCCTTTCATCCTGGTTGTCTGTTTTAATATGTGATGATAATTTCATTATTTCATTTTGTTACAGTGTTTCATGCACAGGTTGCAAGGGAGAGGAGCTCTCAATATTTCTCTCAATTGGTTGCATTTTCTGCGTATCTTGCAGGGTCTTCGCTCCCAGTTCCATTTCAGTCAACTCTCTCATAGTTTTGGTTCTTTGTCGTGTGTGGGGGTGGAATGGGTGTGTCTGAATCGGTGTACTTTCAAGTGTGCTTTGCATGTTTTCCCGTTCGTTTGAGAATTACATTTCTTTTGTCCAAATAAGCGTTGATGTGACCTCTTCGTTACTGTTTATTATTCACTGGGTAGCTTACTTCTTGTGCGACGTGCTTGCGGTCCACTGTTTAAGGTTTCCCTTTTATCAAACTTCTCTCAGCGTCTGCATGCGCAGAACCTCTGATAGTCAGCTCTATGAGACTGCGTACATGGAAGCTGTGTGCCACGGTCAGCGTTTCCATCAGGTAAGATCGTAATATTTTATCAGAATTTCGCATGCTATGTCGGACCAAGTGGTACTCCAGATGGGCTGCGTAATCGACTGACAGTCGCCCTCTTAAGGGTTTACCCATGGCTTCTGGGTGATCAATCAACTCGTACGGGTCAAAGATCGAAATCCGCAGTCCCCGCACAGTTGATATAAAATACATATAGAATGGATATTTGTCAGCTGGTGCAACAATGTCAGGGTAAGGGGGGAGCACAACATAAGCTGACTATGCTTCTTACCCTGGTTGAGTTGTATCTCGTGGACGTACAGGTGGAGGTCCAAATAAAAGCAAATCACAAAACAAAAGAGTGTCCTGACAGGTTCACTAAACATATATATATATTTAATTTATAATAAACTTCTCAATACCAGAAATATGGCACAAGCTATCTAAAGTATTTCCTAGGTATGTGTTTTACATTTTTCTGTGTCCACCTAAGTTTTCATTGGGATACATTTTACAAAAATCACCATTTCGTATTTCTGTTTAAGCATTATACAGAAGTAACTCTTTATTATTTCAGTTATTACTCATAAGCAAGGTCTGTCAATTACCAAGCACTATTAGCTCAACATAAATTCCAAATCAAGCACAATATGTACAAAAAAGAACCAATAAATATCCATGTTCATGTACACAGTATTTCATACAATGCAAAAGACAGTTATATACACACATTAGAAAAGAACATTTGAAAAAGTTTTTAATGCTTAAACAGAAGTACGAAATGGTGATTTTTGTAAAATGTATCCCAATGAAAACTTAGGTGGACACAGAAAACTGTAAAACACATACCTAGGAAATACTTTAGATAGCTTGTGCCATATTTCTGGTATTGAGAAGTTTATTATAAATTAAATTTATATATATGTTTAGTGAACCTGTCAGGACACTTTTTTGTTTTGTGGTTTAGTGATTTCCCAGTCCTTGACAGAGTTGGGATATACCCTCTAGTGCATTACAAATAAAAGCAAATGGCATCAGGTAACAGCAGGTGATTTAGGTAAAACTCACACTATTTGATAATGCATCCGTCACCTGATTACCATTTGTGTTAGCGTGAGCAGGTGGAGCACACTAAATGGAACAAGTGGGAATTCTACTTAAGTAGGTAGCTGCCAGCTGAATCAAACTATAAACAGAACGTAAGCCTATCATCTCGATTTATGGGCGCCAAACCCAGGATCAAAGGGGATTTCCCCACGCAGTCTCCTGAGCAATTTGAACGGATAAAATGTCAATGGTTTGTGGACCGCCACTTACCCGTTCTTCTCCTTCTCCTTCCTCCTACGCCTCGATCAACTCTTAGCTTGTTCAGAGATTCATTCAAAAGTTATTACAAATGCACGGATCAAGCTGCGTAGGGAGCGGCGCACGCGGGTTCTTGCAGTGAACCTACGGCCGAACACTCTGCCCAACACTCCGCCCTCGCTCCGCTCGGGGCTACTGTTTAAATAGGTACAGGAGCTCCTCCTCTAGCACACCAGCTTGGACGAACGTTTCCACACAGAATGAATCTGTAATGGACCCAACACTCGGCCCAACACTCCGCCCTCGCTCCGCTCGGGGCTACTGTTTAAATAGGTACAGCAGCTCCTCCTCTAGCACACCAGCTTGGACGAACGTTTCCACACAGAATGAATGAGTAATGGACCCAACACTCGGCCCAACACTCCCAACTGTAAATATTGTACTTCTATGGTGCATGCTATAGCCATTGCCTATGTTTATGTATGATTAGCTTCCTGTATTAACAACAACACTCCAATACAATGTTGTTTAGATGAGTACATTCTTTAATAGATTAAGTAGTTCATGATAGGACTCCCGATCACCTCTGACATCTTGTTACCAACATTTTAAACACAACCCTTTGTAGGGACATTTCATCAAAATTAATTTCACATGTGATGTCATCAGTGATGTCATCAATGACATTTGTGATGTAATTTTTGATGCCCTGGGTGTTAGTCTTAGCAGTGCACGGTGGTGGCGCGAGTTATGGTTGCTTAGCTTACCATAACTGGCGAATTTCTGAGGTTTTTCGGTTGTGCTTGTATTCATAATATCCCTTTAACAAAGTTTTTCCATTGAATTTCATAGCTTTTTATTAGTGCAACTTAACCATAACGTCCCTGTAGCAAAGATTTTTCAGTGAATTTCATAGGTTTTTATTAGTGCAACTTAACCATAACATCCCTTTAACAACGTCTTTTCAGTGAATTTCATAAGTTTTTACCAGTGCATGCAATTGTCCTCTAACTTACTAATATCATACTTACGCCAATATTGCAACATTTTTGAGCAATTTACAAAGTTTCCCCTTAAAACTCTGCCATTTCCCAACCTCTAGCATCATTTTTAAAACTTCTGTTCACTTTTGCAACTTTTTCCACTGTTTTGCGTCCGTCGACGTCCGCAAACGTCTGACGTCATCATGGACCTTCCAGACAGTGCCACGTGACCATGTGCTCGAGCGCGGCATTAGGATGTGTCCGCGAACGCGTCCGCACATCGAGATCGGGTCGGTGCTTCGAGGACAGTTCAGAACTGCATTTTCTGTTGATCTAGGAACTTACAAGCTCAAAATGTACCCTTGCACAGCTCCAACACCTATTCCTACTCATTATCCATTAACAATCTAGTACAAAACACATACTTGGAAGAATATTAGCAAAACTGCTATTTATCTTTAAAATGGCATCAGCTATTGCCATCCCTCCTCCCCAAGAGCCACCAGCACCACCAGCTGGAGGAGCTACACAACAAAAGAATTGCAGTACTTCTAAAGACAATGAAGAGGACCAAGAAGATGAGGTAGAGGAAGTGCCTCCCTCTAGCACCCAGAGAGAATCATGGGTGTGGCAGTTCTTTACCACTGTTGGGAATGTACCAAAGACTAAAGCTACCAAAGCGAAATTCACTGAGTGCAACTTTGTAATCAGTCTCAAGATACCTGGACAGTACTCCTACGGAACCACCTCCATGCACCGCCACACCAAATCCAACCACCACAATGCACTCAGAAAGGTTGTTCCTTAGCAAGTAGTAGTCTGTCTTCCTCCACCTCATCTTCCTCAACCAGTACTGTAACAACACAGCCTACTTCTGTGGGACGCAACATCCCACCAGCTACCTTGCAAGCTATAAAAGAGACTGTTGATCCATATCTTTCAAAGACAACCGTCCTCTGCATAAACTGCAACATACCACTCTGCAGAAGGGAGCAATTTCGAAGCGCTTTTAAAGCTGTAATCAAGGAGCATGAGAAACACTGCCCCCTATCTTAGATGTAACACATGCGCAACATCTTGCCCTGTCCACCTGCCCCTCCATATTAGTGCTTGGTGCCTCTTCCTTCATTTCTCTCCTCACCTTACGTTCTAACCTCTCCTGAAAAAAAGAAAATACATCAAAAAACAACAAAAGAAATGTTCCTTTAGGAACCACCTTTCACAGTTAAAAAATAGAACTAAAAAAAAATCTTATAGACTCCATCTACTTTACATTTCTCAGTAAAGTACATAGACTCAGTAAGATTTTCCAACATTGCCATTAGCATTTTGTGTTATGCTAATGGAATAATGTGGCGTTCATTCCCCGTTCCAGGGACTGGAACAGGGGATAATGGCCCGGCAGCCCGAGCGATGCGAGGGTGGATAACGAGGGCCCCAGACCGTCATCCCCCATTCCAGCCCATGCAATGGGGGATTAAAGCCATTAGCACCTCGGGTTCCCAAGCGAGAACCTGGGGGGCTAAAAAAAAAAGGATTTTTGTTTCCACACCGGGACACCTGCGGCGTCCCGCTGTATAAAGGAACATTCTTTTCCAAGAGGGCACCATGGAAAGGGAAGGCGGGGTTCCGTACAGAGCCCCTCTTCCCTTTACATGGCAGCCTGCAGAAGGCGAAGAGAGAATCCTATGACCATATTACCACAAGCACATTTTTTTCCCTTTGAAACCTATCCCACTTTACCACATAGCCGGTCCCAGGTGGACACGGCCACTTTAACCCCATTTGTCGTGCCTCGCGGTCATGGCCAGTAGCCAGATTGTCCGGGTCTTGACCTTATGCCTTGACCCAGACAATCTGGCCACATGCTATACCTCAGTCACCAAAGGTATATCACTATTTTTTGTACCTACATTATGACACTTGTCAAAAAATAAAACCCGGGCACATTTGCAAAACCATGCTTTAAAGTCCTTGCCAATGCCCTTTACACAAGTTTGCTGGAAATCAGCCCATGTTTTATTTTTTCAAAAGTGTCAACATGTATGTACATACAATAGTCCTATAACTTAGCCACACTTGACAAAATCCATTCAGACTTTACACAAACATTCAAGGTTGGGTCTATGATCCTTCTGAAAACATTAGTCCACCCTCGTCAAATGGCAACAAAGTTATAATCCATCTAAAAATGCTGAGACCCAACCTCTAATTTCCCCCTTCTTAACAAAATCCCACAAAACTTTACGAATACATGTATATCTAGATATAAATCTTTTTGCAAACCTTTTGTGGCTTCTTCAAATGGCACCACATTTATAAGCCTTTACAATATTTTGGAACCGCCCTTAATTTTTCCCCCTCTTGACAGAATCCCACCAAACTTTGCAAGAACATTTATATCTAGATTTAAAATTGTTATGCACACATTTGTGCAGATTCGTCAAATGGCACCACATTTATAAGCCTTTACAGTATTTTGGGACCCCTCGCCCCTCTAATGTTGTTCCCTCTTGACAAAACAGCTTCATGATTTCCAAATCCATTAGGAATCAGGTCTAGAATAGAATTCTTAAATTTCATGCAGTTTCATTGGGTGGCGCCAAAGTTAAAGCCATCCAAAAACTGCTTTACACCAACCCAGTAATGCAGAAATAGGCATAGATGTCCCCGAACATCTGAAGTGTTCGCGAACATCTCAGGCTGTACCCGAACATCCGGTGTGTTTGTGGACTTCGGGAATAAAAAAAGACCAATTTTTTGGCTTCTTATGGCCATATCCCATCCCATCTTCATCACCCCTACCTCCCCAGAGATTGTTTGATGAGTTGGACAAGTGCAGTGTTGTGTTTTTTAATAGGTTTTTACCGCGATGTCCGCGGACACCGGCGGATGTCCACAAATTCAACATGGTGGACGTTTCCAAAAATCGGACGCATTTCACGCTTTTCACCATCCAATTAGCGGGCACGCCAGATGTCCACTTACCTCACGTCGCCTTCTGGACCAATCAGAGGCCGTCCGCAGGCTGAACAAGGAAGTGAGTCTGCGGACCAAACCCAGATATCACAAATTGTTTTGACCAACTCAAGTAAAAAAAAAAACGACTGGACGTATTTACACCAAATTTACAAAAGCAAGCTTTCGGGACCACGCCGCTGCTCCTGCCACAATTTTGGTGAAAATCTGTCCAGCGGTTTGGGCTGTAGACATGAGCCCATTTGTTTTCCATTGCATCTATTGAAATAAAACAAAAAAGTTGGGATCCCTCTACAACTTTGCCCCCCCTTGATGAAACCTCAACAAACTTGTCAAAATAATTCAGAGGGGGCCATATACTTTTTTTTTAAAAAGCTTGGAAAGGATTCATCCAGGGGGAACAAAGTTAAACAGCTACCATTTCAACAAACAGAATAAGCATGGTTCTATGCGGTCACCTTCACCTTCCACTATCCCAAACTTTCTGAAGTTACTTACTTCCACCCCCACTTTTCTTCACACAGGACACAGTGTCGGTGTCAATAAACTGTTGATGATCGGCTCAATGTTTCAGTCTCTGAAGAGTGAAACGCTGTAGGACGAATGCCTCCTCACAAGCTAAAAATGAGAATAGGTGCTGTAAATATGTTACTATGCAATCTTATGTCATCACGGGGACGCTGCAATGGAACATGGTTGACAATTACGCATCTAAAAAGACATCATAGAGGCCTATGTAAACGATGGATTCAACTTAGACACTGTTCTTATACCGCACATATCTCTCATTCAATCCAATACAAATACGCCTTTCAACTTCAACAGACGACAGTTTCATATACGTTCAGCCTTTTCAATGACCATTAATAAGTCACAGAGACATACGCCCCCTTCCTGGAGGTGGTCAGTGGTAATTTCGATATTTAAGAAGGAGGACAGAAGTGACTACCTAATATATATATATATATATATATATATATATATATATATATATATATATATATATATATATATATATATATATATATATGTATATATATATATATATATGTATATATATATATATATATTTCTAATAAAAAGCTGGAACGTATTAGTTGTTTTTGAGAGATTTATTGAGGAATTTGTGACATTAGTGACAGAAGAATCCAAAGACACACCCCTCTATTCTTTCTACTTTCTCACTAGAGCTGTGTGCTTCCCCAGACACACATGTTCTGCTTTCTCTCTAGAGCCAGGCGTTTCCTCAGACAATCCCCCCACCCCCGCAATGCAGTACCGGCCCTAGGTCTACCAGCATCCAGTGAGGGCCCCGCCAGATCGCACAATGTAAAGTGTCATCATGACACTATACATTGTGTGAGCTTGCGGCACCCTTTTGTCAGTCAGTGACTTCCTATTAGCTAATGACAGAGGTGCAGCGTGAATCACGCCACGCCTCTGTCACTCACTGATAGAAAATCTTTGACTGATACTTTATATGACTGTAAAGGGCGTCGCCAACTCACACAATATAAAGTGTCATGAGCCGGCGGAGCCCTTTTATTTGCAGCAGCCCTGTTTGACCGGATCAATTGATCACCCCTTGACCCGGCTGTGACTCAGTGCTTTAAGTGGGATAAGAAATAGAGGGGGCTCTAATGCGCGGTGATGAAATATTTGTGGGTGGTGCCTAAAAAGGGCTGCACGCAGCCTCGAATCCCAAGTAGCTAATGAACCAAGAGTTGGGGCCTATGTAATTAAAAGAGTGACCCAGCAGAGCCAATCGAGTTTTCATATGCGCAATGAAAGGGAGTGAATTTTACCTTTAAAATATGTATTAAGAGGACCGACAGGGTGCGCGGGCAACATGGACGCCTAACTGACAGGCTCTGTTCCCTGCCCTGGTGAATGGCGGAGTAAAAGCAGAGTAAAGTCCCCGAGAGCAGTCACAATAGCTACCGGGACAGCGGAAGGTGGGCGCCACCCGACGAGCTGGAATTACATTGCCCTTGAATCCGCTAGGCAGCCGAAAGAACAGCCCCTAACAAGGCTGGCAGAAAAGTGGCAGGCGGAGGTCAGAGCCGCCCAGGACACAGTTTCGACTCAGAAGGGGGAGACACAGGGGTCCTTGTGGAGAGTGGGACCCCGCCTCCCACTGCTAGAGGCTGGCCACGAGCTCGGGGCTCAAGCCCTTGCCACCCGCTGGCCGCCAGTGAACCCTGCGGCAAGCAACAAAGGAGAACGTGGCATCGTGGGACAGCCTTCTGCTTCATCCCCCGGGCCCAGCGGGACTCGGAAGAGCTACAGTCGGCGGAAGGACACCTAAGGTGCACCAATGAGGGGCTTGAGGAGAGCGCATCCCCCCACGCTAGAGGCTGGTGACGGGCCCAGTGCTCTTGCCCCTTTGCTGGACAGGAGTGAAGATGTAAGGCAATCTTGAGGGATGCCGCGGAGCGTGACGCCTTCCTCCCTTCTCCCCTTCCCCCCATGGCCGAGGGATTACAACAGGCAGATCGGCCCAAGACACGGTGGGTCGGAGAAACCGAGGTGACACCCCCTGGGAGGCCCGGTGGGACCGGGCACAGTGAGGAGCCTTCCAGGACTGGTGAACACAGGGCCCAAGGAGAGTCACAGCCCGCAGCCTGGTGAGTGCACCCTAGGGGGCCCCCTGGGGAACAGCGAAGTAGGGGAAGGCTGGTTGATCTGCCCAGGTCCAGGAACTGCCGCGAAGCAGCCCCAGAGGAAGGTTGAGGGAAAGACTTGGAGTTGGAACCCCAACGAGTGGGGGCAGCCCGAGGGGTGGGGAGCCCAAGTGAGGGCGGAGAATTGGGTCATTGAACCAGGCTGCTGCAGTGCCCTCTCCCCTCCATAGATAGACGGGAGGGCACAAGTGACGGGTGAAGTGTAAAAGAGCTCTTGAAGAGCGTGGCTCTATGGACGCATGACCACGGATTACAAGTGGAGTTTCCTCAGTGTGAGGGGACACAGAGAAGCAGCACCAGACTGACCCAGAAGACTCGAAGGGGACGCCCACAAAGTAGGATCCCATAGAAAAGGGTGGCAGTGGAGGGCAGTGTAGAATTGAGCCCCCCGAGCCTGAACTTGCAGAATCTGGTGGCTCTATGTGAGCCGGCATGGGAAGGTTGGGCTGGGGTAAGGTGGGCGGTGGTTAACCAGTAGTGCAACCCCCACCTGAAGGATCTGGAAAGGGGCACTCCAACAATATCAGTTCCCTGAGAGAGTGGAAATGGCGGCGGGGAAGGGGGATAGCGGGTCCCACCCATGTATGGCCGTAATCGGCACTATTAAAAATGACATTCAGTGATCCTGGAGGAGATACGGGACATGAGGACCAACATTGGTGCGAAAGTGGTGCAGCTCTCACTACCCTGGAGAACAAGGTGGAGGGCCTGGAGGTGAACCAAACCTCATCTGTGGTCCTTGAAACTTAAGTGGGGGCACGCCTTCAAGAAATGGAGAAGCGAGAGGAGGAACTGCGGCTAAAGGTGGAGGACATTGAGAACAGGGAAAGGTGCAACAACCTCCACTTCTTTGGCCTATGGGAGAAGGAGGGTGAATCCCTGGCTGGACTGGAACGAAAGATACAGGAGGTTATGGGGATGGTTCTGGGCTCCAAGGAAGGACGGAGTGCATCAGGTGGGTGGTGGAGGCAGGGGGCCCTGCTCAGTCCTTGCCAAGTTACATTACTACAGAGATAAGGTGGATGTTCTGGAGTAGGGTAGACGCATGGGGGACATTGAATATGAAGGCTCTAAAGTGGCCATCTTCCAGGATCTCGCAGCCCAAACACTTCTGAAGCGCAAGAAATGTGGCCCCCTGACCAGATGTCTCAGAGAAAAGGGGGTAAGATACAGATGGGGGATACCCTTTTGCGCTCATCTTTGAATGGGAAGGCGAGAGGCGCCAGGTAGTAACTGACGACGATATCAAATGGACCTAGGAGGAACTCTTGGGGTGGGGGCCAGACGGCTGTGGAGCTCAAGACGGGGAGGGGCCCAGCCAAACCAGCGGAGCAGCAGGACTGGGGATACCGTGTGGGCGGCGCATGGTTCATGGCGCCAGGAAGTGCCAGAAGCTTGGAACCCCACCCTCAAGAGGGGAAAACGACCTGAGGGGAACAATGCCGATCCGACGAGGTTTCTAACCTGACCACTGGGTCATATCAAGAAAGGAGGGGTGACCCCCTAAAGCGGTTAGTTGATTGATACGTGTGTTCTGAGGGGGTGGGATGGAGTGGCTGAAGACCTTTGGGGGGAATGTTACACAGGTGCACCGTTTGCTCGGTTCAATGTTTCAATACAGGGGAGATGGGGAAGCTACTCTGGGAGTTCGGGCTGGGGGGTTAGTGGGAGGATCATGGGGATGACAGGGGGGATGAAGACAGGGAGGAGACGAGGGGGCTTAGTACGTTGTAAGCTAATAGGCAGTAACACCCACGTGTAAGGAGATGGGACGCCAGGTGGGCCAGGGTAGGGACACACACCCTGGTGATTTGGTTTGTGACACTACAATGCAGGTAGTGTGGCACTGTGGACAACGGAGGAAGGGAGGGGTGAGGAGGGTTAACAAACACGATGAGCCTCTTTGCGGACGATGCCTTACTGTACATTGTGGACCCTTGCATTATGGACAGCCTGAAGCAGTACAGAAGACTGTCAGGTTTTAAAGTTAACCTTGAAAAGTCGGTGGCACTGCTGGTTGGGGCCCTGTTGGGAACAGAGAAAGAATATATGAGGGGGCTCCCATTCCAGATACAAGAGGAGCACTTTCGATATCTGGGGAAACAGGTGTACAAACAATTTGGGGGCCTATACACAGGGAACTATCTGCCATTATGTTCAGCAGTGCGCAAAGATGTGAAACGATGGGGCAGGCGGGGGCTTTCTTGGATGGCGCGTCTGAATTACATAAGAATGGTGGTACTGCACACATTCCTGTTCCTGTTTCAGATGGTCCCGTTGGTGGTCCCGAGGACCTTTTTCGACGAGGTAAGAAAGGCCTCACTAAAGTTCCTGTGGGCAGGGGCCAAACATAGAATTGCCTCCAAAACATTGATTTTACCAAAAGGGGCAGGAGGGATGGGCTTCCCGGATCTCCCGACCTACTATAAAGCAGCCCAACTGCAGGTGCTGGTGGACCATTTGGACCCGCCTCAGAGAAGCAATGGGTGTCACTGGAACTCACCAGTCCCCCTCAGAGAATGGCTGTGGGTTTCCCGCTCTTATATTCCAGAGAGGGTGCTGACTCACCCAATCCTGGGAGTCTTATGGGTTCTTTGGAGGGACGGAGGGGAGAATAGATGGTTGTCTACATGGCAGTCCCCCCTGAGTGGCATCTGGGCACCACCAAAACGAGATGGTATTGAAGAGCCTTTGGCAGTCCAAACGTGGGGAACTTGAGGCTGGGCTGAGCAGAGCGGGCCAGATGTGGGAGGGGGGGCATTCATTGTAATAGAGAGGCTAGCAGACTGCTTGCAGATATGCACCCTGTCCATATTACGCTACTTACAGCTGAAGGGAGACTCTTCGGAGGGTAGATGGGGGGGTGAACCTACAGAGGGGACTGATGGATTTTGAGATACTCCTGCTCATGAGGACGGGCTCCAGGGGACTCAGAGCTGAGCTTTATAAGGGGATATTGCTGCCGGAACCCAGGCACCCACCCCCGGCAAGGATTAGATGGGGATGTGACCGAGGGAAGGTAATACACGACGCCTTATGTACATTGATGTGCAATGCAGAAAAGTGGCAAAGTATGCAGCGTCCTTGCAGTATAGACACCGGGCTGTAAAGGTCCTGCACAGGTGGCATTACCCTCTGGTTGTACTAGCAAAGATTTGGCGAAGGTGCGAGCCATATACGATATGGAATACCTTACACATCTGATTGATGAGTCCTGTACCAATATTGAGAGCCAGTGGGTGTCCTTTTTTGGGAAATATGTGTGCTGAAAAGTGGCGGGGAGGCGATGGGCCAAGATGGGTTAAGCCTCGGACTGGATGGCAGGGGGTTCCATGGTCCCAGATCTTTCGGTTCAGAGAGGGACCCCAAGGGGACAACTCCGGGTGAAGTATGGCAGGGTGATGGGAGGATGGTGAATCCAGCCAGATGACCCGAGGGGGTCCGCTGGGAGGAAGGTTGTCATGGTGGAGGGGAGCCTCACGGATGTAGCTTGAGTTGGCTGCATGGCGGATGGTACAAGGTGTTGTGGGACTACGGAGACAGGGAGAAGGGGGAAATGGCTTCCGGGGTAGAGGAATGAACTTTGGGATGCTGCTTGATCCGCAAACATGAACTCCTGTCACTGATGTAAGCCTATGAGATGGGATTTAAAGTGGGGGGAGTATTACAGGGAAGCAGTGCTCATTCAAAGCTTGTATTGTTATATTCAAAATGCCAGTCACAGTTCAATTTTCAAAAAACATAAAAATATTTATTAAAATATAATTAATATGCTGTAAAAATATTGACCAAAGTATATATTTTCAAATATAAAATGGAACTTCAAATCAAAACAGGTCCGTGCACCACGCAATCCCACAGTTCTTTTGAAAGAAAGCCTTTGTGTTTGAAAAAAACTTTATTTCATTTTTCTTTTAACTTGTGGTATGATTCTAAACGTGGCTGAAAGTGACACTTACTGGCGAAGAGCAGTATTGGCAGTTATATTTTTATTTTCATTACTGCAGGTAAGAAATCTGGTCTGGGAGAGTCCTGATAGAACACTGGCTCAAGGGCAATATATGGACACTGCCGGAGAGAAGCCCTGCCCCACTTAAAGCCCTGCCTCCACTTGAGTTGCTCTTCCAGTAGTGCTGCAGCATTCAAACTGTGGGGTGCGCCCCTGCAGGGGGCCACGGCCGCATTCCCTGTAGGGCCGTGAGAGCCCAGCATGAAATGGAAAAATAAAATAAGTACTTTAAAAAACCTTTATTTTTTAGGTTGGAAGAAATGAGCAGGGCGGCTCACATGGTCGGGCTAGCATGACACTGTCTCAGGCACCAATGAAAAAGTGGCCCATAGCTGTAAATGGATGTTCATTCCTTTAGTCACAGACTGTTTGAATAGTACCCAAGGGGGTGCTTTGTGTTAAAATGTAAGTAAATTGTGATATTTAAAGAGTATTTATTCAGCAACAATGGTCAAAATTAATAACTGCATAGTGAAGTAACTAATCAAACTGGCCCACATTGGCCAAAAAGGTGGCCCATTTTGACTGGCCCACACTAGCATTTTGCATTTTTGGTACAGGCATTGCCCTATTGCCCTATCGGCCAGTCCGAGCCTGGCGGCACATCCATAATGTTGAGGGGGCGCCCACCCAGTGGACCCCTTGCCCATTATCGAGGAGCTAAGGAGCCAACCCAGTGAAACAATGAGCACTCCCTCAGTTGCTTTTTCCAGCTGAGGGAGTACTCCTGGGCTGGCTGAACAGTCAAAGGGAAACACTATTCCCCTTTGACAGTTCAGTTCAGTCCCCCAGCCGCACATGCTCACTGAGCCATGCAACGCTGGGGGAGTTTTGCTTCGCCAGCATTGCATAGCTGATTGGAAATGCTGGCTGTGGCACTGCATGTCTGTATGTGCGAGGGGAGAGCTCCTGTGCCTCCTTGCATATACGGACAGAGCCGCCTGGATCAGGGCGTTTCAGCACCCACACGTAGGCCAATGCAGAAGGTACGTTTATATTCATTTTTTTAAATTTAAACATGTGTATGGATGCGTGTATGCTTGTGTTATGAGTGAGTGTATGGGGATGGATGCTTGTGTGAATGACTGATTGCTGTATGAATGTGTGTGTTAGTTTGTTTTGGTCCGTTGAGCTGATTTTGGCAAGTGGTGGATAGAGGGGAGAAGGAGGGTTGTACAACAAAGGCTTTTAAAAAATGCCTTAATGCCTTTGTTGCACGATCCCCCTACCCGCCTGCCAAAATCGGCTCTCCTTCTGAGGCGCTGTGGAGCCCAGGGGATAGAATGGTATATTTTTACTGGATTTCTATCATAGGTGTCCAGCCAAAAATACCATGCTTTCCACCTTGGCATCCTAGCATACACACATAATCATGTTGATTGTGTTAGGCCCAGTGGGGCCAAGGGGACAGGGATGGTATCTGTTTACTGGACATCTATCATAGATGTCCAGTAAAACATGTCATGCCTGCCCCCCAGTCCCTCCAGCACCAATTGCAAACTGTTTGGCTATTTACCCATTTTTTTTAAAAAAAGAATGCTCTACAATGCAACATTTTAACCCATTATTTGTTTTTTAATTCATGGGGGGTGGAAAACTGCGCTCGGTCGCTATGGCATTTTTGGATGAAATAGTTATGCCCCTCCACTTAAAAAATTCACCAGCTACCACTGGCCCTTGGACTGTGTTGGGAACGGGATGGGGGGAGCCCATGGACTGTGGTGGGAGCAGGATGGGCGGGAACCATGGGATAACGGTGGGAGCAGGGTGGGGAGAGCCCAGGGTGTGTGATGGGGTGGAGAGAGCCCAGGGACTGTCATAGGAGAAGGTGGGGAGCCCAGGGACTATACTGGGAGTAGGGTGCAGTGTTGGCACACAACACATACTATCCATTTGGCATTTTTGGGGGTCTGGCCTGCCCAAATTTTCAGGGGGGGGGCCCAGCCCAAAAAAGTTGTGAAGACACTGCACTAGTGACAGGCGATTCTCCAGACAAACCCCTCCGCGTCTACCACTCTTCCACGTGAGGGTCCACGGCGGAGAGGAGCGTGGGGGGATACGAGTGATGTGATGCATTAAAGAGAGGGAACACGGCAGTCAAAGTCCATAGGGACAAGTAGGCTTCTTTTATAGTACACATTGTTCATATGTAACATTTCTATGAAGCAAGGTTACAAGTGCAGCTCATTCCTCCCACCGCCCTCACAATCCGCTCAGGGTGATGCCACAGAACCCTGTCACACCCACTCACAGGTGGTTTTGGAGAGAGTCTGCATATTGGTGCACAAGGTCCGCACTGGGGGTGCATTGGCAGAGCTGCCTGCGTGTGCCAGTGCTTGCTTTCATTCATAAATTAGGTGCATTGGTAAAGCTCTGTTTTTGATCCCACTCCTGGAGACAGATGAAGGGCGTCTTTTGTGGTGCAATTTTGGTTCAGTTCCAAAATCATTCTCTGTTTAGAATCATCAGGACCGGGTTTGAGCAATGTTATTGGCACTAGTGGAGTCCTGCAGGCGAGGAACCCCAATCACTAGCAGAGCTGCTTGTGGGGTCTGAGCAGTAGAACAAAGGGGGGAGGGTGCATTTCAGTCTGAGGTGCATTGGCAGAGCTGTTGCAAGACCCAGTCTTGGGGCACACTACGATAGATTTGAGGTAAATTAGCAAAGCTGTTTTCAAAATCTGGACTCAACTTTCCAAAGAGCGTCCAGCCGGCGGTGTGTAGACCGGCAATATACTGTTCTTGGGGGTCAGCAGCAGAGTGCGCATCAATGTGTCTGTGAGTCTGATGAAACAAAGAGACAAATGGCCTAAAAAAAATAAAATACTCGTGGGATGCAGAAAATATGACAAGTCTGCGGACAGACAGAACCTCCCACGTGTGGGTGAGAGTGTCAGGGCTGCTGCTGGTACTGGCCCTCCGTGGCCGTGAAGAAGTCCTCCAGGAGGCCCTTCAGGAACTCAAAGGTGGGCCGCTCGTCAGGCCGCTCCTTCCAGCAGCGCATCATGACGTCATACAGCTCCTCGCAGCAGTTCTCTGGGCGGGGCATGCGGTACCCACGCTCCAGGTTCTGGATCACTTCTGGGTTGGTCATTCCTGCAAACACAAAGAAATGGGTTAAGCTGGAGAAAAGGCACAGCTATGGGGGCCTATTCTTCCCCTAATTAGACCACAGAATAATCTGTCCTAAAATCAGGCGTTTGTGATAAGGGCAGGGGTGGGCTGGCCTACAGGGGACTTGGGGAGATTTCCTAATAGGCCTCTGCACCCTGGGCCTCTTTTGAGTGGTATTTCTAAATGTACTCATAGGAAAATGGTTGGGCTTGCTCAAAATGTGTAATATGGGGCTACTTTGAAGATTATTTCCACGGCCTCTTTTGGTTCCCAGTCCACCCCTGGATAAGGGAGGGGAACAGCTATGTAATTTCAGCAGGGGTTGAAGTGGAAAAAAGGAACTAGTGGTACTCTGGCTGCATGATATGATATGGCATTTATAACGTGCCTGTACACAAGTGTTTCTAGGCGCGACAAGGGAGGGAGGACAGAGGGAGGACAAGACAAACAATACTACTAGGCCTTATGTCATTCAGATTGTGCAAGTGCGACAGTGCAAAATGCAGGGGGAAGGTTTAGGGGGAGTGCAGGGGCGAGGGGAGGGGGAAGTATGGTCAGGGCAACATGGCTCTGAGTAAGTGCAGCCAGGGCAGTGCGGCTCTGGGTAAGTGCAAGGAGGCACCTGGCTGTAGGAGTTGCAGTTACAACCCCTAAGTGCGCAGTAGGCCAGGAAACAGTGCAAGGTTGCTGGTCTTGGAGGAGCCTGGCACCCAGTGAGGCTCTGTGGGTACCAAGCAACCAGTCAGCGCAGCAGCCAGCTAAATTTGCAAGGGAACGAGAGAGAAGACAGAGGAGAAAAGGAGGGTCTTGAGCTGCTTCCGGAACTTTAGGTGTTCCAACTCAAGTCTGAGAGGGGCAGGCAGGCCGTTCCAGAATGAGGCACCTGCAGAGGAGAGAGATCTACCCCTACTCTCTGCCTGGAGAAGCATCTGACCCTCAGAGGGTTGGAAGGTAGCTAAGCGAAGAGCTCTGTAAGGAAGGTAGTTAGGAAAAGATGTAGTGCGGATCCCAGCCCCAGCAAGACATGCAGACATTGCCCAGCCCCTGGACAATGCAGAGGGTCTTGAACTTGATCCTTGCTGTCACTGGGAGCCAGTGAAGAGACTTCAGGGCTGGAGAGATGTGGTCCCTGGACTTGAGGCCAAGGATAAGTCATTCAGTCCTGTTCTGGATTAGTTGCAGGGGGCAAGGAGTAGAGGTAGGCAGATTGAGAAAGAGGCTGTTGCAGTAATCCAGCCTAGAGAGAACCAGAGCTCTGGAGACAGTGAGCTTCTGGGGGAAAGTGAGAAAAGGAAGAATACCTCTGAGGAGGTACAGCTGGAAGTGGGCCTTTTTGGCAAGGTCCGAGATGTGAGCAGAGAAGGAGAGAGTGTAGTCGTAGATTACACCAAGATTTTTTGTCGCACAGGAAGGTGAGGGTAACAGGCCCAAGGAGGGCGGCCAGAGTGAGAGAGGGCAAGTGGTAGTAGGGGTCCCAATAAGAAGGATCTCCGTCTTACTGCCATTAAGGCAAAGATCGTTGGAGGCGCACCAATCCTGAATTGAGGATAGTCAGGAATGAACATTGGAGGAGAGGAGGCTGATGGAAGCCTGAAGGAGAGCTGAGTGTCATCTGCATAGCACTGAACGTTAAAGGAGAAAGTAGAGATCAGGTGGGCCAGGGGGTCAAGATAGTCATTGAAGAGCCAGGGTGAGAGGATAGAGCCCTGGGGGACACCACATGTGGAGAGGGAGGTGGTGCAGAGAAAGCACCCAAGTTGGACCTGGCAGCAACGGACCTAGAGGAAGGAGGTCAGCCATGTCAGGGCCTGAGCCGTGATGCCCAGGCTTACACACAGTCAGTTGAATAGGGTGGCGTGATTGACTGTGTTGAAGGCAAGGGTAAGGTCAAGGAGGATGAGGAAAGAGGGAGAGCTGAAATCGAGGTTAGAGAGCAAATCTTCACAGGTGTTCAAGAGAGCAGTTTCTGTACCTCTGGCTGCTCTGAAGCCAGACTGATGGTCTTGGAGGCAGCCAACAGATTCATTGTGGAGGGTAACCTAGGAGATGGCCAGCTTTTTCAGGAGTTTGTCCAGGAAAGGAGAGATATATTTTTTTATTTTTTATTTTTTTTAAATTTTAATTGTAACAATTAGTTTACAAATAAATTTCATTTACAATAAAACAATAAAACAATCCAATCCAACTTTCACATCAGACTACCTGGATATACAGTCAGGCATCCCTGAGAATATATATAGGCAGCATACCATACAGTCCAATTTTTCCAAGTTAATTAAGACTGGTCCTCGCTCAAGATGCTGTCTACAAATTCGCATACTGCACATGTAAGCGGCACATTTGTTCCAGATAGTATCCAAAACCACCATTTGTCCATGTCTTCATCAACTGGAGCAAAGGAACCAAGATGGCGTGATCGTTGCTGCGTGACTTTGGGGCAATCAGTGATCAGATGTTTTACCGATTCCACTGAATTTCCACAGAACCTACAGAGATTGTTCTTAATGTTGCCAGCTCTTCGTCTCCATTGAATCTCTTTTGTTGTATGAGCATTCAGACGCAATCTCAAGAATTGATTACAATATTTTCTTGATGGAAATTTTTGAAGATATCTAGGTAGACAATCCAAACAGTTTGTTAAAGGACCTAGATCAATTGATGAAGATAGTAGGTTTCTTTGTTCTAAATTCTGGATCCAATTCCACTTCCTTAGTCTCTGTTTCACAATTTGGGGCGTTGATATCAGTGTTTCCCACTTTATATCCGCCGAATCAAGAATTGTTTTTAAACCGCTGGACCAGTTTAGCATAATACTGCAATGTTGCTGTTGGGCCATGTTTGAGAAGATTTGATAGGCTGGAGCCTGAACCTTTAGTGACATCTCCCGTAGCATGGCCAACGATTTCCAGACAACTATGTTATGCAGTGATTCAATTCCAAGTTCGTATTTTATGGCGATCATTGGAACGCCCTTTGGCAGTTTAAGAATACGTCTCCAGAAAATCCCTTCAAGGGTTGGCCACAGATGGTAGTCCAGGTTCCAACCAGCCTCTGCTCCAAATGTAATTGAAGGGATCACCTTTTGTGTGTAAAAGGTTAATACTGGTTTTAATGTAAATTTTCCATATTCAGCATGAAGTTTTGCTCCTTGCAATGCAAAGGTCGATGTGTGTTGTTTGAGATCACAGATCCAGTCCTGTTCTCTAGTTGAGGTGTTATACACAATTCCTAAGTAGCGAATAGTTGGTTTATGTTGGAGTTGTACTTCATCGATATTCCATCTGAAGTTCTTGGTTAATCTTTTAGTGGAATTACCAATCGACATAATCATGGTTTTCTCTACATGTATTTGCAGCGATTTGTCACTTAGGTATTTTTCCAATGCAGATAGAAGTCTCTCCAGGCCAATTGGTGTTTCGTCTATTAGGACAATGTCATCTGCGTATATTGTCCAACTGATATTATTATTACCAATCTTTGGCGGAAAACAGCGAGTCTGAGAAAAAGCTTCAGATATGTCAGATATAAATAGTTTGAATAGCAGGGCAGCCAACGGGCAACCCTGCTTTACTCCTTTATTTGTGTATATTTTCTCTGTCAGCTCGCCTGCTTCATTGATTCTTATCCTGATTGAGGTTTCTTTGTACAGAGCCATTATGGGCTGCAGTATTTCAGGCGGACACGACCAGGTTGTCAATTTGTTCCACAATTTCGATCTATTTAGGGAATTGAACGCTTGTTTCATATCAATGAAAGCAATGAAAATGTAAGGCTTTTAGTTTCAGCAGATTCAGTATCGTTAGGTTCACTTCTGTCCCCACATCTTTGGTAAAGCCTGTCTGCCATATATCGAAGTGACCTGAGTTGGTATCCCACTTTGATAGCTTCTGTTGTAAAAAGGTTGCAAATATCTTACCCAAGATATCCAATTGGCGATTGGTCGGTAATTCACCGGATCGTTGCGGCTACCCTTTTTGAAGATAGGCACTATGATGGCTGAGTTCCAAGATTTAGGTATCATCTTTGTGTTGGCTATCACTTGGAATAGATGGTATATAAAGGTTGTCCAATGCTTGTTGTTTGCTTTTAATGTAACATTGGAAAGGCCATCAGGTTCGGCCGCTCAAGAGTTTTTTAGATGTCTAATTGCTGTTGATATATCTTGTCGCGATTCGACTACGTCCCAAACCTGGCCCATTTGAAGCGTTTCTTCTTTCGGCTGATTTACATTGCTTCCAAAAACTTTAGCAAAGTGTTGTTCCCAACTGGCCTTTGAGATAGCATGATGAGTCTTAGCTTGCTGGAATATTGTTTTGTTATTTATAATATTCCATATGTCTTTTGTCTTATGACAGAGCATAAGCTTCAGGATACGTTCTCCTCTTTCCTGGTCTCTCATCGTTGTGAAGCATTTCAGCCAGGTTCGATATCTCGCCTTTAGCTGTTTCATAAGCGTCAATTTATTTGAATCAGACCTTTTTTTAGTTTTCTCAGATCTTGTTGCAGTTGTTTTTTTTTTAGGGACACCAATGGACTAAATTCATATTTTTTTATATACGAGCAACTGTTTGAATGCTTGTGTTTTATTTGAAAGTTTACCAACAGAGCTGTGTAAGTTAATTTATCGCATGCCGCTATCTCATCTGAGGCTATCATTTCATTCAGACTCCTCAGTTGCTCGATGTTTATTTTTAGTCGAGTTCCTCTTTGAATTACCTTGATTGGTTGATTGAAAAGCTCAGCATTTCTTGGTATATGTGCCTTTAGATACAGTTTAAGTGGATTGTGGTCGCTATTTGATGATTTCAGGACCTTCAGTTCTAGAATCTCATTTAGCATGGTGTTTGATGGCCAGAAATAATCAATAATTTTTTCAGATCCGTCGCGCTGCCATGTAAAATTCGGAGGACAGTCTCCTTTTGTTTGGCCATTGAGCATATAACAGTTTCTGCCAATCATGGCTGAATGGAATTGATATCCTCGACAAATAGAGTGGACGCGGTTCTTGTATTTTTTTGTTTTCAGATTGTCGTCGAACCACGAAAAATTCAAGTCTCTGCATACCATCACCTGTAGATCGGCCCTCAATTCCATGTTGTCGTCAATCAGTTTTGTTACCGATTGAATGAAATTGCATGAAGAAATCATGGCTGTGTTCTAATAGGTGTTGAGAAGTAGTTGATGTTTAAATGTTGAACTAGGTCGACGACTGTTTAGAAGAAGTGTTCCTTGAACAAACAAATTGGGAGAAAACGATTTTATGATCTCCCATCCCGAGGCGTTATTTATCATCGTCAGTAGACCAGAGAATGGTCGGGCAAACTGATTTTTCCCTGCCGGATTTAGTAAAATTGAATAGCCATCTCTGGATGGCACCTCCCGCAGCCACGTTTCCTGAAGACAAACTGCAAAGTTATTTTCCAGAGAGATCTCCAAATTTTGGAACAAATGACTGAAGCCTCTAGTGTTCCATGATATCAAGCTATTTTCCTCCTCCTTTTTGTCTGGCAATGGCTAGGTTCTATTTAGGTGGTTCTGAGTGACAGATTTGGCAGGGGTATTTTGGTTTCTCACTGGTCTTTCTTTGATGTTAAATTGTTTCCTTAAGGCTTCACGACGTTGTTCATTAGTATGCTCTTGATCAGCTGGCACAACTTTTTCATTTCCTTCTCTCTGGTATTTTGCTTCAATTGTCAGGTCGAAACCAGCTCATCTTTTGCTGCTACCAAGGTGTTTTCCACTGCCTGAGAGGTGATGTGGAGATAAACCATGTCGAGGGAATCTTCATTGATATATTCCACAATGGCTATGTCATTAGATGTTATCGTTCTTAGAGAAGGAAATGTGTGTAGAAGACGCATCACATTTCTGCGATTTAAATTGACTTTGTTTGCGTCCGAGAAAATATTCTCTAGTCGTATTCTCCAGAGTTTTTGTTCTCGTGCAGGTTTCACAGACACAGGTTCCTCAAAGTTCCTTTGTTTTTGCCATTGCGCTGCCGTCATTTTAGGGTTGAATTTAATGGAGGTCAATTTTTTTGTTGTGTGACAAAATTGTCGTTCTTTTGATTGGCTCTCCTTGTGGCCTTATTTGTTACATCGTCCTTGTCACTTTGAACCTGCTGCATTTTTCTCTGCTCTTGAGGAATTTTTGTAGTAGGACGAGAGCTTTCGTCTATTTTTTCAGCCTGCTGCCATTCGTCTGATTCCACTGAGTAAGTGGACAGAGCACATAAATCGGTAACACTTTGTTCAGATATCTTTGAACCAGAATCGGATTCAAATCGTCGTCTCTTATTCGGATTGGATGGAGCCACCACGTTTGTTTTTGGAATATCTTTCAACAGCAGATTTCTTGGAGGTACACCTTCATGCTCCTCATGTTGAGCATTTGGTTGATTGTGTGAAAAAAGACCTAGCTTTTGAGTTGTAGAGAGATTCCTCACAAACTGTTTTGTTTTATTTCTAGCGATACTTGTTTTATTTTGCCGCTTGTTTACTGTTTGTTTTTTGGCTGGCGCTTTTGTGGATTTTTCACTTGTTTTGGATGGCAGCGAGGGAACAAACAGTTTTGCTGCACCTGTGAAATATCAAACGAGGTTACAGTTCCTTTGACAGGCGGTACAGGAGCATGATGGGCTTCCACTACAACAGCCTCAGATGAGTTGGTATTTGGTGGGGCTACGCCCGATCCCTCTTGTGGCACGTTTGGGAGAGTATTACCAGCTTGATCATCTAGTATGGAGCTCATTTGACAATCAGCAGACACAATAGGTTCAGTATTCACTTTATCAAGTTGTGGTATGTCAGAGCTTTTTATGGTGTCGATACTGCGTGTAGAGATTTTAGTCGCACCACATTGGTTTGCATGTTGCTTTGAATTAAGGTTTGCACTCTCTTGGCGATGTGGGAGTCTCTCCTTAGGTGGACATTCGAGGTCAACCTTACTCCAGGAAAACGAGTGGCGACACCACTTCATTATTTCTAGAATCGCCTCCATTTGGTCATTTTTGTCTGTGTGGTCCTTTGAAGCCAAGTCTCCGAGTCGGCTTTGCCATTGAAATGAAATCTCCGCTTCACGTTCAACTCTGGACATCAAATGAGTGTTGTTTTCCTCTAATGACGAGACTTTGTTTGTTAGATTGTGCAGCAGGGCATTTTGATCCTTGACAGTCTCGTTTAATGATTCAAAGAGTTTGATGAAGGGGATCAAGGCAAGTGAAGTTGCCGCCAAAACATTATTATGAATTTGAATTCCAGCTGCAACTGATAGATTTTCTTTGCTAGAGGTAGTTGACTCGGGTTCTGGAGACAACGCATCAACATTTTTGCCGGCGCACCGGTCATTTAGTAAGGTTTGATTTCCTACTTTATTGCTGCAATGGAAACGCATATTCTCAATTGGCTCTTTTAGAGTGCTCGATTGTGCATTTCTTGTTAAGGTGCTACCCGTTGTTTGGGTACTCTGAGCATCTTTTTGATAAGGTGCTTGTCCGAGATTTGAGTAGCTCATTTATTGTTTGAGCACACTTCACTCCTTTCTCGTTTATCATCAGCTTTTTCTTTTAAAAATGCTACACTTTGAGGAGCAGTGGAAAAACTGTGTATAAGATTGTTTTTTACAGCTTGATAATCTGCTGTCAGCCTCTCAGTCAGCCGTGCTTCGCGCCCTGCTAGGTCCATTCCTAAGCTTTTTTTATGGTTGGACACAGGCAGGGGTGGCAAGGGAGTCATAAGTGCATCAGTTGCCAACGGATGTAAAGTGGCTCTTTGTTGTACGTCTGACTCACATTCAGGAGCCGGGTTCCCATCATCAATTCTGCTTCATGAAAGATCGCATAATGTATCGCCATTTAGGGGCGGGACAAACAAAATGTTTGTTTGATTTCCAGATCCATTAGGTAGTTTTAGGGCCATCAGTTCCGTGTCCGTTACAGCAAATGGTGATAAAAAGGAAGCAGTGTTGATTTCAACCATCGCGGTGGATTCAGATGGGTGAAGACTGTTTGCTATTGAAGCCACTAAAGATGGAACAGCTACGGATTGGCTTGTATGTGAGTTCGCACTTCTACGATTTTGCTACAGTTGTTGATGGACACATTGGGGTGATGGCCGTGAGTCGCGCAGTCAGACAACACGCTTTGATCGCTTTTCTCATATTCTTTTCTATGTGCCTGAGACTGCAACTGACTTTGGATGACCAATACCGTAGCTGACACGGCAGATGTCACGTGTCGTTCAAACGGCGAGCTCACTTTGTTTATGTCTGCATTTCCTGTTATTTCGGTCCCACCAGTTGTTGGGTCGAAAAAGTGAGCATGCACCTTTTTATCCCTTTTAGCGTACCTTGTTTGGGTCACCACCGTCGCCTCGGCCGGGCACACCTTTGCTGAATCTACAGCAGAATGAGGCGCTGTTAGAGCAGTACCACTGCCGTCCACCTCATAGGATCGTCGAGGACTGCGACGCGGACTTGCTGCCGCGGGTTGAACTAGGCAAAGGGAGGGGGAAGGAGAGGAAGGAAAGGAGATGCATGGGCCCCCGGCGGCGAGGGACACAGGGAGCGGGAGCGGACAAGGAAGTAGGGTAGGCAGGGAGGGAATGGGAAGGACTGGAAAAGGAAGGGGAATGTTTGCAGTCACACTCTGTACTGGTATCGCTGATTCGCCTGTAAACGAAGCCTCGCCTCGAATTCGGGCGTTTAAAGTTGTTTGTCGCGTCTGGGGCCGTAAGTCAGTAACCATGTTTTATTCTTACCGGTACCAGTACTCCAAGGATGCAATTTCCTGCACTTCGCGTTGTCAATGGCTTCTTCAGCGGTTCTTCAGTGATGAAGGCGGACTGGAGGCAGACTGGACTCTGCTCCGGACTCCGCGCCGCGCTCCGCACTCTGGGAGGGTTTTTAAACACATCACCACTGCCAGTAGAAAGAGGACTGAACACGTCGTGCAGCTCCTCGTAGTGAAAACACACGGTCAAAAACAGCAAGGGACTGGAGGCAGGCTGGACTTTGCTCCGGACTCCGCGAGAGATATATCAGGCGATAAGCGTAATAACTGTTGCATAAATTGGACTTTTCAGGAATAATACTCTCCCTCTAAACATGCACCCACTGACCTGTTCCAGTAGATGTGTGTGTTGAATGTGAGTGGCAACCTGGAGAACCTCTTCCTCTCCCTAGATAAATGAATCAGGAGGGAATGAGCTCTCCAGGGAAACCCTCTGGGGGAAAAAACCCTGATCGCCTCAGTAGATGTAATCTTCTATGTTGCACTGGATGGGGTGAGTTTCCGTTGCAATTCCAGGTGACTGAATGCAAATACAACAATGAAATAAGAAAGGTAAAGATTATAGAACAATAGGTTCAGGAATAGAAATAGGGGTGAAATGATCTGGATATAGGATAAGGAAATATTTACCCTATGGAGATAGGAAATGTGCAATGAAGTATTCAGAAGAGCAAGAATACGGATTCCTTCTGAATGATGGAAATATAGAAGAAAGAAGGTTGAAGGTATTGAGTCTCCTAGGTGTCGTAGTATGTTAAATCGGTTGGAAAGGAATCTAAAATACCTGCGAAACAGAATTTAATCGTAAAGAAATTACGGGTGATCCTAGTTGTGAGAGTTCTGGAATCGGCTGTGAGCCGGAAGAGATAAGAAGAGATGTGATGAGAAGAAGGCAGTACTAACTAAGGCGTCGGAGCTAAACTAAGCGAGCAAACAATACCTGGTAAGCAAGTTCCCCTTGTGGTATAAGTCGGAAATGGGTTTGGAGTGAATTGCCGGGTAATGTCCGGAGAGACTGGAGCGATAATGCCAGCTCAATGTGTCCCGACTTCAACGAAGGTAAGCGATCCCGGATGGCTAGCAAAGAATCAGGTCTGAGCCGACCGCTGGCTCGAAGAGAATGGGTGTTAAGTGGCGAAGCCTCAATTCCGGAGGAGCGGGTGGGAAGCTTTGAAAACAGAGAGACAGAAAAGGGTAAGAATCGAACAATGAGAGCTATAGCAAGTAGTAAAACCTAGGGGCGAACTTACGGAGCGCTGATTGTAAGGAGTAGCAACGCACTCGAGCCTTGTGCCTGTCGGCAGATAACCGGAACTTTGCTGAGGGGGCGGAGCCTCCATTGCAGGCATCCACTGCAAGGCTGGAATGTCGCAACCTGCCGGAGCCGCCATCTTGGGAGAAACAATGGCTGCCATACGTGCCTGTGACCATCGGTGCCACAAAGACCATCTCCTTCTGTGAGATATGACAATAAGTTTGCCGGACAAGAAGGATCGGCAGATGTCTTTTTTAGGAGAGGGTGCACAAGGGAGTGCTTGAGGAGAGAGGGGAAAGGTCCAGTGGTGAAAGAGTGATAACAGAAATCAGGCAAGGCTGGAGCGAGGGTGCCAATGTGGTCCTTGGTGGTACTGGAGGAGCAGGGGAGCACCTGTTAGGATGACACTTTCATAGATCAGACTTGTCTAGAGACATTTTCAGATGTTGTCAGAGCCAAGGAGAAAAAAGGAAGAGGAGAGGTGGCCAAAGGGGGCCTGAGAGAGGTAGAGGGAGAGGAAGAGGTAAGAGAGGCCAGGATGTCCTGAGTTTTAGTGGTGAAGTGAGAGGCCAGGGCCGTACAGAGGGCCTGGGAGGGAACAAGCCAGGTGGAGGCTGCAGCAGGATTGGCCAGATCCTTGCTCTCTTCTTGGTGTGGACAGAGAGTCTGTATTGTCTTTGGAGCAGACGACAGGCCAGTTTATCAGAAGATGAGTACCTCCAAAAAGGAGGGAATGGTATGGTCGGGCAGATGGCTGGGAGGGTGGGGGGGATGTTGAGTGGGGGGGGAGGTGGAGGAGTGTTGACCAGGATCACAAACCTTGGCTCAAATAGTTGGATTTCAAGGTCTACAGTAATAATGTCTTACAGAGTTTACTTACAAAAAAAAACAAATGCCACAATAAAGCCACATGACAGCATGTCAATGCTTATAGCAACACGCTAAGCCAAAAGAATGTCATTGTGGCTTTAATTTCACACCCTGAATCATAACTGTAAGTCCCAGAATGCACTTTAATGCCAACCTGAAAAATCTAGTTAACCTCACGGGGCTGCCAGTGATTTAAGACGTGTAATGAAAGAAGTTGTGTAATAAACAAAGACAGATCTGCAGATCCTTTGTCATAAAGCTCCAGCTCGTTGCTATTCATGATGTTGACATTTGATTAGTGACTTAAAGCAACTTTTCTTTTTTACATATCAAGATAGTCGACATCAGGGATATAAAGAAATATTTAAGTGGGAGCTTTAACTATCCCAGATGTGCAGGGTAACTGGTGCTGTGCGAGGTCTTGGAGCTGGAAATCTCCCATCATGCATCGGAAAGACTCTGCCGCTGATGCAAGAAATCAAGAAATGTGTTTGCAGCCTGAGCACCTTAACCACCTGCAGAGCGGGGGGTGGGGGGAGAGTGGGGGTGTGTGTGTGTGTGCGTGCCTGTGCCTCGCTGTGACAAACTGGAGAAAGACAACGCGTCAAGGACCCATTTCTGGAGCTGAATTTGGGATGTTTTGCTTACTGTAAATGTATCCCCAGAATGAAGAGATCTGGAGAGAAATCCGAAGGCTCTGCGCATGTTTCTTCAGGCCGCTTTCATCTTTTTATCTGACTTCTGTAGTGGGATCTTAGAATAAAAGTGAGTGTGTTCCAATACTGCACCAGTGAGTCCAGTGTCAGGATATGCACTTTTCCAAAACAGTGCAGCTCCCAGACCAGTGCTCACCAGCGAAAAACCAGTGAATGGGATGGACCTTCTGAAGTGGTGGGGCCCTACAGCTGTGAGAAGGGCCCCTGTCCGAGGAAGGGGGCCGACAGCTAATTAATGGATGAGTGTGTGTGTTGCCTCAGTGCGAGGGGGACCCTTCTGCGATTTAGATCCTGCAGAAATGGCACACTATATATAGTCACATATAGTCGCTGCTTCAACGTAAACATGACACTTTTACTTGCTTCTAGGCTCTTGCCTCCATACCCTCTGCCTCTGATCTGATATCCCATCCTATGGCCTTTGAACCCAGTACCTGGGTATGAGAATGGGACGGGCTGCCTACCCATACCCTGCTCCCACGCACCGCCTTACCCTCTACCCCAGGCATGGAATCTGCACCTGAGTCCCATGGCCCCAGTACCCGGTTCTAAGCACAGGATGGGCTGCCTTTCCATACCCTGCTCCCACGCGCCGCCTTACCCTCTACACCAGGCATGGAATCTTTACCTGAGTCCCATGTCCCCAATACCCGGGTATAAGAATGGGATGGGCTGCCTACCCATACCCTGCTCCCACGCGCCGCCTTACCCTCTACCCCAGGCATCTAATCTGCACCTGAGTCCCATGGCCCCAGTACCCGGGTATAAGAATGGGATGGGCTGCCTACCCATACCCTGCTCCCACGCGCCGCCTTACCCTCTACCCCAGGCATGGAATCTGCACCTGAGTCCCATGGCCCCAGTACCCGGGTATAAGAATGGGATGGGCTGCCTATCCATACCCTGCTCCCACGCGCCGCCTTACCCTCTACCCCAGGCATCTAATCTGCACCTGAGTCCCATGGCCCCAGTACCCGGGTATAAGAATGGGATGGGCTGCCTACCCATACCCTGCTCCCACGCGCCGCCTTACCCTCTACCCCAGGCATGGAATCTGCACCTGAGTCCCATGGCCCCAGTACCCGGGTATAAGAATGGGATGGGCTGCCTACCCATACCCTGCTCCCACGCACCGCCTTACCCTCTACCCCAGGCATGGAATCTGCACCTGAGTCCCATGGCCCCAGTACCCGGTTCTAAGCACAGGATGGGCTGCCTATCCATACCCTGCTCCCACGCGCCGCCTTACCCTCTACACCAGCCATGGAATCTTTACCTGAGTCCCATGGCCCCAGTACCCGGGTATAAGAATGGGATGGGCTGCCTACCCATACCCTGCTCCCACGCGCCACCTTACCCTCTACCCCAGGCATCTAATCTGCACCTGAGTCCCATGGCCCCAGTACCCGGGTATAAGATTGGGATGGGCTGCCTACCCATACCCTGCTCCCACGCGCCGCCTTACCCTCTACCCCAGGAATCTAATCTGCACCTGAGTCCCATGGCCCCAGTACCCGGGTATAAGAATGGGATGGGCTGCCTACCCATACCCTGCTCCCACGCGCCGCCTTACCCTCTACCCCAGGCATGGAATCTGCACCTGAGTCCCATGGCCCCAGTACCCGGGTATAAGAATGGGATGGGCTGCCTATCCATACCCTGCTCCCACGCGCCGCCTTACCCTCTATCCCAGGCATCTAATCTGCACCTGAGTCCCATGGCCCCAGTACCCGGGTATAAGAATGGGATGGGCTGCCTATCCATACCCTGCTCCCACGCACCGCCTTACCCTCTACCCCAGGCATGGAATCTGCACCTGAGTCCCGTGGCCCCAGTACCCGGTTCTAAGCACAGGATGGGCTGCCTATCCATACCCTGCTCCCACGCGCCGCCTTACCCTCTACACCAGGCATGGAATCTTTACCTGAGTCCCATGGCCCCAGTACCCGGTTATAAGCACAGGATGGGCTGCCTATCCATACCCTGCTCCCACGCGCCGCCTTACCCTCTACCCCAGGCATGGAATCTGCACCTGAGTCCCATGGCCCCAGTACCCGGGTATAAGAATGGGATGGGCTGCCTATCCATACCCTGCTCCCACGCGCCGCCTTACCCTCTACCCCAGGCATGGAATCTTTACCTGAGTCCCATGGCCCCAGTACCCGGTTATAAGCACAGGATGGGCTGCCTACCCATACCCTGCTCCCACGCGCCGCCTTACCCTCTACCCCAGGCATCTAATCTGCACCTGAGTCCCATGGCCCCAGTACCCGGGTATAAGAATGGGATGGGCTGCCTACCCAAACCCTTGTCCTCTTTGCTCCCACATGCCTCCATACCGTCTATCTTCACCCAGGCTGTGTGGTGTCAGTACCTGGGTATAGGCTGTTTTACTCACACCCCATCCTCGCCATGATACTATTTGGCTTGGGCTCACTACGCTACCCTTCTTTCCTTATCCCTCACATGCCTCCATGCCCTCTGCATACAAGCCTGGTAACACTGCCCGGACCATGGTGCCCCAGTACCTGGGTATAGGCTGTTTACTCACACCCCATCCTCGCCATGATACTATTTGGCTTGGGCTCACTACCCTACCCTTCTCTCCTTATCCCTCACATGCCTCTATGCCCTCTGCACACAAGCCTGGTAACACTACCCGGACCATGGTGCACGAGTACCTGGGTATAGGCTATTTACTCACACCCCATCCTCGCCATGATACTATTTGGCTTGGGCTCACTACCCTACCCTTCTCTCCTTATCCCTCACATGCCTCTATGCCCTCTGCACACAAGCCTGGTAACACTACCCGGACCATGGTGCACGAGTACCTGGGTATAGGCTATTTACTCACACTCCATCCTCGCCATGATACTATTGGGCTTGGGCTCACTACCCAACCCTACTCTCCTTATCCCTCACATGCCTCCATGCCATCTGCACACAAGCCTGGTAACACTGCCCAGACCATGGTGCCCCAGTACCTGGGTATAGGCTGTTTACTCACACCCCATCCTCGCCATGATACTATTTGGCTTGGGCGACTACCCTACCCTTCTTTCCTTATCCCTCACATGCCTCCATGCCCTCTGCACACAAGCCTGGTAACACTGCCCGGACCATGGTTCCCCAGTCCCTGGGTATAGGCTGTTTACTCACACCCCATCCTCGCCATGATACTATTTGGCTTGAGCTCACTACCCTACCCTTCTTTCCTTATCCCTCACATGCCTCCATGCCCTCTGCACACAAGCCTGGTAACACTGCCCAGACCATGGTGCCCCAGTCCCTGGGTATAGGCTGTTTACTCACACCCCATCCTCGCCATGATACTATTTGGCTTGAGCTCACTACCCTACCCTTCTCTCCTTATCCCTCACATGCCTCCATGCCCTCTGCACACAAGCCTGGAAACACTACCCCGACTATGGTTCCCCAGTACCTGGGTATAGGCTGATACCACTGTTCTTAGTGAATTATGGGTTCGGGAAAGTAACTCGTGCTCAGACACCAATAATTATACTAGTGTCAAAATGTTATGACTGTAATGAATCAGATAATATAGAATTCAAGGTTTATTCCTCAAATATGAACAGCCGACACGTGTTTCGACCACCAGGTTGTTTTCAAGGCCCACAGATTAGTCAGTAATTCCTGTTTTCTGGTAGGATTGAGCGATGGCTGAACCACGCAAACCTTAGCGCCGTGACTCGGGAATTATTACAGCTAGTCACATTAGAATTTCCATCATCTGAATTCTAATATAATCCCATGCCGGGTGCAGAAGGCGCATAGATGACCCACGTATGACGTCAATAATTAATACCTCTGAATTGTGCCGACATCATAGCAAGGCGTAGATGCCTCAGAAGGGAGCAGGCGAAGGACACTGTTTGCCGGGCATTAGCCTTTTGAATACCTCTTACGTACCTGGGTATGGGATGCGGCCATAGGTCACAATCTCGGTCAGGAGGATGCCGAAAGACCACACGTCAGACTTGATGGTGAAAATTCCGTAGTTAATGGCCTCCGGAGCCGTCCACTTGATGGGGAATTTAGCTCCTGAAATGGGAATAAACCCGAGTCATTGAGAGTCACAAGAGCTGACAATGAGCGGTCAAGGGGGAGGAAGAGGGAGCAGGTTACTGTAAAGAAGAGACGAGTGCAGAGAAAGACAGGGAGTGAGGGGAGAGCATGATACCAGAGAAGGAGCGGTCAAGGGAGGGAAAGAGGGAGAGTGAGGGAGCGTGAGAGGGGGCATGTTACCAGAGAAGGAGAGACCAAGGAAGGGAAAGAGGGAGAGGGAGGGAGTGTGAGAGGGGGCATGTTACCAGAGAAGGAGAGACCAAGGAAGGGAAAGAGGGAGAGGGAGGGAGCGTGAGAGGGGGCATGTTACCAGAGAAGGAGAGACCAAGGAAGGGAAAGAGGGAGAGGGAGGGAGCGTGAGAGGGGGCATGTTACCAGAGAAGGAGAGACCAAGGAAGGGAAAGAGGGAGAGGGAGGGAGTGTGAGAGGGGGCATGTTACCAGAGAAGGAGAGACCAAGGAAGGGGAAGAGGGAGAGGGAGGGAGCGTGAGAGGGGGCATGTTACCAGAGAAGGAGAGACCAAGGAAGGGAAAGAGGGAGAGGGAGGGAGCGTGAGAGGGGGCATGTTACCAGAGAAGGAGAGACCAAGGGGGGCATGCTACCAGAGAAGGAGAGACCAAGGAAGGGAAAGAGGGAGAGGGAGGGAGCGTGAGAGGGGGCATGTTACCAGAGAAGGAGAGACCAAGGGGGGCATGCTACCAGAGAAGGAGAGACCAAGGAAGGGAAAGAGGGAGAGGGAGGGAGCGTGAGAGGGGGCATGTTACCAGAGAAGGAGAGACCAAGGAAGGGAAAGAGGGAGAGGGAGGGAGCGTGAGAGGGGGCATGTTACCAGAGAAGGAGAGACCAAGGGGGGCATGCTACCAGAGAAGGAGAGACCAAGGAAGGGAAAGAGGGAGAGGGAGGGAGTGTGAGAGGGGGCATGTTACCAGAGAAGGAGAGACCAAGGAAGGGAAAGAGGGAGAGTGAGAGAGCGTGAGAGGGGGCATGCTACCAGAGAAGGAGAGACCAAGGAAGGGAAAGAGGGAGAGTGAGAGAGTGTGAGAGGGGGCATGCTACCAGAGAAGGAGAGACCAAGGAAGGGAAAGAGGGAGAGTGAGAGAGCGTGAGAGGGGGCATGCTACCAGAGAAGGAGAGACCAAGGAAGGGAAAGAGGGAGAGTGAGAGAGTGTGAGAGGGGGCATGCTACCAGAGAAGGAGAGACCAAGGAAGGGAAAGAGGGAGAGTGAGAGAGCGTGAGAGGGGGCATGCTACCAGAGAAGGAGAGACCAAGGAAGGGAAAGAGGGAGAGGGAGGGAGCGTGAGAGGGGGCATGTTACCAGAGAAGGAGAGACCAAGGAAGGGAAAGAGGGAGAGTGAGAGAGCGTGAGAGGGGGCATGCTACCAGAGAAGGAGAGAGTGAGGAAGGGAAAGATTGGGAGGGAGGGAACATGAGAGGGAACATGCTACCAGAGAAGGAGAGACCACGGGAGAGGGAGAGAGAGAGCGCGAGGAGGAAAGCGCGAGAGGGGGCATTTTACCAGAGAAGCATTGGCGGCTGGTGAATTATGTCATTGGAGGGGCGTAAATGTCACCCCAGAATATGCGTGAACGACCGACCATAGCGAGGGATCCGAAACCAAGCAAAAGGTGTTCGGTGGGGTTCCCCCCCTTAGTAAAAAAGCCAGTTTGCTTTGCATTTCGTAGTGTAACACATGACAAAATCCTATAGATGTAAGTCCTTGCACAGGAGCATTTTCCATCTTATTTTCAAGATGCGTTTGCGCACAATACATGGAAGTATAACAAACAGGTTCACGTTGCCTGTGCATTTACATATCAGTGGAGTCTGAACCAATATATGCCAGCATTACCAAATAGGAACACACCCCTCTCTGCTTTATTAGCACCAACTGCAGGGACACAGTAAGAACATTTATCCAGACATGACCCACCAATGTGGGCCAACACGCGTCATTCTGCCTTCACACTTAATGACCCGAAGAAATGACCTACCACAGTAAAGAAACATGTCCAGACTGGACCCATCAGTACAAGAAGAAACACCCAATGGGCTTTCTTCCCCTTTGTTGCCTAGTAACACAATGCCATGCCCCTTTGTTGCCTAGTAACACAATGCCATGCCTCTGTCTTTCAACTTGGAGCCTCCAGTTTAGACAAATACCTCAACAAGAGGAAAAAGTCTTCCTAGCTTCTGTCCCACTCTGCCCCCTCCGTCGTCCCCCAACAAGAAGCGTGCTGCCCATCTAGCCCACACGCATCCATCAATGATCACTCATAGGGCATTCATTCTGTATTCACTCTGCATTCCCACACACTCTGACAAGACCAGCTTCGTGGTACTGTCATCAGGGGGTGGGAGGCCACGCCCGCCCAACACGCGGGCCTGAATGCAGGCAGGTCACCTCCCCACCCCGCCGTACCTGCGGCGATGACGGACACCCGCCAGTGAAGGGGTCAGAGAGAGCCCTGCCGCATCCAGGGGAGGCGCTGCAGCATCCCTGCCAGAGGACGCAAGGAGGGATGCATGCTATCCAGAACACTGGCAGCCTCCAGCAGAGTCTGGCCTCCGCAGAAAGCCACCACCAACACACCAGGCAGATGACACAGACAACACTAACATCTTTATTAAGTATCAGGATGGTGTAATGCCTACCTTGCCCTATAACTATGGCGGGGAATGTCCTACCCAAAGAACTCAAATGACTGTCTGTGTCAAAACCGATGCTTGCCCTCACATCCAGAAATAAACATGGGCGTGGGGTTCTTCTTAATCAACAAAATAGTGTTCAAAGTAAAGTCTGGGCTCAAGGTTCTTCTTGGGCTCCCTATACCAAGTTTTAGCACAGTTCCAATAGTTGCTTGCCTCGTTGAAGTTCTGCCAGTTCTTGAGGTACCCCTATCCAAGTTCAATATAGCACAGTTCACATGAAAAAGAAGGTCTTGGGGCTGCCTTCCCCAAGACAGCGTTTCTCAGTTCCTTCAATTCTTAGGGTTCCCTGCCCAAAGATTTCACTGTAGCGCTTATACCAATGTCAAATGTTCAACACAAGAGATCAGTGGGTGCACCTGACCCACTCTCAGGCTGCACTTTGCGATGTCTGTGATCTTCACAGTGGGGCACTCCCTGGTCTAGGCGCAGTTCTTAGACCACACAGTCACCCATTACTGTTTGGCTCCTTCATAGGCTCTTTTGCTTTGGATTCCTAACTTCTCACATTTATGTTCTGCTTCTCAGTGCAACACATTTCTGTCTCCTTCTTGTTCTTCCTCCATGGACTTTCAGGGCTTTCTGACTTTGGTTATTTTCAACCTCAGGGGTTTGTTACTTTTTTCATCTGCTCTCTCTTTGCTCGTAGTGCTTCTTACATACAGGGCCTCATTACACGGTAGGCGGTAAGGGTTTACCGGTACTGGTATTTTACCGGTACCGGTAAATCCTTACCGCCTTACTACGAGGTCCCTTAGCGGGTTGGAGAATTTAACGCCTGCTTTTTGCAGGCGTTAAAAACCAACCCGCAAAGGGACCAGTGCAGCTAATTTGCGGTACCGTAATTAGCACCTTCCCCATTCCCATAGAGTCCTATGGGGCAAAAATGGGAATGGGGAAGGGCAATGGTGGAAGGGGGAATTACCGCCCCGCCAACCTTGGAATGGGGCGGTAATTCCCCTTTCCACCAAGGCGGTGCCGGTATTTTACCAATAGCGCCATGGTTCACCACCTACCGTGTAATGAGGCCCACAGTCTGACATTCACTATGCCTGCTTAACTTTAAATTTGTATTCAGTAGTCAGTATTTTTTGGTTTTCTTCAAACAGCACTTTTCATTCAGTTTGGTATCCGATATAATGTAGTTTCATTCAAGCTGCAATTCTCATTCAGTTCGGTATACAAAATAGTTCCTCTTTACTTAGATTTGTGGATCGTTACTTGCCTGTTGTCCCTGACAGATACCGGCTCTTCGCGTCTCCACTGCAGCAGTTCTCACTGCTCCCGCTTGTCTTCTCTGCAGCCGGGAAGCAGACCGTATCTGCTCCGCTTACTTGATGGGCACTTCTCTGCACACGTCAGCGTTCTAAAAGGACGCAGTATGTGTCCCTCCTGCTCCACAGCTGTTTGCCAGCTCACACTGCCTGTTTTCAAAGGCTCCCTGTCCTGCAACCACCATGCAACTCGCTGACTCCAGGTCCTGTAGGTCCTCCAAGATCATTGACAGCATTCAGACCTCCTGGTCTCATTCCACCACGGCGGCCCTCCTCTTGCTGGTGTGGGTCTCCTCCCTCTATACACCTGAGCCTTATTAAGGGGCCCCATGTGTGAGTCGTTGGCTTGTGTTGCCTGACCATAATGAACCCAATCAATGGGACATGCCTGACCTTCAGTATTGGAAGCCTTCCTACCCCTCTTCTTCGTCTCAGTACTGGAGTGGTGTTTGTAATAGGAAATGTGCATTACTCCTAGTTGCTCTCTCTGGGTGAGGACAGGAGGCAGTGGAAGATGTCAGAGAAACCAGTGCAGGCGAGAGCGATTGGAGTGCAGAGACTATTGTTAAGTAGGGGTCTGTGGAGTGTTTGTGTGAGAAAGGGAGAGTGTGAGTATTAGAGGTAGAGTAGGAGTAGTGGCAAACTGTAGTAGAAGTGCTAGAGGTGGTGGTAGTAACTGGAAGCAAGTAAAGTAGGCAGTGGGAGTATCGAGTGAAGGAGAAAGGTGGTAGTGGGTAATAGAGGGTTGTGCAGGACACCATATCCCCAGGTGCCTGACCAGGGGCTAGCGAGAGAGGTGAGCAGGGCACGATATCCCTGGCAGTCCGGAGAGAAGAAGAAAGTGGTAGTTGAGAGTTTGTGGTAGTAGCATAATAAGAACAGTAGTGGAGGTAGAGCGGGAAGAGCGACAGTGAGTTGGAGAGAAGAGTAGATATTGGTGTAGACTAATATAGAAGTTATAACTAAAAGAACAGTAAAAGGCGGGGAAAGTAGATTGAGAGGAAGGAGGGAAAGGAATGAACAGAGGTAGAAGGCGAGTTGGAGATATGAGCGGTAGCAGGAATAGGAGTGGGAAAGAAAGTAAGATCGATGGGTGGAGGTGGAAAGGCGGAGTGAGAGATTAGAGGGGCAGTAACGTGGTGGGAGAAGACCAGCTTAAGAGATCAGTATAGCGAAGGTTCGGGTATGAGAGGGTGCAAATGGTTTGAGCATGACGCTTGGCGAAAGAAGGCACTGTTCCCTATTCCCTGAGTAATAACCGATGACAGGAGCGGGAAAGTCAGAAGATCCCTAGGGAGTCAGGTAGCCATCGTCTTGGGGCACACAACTAAAGTGTAGAGAAAAGAAAGACAGCTAGAGGTTACCGATCTGAGAGTTACTACCATTCCGATAGGGGCGCCTTGTTTAGGGAGGTAGGGACAAGGCCGGGGCAGACAAGAGAGAGAGGGCCGACCCTAGGGCCAAATATCACCATCCCAATTAGGCCCCAAAGAACATTGAAAATCAGCCATTCTGACCATCAAAAGTCTTTAATAAACACCCTTGAATTTTACTCTAGGAGCCAGTGCGGTTCTTTGTGACGGGCAACCCTGTCACAATACTCATCAGCAGAGTCTCGGGAGGATAGCTCAGCGGCAACGTGCTTGCTTTGGAAGCAAGACAACACGGAGCCACATAGGTTCACTCTCCGGGTCCACGCTTAGAAACCTCTGGGTATTAAGCTCATTATAAATAACCTATCATATCATATCATAATGTATACAGCATTCATTCTTCATTCACTCTCACATTCACACACATGCATCAGCATTCATCATTTACACAGCATTCATCCTTCATTCACTCTCACATTCACACACATGTATCAGCATTCATCATTTACACAGCATTCACTCTTCATTCACTCTCACATTCACACACACATGCATCAGCATTCATCATTTACACAGCATTCACTCTTCATTCACTCTCACATTCACACACATGCATCAGCATTCATCATTTACACAGCATTCACTCTTCATTCACTCTCACATTCACACACACATGCATCAGCATCCATCATTTACACAGCATTCATTCTTCATTCACTCTCACATTCACACACACATGCATCAGCATTCATCATTTACACAGCACTCACTCTTCATTCACTCTCACATTCACACACATGCATCAGCATTCATCATTTACACAGCAGTCATTCTTCATTCACTCTCACATTCACACACACATGCATCAGCATTCATCATTTACACAACATTCATTCTTCATTCACTCTCACATTCACACACACACATGCATCAGCATTCATCATTTACACAGCATTCACTCTTCATTCACTCTCACATTCACACACACATGCATCAGCATTCATCATTTACACAGCATTCATCCTTCATTCACTCTCACATTCACACACACATGCATCAGCATTCATCATTTACACACCATTCATTCTTCATTCACTCTCACATTCACACACACATGCATCAGCATTCATCATTTACACAACATTCATTCTTCATTCACTCTCACATTCACACACACATGCATCAGCATTCATCATTTACACAGCATTCATTCTTCATTCACTCTCACATTCACACACACATGCATCAGCATTCATCATTTACACAGCATTCATTCTTCATTCACTCTCACATTCACACACACATGCATCAGCATTCATCATTTACACAGCATTCACTCTTCATTCACTCTCACATTCACACACACATGCATCAGCATTCATCATTTACACAGCATTCATTCTTCATTCACTCTCACATTCACACACATGCATCAGCATTCATCATTTACACAGCATTCATTCTTCATTCACTCTCACATTCACACACACATGCATCAGCATTCATCATTTACACAGCATTCATTCTTCATTCACTCTCACATTCACACACACATGCATCAGCATTCATCATTTACACAGCATTCATTCTTCATTCACTCTCACATGCACACACACACACGCATCAGCTTTCATCATTTACACAGCATTCATTCTTCATTCACTCTCACATTCACACACGCATCAGCATTCATCATTTACACAGCATTCATTCTTCATTTACTCTCACATTCACACACACATGCATCAGCATTCATCATTTACACAGCATTCACTCTTCATTCACTCTCACATTCACACACACATGCATCAGCATTCATCATTTACACAGCATTCACTCTTCATTCACTGTCACATTCAAACACACATGCTTTAGCATTCATCATTTACACAGCATTCATTCTTCATTCACTCTCACATTCACACACACATGCATCAGCATTCATCATTTACACAGCATTCATTCTTCATTCACTCTCACATTCTCACACATGCATCAGCATTCATCATTTACACAGCATTCATTCTTCATTCACTCTCACATTCACAAACACATGCATCAGCATTCATCATTTACACAGCATTCATTCTTCATTCACTCTCACATTCACACACGCATGCATCAGCATTCATCATTTACACAGCATTCATTCTTCATTCACTCTCACATTCACACAGGCATGCATCAGCATTCATCATTTACACAGCATTCATTCTTCATTCACTCTCACATTCACACACACATGCATCAGCATTCATCATTTACACAGCATTCATTCTTCATTCACTCTCACATTCACACACATGCATCAGCATTCATCATTTACACAGCATTCATTCTTCATTCACTCTCACATTCACACACACATGCATCAGCATTCATTATTTACACAGCATTCATTCTTCATTCACTCTCACATTCACACACACATGCATCAGCATTCATCATTTACACACCATTCATTCTTCATTCACTCTCCATTCAAACACATGCATCAGCATTCATCATTTACACAGCATTCACTCTTCATTCACTCTCACATTCAAACACACATGCATTAGCATTCATCATTTACACAGCATTCATTCTTCATTCACTCTCCATTCAAACACACATGCATCAGCATTCATCATTTACACAGCATTCATTCTTCATTCACTCTCACATTCACACACATGCATCAGCATTCATCATTTACACAGCATACATTCTTCATTCACTCTCACATTCACACACACACATGCATCAGCATTCATCATTTACACAGCATTCATTCTTCATTCACTCTCACATTCACACACACATGCATCAGCATTCATCATTTACACGGCATTCATTCTTCATTCACTCTCACATTCACACACACACATGCATCAGCATTCATCATTTACACAGCATTCATTCTTCATTCACTCTCACATTCACACACACATGCATCAGCATTCATCATTTACACAGCATTCATTCTTCATTCACTCTCACATTCACACACACATGCATCAACATTCATCATTTACAAAGCATTCATTCTTCATTCACTCTCACATTCACACACACATGCATCAGCATTCATCATTTACACAGCATTCATTCTTCATTCACTCTCACATTCACACACACACATGCATCAGCATTCATCATTTACACAGCATTCATTCTTCATTCACACTCACATTCACACGCACACATGCATCAGCATTCATCATTTACAAAGCATTCATTCTTCATTCAATCTCCATTCAAACACATGCATCAGCATTTATCATTTACACAGCATTCATTCTTCATTCACTCTCACATTCACACACACATGCATCAGCATTTATTATTTACACAGCATTCATTCTTCATTCACTCTCACATTGACACACACATGCATCAGCATTCATCATTTACACAGCATTCATCCTTCATTCACTCTCACATTCACACACACATGCATCAGCATTCATCATTTACACAGCATTCATTCTTCATTCACTCTCACATTCACACACATGCATCAGCATTCATCATTTACACAGCATTCATTCTTCATTCACTCTCACATTCACACACACATGCATCAGCATTCATCATTTACACAGCATTCATTCTTCATTCACTCTCACATTCACACACACATGCATCAGCATTCATCATTTACACAGCATTCATTCTTCATTCACTCTAACATGCACACACACACGCATCAGCTTTCATCATTTACACAGCATTCATTCTTCATTCACTCTCACATTCACACACGCATCAGCATTCATCATTTACACAGCATTCATTCTTCATTTACTCTCACATTCACACACACATGCATCAGCATTCATCATTTACACAGCATTCACTCTTCATTCACTCTCACATTCACACACGCATGCATCAGCATTCATCATTTACACAGCATTCACTCTTCATTCACTCTCACATTCAAACACACATGCATTAGCATTCATCATTTACACAGCATTCATTCTTCATTCACTCTCACATTCACACACACATGCATCAGCATTCATCATTTACACAGCATTCATTCTTCATTCACTCTCACATTCTCACACATGCATCAGCATTCATCATTTACACAGCATTCATTCTTCATTCACTCTCACATTCACAAACACATGCATCAGCATTCATCATTTACACAGCATTCATTCTTCATTCACTCTCACATTCACACACGCATGCATCAGCATTCATCATTTACACAGCATTCATTCTTCATTCACTCTCACATTCACACAGGCATGCATCAGCATTCATCATTTACACAGCATTAATTCTTCATTCACTCTCACATTCACACACACATGCATCAGCATTCATCATTTACACAGCATTCATTCTTCATTCACTCTCACATTCACACACACACATGCATCAGCATTCATCATTTACACAGCATTCATTCTTCATTCACTCTCACATTCACACACACATGCATCAGCATTCATTATTTACACAGCATTCATTCTTCATTCACTCTCACATTCACACACACATGCATCAGCATTCATCATTTACACAGCATTCATTCTTCATTCACTCTCCATTCAAACACATGCATCAGCATTCATCATTTACACAGCATTCACTCTTCATTCACTCTCACATTCAAACACACATGCATTAGCATTCATCATTTACACAGCATTCATTCTTCATTCACTCTCCATTCAAACACACATGCATCAGCATTCATCATTTACACAGCATTCATTCTTCATTCACTCTCACATTCACACACATGCATCAGCATTCATCATTTACACAGCATACATTCTTCATTCACTCTCACATTCACACACACACATGCATCAGCATTCATCATTTACACAGCATTCATTCTTCATTCACTCTCACATTCACACACACATGCATCAGCATTCATCATTTACACAGCATTCATTCTTCATTCACTCTCACATTCACACACACACATGCATCAGCATTCATCATTTACACAGCATTCATTCTTCATTCACTCTCACATTCAAACACACATGCATCAGCATTCATCATTTACACAGCATTCATTCTTCATTCACTCTCACATTCACACACACATGCATCAACATTCATCATTTACAAAGCATTCATTCTTCATTCACTCTCACATTCACACACACATGCATCAGCATTCATCATTTACACAGCATTCATTCTTCATTCACTCTCACATTCACACACACACATGCATCAGCATTCATCATTTACACAGCATTCATTCTTCATTCACACTCACATTCACACGCACACATGCATCAGCATTCATCATTTACAAAGCATTCATTCTTCATTCAATCTCCATTCAAACACATGCATCAGCATTTATCATTTACACAGCATTCATTCTTCATTCACTCTCACATTCACACACACATGCATCAGCATTTATTATTTACACAGCATTCATTCATCATTCACTCTCACATTCACACACACATGCATCAGCATTCATCATTTACACAGCATTCATTCTTCATTCACTGTCACATTCACACACACATGCATCAGCATTCATCATTTACACAGCATTCATTCTTCATTCACTCTCACATTCACACACACATGCATCAGCATTCATTATTTACACAGCATTCATTCTTCATTCACTCTCACATTCACACACACATGCATCAGCATTCATCATTTACAAAGCATTCATTCTTCATTCAATCTCCATTCAAACACATGCATCAGCATTTATCATTTACACAGCATTCATTCTTCATTCACTGTCACATTCACACACACGCGCATCAGCATTCATTATTTACACAGCATTCATTCTTCATTCACTCTCACATTCACACACACATGCATCAGCATTCATCATTTACAAAGCATTCATTCTTCATTCAATCTCCATTCAAACACATGCATCAGCATTTATCATTTACACAGCATTCATTCTTCATTCACTGTCACATTCACACACACATGCATCAGCATTCATTATTTACACAGCATTCATTCTTCATTCACTCTCACATTCACACACACATGCATCAGCATTCATCATTTACAAAGCATTCATTCTTCATTCAATCTCCATTCAAACACATGCATCAGCATTTATCATTTACACAGCATTCATTCTTCATTCACTGTCACATTCACACACACATGCATCAGCATTCATTATTTACACAGCATTCATTCTTCATTCACTCTCACATTCACACACACATGCATCAGCATTCATCATTTACAAAGCATTCATTCTTCATTCAATCTCCATTCAAACACATGCATCAGCATTTATCATTTACACAGCATTCATTCTTCATTCACTGTCACATTCACACACACATGCATCAGCATTCATTATTTACACAGCATTCATTCTTCATTCACTCTCACATTCACACACACATGCATCAGCATTCATCATTTACACAGCATTCATTCTTCATTCACTCTCACATTCACACACACATGCATCAGCATTCATCATTTATACAGCATTCATTCTTCATTCACTCTCACATTCACACACGCATGCATCAGCATTCATCATTTACACAGCATTCATTCTTCATTCACTCTCACATTCACACACGCATCAGCTTTCATCATTTACACAGCATTCATTCTTCATTCACTCTCACATTCACACACGCATCAGCATTCATCATTTACACAGCATTCATTCTTCATTCACTCTCACATTCACACACGCATGCATCAGCATTCATCATTTACACAGCATTCATTCTTCATTCACTCTCACATTCACACACGCATGCATCAGCATTCATCATTTACACAGCATTCATTCTTCATTCACTCTCACATTCACACACACATGCATCAGCATTCATCATTTACACAGCATTCATTCTTCATTCACTCTCAAATTCACACACACATATGCATCAGCATTCATCATTTACACAGCATTCACTCTTCATTCACTCTCACATTCACACACACATGCATCAGCATTCATCATTTACACAGCATTCATTCTTCATTCACTCTCACATTCACACACGCATCAGCTTTCATCATTTACACAGCATTCATTCTTCATTCACTCTCACATTCACACACGCATCAGCTTTCATCATTTACACAGCATTCATTCTTCATTCACTCTCACATTCACACACGCATCAGCATTCATCATGTACACGGCATTCATTCCTCATTCACTCTCACATTCACACACACATGCATCAGCATTCATCATTTACACAGCATTCATTCTTCATTCACTCTCACATTCACACACACATGCATTAGCATTCATCATTTACACAGCATTCATTCTTCATTCACTCTCACATTCACACACGCATCAGCTTTTATCATTTATACAGCATTCATTCTTCATTCACTCTCACATTCACACACACATGCATCAGCATTCATCATTTACAAAGCATTCATTCTTCATTCACTCTCACATTCACACACACATGCATCAGCATTCATCATTTACACAGCATTCATTCTTCATTCACTCTCACATTCACACACACATGTGTATCAGCATTCATCATTTACACAGCATTCATTCTTCATTTACTCTCACATGCTTCAGCATTCATCATTTACACAGCATTCATTCTTCATTCACTCTCACATTCACACACGCATCAGCATTCATCATTTACACAGCATTCATTCTTCATTCACTCTCACATTCACACACGCATCAGCATTCATCATTTACACAGCATTCATTCTTCATTCACTCTCACATTCACACACATATGCATCAGCATTCATCATTTATACAGCATTCATTCTTCATTCACTCTCACATTCACACACGCATGCATCAGCATTCATCATTTACACAGCATTCATTCTTCATTCACTCTCACATTCACACACGCATCAGCTTTCATCATTTACACAGCATTCATTCTTCATTCACTCTCACATTCACACACGCATCAGCATTCATCATTTACACAGCATTCATTCTTCATTCACTCTCACATTCACACACGCATCAGCATTCATCATTTACACAGCATTCATTCTTCATTCACTCTCACATTCACACACACATGCATCAGCATTCATCATTTACACAGCATTCATTCTTCATTCACTCTCACATTCACACACACATGCATCAGCATTCATCATTTATACAGCATTCATTCTTCATTCACTCTCACATTCACACACGCATGCATCAGCATTCATCATTTACACAGCATTCATTCTTCATTCACTCTCACATTCACACACGCATCAGCTTTCATCATTTACACAGCATTCATTCTTCATTCACTCTCACATTCACACACGCATCAGCATTCATCATTTACACAGCATTCATTCTTCATTCACTCTCACATTCACACACACATGCATCAGCATTCATCATTTACACAGCATTCATTCTTCATTCACTCTCACATTCACACACGCATGCATCAGCATTCATCATTTACACAGCATTCATTCTTCATTCACTCTCACATTCACACACACATGCATCAGCATTCATCATTTACACAGCATTCATTCTTCATTCACTCTCAAATTCACACACACATATGCATCAGCATTCTTCATTTACACAGCATTCACTCTTCATTCACTCTCACATTCACACACACATGCATCAGCATTCATCATTTACACAGCATTCATTCTTCATTCACTCTCACATTCACACACGCATCAGCTTTCATCATTTACACAGCATTCATTCTTCATTCACTCTCACATTCACACACGCATCAGCTTTCATCATTTACACAGCATTCATTCTTCATTCACTCTCACATTCACACACGCATCAGCATTCATCATGTACACGGCATTCATTCCTCATTCACTCTCACATTCACACACACATGCATCAGCATTCATCATTTACACAGCATTCATTCTTCATTCACTCTCACATTCACACACACATGCATTAGCATTCATCATTTACACAGCATTCATTCTTCATTCACTCTCACATTCACACACGCATCAGCTTTTATCATTTATACAGCATTCATTCTTCATTCACTCTCACATTCACACACACATGCATCAGCATTCATCATTTACAAAGCATTCATTCTTCATTCACTCTCACATTCACACACACATGCATCAGCATTCATCATTTGTACAGCATTCATTCTTCATTCACTCTCACATTCACACACGCATGCATCAGCATTCATCATTTACACAGCATTCATTCTTCATTCACTCTCACATTCACACACGCATCAGCTTTCATCATTTACACAGCATTCATTCTTCATTCACTCTCACATTCACACACGCATCAGCATTCATCATTTACACAGCATTCATTCTTCATTCACTCTCACATTCACACACACATGCATCAGCATTCATCATTTACACAGCATTCATTCTTCATTCACTCTCACATTCACACACGCATGCATCAGCATTCATCATTTACACAGCATTCATTCTTCATTCACTCTCACATTCACACACACATGCATCAGCATTCATCATTTACACAGCATTCATTCTTCATTCACTCTCAAATTCACACACACATATGCATCAGCATTCTTCATTTACACAGCATTCACTCTTCATTCACTCTCACATTCACACACACATGCATCAGCATTCATCATTTACACAGCATTCATTCTTCATTCACTCTCACATTCACACACGCATCAGCTTTCATCATTTACACAGCATTCATTCTTCATTCACTCTCACATTCACACACGCATCAGCTTTCATCATTTACACAGCATTCATTCTTCATTCACTCTCACATTCACACACGCATCAGCATTCATCATGTACACGGCATTCATTCCTCATTCACTCTCACATTCACACACACATGCATCAGCATTCATCATTTACACAGCATTCATTCTTCATTCACTCTCACATTCACACACACATGCATTAGCATTCATCATTTACACAGCATTCATTCTTCATTCACTCTCACATTCACACACGCATCAGCTTTTATCATTTATACAGCATTCATTCTTCATTCACTCTCACATTCACACACACATGCATCAGCATTCATCATTTACAAAGCATTCATTCTTCATTCACTCTCACATTCACACACACATGCATCAGCATTCATCATTTACACAGCATTCATTCTTCATTCACTCTCACATTCACACACACATGCATCAGCATTCATCATTTACACAGCATTCATTCTTCATTCACTCTCACATTCACACACGCATCAGCTTTCATCATTTACACAGCATTCATTCTTCATTCACTCTCACATTCACACACATCAGCTTTCATCATTTATACAGCATTCGTTCTTCAGTCTCTCTCCGCCCGGGAGGGGTGCAGGGCCGCTAAATGCTGGTCAATGAATCAGGAGTCTGGGAACAGGTAAGTGTGTGCCTCAGGCTACTGAAAGCACACGAAGCATGGTTCATTCTCTGGGCGTGGCTTATATAGGCAGCCACGCCCAGAGACTAGAGCGTGCAGCACAAAACTGGACTGGCACCAAAGAACCCATGTTTGTGGAAACAGGAAGTGCCATTATAACTTATGGGCACTGGGATTCCTATGGGGAGAAATGATGGATGTTTTGTTCCTGGCTTGCCAGGCCTTCACCCACAACGTTCCTGCTTGCCCTTCTCTTCTACCACTGTGAATTATAAACGGAAGTAACCTTGATGTGTGATTCGGGTCTGCACCCATGACACTAGGTTCCTGGAAAAACTATATCCCCTGAAGGGAGAGGAAAAGACGATGCCACAGACGGTCTAGGTAAATGATATCTTACCTAGCCTAGTGGGGAGGCCATCAATGGCACCAGAGGAAGCCATCAAGGACCCCACAGAGAAAACGTTCGATGGAGCGCTAAGGAAGTTTTATGGCGGGGTGTCCCATCTAGCCCTCAAGGCTGCCAACTACTCGTTGTACCCAGCAGAAACCGCATTGGGGGTGCTGAATGGATCCACAAGGGTGGTTGAGGAAGGAGCTGATCCCCTTCCGATACTACAAGCATTTTTTTTTCATTTGTATAGCGCACAGAAACCTGGAGGCATATAGGCGCTGTTAGTGAACAACCAGTTACAACTGGACCGGAGGCAGTGAACAAGAGTGATCACGTACATAGACAGTTGAGCCTGCGCTAGCAGAGGGCGCTTCTGAACTTCAGCTGTCAGCTGTTTGCTGGGGCTGGGCGCTCGCCCGCCCCACCGATAACCACCCAAAAACATCCTACGGTGTGAGCAGACGGACCAGACTCAAACGGTTCAAACTCAGATACCTGATCCAACTGATTATATACATCGACCAAATCATTGCATCGTTGCTTACTATTTGCTGTGTGGCGACTGTGGGATTTCCTTTGACCCACACGGCACTCCAATGAGGCAACTTGAACTGCAATCGAGTTAAAGCAAGACATTAAATGTGCCTAGCGGACCTCTCTGCAGCAGGCTACGGCAGAACGAGTAACAGAGGGCGTGCCAACACTAATCAGTGTGGGGACTGCAGGACTACATCCTTTGACCCACACAAATCCAAAGTTCATACCTACCAAAGGCGTCCACCCTCTGACCTATCTTACGGGGGAGAAAACGCCTGACATTGAACTGCCGCTCCGTAAAATGTTCTGCCTTTGCTGGGGAGAGCCCAGCTGTGCCCTGTGGTATAGAGCGGTGTGCTAGACGTCTCCACCCTGTGCATACAAGTCTGTTTTGCAGCACTAGCTGACCCAGTTCGATCTAGAGGCCGCCCTCGGATTTTAGAGCAATTCTTGGATCAAGCCTAGTGCCACAACGTCGCTGACGACTTCACCGGGGAAAGAAGGCATGGCAGCAGCACATGTAGAAGCATCGACATTCACACCCATATCATGCCCCTTAACCCGACACAGAGCCATACGTATGAGCGAGCTGCCTGCCGCCGACCAGGTCTGTACTGACGGTCGAAACCTGAAACACAGCAAGTTGGAACAAGCAACCCACTATGCAAAACACCAACCAGAGAGACGAACATTGACAGTTCAACACCCCCAAACCCATTAAGCAAGCCAATGATGTCTCCAGTGGATGAAGCAGACGAGTCCATCCAAAGAAATAACCCTGTGCCCTCTCAGCTGAAGATTCCGCCCGCGACAAAACAAAGGGTCCCGACGAATCAACTGTCTACGAAGCAAAAAACAAACCAGAAACGAGTATCACAACCCATGATTCGAGCCAGCATAAACTCGACATGGAAGACAGTGCGACTTCCCTGTTGTCCAAAAACAAGCTTGCCATCAACCGGAGTCGCACTCTCTCCATCCCTCTGTGTTAACAAGAAGAGACGGCACAACCCATGAAAATGGATATTACAGCTGAACTTCACAATGTAGGGATGCCGAATGGAGCTTCACCTGGAAATAACACCCCCCGCTCCAAACTACAAGAGGAACAGCAGAGAATAGTCTCACCCCATTCCACACAAGAAAAAGAAATTAAAGAATCAACCCAACACAAACACACCAATGACACAAAAAGAAAAAGCAAAACAAGCCAAAGAACAGTGGAAAATCTTTTATGAAAGACGCACAAGATCAGAAGGTCATGATACGATACCTAGACCAACGACTAATAGACGACTAGAACACTTATCATTACATCTAACCGAGATCGAAGCATTGATGAAGCTCCAACACAAGAACAAAATAAATAAACAGGCCATCAAGCCTGTGTCAAAAAAGGAACATGCCAGAATCGACCCGAAATCATGGACATCCAATACAAGATCGAGGAAACAAGAGATCATGACAGAACCTCATAAGGCTCTTTCGAAAGACCAGACATACTGTTCGTGTCAAAAAAGTGATCAAGGCCATCAAGACACTATCCACACAACCATGGTTGATCTACAGAACATGTTGATCGCTATCACTAAACAAACAATGATTCCATATATGAAACTACAAGAAATGAACTTGACAACAGCAAGATAACAAGTTACAATTCTACCCTCCATTTACGCTAAACAAAAGACCCATGAAGTCCTCATGTCTAAATTGCAAGAAAGCATTAACATCAAAGCTGAGAACAGTGCTGCATGGCAACAGAGTTTTGCAGATATCGCCAGGCAAGACAGAGCAGACAAAGTGCAACTTACCGAAGCCCTTATAGCAATGATGAAATTACACAAACAAAAATATTCACCAGAGAAAGCTGACAAAGCAAAAAATACCACCACACAAAATGAAACAGGAACCTTAATAGAGAAACCCTCAACCAAATTTGCTAAAGATCATGGATGCAGGCCACACACAAGCTCTGCAAACTGCATCCCTGAAGCGCTGCTGATCCACTTAACACCTGATACTCCCATCAGATCCTCAAACGAAAACAAGCAAACACAGACGAATGGAAAATGGTAATGAAAGAGCAGCAAAAAACCCTAAACAACCCTACAGCATATTCAAAGCAAACCAACAACCTCATGTACCGAAAGCGAAGATTGAAGGTTTCAAGAAACAAAACAAAAAACAGCAAAAAGGATCCCGAGCATTCCTAAGAAACCTCACACACAACCTAAAGACCACCAAGAACGAAAAACAGTCCCAACCATTGAAGCAAGCTGGTGATGCAAAAAAAAAAAAAGCAAGATATCCAACAAATTCCATCTTCAAATGATGAAAATATTGCTCCCTCAGCAAATCCTGCCGAAGAAGACCAAGGGAATATCGAATCCTTAATGAACCTGTCCACTTACTCCATGGACGAGACACCTGTTCAAGGCAAAACAGAATTAAACGAGTCATCAGTAATAATTTTGGACTGTTATGAGGAATCATTAGTAGAAGCCTCCCACGGTACTGACCTATCATGCATAACTATTTCAGACTCCGACCTAAGCTCCTGCAACCTTTCCCCCCTTCCACGGACACTGGAAACTCAGGGACAGGAAGGACGCCGAGATAGAACAAGATCTGACCAGCAAACACAAGGAAGATCTTGTTCCACCGAATCAGCAGGGGAAACATCTGGAAGCCAAAACGAACCCCTCAGCCTTCCTCAATTCATAGATCCATTTAAAAAGAACAAGTAAAACAGATTCAGGCTTGAAAGAATAACTAAACGAGACACAGACCTCATCTTGAGCAGAACAAACACATTACATCTCTTTCAAGCAATACCGAAATTGAGATCCCTAAATACCAAAGATCTCAAGCTTATCGAATTCATAGATCCAAAAAGCCTGGACAAAATATGAATCGATTGCTCAACACCAGAAATACTCAGAAGAATTGATCTATGTTCGCGTGAGATATACTTTCGCGGATTCGAACTAACAATCGAAGACATGGAAGACAAAAGCCATTCAGACACGCAAATTCCATCTGATTCAGGCAAAACTACAATATACTCGGAGACCAGTAGTGGCGAAAGTCTCCAAGTCTTCAACAATAAGAAAGACCATCCGAAATCGGGACACAAAAACCGATCGTCACCTTTCTCATTATCAATCTGAAACATATCGCTCTCCATTTTGGTGATATATGCGATCTACTACTCCAAAAAGCCGATATCGAGCCTCAGAAATACAATAACCACAAACCAATAACGATCAACAGACCGTGAAAATATCCTCCTGGAATACACAAGGGAATTCTCATCTATTCCAAATGGAATGTACAGATCTAATTAAATCACACTTCTTATGCCTTCAAGAGACATGGCTAGTCGACCCTCCAATATGCGAAGGATACACCGTCTACATGAACCCAGTGATCAGTAAAGTGCAAGGTAGACCCTCAGCAGGTTTACTAACACTGATCAAACTAGACTCACCATTTGAAGTCATAGACGGATACAACATCGAAACTTGGGCGACGATTGACATCCGAGAAAGACCGCAACAAAATGGATCATCGAATCCTCAAAACATATTTAAGCATCATAAATGTATACTGGAACTCGAGAAAATATGAAGACAAGAGAGTGATCGACTCTGTACTATCCATCATAGACTCGACCACTCTGAGCTATGCAAATGTAGAATTCATTATATGTGACGACTTCAACTTCCACCTCACAGCCAAGATGGAAAACTGATTGAAGATCATAGGCTCAAATTTCGAGCACGTAGATGGTCAGCGGAAATGATAGACAGGAACTTAGATCGACTATATGATTTTGATACTGAGGAAGCAATAGCAACACCAACCGGGTCAAGGGGCAAACATCGGTCAATCATCGATTACATCTATTGCTCGAATCAAATAACCAAACAAATCACAGAATCAGTAAACATCTTTGCTCCGCATAGTGACCACTATGTCATGACATATTCTTGGAAGACAACTGGAGTCCTTCCCGCTCGAATAAATCTTCCCTCCATCACCATGAATACTGGAATGAATTGACTCAAGTTATCAAAAGGTGATTTAAAGAGGCTGACGGAAACATACAGAAATACGAAGAAGGACGAACGCAAGAAAACTAACTATGGTTGGTTACTAAAGCAATTCAGGCTCACAAAGGTGCCTAAAACCATTGCAAACAACACCCGAAATACATTTACAACAAAGCCATAGCTGACAAAAAGAAGGAAATTAAAAAAGTAAAGAAAGCGAAACAAGACACTCCGGCTACAAAAATGACCAATATTAAAATGGGCAAACAAAAATACAAAACTGGCTAAAATCTGCCAAAATTACCCAAGAAAACGTGGAATCCATGCTACGAGCACTAAAATCCCAAAACACTCGAGGCACTACTAAAACCTACTGCGCCAATGAAAGATAGGATGATAGTTGATGTACCGGAGTCGGCTTGGGTCAAGCACTTTGAAGATTTATACAAAGAAAGACCCACAACCAAGAACCCAGCAACTGCCTCGATCAAAAAAAGATGGTCAGTACTATGGGATTATAAGGAAATTCTAAACATAATCCAGAAACTAAATATATCGAGAGCACCAGGCCCTGACGGTCTCTTGAATGCTGTAATAAAAAAGAACCCTGGGTAAAAAGAAATATGGGTGGCCTTTTGCATGGAGATCTTCACATCGATTAACAAAACCCATGCCATCCCAGAGACATGGCAACTGGCTGCCATCATACCAATTTACAAACAAGGTTTGACCAAGGAACCTACGAATTACCGACCCCTGGCCCTACTAGACCCCTGGGGAAAATCTTTGCAAATTTACTGCTGATGAAATTGAACATCTGGGCTCAACAAGCGCAACGCCAGGCTATCGGGCAAACAGGTTTTGTCAAAAAGTAGGGACTAATGTCAATTTACTGTTCATGAACCTCCTGAAACATGTAGCAGCTAGGAATAAAACACAAATATACGCTGCACATGTGGATTTACACCTCACATTTGACAAAATAGACCCAGACATACTGTGGTCGGAACTCGAGCAATGGGACTGCCCAAGCGACATTCTGGAACCCGTAAAACAACTTTATTCAAACACAAGAATCCAAATCAGAATGACCTCTGACGGGCTTATTACAAAACTGATTAGAACCTGGCATGGATTAAAACAAGGATGTCCACTGGCAGCAGCCCTATATAACCTTTTTACATCGGACCTAGAAGTAAACATCAGCTCTCCACAAGCGAACCTTCCAAAACTCAATGCAACTGCCATACCCTTTCTAATGTATGCTGACGACATCATCCTTCTGGCGAAAACGCCCCGTGGCCTGTAGATTTCTCTAAACAAACTGCAAGAATATATGGACACGAATGAACTGGCAATTAATGTCACTAAGACGAAAATCATGACACTAAATCAACAATCGGGAAGAAAGCAGAAACCCCACGCTTTCTACATACAAAAACAAAAACTCGAACAAGTTCGAACGTGTAAATATTTGGGCATTTGTATCAACCAATCTCTAATTGAAAAAGACTGGTCACTAAACCTGAAATCTAAGGCTCACTCCGTAGCACGCCAGGGATTGGTCATACACAAAAAATATGGCAAATTTTCCATCAAACCGGTAGTAGCCTTCTATAGGCGGAATGTGACTGCGATATTAGCCTATGGTGTAGAAACAATGATAAACATAGACCATCTGGGAGCAAATTGAGGCTATCTACTGGAGGAAAGTGCTAGCACTGCCACGATCCACCCAAATGCCACGAGTAAGATACGAACTCGGTTTGCAATCACTGAAATTGATTGTCATGTGGAAAACCTTCAACCGTTTCCGAAAAGTGATTAGTGAATCCAATATACCAGCGCTAGACATACTGAGAACCGCAGATCTTAAGGCTAACAATGTTGTGCTGACAAAGTGGAAAGAAGCAATCATGCAGATTTGTCGGGACAAAGACATATCTATGGAGATGCTAACGAACAGACCCCAGAATGCAAAAAAACACCTTTCAAGGCTTGATTGGACAGAGACTCAGGAACTGAAAAATCGATATAAGCTCAACCTACCGTGTGACGGAGAAGGAAGAGCCCTGAACCAACTACCGCACTACCTCAAGCTGTTCCCAGACCATCAAATCTGGGACACATTCTTGAGACTGAGACTGAACGTACTTCCCACTCGAGAGATCATGGCGGTAAGGAGCCAAAACAGGAAGTTAGTCGAGCACGTCGATATTGTAAAAAGGAAGAGATACAAGAAACTATATTCCATATTATTATGGAATGCCAAGCCCTTAATCAACTCCGCTTGACCTTCAGCCATAAGTACTTGAGTGCCCCGAATTAACTTGAAGCAGCCGAACGTTGGTCCCAAATTCTAATGGGCAACAACAGAAGAACGGTAACCGCGATAATACATTTCTGAATGGCCATTTCGACCGTTGGTTTCAGTTTGGCACCATGAAGAAAAAATTGGCTCTATAATTCGTATAAATGTACACTATTTGAAAATGATTAAGAAATGTATATAAATGTAAGGTTTAAGACTCAAACCAAAAACATTTTTAAAAAACACTTCAAATAGACAGTTACGTACAGAGTGTAGGAAGCCTCAGATTCAGATTCTGACGGCCAGATGACCTGGTGAGCAGGGTTTAGGCATTGAAGACCAAGGTTGAATATATGTCTGACCTTGCTGACAAGGCATTGGCGAGGTCTATGGGATCCATCATTTCGTGCACAAAGCACCTACACATCCGAAGGAGCCGACTGACTCTCATCAGAAGAACACAGGGATGAGATTTCCCTTTGAAGGGCAAAGCTTTTGAGGAGACTCTTGAAAACAAAGTCCATCGTGCCTTCAAGACTGAAAAACCTATGGGGAAGTAACAACACCTCGCTGGTATTTACTGTAGATAAATTGATGTTCCTGGGCTTCACCCGGAAACTGTTGTGCAATGTATATCGGAAAGTGGCATAATTGATCATTATGGTCATGACTCGAACTGATAGCGCTGTTGTTCTACACTACTGTGTAATGTTGGGTCCTTTCATAGTGGCTACTATCTCTGTTTGTGCTTTAGGCTCTACCTTTCACGATTACCCATCATATCCCCTACCTTTATCATATGTTTGGGCTCTATGGTTAATTATATTGATTTGGATATGATATCAATATCATAGATTGTAAATATGCATTATTGTAATCAATCTGTAGGTTTGCCTCTTTTTTATATATTTAGTTTATTTGTTTTGTCTTTGACGCATTCTTTCTTTACAGCGTTTCTCTGTTTATTCTTGTTTACCAACTTTCAGACTTTTATATACATCTCTGGATACAACTTGGGCTTATGTATTTGCTCTACCGACAAGGCGGCGTGTAATCATGCTGCATACGACATATGACGTCCTATGCTGTGACACACTTACAATTGTTTTAAACTTCCTGTTCTTGCCTTGAGTCTTTTTTTATATAATGTTTCTTTTCATTATTTATATACATGTAGCCAAACATTGGCTTTGTATAAGTTCACGTAACAATACATCACAGTTCACAATTCTAATTCTCCTATTTTTTAGTTTTTACTAGTTTTACGGTTATTATATACTTCTGTGTGTAAAAATTCTGCTTATGTATTACCTTCACTAACAACCTTGCACATAATCACGTAGTATATGACCCATGACGTGGAAAAAATATACCGGCCATTTTGAGACTGAGTCCCTCCACGTCACCTAACTTGTGGACTATACGCCTGCCTTCAGCCTTCACACTGATCTCTTGGACTGTGTTTTCAGACATGAATGACCTTCTGTCCTCTATTCATACCCATACTTATTATGTTGACAGGTTCTAATTTGACTATCTTATCTGAGCTGCCTTGGTATCGATTACCATTAGAGGTCCCACGTCTGGTCAGCTCTTGGCTTTTCGGGCTTATTGATCGATACTTCGTCCTCTGAAGTAAGCTGAATTTTCCCTTACTATTATGGAGATCGTCTCACTTTTCATTAACTGTCTATATTGCTATCGTACATACAAGAGTGGGACGGCTTTTCACTCAGGCACCCTTAAGACCTCCTGACATGCAGTGCTTGAGTATAGATCACCATAAAAGGCACCGTTTGAACCATCGTTGTGCTACCTTGTTAGCTGACGTCATGATACCTTGCATATTGATGTATGGCTTGCCAATCTTAGAGACACGCTCTTTCTTTGAACTTCGTCTTTGACTCGTGGTTCCTCTCACTTTTTAACTATTCAGTAGGATGGCTTTTACCCCAGTTAAAGGTGAATTAACATCATCATATGAGATTGTACAGGCATGTTTTATAATTGAATCTATGTTGAAATGAATACAGTAACTTATCTATACTCTTTCTCATCATCTCGTAGATTGACCTGTGGATGTCTAAGAGACCGACCTGATGATTGGTTTCTTACCCGAAGCACGCGGAACATACCTTTATTGTTCTCAAACACCAGGAGAAGGGAGTAATTCTCCTGGTTCTGAAAGTTGACTGGTGCAAAGCCTTTTCTGAAACTAGCAGTGCATATTAGCTCATTATGTACATAGCTCTGAACTCACACGCTTTTGGCGGGTGACACCCGCCTTGTAAACAGCTGACTAACCTGCCAAGCCTCCTGCAAGCCCATTCGTTTCAATGGGCCTCTCACCCGCCAAAAACACAATGGGGTGTTTTCACCCGCCTTTGCTACACAAATGGTTGAGAGCTATGTATGTATGTATTTATGCATGCAGGCATGTGTGCAAGCAGTGTGTATGTAATGTATGTGTGAAGGAGTTGGTGTGTGTGAATGAGTGCATGATGTATGGGGGCTGGGCGTGCATGTAAATGAGCAAGTTTATGGTGAATGGGATGTGTAAATAAGTGAGTGAATGTGTAATTGCCTGTGCGCCTCGGTGTAATGCTGGGCTGCTACCATTTGGTATGTGGGCCCCATGCCAGGCAACCCTTGGGGTAGAAAAGAGCGGGAGGAGCCTCCACATTTGCGATGGCCATTTTCTAAAGTGGCCCCTGCCATCACCAGTTAGCCCCCCCCACCCCCCTGAAATGTAGATTTCTTGCCCCCTGATGTGTGCGACTATGGCCGTGACGTAGAATAATACATTGATGAATATTGATCTTTAGATTGTATTGAGGGGATAAATGAAGGTATGACTTTGTAGATCCAGTTCCCATGAGGGTGTGAGGAATAACGTGGGTCTGTGTTGCACAGGAGAATGAAGTGTAATTGCAGATTATTTCTTACATTTCCTTCTTTTTGATCGGCCATGAGATCCCATTGTGTCATTTCTGCTTTTGTCTGACAGTTCTCCAACTGTGGAGAGTTACAGCCACGTGTGAGAAGGAAAATGGCGCTCCACTCATCGCTCGGAATTTTCCAGAAAGATCCGGGTCATGTGATCGCGCGTGGAGGGAGGCACCTTCCTCGACAATACACGTATCGACGTTTCCAGAAGCACTGCAGAGGGGAGGGAGGCCTCCACTCAGACTGGATTAGGAATCTAGGAATCGTCGCTGAAGCTGTTGTGCTTCACCTGCACACTGGACTCGGTGCGTATGTGTACTGTGGACGCGCACTTGCTTTCCTTCCCGATCCTCTGAGAGTGACGATCGTGGGATATTCCACATCTTGCGGCAAGGGCGGAAACGATGCGCATGAGCGAGGTGCGTGAAGCGCATTTGCGCAGCGCCATCGCGCTCTGAAACACTTGTGTACGAGCGTGATAGAAATAAAATATCAATCAATCGCGCCATCGTGCCACGTGCCGGTGCCCCAGCAATGGCGGCCCGTCACGCGGAGCCTGAACAGGCCTTTCCTCGCGAGGACTTCAACGATCGTGAGGGCGTGCCCCCCCTTCCCGGGTGATTTCTAATATTACTTTAATAACAATGGTGATACCTGCGCACCTAGGGTGACCAGATTTCCAAAACAAAAACCGGGACAACCAGCAAAATAAAAGAGGGACTACCCCATAGCAGCCCACCAATTACCGCCCCTCCCCCAACACGCCCCCACAACCACCACCCAATCATATTTCCAGCACTTCTTTCTATAAACTGTATATGATCTCATTTGTGCAGTTTTGTCTGTGAATCTTGGCATGTTCATTCAAAGCAGGCGTTTGCTCTGATGGATATTAGATGGCATGCTGTACACTGATTTCCAAGCCAGTCTCTGTGGCACAGTCAGTAAGTGTTAAATGTTAAATGTTAAATGTTAAAGGTATTTGTACCGCGCACCGTCACTAACAGAATTGGTCCCCAGGCGCTCTGGCGGATCTGTAAACGGTAAAGGTGGGATGGGTTAGTAAGGTGAAGAAGGGAGTAGGATAGTGAGAGGAGTGGTGTTCTGTTGGCGGCTTGAACTCAGTATACACTGGGTGTTGAGCTTTGGTGCAGGTATCGGATTGGAGTCAGTCCGCGTGTGCTGTTGTTCTGGCTTATGTGTAGTTGCAGTGTTGTGAAGTGCGTGCGGCTTGTTGTGCGAGAGATGGTTGTGTGAGTTTTTTGAGTGAGATAAGTCTGCAGAGTTTGAGCTTATATTGGTTAGTGGGTTACCTTTACCATGCTGAGTGTTGTGACTTGTACCTGAAAGGTTGGGGGTTCGACCAATCCTCCAATACCAAACTTGTGAAAGTGTTGTGAAAAAAATTTACAATTTTAATGACAGGAGCCACCCATCCCAGCAAACCGCGGAGGGTGATTTCCCCAGACTGTCCTGGGAAAACGGGGACGTCTGGTCAGCCTATATGCACCAGAAAATGCGCTAACTCAAGTCTCTAAAACCACTAATGGGGGCGAGAGCCAGAGCAACCTCAGAATCCCTTACTTTCCTAGTTCCTGGACGGAGGCCGCAAGTTCACTGTTGAATGAGTAATTACGCTCTTCCATGGCTTGCTTAGGAAACAAGCTCAATGAGTCCATTATTCAGACCATGGCGCCCGAGCCAAGGCCTGGCCGATCCAGCGACTGCTACTATTGGTGAATTTGAATCCGATAAGTCATCTCTTTTACCTATAAAATCGGTTAAAACCATTTCAATTCAAAGTACAGATGATCATGAATGCTTTACTTTTAGGAAAAGCCTACTCTGCGCTGCGGCGCTTTGAGGAACTCCGCGCGCTCCTAGCGGAACTAGCAGATGGATTGGAACCTCTGAGAGGTTTGTTTTTAAGTAGCACCCGGGGAAGGGCGCTCAGCAAATCAGGTGGCTGGAAATGCAGGCAAGAACATACAGTGTACCACCCGCATTTTTCAGCCACCAGAGGCAATTCCGCGGGTGGTGCCATCTTGATAGTGGGGAAGCAACAGGGAGCATCTCCACGCTCTCTGCTCCCCCCAAAGACATCCCGCTCTCTCTCCCTGCCCCTCCCTTCCCCCACTTACCTGCTAGAACCGGAGCTTTAGACTTCGGCCCCGGCACGCCTCCTACCCATGGCCATAACCTTTTACGATGGGGTGGCTTTTTTTTATAACGGGAGATTGGGCTGCCCAATATGCAGAGCACATCTCCCGTAAACAAAATAAAATATTACACCGTTTGCACCCCGGCCGAAACCCAGGGGGCAAATAGATATCACCGCCTTGTCGGAGGGCGTACATGGCTGATAGCGGCCCTCAGCCCTCGCCAAGGCTCTCCCTTAACTCAGGCCTGCCTAGGCTCGGGCTGGGGGGACGTTACCCGCCATGAATGGGTCAGTGGAAGGCAGACAAGCACTTCTAACACACAGAATTTGCTGTGTTCTACACTTAAATTCCAAGCACTGGATTATTTACAAACTTTCCCCATAGAACTTTGGGAACAGTCTCACGAAGATATGGTTACACATGTTATACTAAGCATTTAGGGATTAAACCCAGGCTCACTAACGCGGCGTGTAACATCTCTGACCATATCACAAACGAGGTTCCGCAGGGTATTGAAGGCAGCCTGGAAGTTACCCCAGCACCCGTCCATACCTTAAGGAATTTACTATACTAAGCCTCGTTAAAATACAACTCTGGGCGATGGCTCGCAGGAATAAACATAGGGGATACATGAACCCTAAATTCCCAAGATAAAATCACGAGAACCTCGGGGGTAACGGGCAGAAGCAAGAGCAAAATAAGCCCCAGAAATGGTGCCTGAAAGATCGTGTTGAAGGAGAAGTTGGCTAGAAAAACAGCGAGTAATAAAACTAAGTGGGACAAGACTATTCACTCCCGCCCGACTGACTCCAACTCAAACGTCACTTTGAGCAAAAATCACCCTCTTGTAACCACTGCAGTTTATTTAAAGGCAATTTTGAGGGAAGTGGGTACGAACACATTGGATCTGGTTCATTCCCCTGCTTTAGTAGAGCCCCCACTATAGTCTATGGAAAGGTGTCAGACCATGAGGAAATAGCATGAGTGCTTCTCATGCAACACTGAGAAGGGGAGCACAGGGAAGGAGGAGGTCTGGCTCATTATTGGAGTGAATTCCTGAATCCGTACTACTGAGAAGACTCCAGTAGTTGCAGACGGAATGTATTCTATGCAGGTGACATCCTGTTGCGTCGCTCTAAGATTACTGCGGAAGACGAAGCAGAAACATCTGGAACACTGAAACATCGGAGGCTCTATTGCACTGGTTTACATGCACTGCACACTTTATCCTTTGCAAGTATTGGAAAAGAAATCGCTTTTGAAGATGGTGAACCTTTTGGTTGTATTGCCTTCGGGACAATCCCGCTTCAACAGGTCTACTGCGATCGGCTTCTTAAGTTGCTTCCATTTGCAGGTAGAATGAATTATTCATCACTGTTGTTGTAATTGTTGGTATGCATGGTGCACTTTGTATCATACAATTCGAATTGTGAAAGGTGGGAGTCCTCTGGCTGATGCTGCTATCGTCTACCTTTACACATTGCAGGTTTTTAGGTCTTTTTTTCTTTCTTCTTTTTAGTGTTTTCACTTGATTTTAAGAAGATAAATGTAACTTTTTATATATTGTGATAAAACTGAATATTAATGTGTTTTTCTTTTTTGAAAAGGTTGAAGTTTCTTTGACTAAACACAAAATAACAAATAATAATACAAAACACACACACAGTCATTCTTCTATGTGAGAAGGTTTGAGAGTAACAATGGCACTTTTAATGATCATTTGGTAGATGAGAGATCATTGGCAGATAATAAACCCCAGAACTTAATGTCGAATCGTCCAGTTAATTCCTGCACTATAGCCACGAAAGGCTTACATTCCCTGCCTGAGAAAGGATTCCTGGCGTCTGCAGAGCCCCCCCCCCCGCCCCACCCCCTCACCGCTGCTCCAACTACTGCAATGAACTGTGAAGGAAGGAGGCTTAAGGCCTGATTCATTAAAGTGTTTATAATGGCGTAGTCCCATAGGAAAACGTTCCATGAATCAGGCCCTTAGACTACAAAGCTTGTTCTGTTCACCCAAACATTGTGTCCTGAATTGCAATGCTATCTTGAGCCCAATTCATTTGCTCTTGGGCATGATTGAGTCCGGTGACCTTGCAATGGTGCAGCAACCAGAAGCCACAGAACTAGGCCCTGCTATTCGGCGCTTTGGCTCGCAGTCCGCTCTTTCCACTGCACTGCGCCATCATGTTGCTTTCCTATGAATGCTGTGAAATACGTGCTCCCATGAAGGCATTTCATGTGGGCAGTCTGAGCCGCTAAAGTCCTGCAAGCAATAGTAACAGAAAGGCCACTCTTCACTTCTCAAGAGGTTCAGGGGGAGCCGGGTGGATATAGGGGAGACTGGTCCTGGCTCCCTGGCACTCTTCAGCCTAGGGCCATTAGGAGACCCTATGTTATCCTGGCAGACGCGAGGGCATTCCCATTATTTGGCAGAGGGTGGGCTGATGGTTATGGACTGGTTGCTCTACAGGAAACCTGGGCGGTGAGATCTTTCTGCTGTGATGGTAGGAATCCTATTGAAATGAAGGCAAGGAAGGCAGCGCCTATATAGGCAGTTAAGGAAGAGTCTCAATAAAGCGCTTTGGGAACATTCTGTGGGGGGAGGAGTTGAGCTCTCTGCGTAAGCAGCTAAACCCCGAATATAAGGATGGGTTGTGTGGGCACAGGCACAAGAAGAAAGCTGAGTGTTGGGAGAAGGTAATCTCTGTAATGTGCGCTCGTTCTGGCAGTTGGTTAATTGTAAGAAGCCCAGCCTTCATCCCCTGGAGGTGGCCTAGAAAACACTGTTGGGGATGAAAGCTCAGCAGCCCCTAGTGTGGGTGCCGGGAGCAGACAAATGGACGTGCAGGCATAATACAGAAGACATTGCTTCTATCATTAAAAACATCGAAGGCTCGTGGGCACCGGGACCTGGTGGTATCTGTAATGTTTTAATGACAATGAAACCTCTGGTCTGGGGACTTGCATTCCATTACTTGGTTTTTACTATGAGTCTTACAGGTCATTTACTGGAGACCTGGACTCACGGCATCAAAGATCTGGTTTACACACAGGGACCTCGCGACGAACCCAAGAACTACCGAATACTCGATATGCAGAAGGCTCCAGCAAAGACTATCGAAAGAGTACTTCTCAATGAACTTAATAAGTGTGTAACACACAAGGAAATACTGCTGTTCAACCACCATTGAGTACCATGCAAAATGATATCAGCTGTTACTTCAACGCCTACATACCTGTGGGTTTGTAGCGCTATATAAAAACGAGTTATTATTATTGTATTATAGTAGAAAGTGCATGGAGGTTCCATGGCCAGCCGATGTGCGTGGCTTTTGCCAACTTTAGTGCAGCGTTTGACACTGTAGGCTGAGTTAAATGATGGCGATAATTGGATGAGTGGGTCTTCCTAGGGGATTTCTAAAGATGATTTCTACTCTCTACCTAAATACTACAGTAAGAATAAGACTTGACCAAACTTGACAGGTTCTTTAGCTTCCTGCACCGGGCTCAAACTAGGGTGCATATTGGCGCTACTATCAATGGTCCCTCTACATTTCTTTCTCCGGGAGCAGAAATGGTTGGCTTTTGTGCACACATTCATTTCTTTGTGTGCAACGGACTAACAAGGTAAGGCACTTTGTAAGCAGGTAGAGTTATTATCGCCTGCGAATAGATTTTGGAAGGAAATGTCCCCTTCCCAACCACTGCAATTCTTTACAAATCCGTGTAAAAGATGCATTTTACGGCATTTTTCCCAATAATATAGCTTAGAAAATGTAATATTTTATGTATGATTATAAAGAGAGCTCATCAGCCAGTCCACGATCTGATACAATACCTAGCAAAAGTACTCCTGTGCACAGAACAGTGTGTACGCAGCAATAAAGCATCGTATGCTCAGTATAAACAATAGGGTTAGCTGTGGCCATTCATTTGTCGCCACTTCTCAGACACAATGCAAAAGATACTTTAAGCCATTGGGAAAGAAATCACTCATGATAAGGGACATGTGTGCTTTGTAATACACACAACTGATGTGGGTGGCAAAGAAAAGAGAGGATACAGCATTTGCAAATGGAATAATGGCAACTAAAAGGAATGTGTCAGAAAACATGCCACTGGGAGTTCATGTGCCACGTTGATGAAGCGATTCAAGGGCCAGAAGAACATGCACGTATTCATGTGTGTAAGGATGATAATTGCTTCTGAATAACAGCGCCACGAATATGTGAACAGAGCTGTGACACAATGTACTCAAAACCAGCCTTACACTAAGAGGCATACACATCACCCATTTGTGCTCCCTAAAAAACAGGAACGTGTGCTAATCCAACCTACGAAACAACAGACATAGGAGCCTACCCTCTGCTTCTACCGGCAAAGCTCCATTGATATTTTCGTATCAGTGACCAATAGAGCAGTGGCCTAGGAAGAACTCCAATCATAAAGTATCCCTAGTGGTGAGGCCAATCACTTCCTTTATTCTCTGAAAGATCATTTGATTCCAAGTAAGAAGTAAAATCTTATCAGGGTTCTGCTCGTTTCCCTGTCACAGGGGGTGAAAGGACAGGGCACATGATACGTCCTATAGTTGTGCCCACCCTCCCTCACCTTACTGACGTTTCTTATAGAGCCTTGTTGAAGAAAATCACATAGATTTGCCCTTTACGTTTAACGCAACAATGCTCAGAGGTACAACAGACTGAGTGCCTTCTTCTGTGACTAGGGACCCCCCTTCTGCAATTCCCTGGTACCAGTTAAGCAACATACATGGGGATGCAAGAGCCAAAACATGCAGAACACAGGACTATATTGAAAGGCCCTCAGCATCTGAGCACAGAAATAAACAAAAGGCGCCGCTCTCTAGACTCTTACTAGAGTTCTACATCTTCAGCAAACAAACACTTTTCCTTCACTGTACTGGATTGCTGAAACATCTGACTTGGTTTTTTAAAGTTGGCGATTTATTTTTCACACCCCAAGGAGTGTTCTCCTATGCCCTTCCCCCGTAACCTTCCCAGACTCCTGTGCTCACCCCAAAAAAGCTCTGTAAAAAGTCAGGGATTGTAGCACTAACACTCACTGGGATAGTTGCATACCCACTATATTTTGCAGGCAGAACATATGTAAAGCCAAGCCACGATATTATGGGCAATTTAAGAAAATGGCATACATCTGCATGTACACAATTATTTTGCGGTCCATACAAGATTGTTTGCAACATACCCCATCCTAATATTGTTGGGTATGATTACACAAGTGCTCAGTGAAACCATTCCTGTATAGCAGACAGTTACCATATCATTTGTTAAGGTCTGTGCCCTCTGGAACTCTGCCAACTTGCACAGGATGCAGGTAGTGTGAAAAGCTTTCTAGCTGTTTGAATATCCATTGCCCTAATGCTATGTACGAGTAATGTGAGGCATATTCCAGACCCATAATCCTTTGCAATCATGCAAATCATACTGCAATGTTGCGCTCAACTTGGAGGGTAATGTGGGCATATTCCTTGGAGGGCAAATTAATATTCAGAGTTTTATAACAGAGCTAATTTCCTTAATATCGGAAATTGCCCAGAGGGGACCACTTACTTAATGTTCGGCATTTGCACTGCAGAGTGCACATTAGACGTGTGAAGAGCCGCTGGAAGGCTCTTTACACTTCTGTTTTGCAGTCCTCAAAGCAAATAGAGGGAATGTTATCTGCCTTTTCACCGCCTGCTTTTTACTGGAGCAAAAAAGCAGGCGGTTTCTACAGAAAAACATTGGTTTTACGCCAGCATGAAATGTCATGCTGGCATAAAATCAAGCTGTTTTTGAAGGTGAAGGGCAAATGGGGGTCAGAAACCTAACACCTGTACTGCCCCTCGCCTTTAAAAACAATGACAATTCCCCATAACGTGAACGGAGGCATTAAGACAGGCGTAACCGTGTTATGGCCGTCGTTGGGGCCTCCATTTACATGCTGGAGAACTCCAAAATGAGCCCCAATGTGTTAATTTGCAAGCGTACTGCTTCAATGTGCCTGAGCGGCATATGTCCAAAAGAATAGGAAGCGTGGGAAGAAGTTACAGATCCGAGTAACTCTGCCCGCTTACTTACAGCCAGTATCTGATCTTCGAACTGACTGTTGGGTTTCATAGTCTGGGTGATGCTTTTGTTAAGGCACCATGAGGAAGAACAATTCTGGTGCTCGAACGTTATTCATATTACAACAGACATGAAAGAAGTGCATGCAGGTACAAGTCTGGTAACCTTTTTCAGAGCCACGGTTGTCGGATAATATCTAAATGTGGTGGAAGTTAGTCATAAGGTCATAAGTGTGATAGATTGAAGAATCGGGAGTAATGGATGGGGAGAGAAGGTTATTTAGTTAATGTGTGCTGGCATATCTTAGTTAGATCTAGTGTTCATGGACTCCCTTTTTTAAATTAGTTTTTCAACTTTTGAGAGTGTATTTTGTTTTTAGGGGTTTTAGGTTTTTAAGGTCATGCTAGCATAGTAGGTAATGTCTGTATGCTAGACCAGAATGTAAGGACTAGTTAGTATCTTTTACCTTTATTAAGAGAGAAAGGAAATGTCAGGTAACTACTGTGCATTATTAATTCTTGGGAGACTGGAATTGTCTGTGTGCGCTGCTAAAACTCTTCTGAGCGGCACCCAGAAGGAAGCTGGGCACGTGTACATGCGGACAGCTTAGAGGGAACACTGACCGCTATTTTTTCATCTGTGTATGGTAGATTGTATAACCCACTTGGACTGAAAGCAATCATATCCGCCTAAATTAGGCACCACCAAATTATCTGGGTTGGGGGAAGCAGACGACCTCATATTAATAAAGGGGCCTGCACCCTCAATTAAACACGTTTGTAGAATATGCACACTCAACCTCTCTATCAAGGATAGGAAAAGTAAGGTAATGCCCTTTTTAGTAGGAAGGATGAAGTTAAATCATAATATGATCTGGAGATTGGGTGGACTGCCGCTCAAGAGGATATCCCAATATCACTATTGAACAACATCACGAATGGCACTGCCAGTGGGATACAGTTGGTCTAATGACATCATTTGCAGCAACGCGTGGCGGTTACCCCCTGACATCAGTCATTAATGTGCCTATGATGAAATTAACTCCAGGAATGATGTATGGCACTGAAGCCTGCGGCGTTAATTGTGCCAGTGATCTAAGGAATTTGTAGAGTTATAGCCTAAAGGCACTTATGACTGTTCCCTCTCAACTTCCTGTTGAATTTCGCTTGTGAAAAGTGGGCATTTGCTCCATAATTTCTAATAGAATCCACCACTGTGTGCCATTTTATTGGAAACTACAAAATGCCACTAACAATTCATTATTGAAATTACGATTAGAGGAGGTATCTAAAACGGAAAGGTCCTCTAAGATCACTACTTGAGCAGTGATTATGAAAGAAGAGTCGAGTTGATGCAACCGTTTAAATATGAATCCCACTAGCTTCCCTGGACTTAACTTTAGACGGTATTTAAAGAAGTCCATAGTAAATATGGAAAGAAATTGGATTAATCTCGCCACCAAGTCTCTTAGTAGAGGTTATATGTGCCCCACCACTGCTCCAATCCTTCCTGTCAAGTACGCATAGGAATGTTCTGGCTCCCAGATTCAAACGAAATATCTTAGAGTGAAATTGAACTTGGTTGAGACACTAGATAAAATCAGTGCTAGGACGTCGCTCGCAAGCGTGAGACGTACTTGGAGGATGTGTAAAATGGGAGATGTGGAAAGTGGGTCTTTTTCTGTATTATTAGATGAAGACTTCGTTTGGGGTATTCTATGAATGGCAACCATATTCCCTTTATTAATAATTTTACTAGATCTTCGTTGTCCATCAAGATTTTATTCTGAGATCTTTGAAATAACTGTATTGTCGTGAAGTTTAATTTTTTTGTTAATGCTGATATTGTTATATTAAAAGTCATTATTTTGACTGTGTTGTACGAAATAAAAAAACATCTTTGTTCTCGAACGGTCTCCTTTAGGCAGGGCTCCAGATAAGATTTGGAAGTGGGAGTATTTTACTCCCTATTTTTTAAAGTTGGGAGTAAAGTGTTTTAAGGAGTACAAATGTTAGTCCAATTCCTAATGAGAGTATTTTATAAGCCAGTAAAAATATGTTTTAACTGAAAAACAGAAATGTTTTTGTAATATTTATTTCTTTGCACCTAGGTATTCATGCACATTAAGAGATGCAGGTGTACTTCTTCCAATCAAGCAGCAGTAATGGTAGTTTCTTCCTGTGGTACTACGTGCCCTACTGCTCCAAACAGATCCATGGGGCTGTGAGGGTGAAAGCAGGAGCACAAGGACGTACATGTCTGTTTCCTGTTTGTTGTTGGAAGTATTATTACTCCCTATTTTTTATTTTTGGGGCGTATTTGCCAATGTTTAGGGAGTAAAAGTGGCCGATACACCCCTTATCTGTAGGGCTGTCTGTAGGTTTCACTTTCTATCCCAGGTCGTAGCCTTTAAAGGTGGAGGCTCAGGATGTCGCAGGAATGTTTTGGTCGAGTGGATATGCAGATTGTCTTGCTATCTCTGTCTTTGCTACACTGGAGAATGATTGCATGAGCTCTGTTTCTCCCACACTTGCATGGGCTGCACTGCTGTGCACTGCCGCTACGGAGCCTGCCCGGATAACTATCACCCTATGTCCATCACTCCCTTCCTTGGCAAGCTCCTGGAGAAACGGGCCATCTCCCAGCTTAATCTCCGCACTGAATCTGTTGGTTGTCTTCATGACCATCAGTCTGGTTTCAGAGATGACAGAAGCACGGAAACTACTCTCCTGAACATCTATGAAGACCTGCTCTCCAACCTTGAATCTAACACCCCTTGTGTCCTCATCCTGCTTGATCTCTCTTCTGCCTTTGACACTGTCAACCATGCCATCCTGCTCAACCGTATCCGTGATAACCTGGGTATCACTGGTCAGGCTCTGGCTTGGCTGACTTCTTTCCTCTCCAACCGACCGTCCCAGGTCCAACTGGGGTCCTTCCTCTCTGACATCTTTTTCTCTACCTGTGGTGTTCCCCGGGGGTCTAACCTCTCTCCCTGGCTGTTCAACCAATACCTGGTACTACTTGCCCACCGCAATGCCACTCTCTGCCCCAACTTTCAGTGCTATGCGGATGACACTCACTCAGCTCATTTCAGGCTACCATCGGCCTCCTCTTCTCCTTCCCTCATCTCTGACTGTCTTTCTGTTATCCAGGAGTGGTGTGCCGCCAATGACCTCTGCCTTAATGCCAGTAAGACTGAGATCCTACTCATCTGCACACCTGCTCCCTCCTTCCATGCAGCTCTCTGGCCGGCCTCTCTTGGCCCTCTTCCTGCTTCTACCTGCAAGGCAAAAAACCTCGGGGTCATCCTCGACTCCACACTCTCCTCCTCTCCTCACATCTCCGACGTCTCTAAGAAGTTACTCTACCAGCTGCGCCTCCTCAGAGGTATTCTTCCTTTCCTCTCCTTCCCCCAGAAGCTCATTGTCTCTAGAGCCCTGGTTCTCTCTAGGCTGGATTATTGCAACAGCCTCTTTATAAACCTGCCTGCTTCTACTCTCCGCCCTCTGCAACTCATCCAGAACAGGACTGCAAGACTTGTCCTTGGCCTCAAGCTCAGGGATCGTATCTCTCCAGGACTGAAATCTCTGCACTGTCTCCCAGTGGCTGCGAGGATTAAGTTCAAAACCCTCTGCATCGTCCACAAGGCCTTCTGGGGCCTGGGGCCTCAATACCTTCAACTCTCTCTTCCTAAATACCTTCCTTCTCAAGCTCTTCGCTCATCTGCCTCCAACTCCCTCAGTGTCAGTTGCTTCTCCAAGCAACGAGTCAGTGGTAGATCTCTTTCTTCGGCTGGGGCCTCCCTCTGGAACAGCCTCCCTGCCAGCCTGAAACTTGAGGAGAATCATCTTCGGTTCTGGAAGCACCTCAAGACCTTTCTCTTTGCTTCTGCCTTTTCTCCTCCTCTCCCCTGCTGACTTTCTGGCTGACACTGAAACTGTACTGGTTACCTGGCCACCCTCTGATCTCGGGCCGAGGTCCACTCCCCCACCAGTCGCACTCTTGCCCTGCCTTCCTGCCAACCCCCGCACTTGGTGACTGTTTTCTGTGTCCCTACAGTCCCACTTCCAGCACTTGACACCCGATGTCTGCATTTACCCGTGCACTTGCCACCCACTGGCCGCACTTTTACTTATTGTTTATTTATTTTCTTATCCCATGTACTGAACTGTCCTCTCCCCATCCCCCCGCACTTCTGCTCCTTCCTCTTCCCATGCACTTGCGCGATCTGAATGACACCTGGCCTAGTAGGATCGCTGTCTGTCCTCCCTCTGTTGCCCCTCCCTTGCCTCGTCGCGCCTTGAAACACTTGTGTATAGGCGCGTTACAAATGCCACATCATATCATAACATCGTATATGGGAATGCAAAGGGATGGCTGCCTTGTTGATGTACCACCTGACTCCCTGACACTGGGGGCAGCGAGCGCCAGTCCTGCCTTTTTATTCCTTCATTAGATGCATTCTGGGTGCTGTAGTCTCTGATTGCATCGATTTGATATGATGTAACAACCTACAAATGCAATGAACGGAACGCAGAGAATGGCACAGGGTGTCCCCGGTGACATGGAGTTATCTGGGCTAGTGGGCGGAGGGAGGGAGTCTGAATCACACATATTTGCTCCTGTAGCACACCTGGAAGCCAGGGCACAGGGTGTCCCCGGTGACATGGAGTTATCTGGGCTAGTGGGCGGAGGGAGGGAGTCTGAATCACACATATTTGCTCCTGTAGCACACCTGGAAGCCAGGGCACAGGGTGTCCCCGGTGACATGGAGTTATCTGGGCTAGTGGGCGGAGGGGGGGGGTCTGAATCACACATATTTGCTCCTGTAGCACACCTGGAAGCCAGGGCACAGGGTGTCCCCGGTGACATGGAGTTATCTGGGCTAGTGGGCGGAGGGGGGGGGTCTGAATCACACATATTTGCTCCTGTAGCACACCTGGAAGCCAGGGCACAGGGTGTCCCCGGTGACATGGAGTTATCTGGGCTAGTGGGCGGAGGGAGGGAGTCTGAATCACACATATTTGCTCCTGTAGCACACCTGGAAGCCAGGGCACAGGGTGTCCCCGGTGACATGGAGTTATCTGGGCTAGTGGGCGGAGGGAGGGAGTCAGAATCACACATATTTGCTCCTGTAGCACACCTGGAAGCCAGGGCACAGGGTGTCCCCGGTGACATGGAGTTATCTGGGCTAGTGGGCGGAGGGAGGGAGTCTGAATCACACATATTTGCTCCTGTAGCACACCTGGAAGCCAGGGCACAGGGTGTCCCCGGTGACATGGAGCTATCTGGGCTAGTGGGCGGAGGGAGGGAGTCTGAATCACACATATTTGCTCCTGTAGCACACCTGGAAGCCAGGGCACAGGGTGTCCCCGGTGACATGGAGCTATCTGGGCTGGTGGGCGGAGGGAGGGAGTCTGAATCACACATATTTGCTCCTGTAGCACACCTGGAAGCCAGGGCACAGGGTGTCCCCGGTGACATGGAGTTATCTGGGCTGGTGGGCGGAGGGGGGGGAGTCTGAATCACACATATTTGCTCCTGTAGCACACCTGGAAGCCAGGGCACAGGGTGTCCCCGGTGACATGGAGTTATCTGGGCTAGTGGGCGGAGGGAGGGAGTCAGAATCACACATATTTGCTCCTGTAGCACACCTGGAAGCCAGGGCACAGGGTGTCCCCGGTGACATGGAGCTATCTGGGCTAGTGGGCGGAGGGAGGGAGTCAGAATCACACATATTTGCTCCTGTAGCACACCTGGAAGCCAGGGCACAGGGTGTCCCCGGTGACATGGAGCTATCTGGGCTCGTGGGCGGAGGGAGGGAGGTCTGAATCACACATATTTGCTCCTGTAGCACACCTGGAAGCCAGGGCACAGGGTGTCCCCGGTGACATGGAGTTATCTGGGCTAGTGGGCGGAGGGAGGGAGTCTGAATCACACATATTTGCTCCTGTAGCACACCTGGAAGCCAGGGCACAGGGTGTCCCCGGTGACATGGAGTTATCTGGGCTAGTGGGCGGAGGGAGGGAGTCTGAATCACACATATTTGCTCCTGTAGCACACCTGGAAGCCAGGGTGTCCCCGGTGACATGGAGTTATCTGGGCTAGTGGGCGGAGGGAGGGAGGTCTGAATCACACATATTTGCTCCTGTAGCACACCTGGAAGCCAGGGCACAGGGTGTCCCCGGTGACATGGAGCTATCTGGGCTAGTGGGCGGAGGGGGGGGGTCTGAATCACACATATTTGCTCCTGTAGCACACCTGGAAGCCAGGGCACAGGGTGTCCCCGGTGACACGGAGTTATCTGGGCTAGTGGGCGGAGGGAGGGAGTCTGAATCACACATATTTGCTCCTGTAGCACACCTGGAAGCCAGGGCCCAGGGTGTCCCCGGTGACACGGAGTTATCTGGGCTAGTGGGCGGAGGGAGGGAGGTCTGAATCACACATATTTGCTCCTGTAGCACACCTGGAAGCCAGGGCACAGGGTGTCCCCGGTGACATGGAGTTATCTGGGCTAGTGGGCGGAGGGAGGGAGGTCTGAATCACACATATTTGCTCCTGTAGCACACCTGGAAGCCAGGGCACAGGGTGTCCCCGGTGACATGGAGTTATCTGGGCTAGTGGGCGGAGGGGGGGGGGTCTGAATCACACATATTTGCTCCTGTAGCACACCTGGAAGCCAGGGCACAGGGTGTCCCCGGTGACATGGAGTTATCTGGGCTAGTGGGCGGAGGGAGGGAGTCTGAATCACACATATTTGCTCCTGTAGCACACCTGGAAGCCAGGGCCCAGGGTGTCCCCGGTGACATGGAGTTATCTGGGCTAGTGGGCGGAGGGAGGGAGGTCTGAATCACACATATTTGCTCCTGTAGCACACCTGGAAGCCAGGGCACAGGGTGTCCCCGGTGACATGGAGTTATCTGGGCTAGTGGGCGGAGGGAGGGAGGTCTGAATCACACATATTTGCTCCTGTAGCACACCTGGAAGCCAGGGCACAGGGTGTCCCCGGTGACATGGAGCTATCTGGGCTAGTGGGCGGAGGGAGGGAGGTCTGAATCACACATATTTGCTCCTGTAGCACACCTGGAAGCCAGGGCACAGGGTGTCCCCGGTGACATGGAGTTATCTGGGCTAGTGGGCGGAGGGAGGGAGTCAGAATCACACATATTTGCCCCTGTAGCACACCTGGAAGCCAGGGCACAGGGTGTCCCCGGTGACATGGAGCTATCTGGGCTAGTGGGCGGAGGGAGGGAGTCTGAATCACACATATTTGCTCCTGTAGCACACCTGGAAGCCAGGGCACAGGGTGTCCCCGGTGACATGGAGCTATCTGGGCTAGTGGGCGGAGGGAGGGAGTCTGAATCACACATATTTGCTCCTGTAGCACACCTGGAAGCCAGGGCACAGGGTGTCCCCGGTGACATGGAGCTATCTGGGCTAGTGGGCGGAGGGAGGGAGGTCTGAATCACACATATTTGCTCCTGTAGCACACCTGGAAGCCAGGGCACAGGGTGTCCCCGGTGACATGGAGTTATCTGGGCTAGTGGGCGGTGGGGGGGAGTCTGAATCACACATATTTGCTCCTGTAGCACACCTGGAAGCCAGGGCACAGGGTGTCCCCGGTGACATGGAGTTATCTGGGCTAGTGGGCGGTGGGGGGGAGTCTGAATCACACATATTTGCTCCTGTAGCACACCTGGAAGCCAGGGCACAGGGTGTCCCCGGTGACATGGAGTTATCTGGGCTAGTGGGCGGTGGGGGGGAGTCTGAATCACACATATTTGCTCCTGTAGCACACCTGGAAGCCAGGGCACAGGGTGTCCCCGGTGACATGGAGTTATCTGGGCTAGTGGGCGGAGGGGGGGGGGTCTGAATCACACATATTTGCTCCTGTAGCACACCTGGAAGCCAGGGCACAGGGTGTCCCCGGTGACATGGAGTTATCTGGGCTAGTGGGCGGAGGGAGGGAGTCTGAATCACACATATTTGCTCCTGTAGCACACCTGGAAGCCAGGGCACAGGGTGTCCCCGGTGACATGGAGTTATCTGGGCTAGTGGGCGGAGGGGGGGAGTCTGAATCACACATATTTGCTCCTGTAGCACACCTGGAAGCCAGGGCCCAGGGTGTCCCCGGTGACATGGAGCTATCTGGGCTCGTGGGCGGAGGGAGGGAGTCTGAATCACACATATTTGCTCCTGTAGCACACCTGGAAGCCAGGGCCCAGGGTGTCCCCGGTGACATGGAGTTATCTGGGCTAGTGGGCGGAGGGGGGGGGTCTGAATCACACATATTTGCTCCTGTAGCACACCTGGAAGCCAGGGCACAGGGTGTCCCCGGTGACATGGAGTTATCTGGGCTAGTGGGCGGAGGGGGGGGGGTCTGAATCACACATATTTGCTCCTGTAGCACACCTGGAAGCCAGGGCACAGGGTGTCCCCGGTGACATGGAGTTATCTGGGCTAGTGGGCGGAGGGGGGGAGTCTGAATCGCACATATTTGCTCCTGTAGCACACCTGGAAGCCAGGGCACAGGGTGTCCCCGGTGACATGGAGTTATCTGGGCTAGTGGGCGGAGGGGGGGAGTCTGAATCGCACATATTTGCTCCTGTAGCACACCTGGAAGCCAGGGCACAGGGTGTCCCCGGTGACATGGAGTTATCTGGGCTAGTGGGCGGAGGGAGGGAGTCTGAATCGCACATATTTGCTCCTGTAGCACACCTGGAAGCCAGGGCACAGGGTGTCCCCGGTGACATGGAGTTATCTGGGCTAGTGGGCGGAGGGAGGGAGTCAGAATCGCACATATTTGCTCCTGTAGCACACCTGGAAGCCAGGGCACAGGGTGTCCCCGGTGACATGGAGCTATCTGGGCTAGTGGGCGGAGGGAGGGAGTCTGAATCGCACATATTTGCTCCTGTAGCACACCTGGAAGCCAGGGCACAGGGTGTCCCCGGTGACATGGAGTTATCTGGGCTAGTGGGCGGAGGGGGGGGAGTCTGAATCGCACATATTTGCTCCTGTAGCACACCTGGAAGCCAGGGCACAGGGTGTCCCCGGTGACATGGAGTTATCTGGGCTAGTGGGCGGAGGGAGGGAGTCTGAATCACACATATTTGCTCTTGTAGCACACCCGGAAGCCAGGGCCCAGGGTGTCCCCGGTGACATGGAGCTATCTGTGCTAGTGGGCGGAGGGAGGGAGTCAGAATCACACATATTTGCTCCTGTAGCACACCCGGAAGCCAGGGCCCAGGGTGTCCCCGGTGACATGGAGCTATCTGTGCTAGTGGGCGGAGGGAGGGAGGTCAGAATCACACATATTTGCTCCTGTAGCACACCCGGAAGCCAGGGCCCAGGGTGTCCCCGGTGACATGGAGCTATCTGTGCTAGTGGGCGGAGGGAGGGAGGTCTGAATCACACATATTTGCTTCTGTAGCACACCCGGAAGCCAGGGCACAGGGTGTCCCCGGTGACATGGAGTTATCTGGGCTAGTGGGCGGAGGGAGGGAGTCTGAATCACACATATTTGCTCCTGTAGCACACCCGGAAGCCAGGGCACAGGGTGTCCCCGGTGACATGGAGTTATCTGGGCTAGTGGGCGGAGGGAGGGAGTCTGAATCACACATATTTGCTCCTGTAGCACACCTGGAAGCCAGGGCACAGGGTGTCCCCGGTGACATGGAGTTATCTGGGCTAGTGGGCGGAGGGAGGGAGGTCTGAATCACACATATTTGCTCCTGTAGCACACCTGGAAGCCAGGGCCCAGGGTGTCCCCGGTGACATGGAGTTATCTGGGCTAGTGGGCGGAGGGAGGGAGGTCTGAATCACACATATTTGCTCCTGTAGCACACCTGGAAGCCAGGGCCCAGGGTGTCCCCGGTGACATGGAGTTATCTGGGCTAGTGGGCGGAGGGAGGGAGTCTGAATCACACATATTTGCTCCTGTAGCACACCTGGAAGCCAGGGCACAGGGTGTCCCCGGTGACATGGAGCTATCTGGGCTAGTGGGCGGAGGGAGGGAGGTCTGAATCACACATATTTGCTCCTGTAGCACACCTGGAAGCCAGGGCACAGGGTGTCCCCGGTGACATGGAGCTATCTGGGCTAGTGGGCGGAGGGGGGGAGTCTGAATCACACATATTTGCTCCTGTAGCACACCTGGAAGCCAGGGCACAGGGTGTCCCCGGTGACATGGAGTTATCTGGGCTAGTGGGCGGAGGGAGGGAGTCTGAATCACTCATATTTGCTCTTGTAGCACACCTGGAAGCCAGGGCACAGGGTGTCCCCGGTGACATGGAGTTATCTGGGCTAGTGGGCGGAGGGAGGGAGTCTGAATCGCACATATTTGCTCTTGTAGCACACCTGGAAGCCAGGGCACAGGGTGTCCCCGGTGACATGGAGTTATCTGGGCTAGTGGGCGGAGGGAGGGAGTCTGAATCGCACATATTTGCTCTTGTAGCACACCTGGAAGCCAGGGCACAGGGTGTCCCCGGTGACATGGAGTTATCTGGGCTAGTGGGCGGAGGGAGGGAGTCTGAATCGCACATATTTGCACCTGTAGCACACCTGGAAGCCAGGGCACAGGGTGTCCCCGGTGACATGGAGCTATCTGGGCTAGTGGGCGGAGGGAGGGAGTCTGAATCGCACATATTTGCTCCTGTAGCACACCTGGAAGCCAGGGCCCAGGGTGTCCCCGGTGACATGGAGTTATCTGGGCTAGTGGGCGGAGGGAGGGAGGTCTGAATCGCACATATTTGCTCCTGTAGCACACCTGGAAGCCAGGGCCCAGGGTGTCCCCGGTGACATGGAGTTATCTGGGCTAGTGGGCGGAGGGAGGGAGTCTGAATCGCACATATTTGCTCCTGTAGCACACCTGGAAGCCAGGGCACAGGGTGTCCCCGGTGACATGGAGTTATCTGGGCTAGTGGGCGGAGGGAGGGAGTCTGAATCGCACATATTTGCTCCTGTAGCACACCTGGAAGCCAGGGCACAGGGTGTCCCCGGTGACATGGAGTTATCTGGGCTAGTGGGCGGAGGGAGGGAGTCTGAATCGCACATATTTGCTCCTTTAGCACACCTGGAAGCCAGGGCCCAGGGTGTCCCCGGTGACATGGAGTTATCTGGGCTAGTGGGCGGAGGGGGTGAGTCTGAATCGCACATATTTGCTCCTGTAGCACACCTGGAAGCCAGGGCCCAGGGTGTCCCCGGTGACATGGAGTTATCTGGGCTAGTGGGCGGAGGGAGGGAGGTCTGAATCGCACATATTTGCTCCTGTAGCACACCTGGAAGCCAGGGCCCAGGGTGTCCCCGGTGACATGGAGTTATCTGGGCTAGTGGGCGGAGGGAGGGAGGTCTGAATCGCACATATTTGCTCCTGTAGCACACCTGGAAGCCAGGGCCCAGGGTGTCCCCGGTGACATGGAGTTATCTGGGCTAGTGGGCGGAGGGAGGGAGGTCTGAATCGCACATATTTGCTCCTGTAGCACACCTGGAAGCCAGGGCCCAGGGTGTCCCCGGTGACATGGAGTTATCTGGGCTAGTGGGCGGAGGGGGGGGTCTGAATCACACATATTTGCTCCTGTAGCACACCTGGAAGCCAGGGCACAGGGTGTCCCCGGTGACATGGAGTTATCTGGGCTAGTGGGCGGAGGGGGGGAGTCTGAATCACACATATTTGCTCCTGTAGCACACCTGGAAGCCAGGGCACAGGGTGTCCCCGGTGACATGGAGCTATCTGGGCTAGTGGGCGGAGGGAGGGAGGTCTGAATCACACATATTTGCTCCTGTAGCACACCTGGAAGCCAGGGCACAGGGTGTCCCCGGTGACATGGAGCTATCTGGGCTAGTGGGCGGAGGGAGGGAGGTCTGAATCACACATATTTGCTCCTGTAGCACACCTGGAAGCCAGGGCACAGGGTGTCCCCGGTGACATGGAGCTATCTGGGCTAGTGGGCGGAGGGAGGGAGGTCTGAATCACACATATTTGCTCCTGTAGCACACCTGGAAGCCAGGGCACAGGGTGTCCCCGGTGACATGGAGTTATCTGGGCTAGTGGGCGGAGGGAGGGAGGTCTGAATCACACATATTTGCTCCTGTAGCACACCTGGAAGCCAGGGCCCAGGGTGTCCCCGGTGACATGGAGTTATCTGGGCTAGTGGGCGGAGGGAGGGAGGTCTGAATCACACATATTTGCTCCTGTAGCACACCTGGAAGCCAGGGCCCAGGGTGTCCCCGGTGACATGGAGCTATCTGGGCTAGTGGGCGGAGGGAGGGAGTCTGAATCACACATATTTGCTCCTGTAGCACACCTGGAAGCCAGGGCACAGGGTGTCCCCGGTGACATGGAGTTATCTGGGCTAGTGGGCGGAGGGAGGGAGTCTGAATCACACATATTTGCTCCTGTAGCACACCTGGAAGCCAGGGCACAGGGTGTCCCCGGTGACATGGAGTTATCTGGGCTAGTGGGCGGAGGGAGGGAGTCAGAATCACACATATTTGCTCCTGTAGCACACCTGGAAGCCAGGGCCCAGGGTGTCCCCGGTGACATGGAGTTATCTGGGCTAGTGGGCGGAGGGGGTGAGTCTGAATCACACATATTTGCTCCTGTAGCACACCTGGAAGCCAGGGCCCAGGGTGTCCCCGGTGACATGGAGTTATCTGGGCTAGTGGGCGGAGGGAGGGAGTCTGAATCACACATATTTGCTCCTGTAGCACACCTGGAAGCCAGGGCACAGGGTGTCCCCGGTGACATGGAGTTATCTGGGCTCGTGGGCGGAGGGAGGGAGTCTGAATCACACATATTTGCTCCTGTAGCACACCTGGAAGCCAGGGCACAGGGTGTCCCCGGTGACATGGAGTTATCTGGGCTAGTGGGCGGAGGGAGGGAGGTCTGAATCACACATATTTGCTCCTGTAGCACACCTGGAAGCCAGGGCACAGGGTGTCCCCGGTGACATGGAGTTATCTGGGCTAGTGGGCGGAGGGAGGGAGGTCTGAATCACACATATTTGCTCCTGTAGCACACCTGGAAGCCAGGGCACAGGGTGTCCCCGGTGACATGGAGTTATCTGGGCTAGTGGGCGGAGGGAGGGAGGTCTGAATCACACATATTTGCTCCTGTAGCACACCTGGAAGCCAGGGCACAGGGTGTCCCCGGTGACATGGAGTTATCTGGGCTAGTGGGCGGAGGGAGGGAGGTCTGAATCACACATATTTGCTCCTGTAGCACACCTGGAAGCCAGGGCCCAGGGTGTCCCCGGTGACATGGAGTTATCTGGGCTAGTGGGCGGAGGGAGGGAGGTCTGAATCACACATATTTGCTCCTGTAGCACACCTGGAAGCCAGGGCCCAGGGTGTCCCCGGTGACATGGAGTTATCTGGGCTAGTGGGCGGAGGGAGGGAGGTCTGAATCACACATATTTGCTCCTGTAGCACACCTGGAAGCCAGGGCCCAGGGTGTCCCCGGTGACATGGAGTTATCTGGGCTAGTGGGCGGAGGGAGGGAGGTCTGAATCACACATATTTGCTCTTGTAGCACACCTGGAAGCCAGGGCCCAGGGTGTCCCCGGTGACATGGAGTTATCTGGGCTAGTGGGCGGAGGGAGGGAGGTCTGAATCACACATATTTGCTCTTGTAGCACACCTGGAAGCCAGGGCCCAGGGTGTCCCCGGTGACATGGAGTTATCTGGGCTAGTGGGCGGAGGGAGGGAGGTCTGAATCACACATATTTGCTCTTGTAGCACACCTGGAAGCCAGGGCCCAGGGTGTCCCCGGTGACATGGAGTTATCTGGGCTAGTGGGCGGAGGGAGGGAGGTCTGAATCACACATATTTGCTCTTGTAGCACACCTGGAAGCCAGGGCCCAGGGTGTCCCCGGTGACATGGAGTTATCTGGGCTAGTGGGCGGAGGGAGGGAGGTCTGAATCA